>NC_090355.1:27175717-27810717 GCF_035084215.1 Heptranchias perlo
CCCAGTCCATCACCGGCATCTCCACATCATAAAAACAGATGAGCTGGTCATTTATTTCATTGCTGTTTGTGTGACCTTGCTGTGTGCAAATTGGCTGCTGTGTTTCCTACATTACAATAGTGACTACACTTCAAAAGTACTTCATTGGCTGTAAAGCGTTTTGGGATGTCCTGAGGTTGTGAAAGGTGCTATATAATTTACAGACCATGCAATTTGGCCTGGTCCTACAGCCAATTTGGCTCCAGCACTCCATCTTGAAGTTGGTCAAAGGAAGTTTCCTTTCTTAACTTTTTTTTTGTATTAGCTGCTCCCGACACTAAGACAAAGGAGCTCCTTTTTAGCTGCACCTAGTGGATACCACTTTATAATCGCATTTACTCTGGCAATCTAAAGTCATTAAAAAATAGACATTTCCTTACTGACATGGGACAAAAACTCAGCATTCATCACAATGGTCAGCACCCTTCTGAGGACTGGAGGTTAGAGGCTGGGCAGCTGAACATTCAAATGGCTGCTACAAAACATTGAAACCCATTATATTGGCCTCTCCATTCTATTCACTCACATCAGCTGATTGGCAAATAGAAAAGCATGTAACATTTTGTGCAAGTTCATTGACTGAAACACCTGCTGAGAATAGTTCATGCACCTGAGGAGAAGCTATGTGTGCTGTTCTCACTGAAAACTCATGTACTGAAGAACGTACAAGGAAGCCTGAAGGAAACAGGTGAAATTTTATAATGTTTTTTGTAAATGCAATTTTATTGAGGGGGTCTAATGTGGGTGTTTTCTCCCTGTAGTCTCCCTAGACACTACCTAACTTCTGAAAGATAGTGTCAGCTACCTAAAGGAACTGTGCTGTTATTGCAGAAATTGTATTTTATTAGTGTGCAGCAGTAGAAATAATGTCAGTAAGTCAACAAAAATGGAGAAAAAAATCAGACATCTGATGACCACGAGGGATTCCTGGCCCTGTTTAGGGTTTGGTAACATTTTATTCACCCGAGAGAGTAGGCTGGAGACTTAACTCCAAAGGGCTGTATCGCTGTAAAGGGCTCTCAGGTGGAGTAGGTCTATAGTTTTTCATGCTGCTCAGCTGCCATTTTAGTTCTTTTTCTTCATGAAGACATATCTGAAACTGGCAAATTCAGAGGGCAACTGTTACTTAATTCAAGTCTCATACTCCTGATTGAGACTGGGGATGGAGAGCGGTATAGAAATTTAAGGATTCGTTATTGCTGGGAGCCTGTAGCTAAGCTATGTCTTTTTGGAGGCACATCTCCAGCCAATCCTCTTGGTTGAGCAAGGTGTGTAGTACTGGAGGATCACAGGAGATAAAATAGAAGAAATATGTATGGCCCTTGAGCAAGTCACTGCATAGAATTGTGGCCCCCAACCAGACTTACTGAGTAGTCCTGGTTTAAGAGAACATTACGAGATAGTAATGCCATGCTGGGATTTGGCATATTTGTTCATAGATTATTTTAAGTATACAAATAATTTCTTCTAAAATTTTTGAATAAACCATGACGCATATAACCCTGTATCTATCAATTCTAGGGGGCTCGGAACACTCAATCACTGTAATCAAAACTCAATTAAAAACTTGCCAAAGCCAAGAGGACCATCCTCCGTCATTGGAAGTCCCATGTGCTTTGTCTGTCATAGATTTTAAAGCTCTAACTTTGAAAGTATGCAGCTATGAGAGCATAATGCAAATCAAGAGGCAGGTTTGGGATCCTCTAAAGTAATTTAGTTTTCTTGAATGCTTGAAGGAAATATCAAATTAATAATTCCATGATCATTAACACCTATATACAGTATGGGCTATCAACCACCGACTTTACCCTGTGTGTAAATCTAGAAAAAAAGGAATACCACCACCTTATATAATACGCAAGTGCTATGTAGTATATCTCGAAGGTAGTTTAATTTAAAGCTACAAATCCATATTTGATTATGTATATGTCAGTCTAGCTTTATGAATGTAAGGAATCTTACAACACCAGGTTATAGTCCAACAAATTTATTTTAAAATCACAAGCTTTCGGAGATTATCTCCTTACATTTAAGATTAAGATTCCTTACATTTGTCCACCCCAGTCCATCACCGGCTTCTCCACATCATAGCTTTATGAAAACTAAGTTATGTTCAATGAAAAATCAAACTTTTAGACTTCCAATTTTGACTTCAATTTAGCTGCACATAATCTCATTTGATACTACAGTATGTAAATAGCTTTTAGATGTCTCTGGATGTATGATCAGTTCACTTTTTAAGAACTTGGAAGAACACTGTGACAAAAGATCCTCTTACCAGAAATTACACATTGCTTTTGACTTTCTACTGCTGCTACTTAATCGAACAAAAAACAAGCTTGTGCATGTAAAAAGCTTGAAAGGCATATTGACACCTTGTTTGAGGCAGACATATTGCTTACACATCTTGATACCAATTTGCAATACAATTTACTTCTTCGTTGTCCTTTTTGTGCAGAGAGAATTAGTGGAGAGGACCCTTTTTTTCCTTGTTAAAGACCCATTAACTGGTTTAGATCAAAATTGAAACATTGCTTTTAATGGAATTGTATTTGCATTTTAGAGATCAACTCATTTAAAATGGTCAGGTGGTTAAATGCCCCCAAGCAATAACAAAGAATGCAACTCCTTAGTTCAGAAGCTTGAATTTTACTTCAGTAGCAAGGTACTTATGTCTGGTGCATACCTTGCTTTGCGGATTGAAGGACAAGACTGCAGGTAGAAATTCTCAGCCTGGTTAACTATCTCTTGGCTTTCATGTGTCTCTCTTTCTCTCCTCTCTCATTTTCACTGTTGCTTTTGTCACATGCCATTTCTTCCAGATATACTCAAGGGAACAGTCACCATTTCATATATTACACCGACTTTTTGTTTTGTCGTGTCATTTATTAATGTAAAAGGTTAACAAATCCTTTTTTTATTAAAGTGAAGCAAAACAAACAAGAGTTTTAATTAAAAGGCTTGGATTTTCACAAAGAAAATTCTGTACTTCAATTTTACTGGTGATATTGAGCCAAATGTACCTGTGAAGGTTTTAATTTTCTATTCCCAGTCCAGCCTGCAAACTCATGCATTTTTCATCAACGTTCACTGCTCTTTCTTCCAATGCTGTGAATAGTATTGATCGCATGGTTAAGTCATCAACCTTCAGTAAACAGCTTTATTTTCTGACTGTAGCCCTCTGTTTTGTGAGTTCCCCCCCCCCCAAGCTTTTCCTTTTTAAGGTTCCAACACCACTATGCTCTGTGCTTCAGCCAGCATTGCAAGATTATCTGTGGTAAGAGCTGTGTGTTTATGCAGGGTGGAACCGCTGCAGTCAATTTTCCCTTCCCCTCAGATGCTCTCAATGTAGTGCTCCAGCTAATGGCCATTTGGCAACTGGTAAAACTCATCCAGCGAGGGAAGGCAAACTTGTAAGTCAGTCAAGGAGATGGCAATTTCATGAGTTTTTAACTAACAAAAATGCATCCAATATGTTTACGTGTACGTAACAAGTCACTGCATTTCAAAGTAATTTGCTGTATGTGAAGAACTTTTGACATGTTTGTAACATGTGATAAAGTGCTTTATAAATCCAAGTCCTTTTTCCTTTGCATATCTTTTTTCCCTGTTTCCATATTTCATCAAGTTCAAGGTCTTGAGTTTAAACAGAACTAAAAAGAAAAATATTGAATGTCTAAAATCTGAAATGAAATAGAAAATTCTGGGGGTCTATCAGCAGAAAAGACAGGTTTTATTAGATCAGGCTCCAGACTGCAGTATTTCTTCAGTTCCAGACAGAGGCCGAACATCATGCATTCTGATTGGCATATGTTCCGTGTGTGCTTCAGCCATGTTTGTTGTGGGGTGGGCTGAACTTCTTGCATCTGTTATCTCCAGATTGGACCAGCTTTTCCACAAGGGTTAGAATATGTCCATCTACCAGTTAGTTAACAAATTTAATCTCTTCCCAACATGACTAATACTGCTATATTCAGCTGAGGCATTGCCTCTAGAACCCTACAATATTTTGCAGACTTCAGCATAAGCCAACTCCCTAGAAATTCTTCCTTCACTTCTCAACAACCTCCTGCGGCAACATCTCCACCATATGCACCGTGCTGTTGACCGGAGGTCACCGGTCCAGCCAGCTCAGGCCAGCGACTGAACTCAGGTTACTTCAGTTCAAAATTTGTCCTTGCCTGTGTATCAGCAGCTGGGGAATCTCAGGTTACTTTCTGCAGCCGCTAGCCAACAATGCTTACCTCCATGGCCAAAGACAGCGCAGAAAACCTGAGGGAAGCCTGTGAATGGGACCTATGCTATCTGATAAGGGAGAGGTAGTGGCGAGAACAACGAAGACAGATCCTGAACAGAAGCACTCCCTACAGCAAAAGACATAAAGGCCAATTGAAGATCAGACATTGCACATACCACACCCCACACAAGCTCCACAAATTTCATTTCTTCATATCAGCTGACTGGAGGGGCTGTTGCCAGAGGCCATCCTCCTACACGTATTCTAGTCATGCTTATGTATCCATCCATTCTGGATAGCAGTCCAGGAGACCACAAGGATGATGGCAGGTCTTGCAATCCCAGAGGACACAGCTCAATGCTTGTTGAACCTGTGCACTGGAGAGTGCAGGGCTCCCACAGTCAGCAAACAAACACAATCTTCGCTACTAACTGCGAGGAATCTTTTTTTTAAAAATACTAGTTATAACAACAACAACTTTATATAACGCCTTTAATGTAGTAAAACGTCCCAAGGCACTTCACAGGAGTGGAATCAGACAAAAGAATTGAAAAATAATGCACAGGTGCATGAACGACTGTCCATATGCATATTCCACAGTTATACAACAGTTGTAAGCTTGCATTTACAATTTCATTCAGTTATTAAATGGTGTAAAGCCTTTCATTTAAAGCTAATAGAACATTTTAAACTAACAGTTAACGAAAGGCATTAAATTGCACCATATGATAGGAGTGAATTACTTTAAGCACTGATCCCAATATGTGACCTGGTCACAGTATAAATAGCCTTTTTGCCTCTGTATTTTGTGTTCAACACTAACATTTGTACACAAGACTATAACCAAAAAAGAAAAGAGGCAAACTACAACTTCCCAGAAGCCTTTAAACACTAGGATTATGACTGATCTTGCAATCTCTGAGGACCCAGCTGAATGCTTGCTGGGCCTGCCCATTGGAGAATGCGGGTCCCTGCAATCAACTTCAAACCACAATGCAGCTGTTAATTATTACTGTCATGGATGTAAATCTATTAGGAAAAAACATCTCATGCAACATAGAATAACTTAAAGGTGAAGGCTTGAATCTTTACATGAATACTGTCAGCATATGCCCTTTATTGGTGATGAGATTGCTGACTGGCCTGGTGGTGTCATGGTTACAAAGTCCAGGGGGGGGAACTGGTCCTCAACAGCCTCGGGAGAGACCAGAGCATGGTCTCATGCTATGCGTTGGGGAATGGTAAGCTCCCCACGCTATGTATTACATATTAATCTTTCCGGTTTGTTAAAACGCTTGACATGTTGTATATTATGTTGATGAGATGTTTCTTACCCCTGGGAAAACCAATTAATTTTTCTTATAAGTTCCAACCTTTTTCAGGAGAAGAAAATTGACATTGAATTTTGAAAGTGGAATTTCAAATGAGGAGAAATCCGTTGATTTCCAAAATGTGAAATTTTCAATTCAAGGAAAGTGAGAAACAAGTACAGTTCTCCATGTTTGACATTCAATTCAGAATTGTTGAGATTTTAGTTTGTCACACAAATATGTACAGATGAGTGTCCCTCCACAAACATGTAATGTGATGTCCTAACTTTGGAACTAACCGTAAGCCTAAAAGTGCACTGAAGGATTGATGGTAAAAATGTAATAATCCCAGCTCCAAACCTTGAAGAAAATGCGGTGAGGATGTGCCCACTGTTACTTCAGTCAAAAACCACACACTCTCTCCTCCTGTGGTGGTGTTTGTTGGGTGCTCCGCAGCCTCTAGTTATTCGCATCCTGCTGACTTCCAATAGGCAGTCTGATGATGAGCCATTGATCTGTGACAGAATGAATATTTCAGTAGTGTGCCAGCAACTGCACGGTTGAACAGGCAAGACTAATCTTCAGGTGAGGCCCAGATAAGTCAGTGGAACTAAACGGCCTCTTAGTGCAGCACCATTCAAGCAGAAAGGTATCTTTTTCCCATTACCCTGCTAACCTTTATCCAAAACTCCTTCACCCAAGCAGACAGAACACTAATGATCAGACTAAATGAAATCCAACATTCCTGCTTAAAAAGGATCTTTTAC
Organism: Heptranchias perlo; assembly: GCF_035084215.1. Taxonomy (NCBI): domain Eukaryota; kingdom Metazoa; phylum Chordata; class Chondrichthyes; order Hexanchiformes; family Hexanchidae; genus Heptranchias; species Heptranchias perlo. The sequence continues at coordinate 27,182,071 of NC_090355.1, forward strand.
TCTTTCATGTTTTACTATAATTTTAGGAAAATACCTGCACTTCAATATAACAAGCACACCATCCTATATGCTCTTTCTTCATCCTCAGTGTGTTAACTCACAATGAGTTAGAGTAGAAGAATTTTAAGGACCTCAAATTTGTGAAACTCCTTACCTCTTTCAATTAAAGCTTTGTATCACTTACCCACTTTGTGCACTAAGTTAGGAGGCATAGTAAATTGTGTAGATGGGAGCAGGAAGTTACAAAGAAACATAGGCATTAAGTGGGTGGGCAAAACTGGCAGATGGGGTTCAATGTAGAGAAGTGTGAGGTCATACACTGGATCCAAGAAAGACAAATTGGAATATTTTCAAATGATAAGAGACTAGGAACTGTGGAGGAGCAAAGGGATTTGGGTGTCCAGGTACACAAATCACAAAGCTAGTCCACGGGTACAGAAAGTAATCAAAAAGGCTAGTGCTGTGTTTGGCCTTTACCACCAAGGGGCTGGAATACAAAGGGGAGGAATTTATGTTTCAGTTGTACAGAGGTTTGGGCAGACCCCATCTGGAATACATTCATTCAGTTTTAGGTACCGCACCTCAGGAAGGATATATTGGCCTTGGAGGCTACAGCGCAGATTCACCAGAATGATACCAAGGCTTAAAGGGTGAAATTATGAGGACAGGTTGCATAAACTTGGCTTGCAGTCACTTGAGTTTAGAAGGTTGAGGAGTGAACTGATTGAGGTGTTTAAAATGATAAAGGGATTCGATAGAGTAGATACAAAGAAGCTGTTTCCTCTGATGGGGGAATCCAAAACAAGGGGGCACAATCCTAAAATCATAGTATCATAAAGTTTAGAATAGCTATGGAAAAGGACGGACCACTCTAAAGTAAAAATACTCAATTGGAGGAGGGCCAATTTCAATGGGATGAGAACAGACCAGGCCTGGGTAGATTGGAATCAAAGATTGGCAGGCAAAATGTAATTAAACAGTGGATGGCCTTTAAAGAGGAGATGGTTTGGGTACAGTCTAGGCGCATTCCCACAAGGCAGAAAGGTAGGGCAACTAAAGCCAGAGCTCCCTGGGTGAAAAAAGAGATAGTGAGTAAAATGAAACGGAAAAAAGGGGCGTATGACAGATGTAAGGTTAATAACACATGTGAGAACCAGATAGCATATAGAAAGTTCAGAGGGGAAGTGAAAAAGGAAATAAGAGGGGCAAAGAGAGAGTATGAGAATAGACTGGCGGCCAACATAAAAGGAAATCCAAAAGTCTCCTACAGGCATATAAGTAGTAAACGGGTAGTAAAAGGAGGGGTGGGGCTGATTAGGGACCATAAAGGAAATCTACTCATGGAGGCAGAGGGGATGGCCGAGGTATTAAATGAGTACTTTGCATCTGTCTTTACCAAGGAAGAAGATGCTGCCAGAGTCACAGTAAAGGAAGATATAGTTGAGATACTGGATGGGCTAAAAATTGACAAAGAAGAGGTACTTGAAAGGCTAGCTGTACATAAAGTAGATAAGTCACCTGGTCCGGATGGGATGCATCCTAGGTTGCTGAGGGAAGTAAGGGTGGAAATTGCGGAGGTACTGGCTATAATCTTCCAAACATTCGTAGATACGGGTATGGTGCCAGAGGACTGGAGAATTGTAAATGTTACACCCTTGTTCAAAAAAGGGTGTAAGGATAAACCCAGCAACTATAGGCCAGTCAGTTTAACCTCAGTGGTGGGGAAACTTTTTGAAACGATAATCTGGGACAGAATTAACAGTCACTTGGACGAGTGTGGATTGATTAGGAAAAGCCAACATGGATTTGTTAAAGGCAAATCATGTTTAACTAACCTGATAGAGTTTCTTGGTGAGGTAACAATGAGGGTAGATGAGGGCATGCAGTTGATGTGTAAATGGACTTTCAAAAGACGTTTGATAAAGTGCTGCATGGTAGGCTTATCATCAAAATTGTGGCCCATGGATACTGGAAATCTGTAATTCTGTCCGTTAAAAGGCTGTGGTTGCAGGGTCAATTGAAATTTTCAAGACTGAGATCAACAGATTTTTATTAGGTAATGGTATCAAGGGATACGGATCAAAGGTGGGTAAATGGAATTGAGATACAGATCAGCCATGATATAATTCATTGGCAGAACAGGAACAAGGGTTGAATGGCCTACTCTTGTTCCTACTTATCCTGTCTTTTCTTCTATTCTCTTAAATCTTGATCTTTTCCTGCACTATGAGCCCTGGCCTTTCTAGATTTCTGAATAGGTGAAAATATCTGCAGTTTTATTTGTTACAACTTGCATATACAATACATCCTCCAGTGCGAACAGTGGATTCATGAGTGATCACCAAAATACTCTTACCTATCTCTAGCGTGGTTGAAATGTCTTGTTTAAAAGGACAAGAAAAAAGACACGGGCACGAGGGTGTCAGAAGCTGGGTATTCTGCGGTGAGTGACTCACCTCCTGACTTCCTAAAGCCTCTCCACCAGCTACAAAGCACAAGTTAATGATGGAGTACTCCCCACTTGCCTAGATGGGTGCAGCTGCGACAACACTCGAGGCTCGACAACATCCAGGACAAAGCAGTCTGCTTGATCGACAGCCCATCCGCCACCTTAAACATCCACTCCCTCCACCACCGGTGCACTGTGGCTGCAGTGAGTACTATCTACGGGATACACTGCAACTACTCGCCCAAGACTTCTTTGACAGCACCTCCCAAACCCTCACCCTCTACCACCTAGAAAGACAAGGGCAGCAGGCGCATGGAAACACCAACACCTCCAAGTTCCCCTCAGTTAGTGCATACAGTATATAACTGAGCTATACAGATCAGGAGGTTCAGTTTCCATAATGATCAAAAACCAGAAGCATAGCCAATTTTCCCCTTCCTAACCCTAGGGCCTACGCAGTCAATTGTGGCACCCCCACTACTGCCCTGACCGAGATCAGCTGACTATGCATGCACTGAGGGTCAACCCTGTGACCCCTCTGGTCTGCAGGACTTAGAAAGCAGAATTTATCATATAACCATCGGGTTGGCTTCAAGTCTCAGATTCTGCTGGCTGAACTGATCTAAGTCAGGGTGCCAGCAGGGGCACACAGCAAGTGGCCCACAGGTTAGGCAAGGGAAAATCAGCCAACGTTTCTGCTCCTGATTGCTATCCAGTGACTCTTGCTGGAGAGTGAAATGCATGAATGTAAAGAGATGGCTAGTGCAGGCTCAGCTGGTCAAATGACCTGCCAACAATTGCTGTCTAGGGTCACATAAAGAATGGGCACATGGTTGAGATATGGGACAGACCCTAGTAGGGATGGAACTGCACTGCCGCAAGTGTCAGTGCCTTCAAGTGGATGAAGGAAGAAAATTTACAAAAAAGTATCTTTAACCAAAATGAATCTTACTGAGACTCCAGTCTTATTCTTTTCCTGTTTTTTTTTAATGTAACCACAATGCAGTACAGTACATTTTGGATTATCATCTCAATTTTTATTTTGCAATCCTAAAATCTCACTCCTGCCAGTGCAGTAAGGTTGGTACCTACATGTCCCAACAAGAACTCCCTGAAGAAGCTTTTAAAAGAAACAAAACCTTTTGCTCCTGATGGTTTTTTTTAACTAAAGGGAGATGTGACCTTTTGCTCATCACGTGTTGTTGGCACGTCACCAGAATAAAGGTGCAAATGAAGTGAGATTAAGAATGCAACACTTTGCTGATCAGCTGTTTGCAGTGCTAATGGAGTATATTAAGCTCAGCACTTTGCTATGAAACATGAAATCCTGAGAAAAGATCGCTATGATGCAACCAAACGAGCAAGTTAATTTATGAAATTAATTGCTATAATTAATTCATGTAGTTTCATTTTGATAACTTTGTGTATAGCTATAAATGTTTTTGGAGGCTGTTTGTGGGATGCTTAAATGACTTACTTATATTTTTCCCATTGCAGTCTCCCGCTTCCCCCCAGGTAATAGATTGGTCTTGTGCATGTGAAGAGATGACTGAGTTAATTTAGAAGAATTGTAGAAATTAGGAAGACACCATTCAGCCTATCGTGTCTGTGTTGGTTCTTTGCTAGACCAATCCAACATTAATCCCACTACCCCTTGCTTACCCCATCTTCTTCTTTTGTCTACTTTTCCTTTAAAAGATGGACTGGTCTGCCTCAACTGCTCCTTGTGGTAAAGCATTTGGTGCTCCAACAACTTCATGCAAAGAAATTTCATATAACATCCTCTTTCAGCTCTAATTTTAAACTGATGAGCCCATTGTGATTCTGAGGAGTTGGGTAATTTTTTTAAAAAAATTTCAGTGAATTGTGAGCATCAGAGTGAGGGTTGTTAGCAAATGGAACCCTTTCCCTGTCAGTACTTTTTTTTATTCAAAATAAACTTTATTCATAAAATTTGTAAAGGTACATACAATACAATTTCAAGTCAGGCTTCAAACAATACAATACAAGTCATACAATTTGCAACGGTACATACAGTACAAATCAACTGTCCCAGTACAATCAATAGTTACGCACCATACATTGTAAATACAGTTCATAGCACCAAGGGTGCCTCATTGCATTGCAGTCGTTACCGATTTTAAAAAACAGTATATTTCATTACATTCATTTATTATTTTACATTCTGCCCGAGGGGGTTTTTCCCTGATTCCACTCCAAGGTCAGGTATAGCACCAATTCAAAGTAACCCCCCCACCACCGTGCCTTAGCCCCAACCTCAGAAGACACTCTGTAAAGCTAGTGTGACATTTCCATTTCCCACGTCAGACATCCTTTTTTTTTATTCATTCATGGGATGTGGGCGTGGTTGGCAAGGCCAGCATTTATTGCCCATCCCTAATTGCCCTTGAGAAGGTGGTGGTGAGCCACTGTCTTGAACCGCTGCAGTCCGTGTGGTGAAGGTTCTCCCACAGTGCTGTTAGGTAGGGAATTCCAGGATTTTGACCCAGCGATGATGAAGGAACGACGATATATTTGCAAGTCGGGATGGTGTGTGACTTGGAGCGGAACGTGCAGGTGGTGTTTATCCCATGTGGCTGCTGCCCTTGTCCTTCAAGGTGGTAGAGGGCGCAGGTTTGGGAGGTGCTGTCGAAGAAGCCTTGGCGAGTTGCTGCAGTGCATCCTGTAGATGGTACACACTGCAGCCACGGTGCGCCGGTGGTGAAGGGAGTGAATGTTTAGGGTGATGGAGGGGTGCCAATCAAGCGGGCTGTTTTGTCCTGGATGGTGTTGAGCTTCTTGAGTGTTGTTGGAGCTGCACTCATCCAGGCAAGTGGAGAGTATTCCATCACACTCCTGACTTGTGCCTTGTAGATGGTGGAAAGGCTTTGGGGAGTCAGGAGGTGAGTCACTCACCGCAGAATACCCAGCCTCTGACGTGATCTTGTAGCCACAGTATTTATGTGGCTGGTCCAGTTAAGTTTCTGGTCAATGGTGACCCCCAGGATGTTGATGGTGGGGGATTTGCCGATGATAATGCCGTTGAATGTCAAGGGGAGATGGTTAGACTCTCTCTTGTTGGAGATGGTCATTGCCTGGCACTTGTCTGGTGCGAATGTTACAAGCCACTTATCAGCCAATCCTGGATGTTGTCCAGGTCTTGCTGTATGTGGGCTCGGACTGCTTCATTATCCGAGGGGTTGCGCATAGAACTGAACACTGTGCAATCATTAGCGAACATCCCCATTTCTGACCTTATGATGGAGGGAAGGTCATTGATGAAGCAGCTGAAAATGGTTGGGCCTAGGACACCGCCCTGAGGAACTCCTGCAGCAATGTCCTGGGGATGAGATGATTGGCCTCCCACAACCTCTATCATCTTCCTTTGTGCTAGGTATGACTCCAACCTCAATGGCCTCAATGCGTCTGATTCCCAATTTGTGCTGAATTAGGGGCAATTTTTTGCTGTTGGCCTGTGCCTACAGGGTTAGGACTGTCCAATAGCATTTTACATATGGCCGGCAGAGAGTGGACTTTTTTCAAATCAGTTTGCCTGGATTCAAACCACGATACAGAGTTAAAATGGCAGTGAATTTAACCCAATGCACAGCAGAGTCCTCCTGACGTTCTATTTGTATTTTTGCAGTTTTCACATCTCATCTGACATATTATACCTATTAGTATTCTCCCTTGCAGGTTGGCACACATACACAGACTGAAGTATTGTGTTTTAATGAGACTTACTGCTGATTTTTGTTCTCCACAGTTATATATTTGGATATAAGGATGCAACGAGAACATTATAATTGGTGGCTCATTAGTGGAAAGTAACTCATAAGGTTAACAAATAGTCTAACATGAGCTGATTAGTCTCTTTAGTTATTCATTTCATAAATGTGAGGAGTTCATCACAGCCAGTGCAACTAATCAATATAAATAAGCTGATTCTAACAACATAATGCAACACTTTCAAATGCTGTGTGAGTGAGATCACACACTGGCGCTTGTATGTGTTTCTCTCAATTCAGCTGTTTCATTTGTTAATTAATCACATTTCTATTTTATCTATTTATACAAAGTTTGAGATGGCCTACTTTCTGTGTGAGTAGACTCTCCTACTGTGTGCTGAAAATGTATTAAACTTCTCAGATGATTTCTCATTAGCTGTTGCCCACCAGGCACCCTGAGGACATCACTACTGAAGCCCAGATCATTAGCTCTGATTCTCACTAACTGCTGATAATGTAGATGAAAAATGATACTAGCGGATGTTAGGAATCCTGGGTGTGGTATTGCACCATACAGACTACAAAGATTCCAGGTTCAATCGCTGATCTGTACTATGTTAGCTGATTTGAGCTGAATTGTGAGTGGACACCTGGTGAGGACAGGATCAGGCTTGGTTGTGCTGCTCCCTCCAGCATAGAAAATAACTTGCTGGGACTCACTGTCTAGGCCCACATGTGGGGAACATGACTTATGTAAGGTGCCAAAGGCGAGTAGGGTTGAACATTTGAATAAATTCAAACTTTGGAACCCCCTTTCTCTTCCCCCCCCCCCAAAATAAAACTGTATTCCTGTGTCTTGTTGACTAAACAATGAAGTGCTGAGGTACTAATGAACAAGTCATAATTCTCCAATAAATCTAATCTATTTACTTGCAACCTTAGAACGTTTTCAATGATGAAAGCAGAGGGACTGTGTGTAAATGTTGGTTAACCCACTATGACTGGCGACAGTGTCAGTATTAGTGGGCCGACACTAGTTCTTGACGCCCTTCTTTTGGTGTAAGACAGCATAGACTCGAAATTCCATGCTATTTTTGCAATACTACTGCGCTGTGAGGGAAGATAGGTAGCTCTACCATAAGATCTGAGTGAGTGCCACCCTTAACTAGAGTGTATTGTGAGTGGTTAGTTGTACAGCTGTTACTTTTAGAGGGTGAGCACTGCTGATGCTCAGGGCACCCAAGGAAGAAAAGTGAGACTGGCTGTGGTACTTGGTCATGTCATTGAGCTTTTTGTGGCACTAGTCTGCAGCCCTGAATGTGAAACAGTTGGCACTCAGTGCCAGCGCCACCTCCCTCCACATAGCTTTAGTGACATTCTTGGCAAAATTCCTGGAGACCCAGCACTCTGTCCCTCTTTGTTCCATTTCATAGAGGAGGGTTTGCAGGTCAGACTTGGTGAAATTGTAGCATCTTGTTCTCTGCCTCTGTCATGCCTATCTGCCTTTTTTGGCTGCGTCTGCCAGGTTTTTCTGTATTAAACATTCTTGTAAAGTGCCGCAAAAACATTCATGAGAGATCCAGTCAACTCACTGAGCCAAATACTGGTCCTCATTTACTTGCTGCCCCCCTAACCCGCTGCTGCAAACTTCAGCCAGAACTGGCTTCTTGAAGGCTGCACTCTAATATCTGTGCACATTGCTCCTGTTTTACACATTTTTATGATAATCACTACGACAATAGTTATGTAAATGAGATGACCCATGAAATTCTGGTGTTAATACCTCTCCAGACCATCAGCGAGCACAGCTCATTTTCTATTAGTGTAAAAGTAGCACAGTTCACCACATGCAACTTCTGGGCCCAAGTCTTTACCCTTCACTTTCGGTCATTTATTAAATTGCCCTCTTTTCTCTTTCAAGTGTGCATTTAACTCATTGGTTACACTGATTTAAATTTGTACGGATGTCCAGGAGTTTGGCTGTCCCATATCAATTTGCAATAAAATTCTGAAGAATTGAGCCATAATTATTTTCTTTTCGGTTCAACATGCTCTTAAAGTCTCGCTGCTGAGGTCAGACAATATGGGGTAAATTTTAACCCCCAACAACAGGTGGGCAAGGGGCGGGTGGGAGGTTAAAATAACAGGTTTCTGGAGCGGGACCGCATCCCGGCTCTAACTCGCCCATTTCTAGGTTTAGCCCAGGCAGGTTTGTCTACATGTGGACAGCAGACACCAAGAAATCCCAGCCCCACTTAAAGCCGTTAGGCTGATACTTAAAAGGGCAATATACCTCATTGAGCTACTTGAGGTACTTAATATTTTGTGTATTGGACAATTAAAATGAATTTAACCTTAACTGTTTGAGTTTCCCATTGCTTCTGAATCACGTCAGGTGAAAGCAGGCGGAAAGGGCCGAATCCATGAGGTGAGTACCTTTATGCACTGCTTGTGGGCCCGGAGGTGCAGGAGTGCATCCAGGCCCAACAAGCTTTGCCGACAGGAACCCCACGATCAGCTGCTGCCCCACCCTGCCCCCGCACCATGGTGGACTCCCAGCTACCTCCGGCTCTTCACGCGATCTCCGATCTTCTCCCCAGCCCATGATCCCTCCCTCCCTCCCTCCAATCCCCGGCTGCGGCCTGCTACAGCAGGCCTTCCTGTCTGACAGCCAGCCAACCTGTCAATCAGGCCGGCTGCTGGGTGCGAAACCTGGAAGTACAATTGATTGGCCTCATTAGATTGCGACCCGCCCACTTAACTTCTGGATTTCGCACCCCGGCTCCCTTTCTGGCTCGAAGTTAAAATTTACCCCATGTCTATACTACACTGAGGGATCCACTCATTTACTGCAGCAAATACATCAACGTTAACAGCTAGTCAATGCAGTTACATATTCCAAGTAATTGATTGGAACTAATATAGGTACTCAACGAATATTTGTTGGTGTGCAAGTCTGTGCATGTGTTGCCTATGTTCACAGAAATGATAGAACTCAGCCCATTGTGTCTGTAGCAGGTGCATGTGCATTCAGGAGCAGTAAAGTCTTGCCAGGACATTTTTTGGTGGATTGTTTACATGAGTATTTCACACATTAAGGATCCGTTGATAGATCCTTTGCATGTAAACACACTGCTTCTTATTAATATGCTTGAAAGTGTATATTATCACAACACTGCAGCTAATAATATTGTTTGTTCCATATCACTTTATGTCTGATATCATACCATTTGGCTTGCTAGGCAATATAGGTAGTTTATGAGTCTACATTCTTCCTGTAGTATAAATAAAATATGCCATGTCAACCTGGGACACTGCATTTATACCACCTGCATTCAAGTTCTGGCTTCATCACTCATCTGTGATTTAGTCTTCCACTGGGACAGTTGTCCAGTCAAAAGCTAGCAATTCTTTAATAAAAAGATGTGTGATAACAATGTGACCTCTTGGCTGCATTTATACAACGCTCTTTGGAAACTTAAGCTGGAGTGAGACCTCCAGGAATGCGTCTTGCATCTAGGGCTTTGGTATGTTCGGTAGCCTTATGAGTTACTTTTGCATTGATGCCCACCCAAAACTTCGCACCGATGCAAAGGTGGCTGTATAGGTGCATCCCTTGTGTTGTACGGGTGGGTGTAATAGTTAGGGCAAGTGATTTGGAATGCTGCAAATTCCATGAATTTCTACACTTGTTTGGGGTAATGTTAACTTTTATCACCAGCCATAAACGGATCATAGCGGATCAGCAGCCCATTTTACACCTCACCCAATACTGCAATTTTGTGTAAATGCCCCAGAGGTGTGAAATGACCAGTTTCTTGCGATAACAAATCACTTGACCCAGTTATGGTATGAGGCAAGCAAACATTTTTAACTCTTTAGCAAAGTCATACCTTGGAGGCAGATAAAGCTAAATGTTGATGTACACTTCAATTTTGTCTTATCTTTGTGAGAGCTCACCATATGACCTTCCTCTGCTCTTGCTACCACCCCATACAGAAACTATAGCAGCATCGCAGGACATGTCCTTCATAGCTGCTAGGCTGCAAGCATCGCTCAAGGTTTGAAAACAGATTTTGTTACATCAACGTTTTTTAGAGCCAGACATCTCCTGTTTAAAGGACAACAAATTTGTATCACTCAGGAATTGTTGTTCCATTTGGTAAGAAAACTTTGAGTAATTCCAATTTTAAGCAATACACTGCTGCAAGGGTTTGTGGAGGTATCTCCCTGTTCCAGGTCAAGAACCACCAGGAAATTTGACTCCTGGCTCTCGCCAGCTGGATCCCCGTAAAATACTCACCTTACTCAGTATCCATAAGGAGGCCATGCTGTGGAGGAAAATGTTAGATATTTTGATAACAAGAATTTCTTATTAAAGACGTGGCAACTGATACTCAATGGTAATATGCAATCAGCTGAGAACTGACAGGCTACTTATTGCAAGGATGACTCATGCCACTGATTAGCCCACTTGATACATACACATATAAAACTAACTGAAGACAGATTACATGATCACAAAATAATTACAAATGAGAAAGGCCATTTGGCCCATACCTGTTCATCCATCCAGAAGCACTTTATAGTCCTCCCATTGCAGTATCTAGTTTTTTCTTAAATGCATGCAAGGTTTTCTCCACCACACTGCAAGTCCATTCGAATTGTTGGTCAATCTCTGCATAAAGAAAAGCTTTTTGAATATTAATACTAAAGTTACCCTTTATTTGTTTGAACTTATGTCCCCTTGTTAGCCTTGGCTTTGTGGGGCACTCTCACCTCTAAGTCAGGAAGTCATGAATTCAAGCACATCCCAGAGACTTGAACACATAATCTAGGCTGACACTTCAGTGCAGTATTGAGAGAAGGCTGCACTTTGAGAGATGCCTTTTTTTGTATGAGATGTTAAACTGAGGCCTCATCTTCCCACGGAAGATGGTCATAAAAGATCCCATGGCACTATTCAAAGAAGAGCAGGGAATTCTTCCAATGTCCTGTTTGTATCCCACAACCCACACCACTAAAACAGTTTATATGGTCATTTATCTCATTGCTATTTGTGGGACATTGCTGTGCACAAATTGGCTGCTGCATTTGCTTACATTACAATAGTGACTACACTTCCAGAGTGCTTAATTGGCTGTACAAATTTGATATTGTTAAATTCATTTAATAATTTGTACTGGAAATAATATAGAAAGCGTTACTGTATTTAAATGGGTGTTTTGTAACGGTGGAACGAGTTCACATATAATTATAGCAGATTTTGGTTACTAGCCTATTGTTAGTTATCTTTGATATTGGTGTTTTGCAATAAATTTAAATATAAACCACAGCTATTTCAAATCATTCATAAATGTCGTAACCATGTGTATTGACAAGTTCAACTGCAGCAGTCTTCACACTGCAAAGGAGGTATAGCGTTTGGCACATTGGTCCATTTTATTAGCAATTTTATAGCTAAATGTCATTCTTTAACTGACATGCAGGAAGTGTGAGAGAGCCTGTGTACTCACCCTCCATTTTTCTCTCTGGCCCCAGCTCTGCGACTCCCCAGTGAAACTAGGATTGCCTCAGAAGAAACTGCTACATAGGGAATCAAAGGTCCGAAGCCGTCAGCTTACAACTCGTTGCATATTGTGTGTTAGAACATTAATGCAATGTCAGCATGGAGTCCCTAGAGTTAATAAAAGAGGATTTAATTTTCCTCAATATTCCCAATCTAGTAGGTTTCAACCAATAAACTATATCGCAGTGATGAATTGTTCAACTACAAAAGTGCCAAGACATTCAACATGCTTAATGTTTTGTGAACGTAATGGACCTGATTTTGCTCTGAAAATAATGGCGAGGCTAACAGCATTAACCGATATTTCAGTGCAAATAGTAGAGCAACTTCCAACGATTGCACATGCGCAGTTAAACGTAGAAATCCAGAAGTTGCTGTACCAGATGCCAGCTCCTCCGTAAGCTTCGCGGGAAGGACATCTCACCGGCTGACTCACCGTTCAGATGAATGGAACAGTGTGAAGTTCCTGCACTGACCAAAAATAGGTACCTCCATTTTTTAAGTCTAAGCAAACTTTTAACAGCATGGTAAGTCTTAATGACTGCCAAACAACCTCTCTGGCACTGAAAAATTAACTTTTACAAGTGTGGAGTGTCATTCCTTCAGATTTTAAATGTTGTTGGACATTTAAAAAATTTTTTTTTACTTTTTCTTTCTGTCTCTTTTACCTCTGTCTCTTAATTACCCTCTCTTTATTTTGCTTTCTGTACCTGATCTGACATTTAATTTACTATTCTAATTTACACTTCCTGGTTCTGACTCTCTGTGGCTTATTAACATGCTTCAATCTGATTGGTTAAAAGGATACACAGCTGATTGCCCTGATCACACAGATCCCAGATGCCCGGGAGAGAGGGCCATGCTGGATTAAACGCCCCATGAGAGGAACTTGCCGTGCAAAAGCCTATGAAAAATCTATGGGCAAGTGCAAGTCTACTGAACGGTGGGTGCCGTTCGTTTGCCCCTCAGAGCAAGATCTAGCCCAAAATTTTTGCACTGAATATCTTCTTGCATCTCTCTTATTTTTGGTGACCTTTATTGATAAACAGTTAGCTTGAGTGTTTTTACCACAGTTTCATACAGGCTTACTCCAATTCCATTGTGGTGAGAATTGATCAAACTCATCACAAACTAGAAAGTTAGATTTGGGTGCTCCAATGGACCTGGGCTCAAAGATAAGTTTTGGCTTGTAGGACCCGAATTATTGTATGTTCCCAGGATCCCCTGTTGTCAAAAGTAAAGATATGCAAGTATCCCTCAGAAAAGATCATCTCAAGGTTATAAACATTGCACCCAACTTTAAAAATGTACTGCCTTTAGCACAAAGCTAACCTTGCAGGATGGCAAGTTGTGTGGGAGGATGTCTGAGGAGTCACAATCCCTGTCTGGAGACTTCGACTACTTATTGTATAGAAAAAATAGCTGTTTATTTATCTGAACTTTAGACGGATGGCAATCAATGTTCCTCACCACTGGAGAATTTTCTGACATTTGTTGAATTGTCAGCTGGTACTGTACAGTGAAAAGGATAAAATGGATATTTGGGCTGAATGCAAGTCTTAAGGAATGGGTTATTCTCTCTGAATATTTCACACTGACAGAAAAGTCATGTACCAGCAGGTAGCTCTCTCGCTCTCTGTGAATGCTGCATTTCATTCTTTTTGCAATGTAAGATTTAATTTGTTGCCAAGAATGTTAACCCTTTCATGTGTAAACCATGGAAAGAAGTGAAAAGCTGAAATAGCCAGCCAATAATAATCAGTTTGCTGTCCAAAAACAGAAACTGCTGAAAATACCACAGCAGGTCAATCAGCATTGGAAAGAGGAACGACAGGTTAATATGTCAAGTGGGTGCTGATGACAGATCCTGCCCTGAAAAATTAACCTGTACTTGGAATTATAGAATTTTTACAGCACAGAAGGAGGCCATTCAGTCTATCTCACCTGTGCCTGCTTTCTGAAAGAGCTATCCGCATAGTCCCATTCCCTTTCTCCATACTTTAAAATTTTTCCTTTTCAAATATTTATACATATCCCTTTTAAAAGCTATTATGCATTCAGGTATTTTTCTGTATTTATTGCATATTTCCCATTTTTGCAGTTTTTATTTTGATCACAATTTATATTGGACCTGAAAGGACTCAGTATGATTCCCCTTATCTTCTGTATGTGACTTTGTGTATAAATGTCACTGGTAATAAAAATAATGCCTCACCTACATAGATCCGTTTAATTTTTTGTGTCAAAAATTCAAAGTCCAGGTTAAATTTCAAACAATTCTGTTTAAGTATAGGGTGAAAATAAACCAAGACCATATATTGGCTTAAAGCAAATTAAAAGGGAGAGCTATTGTGTTAATTTGAGACATGACATGTGGTAAGTGTAGCATGTTTGGGAGGAACAGGTGAGTTTGGACCTATGGTTCTCAAAGCTGTCTGCCACTCAGGTTTCCCTTCTGTCATGTCTGTTGTAGACTATGATAGAGATCAATTGCTATGATTAGTCAACAACTCCCACTATTGTTATATCATGTGATGACCAAGATGGTAGAAGGTGAACTAGATGGACCTTGGTCTTTTTTCATCTAGCAATTTCTACATTCCAGTGTACAATTTGAGCAAAAACAAATAGGGTGAATTGTACACAGTCTCTCTACTGTTGTATGTGAATTACTCGTCTCGTGTGCCTATTCAATCAAACAAGGAAAAAATAGACGACACATGTACTTCATGAACGATGTTGAAATAATTGGAGATGAAGTTGAAAAAGACTTGGGAGTCTTAGTAGACTCAAGGGTCAACATTTCCAACCAATGCAGTGTGGCAATCACCAAAGCCAATAGAATGTTGAACTACATAGCTAAAACAGTTGTATATACGCCAGAGGAAGTCATGATCAAAGTGTACAGTGCTCTGATCAGACTGCAACTTGAGACGTATATCCATTCCTGGTCACCAAGAGACGTTCAAGTGCTTTGTTTTTGTGCAGGCCAATGTGTTTTGTATCCTGGTTGGTTTCTTTGTTTTTTATTCAATTATCTCCCTTTACCCTTCTTCTCCTAAAGGGAACCAATTTAGACAGTGCTACAGGTGGGGACTGAGTAGATGAGTTCACTACCCACCAGTGCAGTACTCTGATCGATGGCTTGGCAACACTACAGTCCACCCTGCAGTGTGTGGCAGTTCCAGACAGATCTGCAATGGTGCCCCCCACAAAAGAGACCCTAAGAACCTCTCTGGCCACAGGGGATGTGCCAGAGGACTGGAGAACCGCTAATGTAGTACCATTATTCAAGAAGGGGAGTAGGGAAAAACCGGGGAACTACAGGCCAGTGAGCCTAACATCAGTGGTAGGAAAATTATTGGAAAAAATTCTGAAGGACAAAATTAGTCTCCACTTGGAGAAGCAAGGATTAATCAGGGATAGTCAACATGGCTTTGTCAAGGGAAGATCATGTCTGACTAATTTGATTGAATTTTTTGAGGGGGTGACTAGGCGTGTGGATGAGGGTAACGCAGTGGATGTGGTATACATGGATTTCAGTAAGGCCTTCGATAAAGTCCCCCACAGGAGACTGGTCAAGAAGGCACGAGCCCATGGAATCCAGGGTGCCTTGGCACTTTGGATACAAAACTGGCTTAGTGGCAGAAGGCAGAGGGTGATGATCGAAGGTTGTTTTTGTGACTGGAAGCCTGTGGCCAGTGGGGTACCACAGGGATCGGTGCTGGGTCCCTTGCTGTTTGTGGTCTACATTAATGACTTGGATATGAATGTAAAAGGTATGATCAGTAAGTTCGCTGATGATACAAAAATTGGTAGGGTGGTAAATAGCGAGGAGGATAGCCTCAGTCTGCAGGACGATATAGATGGGTTGGTCAGATGGGCGGAACAGTGGCAAATGGAATTTAACCCGGAAAAGTGCGAGGTGATGCACTTTGGAGGGACTAACAAGGCAAGGGAATACACAATGAATGGGAGGACCCTAGGCAAGACAGAGGGTCAGAGGGATCTTGGTGTGCAAGTTCACAGATCCCTGAAGGCGGCGGAACAGGTAAATAAGGTGGTAAAGAAGGCATATGGGATACTTGCCTTTATTAGCCGAGGCATAGAATATAAGAGCAAGGAGGTTATGATGGAGCTGTATAAAACACTGGTTAGGCCACAGCTGGAGTACTGTGTGCAGTTCTGGTCACCACACTACAGGAAGGATGTGATCGCTTTGGAGAGGGTGCAGAGGAGATTCACCAGCATGTTACCAGGGCTAGAGCGCTTCAGCTATGAAGAGAGACTGGGAAGATTGGGTTTGTTTTCCTTGGAGCAGAGGAGGCTGAGGGGGGACATGATTGAGGTGTACAAAATTATGAGGGGCACAGATAGGATGGATACTAAGGAGCTTTTTCCCTTCGTTGAGGGTACTATAACAAGGGGACATAGATTCAAGGTAAAAGGCGGGAGGTTTAGAGGGGATTTGAGAAAGAACTTTTTCACCCAGAGGGTGGTTGGAGCCTGGAACTCACTGCCTGAAAGGGTTGTGGAGGCAGGAACCCTCACAACATTCAAGAAGCATTTGGATGAGCACTTGAAATGCCATAGCATACAAGGCTACGGACCAAATGCTGGAATATGGGATTAGAGTAGACAGGGCTTGATGACCGGCGCAGACACGATGGGCCGAAGGGCCTCTATCCGTGCTGTATAACTCTATGACTAAGAGCAGAACATGCTCCTTCCATAGATGCTGAGACTGCTACCATAGAGGCCTGCGCTGCCAGATTGGAGAGGGCTCTCTCTCTTCCAGGCTCCAAACAATTGGGACTGTGCTACAGACCAGCACCTTTCAGGGCTTAAGTGATCTCATTGTTGCCACTGGGTCTGCTTTCCAGCAGACCAGTGGCCATGCAGAACGAAGTGATTAATACTACTAGCGTGGCTGAAATGTACTCACATGATGATGCTCTCTCTCAAGATAGCAACACATCTGTGCTCTCCCACCATGCCCCTCCAATGTCAGTACATTTGGCAGAAAGGAGGCAGGACCAGGTTGCCCATGTAACAGCACAAGAAGTGCAGTCTGCAGCAGCATCATCTCAGCACTTAGCTGCCATGATGGTGGGATAATGAAAATTGTTGGAAATTATCCACAAGGGAATAGTTGCAGTCTTGCTTTTAGTCAACAATGCCTTTGGTGTGTGATCTGAGTTGGTGACCTTGAGCTTCAGGGTATTATCAATGTGATAATTGTGTCAGTGCACTGCTGTTCTTGCTCCATTCACAGCCAGGAAAGAAAGACTGACATTTGCTGCAGTATAAAGAATACGGTCATCACAGCTGTACCCAAAGTTATCCAGGTCCCCTTAAAAAAAAAGTTCCAAATTGCACAGCCTTCATTTCTTTCCCTGCTGAAGATCAGGTCCAGAGATATGTGTGCATCACATCTGTGATATCAGCACAACACATACAGCAAATAGCTGGTGTCATGGATGTGATACGTGCTTTTCTAAAGTTGATTTTTGGTAGGAAAACAATTGGGAAAAATTTCAGCATGGATTTTTTTCAAATTAAGGGGAAATTGTTTTTTTACCAATTTTTATCTCCTGGAAAAAAATCCAGGAATTTATCAGTAGAAATAGGTAAAAAATGATTTCAGTGATCCCCATGTACAATAATCCATATGTATTTTAAATATTCCATATTGCATAAGAACAGGAATAGGCCATCCAGCCATTTGAGCATGTAACATCATGGCTGATCTGTACCTCAATTCCATTTACCTGCCTTTGCTCCATATTCCCTTGATAACCTTAACCAACAAAAATCGATCGATCTCAGTCTTCAAAATTTCAATTAACCCAGCATCCACAGCCTTTTAAGGGGGAGAATTTTCACTACCTTTTGTGTCAAGAAGTACTTCCTGATTTCACTCCAAAATGACCTAGCTCTAATTTTAAGATTATGCCCTCTTGTTCTGGATTCCCCCACCAGAAGAAATAGTTTCTCTGTATCGACCCTATTGAATCCCTTTATCATTTTAAACCCCTCAATTAGATCACCCCTCAACCTTCAAAACTCAGGGGAATACAAGCCACGGTTATGCAAACTGGCCTCTTAATTTAACCCTTTAAGACCTGGTATAATTCTAGTGAATCTATGCTGTATCCCTTCCAAGGCCAATATATATTTCCTGAGGTGCGGTGCCCAAAACTGAATGCAGTACTCCAAATGGGGTCTGACCAAGGGTTTATACAACTGAAGCATAACTTCCTCTCCTTTGTATTCCAGCCCCCAAGCTCACTCTAGCCCAGGACCTCAACTGCCGTCCCATTGCCTAACTTGGCAGAGACCAGAGTGGGGGCGGGTGGGAAGGTAAAAATTGTAAAAATGTAAAACCCAACTCCAACCCACCATCTCTGGTTTTAATGGAGGTGGGTCGAGGGGCGGGCGACCATTCCACTCTAAGGAGGCAGGTCAGTCTGTAAAATCTTTTATGGAGGCTGCGTGCCTCCATTTTAACAGCATTTTTATTTTTAACTCCTGGTGGCCAGGATTCCCGGGCCATCTGATTCACACCATGTAAGAGGAGGCAAGAAATCCCAGATCAACAGGTAAGTGCCTTTATTGCACTGCTTGTGGGTCTGAAGGAGTAGGAGTGCTTCCGCACCTGGCCCAACAAGGTTACCAAGCTGACCCCCACCCTTGTGTCTAACCCCCCCCCTCCCAATCTCTGACCTCCCCCCCCCCCCGCCCCCCTCCACGAGCTCCGACCCCCTCCACGAGCTCCGACCCCCCTCCACGATCGGCTGACCCCTCCGATGATCGACACCCCCCCCCCCCCCCCACCAAGACAGCCGACCCCAATGACTGACCTTCCTCCCCCCCGATGACTGGTCCCAAGACTCTGTGTCAGACTCAACCGCTGGCAACCACTCTCCAGCTGCTCTCCCATCTGACTGACAGCCAGCCCGTCAATCTGGCTGGCTGTCGCGCGGGAAACCTACAGAAAAAACTTGAAAGATGTCCTTACGTTAAAATTGTAAGGACGTCCGGGAAAGCCATACTTCCGGGTTCCCCGTCCTGAAACCGCCCCCGCACCCACTCTCTTCATGGCCCGAGTAAATATCAGGGCCCGGGTATCAAACCTGAACATTATGGTATGGCTTGGTGCTATACCAGGCAGTACCTTTAATCATTGGGCTATATGGGTAATTCTCAACCAGTACTTATAAATGAAGATTACTGGTGGTGCAGTAGACATATAGCACTGGTGATGCAGGCTTATTCCTCAATGTTGTTCTTGTGTTTCTTGTCTCAGCTGTCCAGAGCTAACAAGCAGGGTCCAGGTGAACTCCACCTCCAGCTCCCACAGGTGAAGGAGAGGTTCATCCCCAAGCCCCCTCTCTCTCTCCTAGCACCTGGCTCAAGAGCTATGATTGATAGAGCCTAAGAGCAGGTCATCACATCCGGCAGCTAGTGATGTGTGATCTTTGACAGACTAGCGAAATCTGATTTAAACAATGACAGTAGGACAATGGGGCGAAAGGTGAATTTAGTACTAATGTCAGAAAGTTTTTCTTTGCACAGAGTGATCAACATTTTGAAAGGATTTCCAGGTAGATTGGTGGAGACAAAAAACATGGAATCATTTAAGAAACAATTGTGATGAAGGCATTTGCCTCCCTTTTCCTACTCAGGTGCCCCAGCTGCTCTGTAAAGCACCTTGGGATATTGCATTGCGTGAATGATGTTAAAGTGTAAGTTGTTGTTGCTTTGTTGGGGATGGATGAGCTGAATGGCCAGACACACAAAATTACATAGAATTTACTGCACAGAAACAGGCCATTTGGCCCAATTGGTCTATGCTGGTGTTTATGCTCCACAGGAGCCTCCTCCCACCCTGATCATCTAACCCTATCAACATATCCTTCTATTTTTTCCTGCCTTGTGTACTTATCTAGCTTCCCCAACACATTTGTATCTATCTTTTGATAACCAAAAAATTACAATAATAATAATAGAAATGTGAGGAAATGCAGGTTTCTTTATCTGCAGCATTAAATGACTAAATCTGGAAAATCTTATTCAGTAGGTGCTTTTCATAAACTATTTTACAGGTTTCTTTATTGGACTCTTGATCGGGACGCTGATGGACACACCACGGGGAGATTGTTCCACAGGACGTGAGTTTACAGGATTCTTTCATTTGTTGGAAAAAGAAAATTCAAAAATGTGCAACTAGTGTACCCTCTCTACTTTTTGACGGATCTCTTTTATTTCATGTCATGAAGGTAACTAACCATCATGACCAAAGGTAAAAGACAAATGGCTATTCAGTCAGCTCTTGCTATATCCCACTATTTGAGGGGCAGTCTGGTCATCTGCGTAAAGAATTTTCTCCCAACCTCTTCTCACTCTCTCAGAAATAATTTTAAATTGATGAGCCGTTGTCACTGACCACCGCCCCCCCCCCCCCACCAAAACAGGACTGTGACTTGGTGTGTGACTTGCACTTATATAGCACCTTTAACATAGAAAAACATCCCAAGGCGCTTCACAAAGGTGTAAGAAAAGAAAATGGACCCCAAGCCAAAAAAGGGAATTTTAAGAGGGATGCTCAAAAGTTTGGTCAAAGAGGTGGGTTTAAGTTTTTCACATCTCTTCCCCGTCCATTATACATAAACATTCGACAGTAAACACACCACTTATCCTCCATCCTAATTACATTTCTTTTGGAGTACTCTCTTAATTTTACTTCTTTCTGGGATCCCCTTTTATTTTTACTTTTCTCAGTTGCTCCCCCCCCACTCCACTCTTAGCTTTACTTCTCTCAGGTGCTTCCCTGTTAATTTCACTTGTCAGGTACCTCCTTTTAAATTTCTCTCCCCCCCCCCCCCCTCCCCTGTTTAATTTTTCCACTCCCTTTTTAAGTTGCCCGGTCTCCATTGATACCTCGCATCATTCTGAGGATTCTGGAGAGTGGAGCCCTCCTCTGACAAACTTCTGCACTTTTTTTTTAACTTTAAAAAAAAACTTTAGATATGGACTGCTCCCAATTGCGTCTGTCACCCACCTTTAATCTTTTGCTGCTTTCTCGTTCTGTAAGGTCTGTGTGCCTCAATGCGGTTGGATTAAAGATCACTTCTCTAGAGACGCAGCCGTGCTAGTTGACTGGAAGTAAGCTGATCTGTCCAAAATGAAGTAATTCATTCCAGTCTATTAGAGATTGCTAGGATTCATCTTCATTAATGTGTATTTTTTTTCAGATATAGAGGTATATTTTCCAATTGGCAACAGTCAGGTGTGCATACCTCACCTGCTCTTACTACACTCCTCCATGTTCTATTTTTATTTTAAACAGATTAGCACCTGCCTAAAAATAACACACGGAGGAATATACTGCATGCAAGTTAAGCATTTGTACTGAACTTTGCCAATTGGAAATATACCCAATAGTATCAACTTTACTCTGCTGGTGCTTTTTAGCATGTACCATAATACACAGTATATGGAAATGCACACCATTATTACACCATTTGTTTTCCATTAAGGTACAGTGTGAATGGAAGTCTACATTGTGTTTGGGAGTGAGTAAAAGATTAACGGGGTGCAATTTCATCAAAGTTCATCTTCAGAGGGTTCTGTCTCCCACTGAAACAGTTAATTGTCAACAGGGATTTCAAACTCCCAGGATGTGTCCCTACATTGAAATGCACTTCTCGCAAGAATCTTTTCTCTTCAAGTGCAAACGAACAGTCCTTGACCAATGCAGTGACCTGCTAAACCATTTTTAACATCAATCTATAACTTAAGATGAGAGCTGTGCTAAAATTGGAATGATTGGTCAATCGAAGGAAAAGCTTTTATGCGAGGTAGGGGCCTGGAGTGCTGCATGCTCCATTGGGAAGATCAGAAAGTGTTCATTCACATGAATTGAAGAAAAGGAACTAGTGCAAAAGCAGGTAACAGTCAGCCTAATGCAATGTGGATTTCTGAGGCACAGCAAGTAATTGGTTGCCCAAAAATATGAAGCAATACATTTTGGAAGTAAGAGTAGAGAAAAGAAATACACCTTAAATGGTAACATTTTATATTGAGTAGAGGGATCTTGGGGTACAGATACACAGATCATTAAAGGTGGTAGCACAAGTAAATAAGGCCATAAAAATGGCAAATGGAATCCTTCTGGGGGCATAGAATACAATAGGAAAGAGGTAATGTTGAATTTGTACGATATTATTTGAGTTGCAGTTGGAGTATTCTGTACAGTTTTGGTCATGCCATTATAGGAATGTTATAAAAGCAATGGAAAAGGTGTAGCATTGATTCACTGAGGTATTGTCAGGGATGAGGGATTATGGTTATGAACAGACTTAAGAAGTTAAGGCTTTTTTCCATGAGACTGAGAAGGTTAAGAGGTGACCTGATAGAGGTCATCAAGGTTTGAAGGGTTATGATAAGGTGAATAGCGATAGGTTGTTTCCACTGGTCAATGAGATGTTAACAAGGGGACAGAAATTTAAGATAATCACAAAAAAACATTAGGGGGGAAGTTAGGAAAAAAGTCTTTACACAGAGGATGGTTAGAACGTGGAATTCTTGGAAACAAAATATTATTGAAGCAGGCCCTATTTCAAAAGGGAATTAAATAGTTGCTTATATAGAGGAATATTAAAGGGTATGGGGACTGAGCAGAATAGTAGGGTGATATTAGATAGCTCATGGAGAAAACCACTGGTGCAGACTTGATTGGCCGCATGGCCTGTTTCTGTGCTATAAGATTTTATGATTCAATGAAAATGAATGTCTTCATTGGTTGAGAACCATTGTAAATATCACCAGCAATGCACAATGTCAGTGCACTTTAGATCTTTTCACCTGCTGCTGGGATCTCAGGAGAACTACAGACAGCAATAAAAAAACCTTGGAAATTTTAATAAGAATAAATATGCATACCTTAAGACTGAGCGGTACAGTGGGTTCAGATCTCAATCCTTTCAGTTTTGGAGCATGTGTTCTGATCCAGCTCATGCAAAAAAAATGGAGGTGTGTCACTATGTGACAGCAGTAAATGGTCAAGTCAAATTCTTTGGTCAGACTCCAGAATTTTTCAATTAGATGTTAAGTCCATCAAACAAAGTTGATGCTAATTCAACAATTCACTCAGGGACTATTCAGATGAATAATGGGAAAATTGTAGCACACAGTGAGGGTGAGGGAAGAGTGTTATCAAAGGTCAGATAACCTTTAGACTGAACTATGGCCTCCCAACTTCAGTTCATCTAAATATTTGTTGCCTGTATCCTTTCCCGCACCAATTCTTGTTCACCCAACACCCCTGACCTTGCTGACCTGGATCTTGGTCTCTCAATGCCTTAAATTTAAAATTCTTATCCTCATGTTTAAACCCCTTCATCGCCATCGCCCTCCTTATCTCTATAACCTTCTCCAACCCTACAATCCCCACCTCCCACCAAACACACTGGGGTAGAAATTGGTATACGATGCATGTGTTTTCTGGATGTAAAGCAGGTGCAAAAAATACAAATTTAGCAGTGGGACTGCCTGCGCCCAATCTGCACAGGTGTTGGTTCCACTGCTAAATACGTGGGCCCCTTTTTTTTTTAAAACAGGGGTTAGGCCCCTTAAACATGTAAATTTATGGCCCAACGCCAAGGAACCTATCCAGAAATTAGTTGGTGATGAGCAGGGCTGGCATTGGGTCTGACCAGCGCAGGATTCTTCAGCCCCTCGAGGCTGTTCTGCCATTCAATTCGATCGTGACTGATCTGTACCTCAACGCTTTTTACCCGCCTTTGCTCTATATCCTTTGATACCCTTACCTAGCAAAAGGCGACCAGCTCGCACTGCGTATGCTGATGAAGCCTGACGACCAATTTCCTTTGATCCTCGGGCCTCACGGTTTGGGTGCACGCTTGTCACACAGTGCCAAGTCTGGCCCAGATCAAAATATACAGCTCTGTTTCTCTAACTGGCATCTGTGCATCCCCCCTTCCTTCGCCACACTATTGGCAGCCATGCCTTCGGCCATCCAGTCCCCTCTATCTGCCTCTGCTCCTTTAGACCCTCTTTTAAACCTACCTCCTTGACCGAGCCCCTCCTAATACTTCCTTGGTTGGCTCAGCATTCATTTTTTTTGATTGTACCTCCATGAAACGCCCAGGGACATTTTCCTAAGTTAAAGACGCTATATAAATGCAATTTGTTAATTGCACTGTATTACCCAGACTAATGCACGGAAAGTGTAATATCGCCCTCAATCCCTAAAGGATAGAAACAAAGAGCGAAAATGTTCCATTCGCCTGTCTTTGGTAAGTAATTGCACACAATAAGTTAATAAATAAATCGTTGGAAAATAAGAGTCTAAATGGGGTAGAGAAGCAAAGGGATCTAAGAGTACAGATCCACAAATCATTAAAATAGCAACACAGGTTGACAAAGTCATAAAAAGTGCAAACAAGACACTGGGGTTCATTTCTAGAGGAATAGAATTCAAAAGCAGAGAAGTTATGTTAAACTTATATAGAACCTTGGTTAGATGAGCACTGTTCACAGTTCTGGTCTTCATATTACAAAAAGGATATAGGAGCACTGGAGATGGTGCAAAAAAGATTTACAAGGATGATACCTGAACTAAGAGGGTACAACGATCAGGAAAGATAGAACAGGCTGGGGCTCGTTTCTTGAGAAAAGAGAAGGCTGAGAGGTGATCTGATAGAGGTCTTTTAAAATTATGAAGGGGTTCAATGGGGTAGACTTAGAGAAAATGTTTCCACTTATGGGGGATATAAGATAGTCACTTATGAATCTAATAAGGAGAGTGATGAGAATGGAGTAGTTGAGGCCAATAGCATAGATGCATTTAAGGGGAAGTTAGATAAGTACATGAGGGAGAAAGGAATAGAAGGATATGTTGATAGGATGAGGTGAAGTAAGGTGGGAAGAAGCTCCTGTGGAGCCTAAACACCTGTTGGGCCGAATGGTCTGTTTCTGTGCTGTAAAATTCTAAGTAATTCTATATAAAAATCCAGATTAATTGTAACTCTGTCAAGTGATCAACTTTCAAATGAGATATTAAACCCAGGCCCTGTATAACTGTTCAGGTCGACGTAAAAGACCCCATGGCACTTTTTTGGTTGTTCTCCCAGAGTCCTGGCAAACATTCATCCTTCAAACATCAAACTCATTACAAATTAAGTGATCCTTCATCTCAGCTGTTTGTGGGATCTTGCTATGCGCACATTGGCTGCCATGTTTGCCTGCAAAACGACAGTGACGACACCTCAAAAGTAATTTATTAACCGTGAAACGATTTGGGACATAACAAGGACGTGAAAAGCCCCAGATAATTACAATTTCTTTTTCCTTTCTTTGAGTGGCCCCTACTTCAGTTGTAATTAAATACTTGATTCCAACGTGATCTGTCTTCTATTAAACTTACCAGCTTCTGAATTAATTCAACCAAATAACCATGAAATCTACTTATTACTTTCTATTTGTCCACGTCCAATGTCAATGACATTTGAAATCCAAGCATAAAACCAGCACGTAGCTTCGCAATACAATCAGAACTTTATTTATACCACTAGGACAGCATGACTGGAATCAAACGACACTCGGCGCAATATCGGGAGAACGGCTGCTATTTGGGAAAAGTAATTTAGTTTTCTTATTAAAAGGAGCAGCAGATCTTTGCCATTCATTATAAATTAAGAGCCGTTCGTGCTTGAGGTTGTGCCCCAGTGCTGACTCGGAACGTCAGCGCTGTGGTGAAACATCACAGCACAGCAAAATCACAATATTAAAATCGTGATCAAAAGAAGGTTGTAAAATATCACTAAAAAAGTGCACTGTTCAAATGTTAAAATCCAGAACCTGTTGCATACTGCCTGACATCAGAATTCAGACACCTTGTTAGCTGAAATGTTTTTAGAAATCTGACTTCTTTTAATGTTTATTTAACCCATTTGCACCACTCCTGTACTTTGTGTATTTGGCTTGTTGCATAGCATGGATTTAAAAATCATGCTTGAAGGTAGTGTAGGGGGACAATGCACTGCTGCTTCGAAGGGATGGCCCACTGAGGATGAGGATACAGCTTCATGCCTGCCATTTCGCAAATGGGGGAAGAATTGATCTGGTCTCTGTGTGTAGCAACATTAGAAGCAGGTTCTTTTTGAATGCATTTATAATGTCACTGCACATGGTGACCAGGGCAGTTCTTCCCCTGCAGTGTGTTCCCAGTCTCAATTGTCCCATTAGTAGAAGAGGCATGTGGAGGTGAGGCACTTACACAGGGAGAGAGTGTGGACTCCTCCATGCAGCTGGATCAAAAGCGGCACAGGCAAAGCATGCCCGCCCTCTGACATGGGGGAATAAAAGTTAGAAGGAAATCTCTTTAGCTTTAACATCCTTGTCTGTCCAATCCTTTGTTTCTTTTCATGGTGTGGAATATGTCTGTTTAATTGATGATCACTGATAGCATTGGAGAGAGAAGTTTACTGGTGGGAGTTACTGAGTATGACAGTGTCAGCACATCTTCTTCAAATGACAAAATCCCCAAAGCACCTTCGATTAATGACTGTCTACTGATTTTAATTCAGCTCCCTCACAGTATCAGGTAGAGCAATGACTCTAGATCATTGATACCATTGACAGTCACTGCCTAAACAAAATATTGCAAAAGATGAATAGTTAAGCATACAAGCAATTATAATTTTTGTTTTTTGAAACTGATTTTAAAATGATGGGGAAACTCCCTCTTTAGGTATCCATAGGTATCATTCTCGTAAGCTAGGAATTTCCGTAAATGCGAGCATTTGGACCACCTTCAGAAGTCTGGGGGTACCCTACAGTTTAAGAAATTGGCTGAGTGAATTGAGTTCATGTTTATTGAAGAGGCTGAAGATCCTGTCACAGTTGTCCAGTGTACAGATAAACTCTCAAAGCACAAACAGCATCATCGGAATTGGAACTTATGGTGTTCTGTTTTCTCCCATTTGCTTTGTTTTGTTTTATGACAGATGCACCACATGTGATCAACGTGTGGAATGTAATGCTGTGTTGGAGGAGGGAGAATACCTTCCAAATAGAAGACAAAATCAAAGAAAGACTTGCATTTAAATAATGCCTTGTCATTCCTCTCAAGCTACTTTTACTTTGCCAGTTCCTAGCGCATGGGTCTCTTGAAGCTGGCAACGACCCCAATGTAAGTCTGGCTTTGCTAAGACCAACCGCCAGGAAGACCTATTTTTTTTTTACAAGCACTCCTCTAAGGCCAAAGTAAAAGCAGCTTTAGAATCATCTCGAAGTGCTCGACCTGCAATGAATCACGTTGAAATGTAGTGATAGTTGTCAAGTAGGAGAATCCGAAGAAAGACCATCTTCTTAAATTATTTTATGGTCTCCTCCTCCCTAGTGTGCAGGTTCTTTTATTTAAAGAAATGCAAATCTCTTCAATTCAAGGTCTGTTTTCCCCTTCACCTAACTAAATTTATCCCGCAACATCCACACTATTGTCAAGGGCTACTCTTTTATGATGACTGAATTCTGTTTTTCTTTCATGGGATTAGCGTATCTTGATTGTATTCTGCAATTCCATCCATTTTTCTGATGAGAACAGCAAATCAGTGGCTTGCCTATCCTCGGTCTGAAGAGTGGGAGAGATTGAAGCCACAACATCTCCTGAGGTACCATCAGTGAACAACCTGTCCACTGGCGCCACTTATAAATAATGCAGATCACCCCTCCCTGACTCTTTTCTCTATTATTTCCCCTCCTTGCATCCTCCCTTTGCTGCCATGTCTTGTGGGTGTGTGGATAATACCACTATTTGCTCAGGCACTGGGCTTACCCACTCTTCTTCACAATGGACACTGTTTATCAACCACCCAGAAGGCAGGTTGAATTTCTCATCTGAAAGTTGATGTCATGCCAGGAGGAGAGGAAACAGACCAGGGTTGTGTACAAGTGATCTTAGTGGTGATCAAATGTACAACCTCTCAATCTGGAGGCAAGAACACTGCCAACTGTGACAGCAAGGCAGGGAGGGAGCATAGCTCCTACTGTATAGATTTAAGAACAAAAAAGGTTGAGAATACAGAAGGAAAAAGATATATATTAAGAAGTTATTTTCTGTACAAATCTTAAATGCTTGCCTTGCTGTATTTATGGATGCAGCTCAGATGTGTTGTCTTTCTCTGAGGGTTAATAATGTAAATCACATTGATCTGCCCTCCTGTCAGCTCTGCACTGATTTCCCATCGTCTCACAAATATTGCACCTGTTAATCCATGGAGTCCCTTTCTGGAGCCAGAAAAGCAGAGGTCATTTCTAACAATATGGTAATCAGCGGCTAATCGATTGCTGCTTAATCAGCTGATCGATACGACCTGCTGGCATGTGTGGCACTGAGCCCAGACACCACCAGGGAGAAACATGTTGAGAAATGCTCAGCAAATTGATACCGAGCACGCTGCTGACATCCATCTACTTCTGACATATTTACTGTATAAATGAATAGTTAAATATCGGGTGCTGAGTAAAAGCAAAGTCTCACAAGGGTGATTTACTTCCCTTACTTCTAAGGCTATGTGCTTGGAATGACTAAAAATGCATGTTCTGTGCTAAGAAACTGGTTTCAAGCACATCTCCATGACAAGATCAAACTGAATCCTGATAAACCATTTTGCCGTTTGATTTTCTGCCTGGTTTAGGATTTCTATAAACTGCTGTTAATAAAATGACCCTTTTACAACACACTTGATCCCTACAGAAACTTGTTCTGGTAGAGGTCCCCCAGTGGAGAAATCATTCCTTTCATTACACTTTTATTTCCATTTCATTACTGTGACTGTTTCTCATTACTCTGATCAAGAGATCTATGGTCATTTACTTGCACCACCTGCATTGCCATATTTTTCTTGTTAAAATTGTGGGTAAATTGTCACCACTAAATCCAGTTCCTTTCTAAAGTCTACACCCTATGACGCTGGGGGGGGAGCGGGGTGGGCTTTACCACTATCCGCCCGGCAGAAACCAGGTGGGTAGGCAATGAAAATGCCCAGGTTACTTAGCCGCCTGAAAGCTGCCCCGATTCCGATTTTAACGGACATTTGAGGACAAGTGGTGAAGCCACCAGCCCAAAGCTAGCAAGGTCTTAATTCACATATACTAATCGGGGATCTGATGACATCACCGGTCCTGACAGCGATTCTAATGCTGCAGCAATCTTCTGGGCTATCACAGTCTCCGGGGTGATCTGCATTTCATGAGAAACCTGCAGTGTGTTGCAGATTGGGGAACTGGACTCCTCCCACCCATCCATCATCTCAACCATAAGTGTGGAAATCACTTCCACTGTCTGCACATGCAATCGATGCTCCCGAATCATTGTTCTTCCAAAGACTGCGCCCCCCTGAGATCTGGGTCCCTAGGCTCCTCAGCTGAGAGTGGACGCTTCTCCCTCTATTCCACTCCATGCCCTCATTCTCACGTGCTCAGTGACTCACCTGGTGACGAGCCTTCTGACTGTCTATTTCCTCCCGAGCGAGTGCCTCTTTGCTGATGGGTGTGCAGCTAAGATGCCAGAGTGGAGTTGATGAGGACATGGCAACAACAATGGATCTGGAAGTACCCACATCGGAGTGGCTGGCCTCTTTCTCTAAGGTATCCCCATATGATGTGAAAGACAAAAGAGCTGTGCACAGAGACATTTGTCCTTGAAGAAATAGTAGATGAATGTAAGATCATTCCAATATTTTGAGAAAGCAAATAAAGCTGAACCTGCATACGATGAACCTTGTCTTGCCAGCTTGCCTCCAACCTTGCCCTCTCCTACAGGTTCTCCTGTACATTTGCCTGTTAAGTCTAGTGCCTCCTCTTCTTGCAGGCTCAGGCTTCTCAGTGATAGTGGTCCTCCCCGGTTGTCCTTCTGTGGTTCTGATCATATGTCATTTTTTTTTCTCCTTTGGATGGAGAGAATGAAAATGTCACAGGCCTGAGAGTTTGATGGTGATGCCTCATATGAGGTCATGCATACTAACATCATAAAAGGTGAAGGTGCCTTGTCCCTTTAAATGAAGTGTCCTTGACGACTAGCAGAAGCCCTCATGGCGGGCAAAGTCAGTTGAGAGAGTGTTTTTGAGTAAAGAAGGTGCCTAAGTGTTTGAAGAGTTGACCTTTGCAGTACTGAGTTTCCCTGATTCCCAGGTGCTGAGGGCATTACAATATGATAGATACGGAGATGAGTGACTTCTGTAAAATCAGATGGGGTGTAATACGGGCGTCCAACTCTAAGCTACCCCATTCCAGCCAGGTGGGTTAGGTTAAAATGACCCCTTTAGTCTTCTTTCATACTTCCTTTTAGCCTTCCTAATCTTTTATTTTGCTTCCATTCTATAAACCTTTTTATATTTCATATAGTTTTCTTCTGTATTATGCAGGCTATATTTATCATATGTCTCTTTTTTTAAATCTCACTTTTGCTCTCACCTCTTTATTTATCCATTGCCCCCTTCTCCCCCCCCCCCCCCTTATTGATGCACTCCCCTTACTCCTACTCAGAATATATTTAACCTGTACCTTCTCAATCATATTTAGACTCCCACTGCTGGTCCCTCATTTCTTAACTTAATCCAATTTAACAAAAACAAAATAAAATCAATTTCCATTGTGTCAATAGAGTTCCAATAACTATCTGGAACACTTCACAGGGTGAGGACTTCATGATGAAATTATTAGGCCATAGAATTACTTCATTAAAAAAAAGTGGGGTGCAGACAGGATTTAAAAGAGACTTTACCAGAATTACAGTTCAATCAATAAGAAGCAAGAGACAACTTCAAAGAGAATACCATATCTGTCGGAGTTTAATATCACATTGAGACCACCTGAGAAATCACAGTGCACTCCTGAATTGATTCATCAATCAGATTTCACGCAGACTGAAACCATGGTTTTCAGCCCCTGCTATAAATTCTGCTCAATTACTGATTCCATTCCCCCTACTCAACCACTTACTCAGGCTGAACCAGACCATTCAAAACTTTAGAATCCTGTCTGACCCTAAGCTGCGCTTCAAACCTCACATCCTATCTATCACCAAGACTACCTATCTCAACCTGTGCAAAGTTGCCCATCTCCAGCACCACCACATCCCTCCCCATCTGTTGCTGAAACCCTTACCCATCATTTTGTCACTTCTAGACTCGATTACTCCAATGTCCTTCCTGCTGGCCTCCCATCCTCTACCCTTCACAAAGTCCAACTTGCCCACAACGCGGCCACCATAACCTGTCCAGCAATAAGTCCTGCTCACCTATCACTCCCATCTTTGTTGACCTACATTGGCTCCCTGCCCCCACAACATATTAAACTTCTCACCGTCATTTTCAAATCCCTCCACAGTCTTGCCCCATCCTATCTCTGCACCCTCCCCCTGCCTGAACTCCATTCCTGCACCCTTCGGTCCTCTGACTCTGGTCTTTTTGCATTCCACTGCCTTCACTATTGGTAGTGAAGCCTTCAGCTACTTTGGCCCCACTCTTTGGAATTCCTTGCCTAAATCCATTTACCTCTACATTTCTCTTGCCACAATTTAGATTGACAATTGAACCTGGTCTGTTTGGGCCATCTGCTCAATGAATCAATACATTCAAGAGGCAGAGAGCCTAGTTAGCACCCTTGACTGAAGAGCTGCTAAGTCTCAGCTGAGGACAAAAGGGAGATTTGCTAAGAGTGATCAATTCCTCTTGTCTGTTCATTTGGCTTCACAATACACATCACACCATGTTGACCTATCCCCAGTTAAGTTGTGAAGCAAGGATAAGTGACAAATCCCAGCTGAACACATAGGATATTGACCGACTAATATGGAATCTGTATCGTCACAGCCCATCCACCCCAGTAACAGCTCCCAGTGCAAGGCACAAGAGCAACTGTTGCCTCCATTGTAAAATAATTCTGGGAAACTTTCAATTTTCATCAATGACATTGAAATATTCAGTGCACAAATTGACAATGGCAACCTAAGCATTAAAAAAACAAATGGCTTTTATATATAGGAGCATTAAATAGAAAAGCAAGGAGGCGGTGATGAATTTGTACAAGACATTGGTTAGCATGCAGTTGGAGCTTCATGTGCAGATTTGGGCATCCGATTATAGAAAGGATATTCGAGCCATTGAATCGATGCAACATAAAATCATAGAAAGTCCAGCACGGAAGGAGACAATGGTGCAAAGTGTCTGTGCTAGCTCTTCAACTTGTCTAACCCTGTTTTCTTGCTTTTTCTGAATATCCTTTTCTATTCCATTTGAAATAGTCAGCATGAGTGTGGAAGTGCCTGAGACCATGATTGTGTGAGTGGGAGACTTATCGATGAAGCTGTGTTTACATAATATGACAGGATGTTTAAAAGGGTGCAACATGGGCAGATTAAGTGCTTAGAGTTAAGAGATTTTATTGAGGAGTAATTTGCTATATTTAAGTGAGAGTTATAATTAGATGGAAGTTCTTCTGATGCAATTACATGTCTGGATCTTCTAGAATCATAGAAATCACAGAATGGTTACAGCATGGAAGGAGGCCATTCGGCCCACCGAGTCCGTGCCAGCTCTCTGCAAGAGCAATCCAGCTAGTCCCACTGCCCCCCCCCCACCGACCATCCCCGTACCCCTACAAATTTTTTCCCTTCAAGCACTTATCCAATTCCCTTTTGAAAGCCACGATTGAATCTGCCACCACCACCCTCTCAGGCAGGGCATTCCAGATCCTGTGTAAAAAAGTTTTTCCTCACGTCACCTTTGGTTCTTTTGCCAATTATCTAAATCTATGTCCTCTGGTTATTGACCCATCCGCCAATGGGAACAGTTTCTCTCTATCCATTCTGTCTAGACGCTTCATGATTTTGAATACCTCTATCAAATTTCCCCTCAACCTTCTCTGCTCTAAGGAGAACAACCCCAGCTTCTCCAATCTATCCATGTAAGTGAAGTCCCTCATCCCTGGAATCATTCTAGTAAATCTTTTCTGCACCCTCTCTAAGGCCTTCACATCTTTTCTGAAGTGCGGTGCTCAGA
The DNA here is from genome assembly GCF_035084215.1 of Heptranchias perlo. Classification (NCBI taxonomy): domain Eukaryota; kingdom Metazoa; phylum Chordata; class Chondrichthyes; order Hexanchiformes; family Hexanchidae; genus Heptranchias; species Heptranchias perlo. The sequence continues at coordinate 27,214,909 of NC_090355.1, forward strand.
ACCAGACACAATACTCCAGTTGTGGCCGAACCAGTGTTTTATAAAAGTTCATCATAACCTTCTTGCTTTTGTACTCTATGCCTCTATTTATAAAGCCCAGGATCCGGTTCTTTCTCAACCTGCCCTGCCACCTTCAACAATTAGTGCACAGATCTCTCTGTTCCTGCACCCCTTTTAGAATTGCACCCTTTAGTTTATATTGTCTCTCCTCGTTCTTCTTACCAAAATGTATCACTTCACACTTTTCTGCATTAAATTTCATCTGCCACGTGTCTGCCCATTCCACTGGTCTGTCTATGTCCTTTTGAAGTCTATCACTATCCTCCTCACTGTTCATTACCCTTCCAAGTTTCGTGTCATCTGCAAATTTTGAAATTGTGCCCTGTACACCCAAGTCCAAGACATTAATATATATCAAGAAAAGCAATGGTCCCAGTACCGACCCCTGGGGAACACCACTGTACACCTCCCTCCAGTCCGAAAAACAACCGTTCACTACAACTCTCTGTTTCCTGTTACTTAGCCAGTTTCGTATCCACGCTGCCACTGCCCCTTTTATTCCATGGGCTTCAACTTTGATGACAAGCCTATTATGCGGCACTTTATCGAACGCCTTTTGGAAGTCCATATACACCACATCAACCGCATTGCCCTCAACAAAAAACTCAACCAAGTCAGTTAAACACTATTTACCTTTAACAAATCCGTACTGGCTTTCCTTAATTAATCCACACTTGTCCAAGTGACTGTTAATCTTGTCCCGGATGATCGTTTCTAAATGTTTCCCCACTACTGAGGTTAAACTGACTGGCCTATAGTTGCTGGGTTTATCCTTACACCCTTTTTTGAACAAGGATGTAACATTTGCAATTCTCCAATCCTCTGGCACCACCCCCGTATCTAAGGACGATTGGAAGATTATGGCCAGTACCTCTGCAATTTCCACCCTTACTTCCCTCAGCAACCTAGGAAGCATCCTATCTGGACCAGGTGACTTATCTACTTCAAGCACAGCTAGCCTTTCTAGTACCTCCTCTTTATCAATTTTTAGCCCATCCAGTATCTCAACTATTTCCTCTTTTACTGTGACTTTGGCAGCATCTTCTTCCTTGTTAAAGACTGATGCAAAGTATTCATTTAGCCATGCCCTCTGCCTCCTAGTGTAGATCTCCTTTTTGGTCCCTAATTGGTCCCACCCTTCCTCTTACTATCAGTTTACTATTTATATGCCTAGAGAAGACTTTTGGATTCCCTTTTATGTTAGCCGCCAGTCTTTTCTCATATTCTCCCTTTGCCCCTCTTATTTCCTTTTTCGCTTCCCCTCTTAATTTTCTATATTCAGCCTGGTTCTCACTTGTATTATCAACCTGACATCTGTCATACGCCCCTTTTTTCTGCTTCATCTTACTCTCTATCTCTTTTGTCATCCAGGGAGCACCGGCTTTAGTTGTCCTACCTTTCTCCCTCATGGGAATGTACCTAGACTGTATCCGAACCATCTCCTCTTTAAATTGTTAAATTACAGTTTTGCCTGCCAATCTTTGATTCCAATTTACCCGGGCCAGATCCGTTCTCATCCCACTGAAATTGGCCCTCCTCCAATTGAATATTTTTACTTCAGAGTGGTCCTTGTCCTTTTCCATAGCTAATCTAAATCATATGATACTATGATCGCTCTTCCCTAAATGTTCTCCCACTGACACTTGCTCCACTTGGCCCACCTCATTCCCCAGAACCAGATCCAGCAATGCCTCCTTCCTCGTTGGTCTAGAAATGTACTTTAGATAATGGGAGTGGTTTCGTATGGGTGCAGGTAACTTACAGCACTTCACCCAACCGTTTATCATTTGTGAGCCTTCATGAGTGTTGGCAGAGAGAACATGAGAGCTGTGTCTGGTCCTGTCCTCACCTGCATCCACATACACACACTTCCAATAGGGGTCATTGTAGCAGTCAGAAGTGGGTAACCCTGGCCGATTTCCCCCTTCACTAACCCAGGGGCACTGTGACCAATTGTAGCATACTACCGCTGAGCTGCCTAAGGCCTGCCAACTCAACATAGACTGGGGATTTGGCACCTTCCTGGCTTCCGTTTGGCTCAGGGATGGAGACTTTAGCTTTGAGTCATTTAGTGAACTCTTCACTTACATGTTCATCAGTTATTTAGTGGAATATTAAATAAGGAGTGCTTATCTGCCTGCTACACAGAAATAAGTGCAGAGCTCTGCCTGCCATTCTGTTATTGGCTGGAGTGTGATCCATTCTGATGTTGGGGGAGGGTTGACGGTGAGAGAAGAATGGATGAGTTGAGGAGAAAGGAGGGGTGAGGTGTGACACACTGCCCCTTGTCTGTTCATGGAGTGGTACTGACTGTGGTTGTGAAAAAATCCTCACGACAGAAGTCTCTAATTTGTTATAACCCACAAGGGACTGCAAACGCATTTTTAAAAAGTAGCAGTGGGAAAGGATTATGTTAATAGGAGCACTTGCAGCAGTCTGAAGATTCGCCTTAACAACTAGAAGTAGAATCAGCATTATTCACTTTAGATATTTTCAATTCTTTAAACCTTGACAGCCAATGACTTCACAGCGCACCAGGAGAAAACAGATGAGTTTGTTACTTGAATGAGTACTATGTTAATCCATTCTGTAGCTGAATATTACTGAATGTAACTAAACAGCAAGTAGGAAATTTCATTTCCAAACTGGGAACAGGCACTATGTTTTAGTCAGTCTAGTTTCAACTTCATCTATTTCACAAAGATTACATTAAAATCATGCGTGGCTTCCACTGTTTGCTTGGTTGTCAAATCCAACATGTTAGTAATCTTTATTCCTTTACTACAATGCAGTCTCTCATGGGTCCGGCTGAAAATTATTAAGTAATATTGTTCTACTGTGTGAATCTGGAGTAAGACTATTAGTCATTTATTTCCAGGATTGGCTCTTGTCCAGCATTCGATAATGGCAGGAGCAGTACATATTGCAAACAAACGTTTAGACACCTCAGCTACTGTACTGAGGTGTACCAGTATTTGTTTGTGGAATAACAACTTGCATATATATAGCACCCTTAACATAGAAAAATGTCCCAAGCGTTTCACAGAGACATGAAGAAAATGGACATTGAGCCAAAGGAGAGATAAGGAGGAGTGACCAAAAGCTTGGTTAAAGGAGTGAGTTTTAAGGAGGGTCTTAAAGGAGGACAGAAAGGTGGAGAGGTGGAAGTGTTTAAGGAGAGAATTCCAAAAAATGGGGTATATGTGCTGCCCTCAATGGTGGGACAAAGGGAGGGGGTGCACAGGAGGCTGAAGTCAGAGGAACAGAGGGCTCCTTGCTGCAGTTCGATGGGCACAGCTCATCATCTGGTACCTCACTTAAGTGATCATTATTCATGCAGAAGTCTTGATAGTGAATGGTGGAGGCTAAACAACAGTGGGAAGCATTGTAGTTAAGTTCGATCCTAACCTCACCTGATGTCCGTACACACACGCACACTCCTAGCAGAGATTGCGGGATGGTCGTCAGTACAGGAATGCTGATTGTTTATCTTCCTCTCCCTAACTTGAGGGAGCTGAGGCCAACTGCAGCATCCCTACTGCCACCTGCGTTGAGATCAGCTAACCAAACCCAGAAATTTCACAGCCTGTATGGCTCACTGAGCCATCGAGGGAACTCTTAATACAGGTTTTCTAAATTGTGTCTATTAAGATGAAAGGGCAGACACAACGCTTGAGTGTTTGACTCTGAAATAGGGAAACAGTGTTCAAATCCCAATCTGGAGTAACGATTACTTTGAGGTTAGCCCAGGAGATACCCTTTACCAGTGTTTGCTTGGTGGTCTGGGGGAGGGACAGTAATCCAGGCTGGAAAAGGGAAAGTGTATCACATTACTGTTTGAGCACAGCTTCAGGCAAGGTCAGCCAAGTAGTAGCCATGACTGTGTCTATAGAGACATTTGTGGGCTCGATCATCCCACCTCGCAGCAACGGTGAAGAATGGAATGGATTGATGGAGCAGTGGATAAAAATAGGAGTATAACCAGTTTACAGTGTAACCTAGTCATTGCCATGCTGTAATATAGAAGAACAATATGTTTTCTGTCACTTGAATATAACGTTCTATACTTATGGTCTGGAGATAATTTTTTCTCTCTGATTTTCTCCCTTTCCTCTCCTGAAACTGCTGACTCATGCTGGCACAGACAACCATTCAGTAAATTCTCCAAGTAACTATACTTTGTGTATGAGCCTAAACAGTAAGATGCAGGCTACTAACCATCATACACAGGTCCCATCCTGTCCTCACCCAACATCGTTGTGTATATTTTAGCGAGGGTCACTGAATAATGGTCAGGAGCAGAAATCCTGATGAATGTCCGCACTCCCTAGCTTGCGGATATTTAGGCCAATTGTACTACTCCAGCTGAAATCAGCCCAGACCCGGGAATGAACCTGGGATCTTCCCTCAAGGTTTGTGATAGCCATAGACAACAACATGGGCTCAAATTAACATGGGATATCAGCTTAGTCAGTATGGTTTGATGCCACATCACATGATATATTTACCCCCAAGCTATTGAAGAGTTCCATGGGGGTTCCCCAATCTCCTGCTGTGACTTTGGTATAAGATTGGCAGAAACCCTGAAGGAATGATGTAAAATAGTAATTTATGCTGTTCTCCGGGATGTTACAGCAGGTGATCAGGAGAACCCCCACGGAAATTCCAAGTGCATGCAGACGCGCTCAGGTATGTGTTCTGCCATGTGAGCACCATGTCCATACTTTGACAATTGTATTGGTCTGAGTTTTACAAGCTCCATTTATACTTTCAGTCCATCAAGGTCAAACTCTGTTCGGCTCAGCATGACCCAAATTGAATGCAATTGTCCCCAGCGGTTTATACCAAGGGCTTCTTGTACAAAGTTTGTTTGTGTTCCGGAAGGTATTAAGTTACCTGTCTGTTCCATGTGCCAAGTTTGATTCACAGCTGAAAACAGCAAGAGGTTCATTCGAGACACACTGGACGTGACCAATCTGATTCTCCTGCTTTGCAGCCCAAGGCAAATTCAAGGGGTGGAAATGCAATTGCTTACTCCTAACCCCAATTAAGACCATTTACTGCCATCCTAATGCAAATTAATAGCATTTGACTTTATATTATGTGTACTCAGTAAATGTGTGTGTGGACCCAAGGTAAGAATCCATAGTGGACTAGTGGTATGTTTTTGCTCGGGTGGTCTCACAGATTTAAGATTGTTCTCAATGAAAATATCCCAAATTTCAAAAGATTTTTTTCAAGCTGGAAAATTGAGCAACAAGTGTTATGCCTAAATCTGCATATCTGCAAATATGTGTTGTAGCTCACAATTTTTAGTACTAAGTTTAAAAAAAATGTTAGATTGAACATAATTTCATTGACAAAGGAAAGCTCATAATCAGCAATTTTAATATCCCTAACTTTTTGGTGAAGTGGTAGAGAATGACTGGGGAGGAGGATGAGTGATTCACAGCTCCAAGAATCATAATCGGAGCCACCGATTGAGGACAGCTGATTGTCAAATTGCAATCTTATTGCAAGAGATGCTGGGATTTTTAACCAGTGTTTTGGGGCCATAACTCTGACTGTTTTTAATGAAAACGGTAAATCAGTGTTTACACCAGCACCCCCACCCAACAGAGATCAGATGCTCCCCTTCAACCACTAGGGATCAGATGACCTCCTGCTGGCTGTCACCAAGTAGGTAATGCACAGACAGCAGATATTTGCTTGCTGGGCTATGAAAATTGATGTTGCACCTTCACACCCATCCTGTTATTTAAATGAACAGTCCAACCAAACCCAAAAGTATCCAAATTGGGCAAAGCTGGGTTCCTCGTGAATTAACCCAAAATGGCTCGGTTTGGGTTGCTCCCGATTGAATTCAGCTGGGCTCACATCACTGGCTTCAAGGCAGTTTCCAGTGCACCTTTGGTTTGTTATAATGCAGATGGTATTTGGTTCCCTCTAGTGACTTTGACAATTTAGCGCACCCAGCAGTATTGCTGTATTATACTTATTATGTGTTTTTTGGCCTGACTCTTGTGAATCAGTGAAGAATTATTCAGAATTTGAAATTATGCGTCCCCATAGACTGCCATAGAAAACAATTCCTGCTAAAATTAGATTAACGTAAATCTATTCTTGTTGATAGCATCATTTAGCCTGTGGAGGGGAGATTGTCCACTAATAATACGGCACTGGTGCTCTAAAGGCACAACTCAAGTGTCTGCAGGTTCTTTTTATAAAAACTCATCAGATCACCATGGTATCTCCTTCATTATCCCACTTCCCAATCTAATTTAACCACAAATTGAAGTGAACTACAATACACTGTGAATGCACAAAAGAAAAAGTTTTACCTTGGTCAGTTCCCAGCAGAAAATGCTCTGTGCCTGGATAGAAATGTACCTCCAACATGCACTTATGTGGATTATCAGATAACAGTAAGGCATTATCTGGCAGTGTATACCTGAAATGGAGTTTTGAAATTGGGAAGTGTGACTCTCACTAATGTTCATGTTTGTATTAGTTGATGAAATGATTTCTCAAACTGTCAGTGAATTCTGTCTGTGTAGATGGTCAGGTACTTCTCTATCCTGAGGTCGAGATTCAATGACAGATGTATGCGGACAGAAATGCAGCAATATTTAGTGTGGTATTGGCTCCCTTAATTCTGTCATCGTACATAACTGGTTTAAAAACTCAACTTCACTCAGAAATTATGTCCCAGCTGAAGTTGATACATTGTTGCAACTTGTTTGGTTGGTTGAGGGAGGAGCCAAGCCACTCAATTCAAATACTAGCATGCTGTATTGTTTGTTCAGATATGTTTCTGATTGCCAGTTTCTTTTTCAATGTAATCATTATTTAAATTCGCAAAACTCCCGTTGCTATTTCAAAGGGGTCAGCCTACCTGCTTTCATATCCTTCAATTTGATCTGAAGCTTTTAAAGACAGCATGTCTGCAAAGTGAGTTATTTAAGGCAGATAACTCCCAAAGTTGATGATAAACAGTAAAAATAATCACCACATAAGAAAATTGATCACAGTATAGTTTTAGTACAAGAGTTCCAAACTATTTGTTGTTTTCTACTAATTGAGGAGCTAGCTAAGTTTAAATATGTTTTGTTTTTGCTACTGTTCACTTATCCTATTACTGCTTAATAAATTTGTCTGGCAGTTAAAGTCCAAAGCAATGTCCAGTTGGTGTTACTTTGCTGCCGAATCCCATGAAGGCATAGGAATCCAAAAAGGGGGTTTCCTGCTTGTTATCACAGACACACCACTATATTTTGCCTAGATATCAGGGCAAGTGATCTCGATGATGTAAGGAGTGAGGGCTCACTTGCAAGAGTAGTCTGAAACACAGAAACCAAAAATAACTAAGTGGGGATTTTATCTTCCTCCACCTGGTGGAAATGGGGCAGTAGAGAGGGTCGATTCCCGCTGCTCCACCATTTTAACTCAAGCCTTCCGCTGAATCAGGCGGAAGCCTCATTAATCTGTGCCAATTGAAGTTTTATAAGACCCTGTTGCAATTTTGAGGGCCTACTGGGTGGAGCTTGTGGGTTCGCTCAGTAAAACCTGGCAATCAAGAGGAAGACGCCCCAAAAAGGTAAGTCTAAAATTATTTTTGTAGAGCCAGGAGGAGCAGTAGTACTCGGGGTTCCACAAGAATAATTTGGGCCGCTGATGCCCCGGGTTCCCTCCCCTCCGGATCTACCTTCCTGACGGCCAAGTCGGCTTCTGAACCACCTGATGTTGTACCGGCCCAGAGGGGTAAATTGCAGCAGGATACCCAATCAGGGCAGGCAGGGAGGGAATTTCTTTTGATGGACGATTCTGCCGGAGCCCACAAACTGCCTGTTAAATGATAAGGTGAGCACCTTTCAGATTGATCTTCCAGCCCTCTGGGGGCATGTTAATGAGGCTGCGCCCTCAAAATGGACCAGGCTGATGCAGCAACATTAATATCTTACTCCATATTTTAATTTTGTTATGGTTAAGGTACCAATACTGTAAACATGAAAAATGACCAGCAAGCATTCTACACAAGTATTTCAGCTGCATTAGTATTTATTATTCTTTTTATGATGAATCTTTGTGCTTAACAAAGTGAGATATGCCAGTACTGGAAGTGCACTTTTAGCACCCGGTGGCAAAGTCAAAGATCAAAGCTGTGCCTGAACTTCAATCTCCGAGACCCTTAATGAATTGAGGTGAATTTTTCCATTTCCTAAACCAGCCATTCTTTGTTCTCTCTGATTGAGATTAATTTGTGGATTTTTTTTTTTGCTGTGGATCCACACAGACTGCCCAGGCTTAATTCACATAGGACCCTTACACCAGGAGAGAAAAGAGACTATGGCCAGGCTTTTGACTAGGAGCCAGGAAGGGGGCGGCGGGGGTCAAATCACAGACGGGAAACCCTGAAGTAGGGGTTCCCGGACATCCTTACGATTTTGACGTAAGGAGTCTTTTTTAGTCGGTTTGCTGTCCGACAGGCCGGCTTGATTGACGGGTTGGCCTCAGTCGGACGGGAACGGAGCAAGGAAGAGGATGTGAAAAGGTAAGTCTTCAGGTAAGTCTTAGATTGTATGGATGAGGGGAGGGCATGGGGGGGCATGGGGGCACCGATGGGCATGGGGGCACCTGGGGGCATCGATGGGCATGGGGGTCACGGTGGGGGGGGGAGTTAGCCATCGGTGGGGGGGAGGTTAGTCATCGGAGGTCAGTCATTGAGGGGGGCAAAATAAGGGGTCAGTCACCAAGGGGGGGGTTGGAATCGGGAGTCATCGCGGTGGTCCACGATTGTTGGTGGGGGTCCACGATCGTTGGGGTGGGGGGTTTGTGATCGCTGGGGGGTCAGCGATCGCTTGGGGGGGATCGGAGACCGTTGTGGGGGGTCGCGATCGTTGTGGGGTCGCTGCAGGTAGGCCTATTGGTCCTGGGGGAAGCACGCCTGCTCCTATGGGCCCACAAGCTGTCCTATAAACTTGCAGTTTCGGGCCTTCTCATCTTCTCTCGTGGCGTGAAGGAGAAGGCCCGGGAATCTTGACCCTCAGGGGTTGCAATCGCAAACCCTGATCAAGTGGAGGCCTGCAGCCTCCTTGAAAGATTTTAGTGACCAACCCGCCTCCTGGGAGCAGGTTGGTCGCCCACCCCTTGTCCTGCCCCGGTGAAAACTGGAGAGGGGCAGCTTGGGGGTGGGTCTGAAATTGTTACACCTTTCATTGCTCCCCTGCCCCCAACCCACCTGCTTTTCACTGTTAAAATCCTGCCCTATCTGTCTGGTCTAGGTTTGAATCCAAGTCCCATAGGTGAAAGGACCTTCTTCTGACCTAGGAACCATTGTCCCATACTGCTGTTTTTATATTCCATTAATCTCATCAAACTGTTTTTCTTTAGAGATCTCGCGCACACAGTGACATTGGCAAAGCTCTCAAAGGGCATTGCCTTCTGGCCCCGTTTGGTGTGAAATGGTGCCTGGCATTAGGAGAATCTGAAGATTGATGAGAGTGAGGTCTCCTGATTACTTATCACATTCCCTTCGAGACCTAATGAAGAAAGGCAGACCGCAGTGAGGTGGAAAAGCCTCAGATGAAAAATTTATCAGAACTGTAATTACAACCAAAAGAGATTTTAAAACATTCCCTTCTATTTTTTAATCAGCGACAATTAGTTTTGCTCTTCGGTCAGTAATTGCTGAAGCACTGTCCTCTCGGAGCAGATTTTACTGGAGTGCAAACACTGGTAAGCTTTTTTGGTAGTTATTGCTAGACCATGTTGCAGTATTTGGCTGCATCACAAGTATAACACTATAGCACTGTGCAATGCATTGGAAATTATACAGTACCTTGTAAGCTAGAGTTATGTATCCTAACTCAAAGGTTTTTGATTCATATACTTGCTGTTAGTGAAGAAAATATATATAAATTCAGCTGCCGGGATGGTTGAAGTTAGTGGCAGCTGAAAAGGTTAGGTAGTAAATCTCTCTTATTGCACAAAAGCAAGCAGTAGAATGTGGCTCAGAGTGGTAGATCCTGTTATATTTTTATCATTCAAATACAGTACACACCTCTAAAGCATACAGTGGATTTACCGCAACAGTGATTATACAGAATATGCACAATTGTCTATTCCATTCTCTTCCATTGACTCTCCTTTGTGGTCTACCTCAGTTGGATTGTTGTTACCTAATTATTCTTATAAATATCCCAATGCAGCCAAAATTGCTTCAGAAACAGATTGTCTTACCCTGGCACAGTCTCCTTTTGAGTACTGAGGTTCCATGTTTAACCACCCTCCCTTTCCTAATTTACATATTGCACCTTGGAGATCATGGCCTAGAAATTCGGCCATGCAGACAGCATGACGGGCAGAAAGTGCACGCGCATTACGAGCCGGAAGTGAGCTACCCACCATATTGGTATAGGCACTTCTTGCAGGACCTGATTTCAATTTTGGTACGTCCCAGCGCATTCCTTGCCACGTGCTGAACTCGTCCAGCAACACGTTGCGCTAACCGGCAGGGAGGACCACTACGGTTCTGATCACAGTGGAGAATATCTGGAGGGTAAATGCACTCCTTATCTGCAGGCAAAAACCCAAGACAGAAAAATGGATAGGGTGGGGGCAGGGAGGAACTCAATTAAAAAAAAAGGAGTCAGAACTGAAAGTGTTGAGAGCACTTTGCCATTAAATAAAGAATGCTAAGCTTGTCATATTTAGCAGCTGGGTCGAGCAGAGCTATCTAATTGCTTTGGTAGTATTCTGTCAATAAAATGGAGATGCTGACCTTGTCATACATCCTGTGACTGGGTACAGAAACACTACCCTAGACTTATCCTTTCAAGTAAATCTCATTACACGGCATTACATCTTTAATTATATCCCAATTTAAATAATCACCACAGAGCTGTACTTCTCAGCATATAAACTTGACAAGCAAAGTTAAAAATTCAGCAAAAACAAATCCTGAGATGCAGGAGGAATGTCAATGTTATGCTTGTGATTAAACAGAAAGATTCAACAGAGTATCTTAACATAAAGCTTACATGTGAATTTTTTTTTTCTCCAGTGCTAGTCAAGGTCTGTATAAATAATACATATATGTGTCTCGGACTGGCTTGTGCCTCAGGCTGTTTTACATTTCCAGATAATTTGTCTGCAATCTCTGGGAAGGAAGAAATGGAGCTCATTAATTTTTACTAATCTGCATTCTTCCTCTTTAATAATGTATTGATTACTCTGGTTTTTAAATTCCCTTGTTAGCAGTGTGGGGAGAGAGGGAATTGCATTTGATGGACGATTCTGCCAGAGCCCACAAACTGCCTATTAAATGATGAGGTGAGCACCTTTCAGATTGACCTTCCAGCAGCTGGGTTGCATGTTGGGTTAGGTCATAAGAATCAACACTTCCTCCCTCACCCCCATAATCATACACATATGCATCATTGGTGAGTACCCCCATTCATCAGTCAATCATTGTTGAATCACCTCAGTTCATGGTAGCTTAATGCTATGCCTGCCCCGGCCATGTATTAATAATTTCTGGGTGCCCCTGCATCTGTATGTGCAAGTTGATTACTACTGAATATCCCCATGCGTTAGGTGATCATTAGCTAAGTGCATCCCTGGGTTAGTTCATTATTGCCGTGAGCAACTATGCATTAATTTATCTGTACTATGGGCAGCCCTGTATTAATTTGTCCATGCAATGGATTACCATGCTTTAATTTCTCCATGCTGTAGGCAGCCATGCATTAGTTCATCACCATCCATTGACTGCTCCAGTACATTACCTAATCACACTGAACTGCTACCTTCCCCCACCTTGCATCAGCTTATAATTCATCACTGACGACATTATCACCAGCAGGCACAGTTCTTCTTAAATGTCCGATTCCACTGAATTTGAACTAGATTGTTAAAGCAGTGCAACAGGAGATCTTCAATGAATCTGGCCCACACCATATATAACTTCTTGAAGTTTTAAGTCGGTGCACAAATGGAAGCATGTCTTCTTCCCCAACACTGTCATTACTCACTTTGGTGATTTTGAATCTTTATCCATATATAGAATAAGGTCTTTAAATTAGAATCAGTCACTAAGAAGTACATTCTTATCAGATACAAAGTAAAAGAATTTTTAAAATCTAATCTCACAAACCATTCCCACTGACCTTGTTCAACTTGGAATCTTCACATAAACACACTTGAAGGAATCGACTCCAGCACATGGTAAATATGGCTGGTACCAACACTTAGCCCATTAGCCATTACTGCTGACATCACAAACATCAGCTCTTTATGTCCACTTCACAACTTTATGCGCCTAAATTCCAGCAGGAGCCGGACCCATGAACCTAGCCCCTGTGGTTCAGCTTTTAATGTGGCATGGACACTAGGTGCAACAGCTGCTGGAAGAGGAAAACTTGTTGCACTTCCAAGGAGAGAGAAATTCTTGCAGCTGCCTTTCTGTAGGGAGACCTCCAGTTTGTTACATCACAGAATGGTACGACCTGGGGTCAGGGAGAATTCCTTAGCGTCCGAACCTCTTATAAAGAGGAAAAAAGCATTTAGTGGGGGATGGTGAGATGGTAAGAAACAGTTTTTTAAATTCCATATTCTTTCTTCCACTCCCACTCACAGCCACTCCCACTAAGATCCATGACTGCTGACCCCTCCAGTTGTAGTCTTGGATGCAGACTGTATGTGACTGCTGTCAATATTGCTCCACAGTTGAATAAGAATCAAGTACCTGTTAGCTATTCCTGCTGCTGAGTTGCTCCACCAGGCAGGCTTTTCAGAATGGAAAGTCCACATGTTCTTCTTTTGCTGCCGGGAGATATCTTCATTAAAATCAGTCCAATTTCAAAGGCTAATATTTCGAAGATGTGTCAGTGACATCCAGTCGAAATTTTGGTTTTGGTCTGTTTATCACAGATTTTCTTGATTAAGATTTTTTTCCACTCTAGTAATTAGAATGGAACTTCTTGGTATACGTAGGAGTTTTCAGGCAGTTTAAGCTCCTGGATCAGTCCGCTATGAAAATTCAGCTGAAATGCCACTATGCCACCACAAAGGTGAGTTTGCGCTGGAGCAGACAACATGTATGTACAACTTATAAAACTGCTGAAATGTCATATAGGAACTTTTCAAGGGAACAGTGCCCCTTTAAGTGGCAGATATTTTTAAAGTGGCTTTTAAGTGCATTGCCTGGCATATACAAGTCGTAATTGTAACTTTCAGAATGTTGAGAATACTTTTGATAGAACTCAAAATCCTACACTGACATTTCACCAAACATCAGCAAAGCTTTCTGAACCCTCTAAAAGCTTTACTGCCGTGCAGTGAAATTCTTGTAATAAAGTTCTATAGCCCAGCTGGAGAGTGCATTATTGTATAAGGTTTGGAGTTCAGCTTGTACTTGGTAAAGTAGCAGTTGGAAGCATTATGTGGTGCTTTATACAAGTTAGTCTTTATTCACATTGTCACAAAAGCTGGGCTTCCCCATTGTGCCATCTCATGCTGACATTAAAAGCTCCTTCAGACATTCAGCTCTCTCCCTCTCCTGAACCAAAGTCAAAAATATTAATAAATAATCAAATTGATCCAATGGTTTGTTATTTATTGGACCTATAAATAGATTCATATCCAGAGGAGCAATTCAGCTGAAACAGCTGGTACTGAATCCTGTTTAGTACAGTAATAGTCTACAACCTTGAGGAACAAAGACTCCAAGTGCCTGCACATCAGCTTCTCTCACCTTTATACAACCTTTTTGACCTGCTCTACGCTTTGTATGTCATCCTGTAATTTTTTTTTCTTTAACCCTTACTATGTTGATGTGCCCCCTCTGATTTTACAATCCTTGACGTCCACTTCACCTGACTAATTTACTCTCCAACTGATCCTACCTGCATCCTAAGTCAGATTCCTAATTGTCAAATATTCTCTCCTTTCCTTATTTTGTATTCATTGGAAATTTTGGTCAGGTTATGACAGTTAGTGTGTAGATTTCATCAGGTTGAAAGAAAAACAGGAGATGGATTTGGCAAAGTTAACACTCAGAGAAGAGATGGATTCCCAAAGGTTTGGATTATGAGAACACAAAAGCTAGAGCCCTATTGTCCTCGCTTCTCAAGATTTTCTTATAACACACTCCCAGTGGCGCACACTCTCTGTTGTCTTTGTTCTCTAATCTGAAGGTACTGGGTGGCACAGACACTACAACACTGTTGACCCCTGGGTGAAAATACAGTCTAGAGAAACTTTCTCCTCGGTGATGGCTATTAAAGTTTCTTCAAAGTTTTTCTTTGAGGTGACACAAGCTTTAGCAGTAGCAATCAATTGCACAATAGACACGAGCCAGCAGCATAATGCAGCCCTAAAAGTTGGGCAGAAATTCTGCTCTCATTCAATTACACCCTGGAGCGTCTGCTGGCACATAAACAATATTAATGTACATATTCATGTGGTTCATTCCTGCTGATTACAAGGGAAGGAAAGAGAGAATGACTGAGAATCTAATTTTGCAAGCTTCATTTTCTACAGGGGAAAAGTTGTGCAGCTTTCTAACTTTGCTGTTGCGTCTGTGACTCTAGTAATCTGCTTTGATCTCTCTGCCCTGCCTCCTCCCTCCCTGCTTTCAGATTCCTCCCAAAAAACATTCCTTCCAATCCAGCTGTCAGACCACCTGTATGAACTTGGTGTTTCCTGTTTTCCCTTTCTTCACATGCTCGGTGTCCACTGTTTCCCACCACACTACAAAGATGTCTTTTTTCACACGAGGAGCGCTATAGGAATAAATGGCTGCTGATGTTGAGGATTTAAGTGTCACAAGTGTGCCTCACAAGACAGCACAAAATTGTCTATAATTTGATACAAAGTTGGCAAACTCACTCAGAAAGGGCATAAAAGATGGCATGTGTGGGAAATGGAAAAATCCATCTTGCAGCGGGTGCTTTCAAGTTAGGATTAAGGCGCATATTAGAAAAAGAAAAAGGTCCTTTATTCTTTGTCTGACCATGCTTCATCTGACGTGAGTGTACTTGATGTTGGCAATGAGTGCAAAAAGTAAAGGGTTCAATCCCCCAGTACTGATATGTCTCAGCTAATTGAGAACAATATTCATCAAAAATTTGAATTTTATGAAAGTACCAAAACTATCTGTCCTCGGGGGAATAAAGACATGCAGCCCCAACTATGAAAAATTTATCACAAGTACCAATTCTCCGTGGCAACTACCAGTATTTGCAAAACAAACGATTTCTACAATTTGTCCTTTGGAAGGGAAAATCTTGCTAAAAATTAATTTCCATCTCGTTTGTATATTACTTTCTAGTTTCTATTTCTATACTTCAGTGTCAACTTTCTTTTCACTGCAGTGCCTCTCCTGCCTTCCCCCCCAATATTCTCCCCTCTACAGCTGTATGAGCTGTGGCTCAGAGTTAGCTCTCTCGCCTCTGAGTCAAAAGGTTGTGGGTTCAAACCTCACTCCGAGACATAAGCACATAATTTAGGCTGACATTTCAGTGCAGTACTGAGGGAGTGCTGCACTGTTAGAGGTGCCATCTTTCGGATGAGATATTAAACTGAGGTTCTGTCTGCCCCCTCAGATGGACGTAAAAGATCCCATGGCACTGTTCAAAGAAGAGCAGGGGAGTTCTCCCAGTATCCTGGCCAATATTTATCCCTCAACCCACATCACTAAAACAGATTATCTGGTCATTATCACACTGCTGTTTGTGGGATCTTGCTGTGTGCAAATTGGCTACTGCGTTTCCTACATTACAACAATGACTACATTTCAAAAGTACTTCATTGGCTGTAAAGTGCTTTGGGACATCCTGAGGTCATGAAAGGCGCTATGTAAATGCAAGTTCTTTAATTTCCTCTCCTAAACGATGTAACTTATACTGGAACATAAGGTTCTACATGCACTGGCAGTCATCTGATACATTACCCAAGTAGCCCGTCTTCATTTATGAGTAGCAGTAGGTTATATTCGACAGAGCTCATTCATTACCTGATGTCAACTATGAGCATTCTCGAGCAGGAGTCACTGGATAGCATCTAGGTGTAAGACCTCTGGGTGATTTTTTTCCCCCCCTTCCCTAATTCAGAAACATTGTACCTGCCGCTGTCTTGGTTGAGATCAGCAAATTCAATTCAAATCAAACCTGGGAACTACCTGATCTGTGTGCCTCAGGACAGCTCCAGATGGGACACTTACCCTTTAAACAAGGAGGCAAACAATGTCAATTTCTAAAGGAAGATACGAGTAGGAACTACCTCCAAATGCCAGTACCACGTTTTCCTCAGTTTTGGAAGAAGTCAGAGAAAGTGAGAAAGGTCATTTCAATTAAAAGAATTGTATATACTGAACAAATTGATGTATGGTAGCGCTACTTAAGAATGTATTTTGAATTAAAATGTAAATGCCAAGGCAAACATTGCACCATGGTAAATGTCAAAACACAGCCAGCATTAACCACATCAGGCTTCTGAACTCTGCAGTCAACTGTTCTCCTGCACCCAGTTTCTTTGAATCGGTACCTTTGCTTAATGGAAACAACCTGGTGAATAATATAATTCCACAGGGCGTCCTTATTAACAGATTTAAGCTACCAAAAGCTTGCTTAATCTGCAATGTGAGACTTTTTAGCAACAGCACTTCTTGCAAAAGCTAGTTTAATGAATGCATAATTCAGCTCACTGGCAGAGAAGTGTTAGCTGTAATCTGCTGGACTGGACTTCATCAATTCTCATTTTTTTTATTGTGAAGCCCAGGTGAAGGGCCAAGGTTCACTGTGTCGGAGATCACGAGGTTGAAAAGAGGAGGGAAGACACTGTAAGTCACGAAGGATTGATTAGATTACACCAAGTTTCAATTTAAATTCCTGCAGAAAGATTGTAAGAGGACTGGAGAGGTGAGGTTTGAGAATGTGTGTGTGACCAGAAGTGGTTTTAAAAAGATATTAAAGAAAAAAATAAGAAAAAAATTAAAATATCCCAGAGGAATGTTTTTCTTTTATTCGTTCATGGGATGTGGGCGCCGCTGGTGAGGCCGGCATTTATTGCCCATCCCTAATTGCCCTTGAGAAGGTGGTGGTGAGCCACCGCCTTGAACCGCTGCAGTGCATGTGGTGAAGGTTCTCCCACAGTGCTGTTAGGAAGGGAGTTCCAGGATTTTGACCCAGTGATGATGAAGGAACGGAGATATATTTCCAAGTCGGGATGGTGTGTGACTTGGAGGGGAACATGCAGGTGGTGTTGTTCCCATGTGCCTGCTGCTCTTGTCCTTCTAGGTGGTAGAGGTCGCGGGTTTGGAAGGTGCTGTCGAAGAAGCCTTGGCGAGTTGCTGCAATGCATCCTGTGGGTGGTACACACTGCAGCCACAGTGCGCCAGTGATGGATGGGGTGCCAATCAAGCAGGCTGCTTTGTCCTGGATGGTGTCGAGCGTCTTGAGTGTTGTTGGAGCTGCACTCATCCAGGCAAGTGGAGAGTATTCCATCACACTCCTGACTTGTGCCTTGTAGATGGTGGAAAGGCTTTGCGGAGTCAGGAGGTGAGTCACTCGCCGCAGAGTACCCAGCCTCTGACCTGCTCTTGTAGCCACAGTATTTATATGGCTGGTCCAGTTAAGTTTCTGGTCAATGGTGACCCCCAGGATGTTGATGGTGGGGGATTTGGCGATGGTAATGCTGTTGAATGTCAAGGGGAGGTGGTTAGACTCTCTCTTGTTGGAGATGGTCATTACCTGGCACTTGTCTGGCGCGAATGTTACTTGCCACTTGTCTCTATGATGGATGAAATTTACTGGAAGAGATTGCTGCTTCTAATACCTGGAGTGAACTTAATTCCTTGCCCTTTTTGAAATATTATCACCGGTGATGCAAACATTGAGTTCAGCCCAGATATTCTATGTAAATCACTGGCATTGCTAAAGATCCCTGGAATCACCCTGACACTGAAGTCTGGGTCCTACATTTCTCTTTTTACGTGTCTTCCCTCAGGTCAGGAGTGACTTTACTGCAAAACCTGGACAATTTGTTCCCTCCAACTATTGTCCAGGAACAGCTTTGTGAAAAATAGTGTCAGATGTGGCACTGAAGGAGCAATAAGATGATGCACTTTTACCTGAAACTCAGAAAAGTATCTGTTACTGCACCAATCATATTTCCATTACCTACATGCAGTGTCTATCCCTTCTCTGTAACTGAGGTCACCAAACTAGTACCAGTCTGTGTCAAATCGAAGAGCATCTTCACTTGTGGGCTCACTGCATGAAGACTCTCTGTACTGTTATCAGTCATCAAGAAATGAAATCTGACTTTTAATGGTATGAATTCCAACCCAGAACCTATCAATAATCTTAGGAATAACATGACTCAAGTTTTGCCCTTGAGTTTACGACGGCTCCTGGATTGGTTAGATGAGAGTCTTGCAATCACTTCTGGCTATCAATTAGTCTATAGAGGTGAGTTTATGGGGTTCCACAACCTGACACAGATCCTGCCTAGATGGAAGCGTGGATTAGAGATACAGCTATAAGACTCTAGGGCCTATTCTGTCACCTGTGCTCTCATCCAGCAAGGCTCCACACTGGGAAGTAAGCCATACAGAATTGCCCCTTCTATGTAATGCCAAATATTTCAAAACATAGTTGGGGCAGGGGAGTGGCCTGTAAGGGTATAACATTGGGATAAATAAATCATATTAGTTGGATTTGCAAAATTTGTAAAAGATGGATTTGGTTACATTTTTCTGAGGTGCAGAAATGTAATTACACTTCTCATGAAGCTATATGAGTCAGAACAAGCAGAGAGGGGACTTTATTATGATTGAAAATGGAACAGTGTTAATGCTGGTATTTTGACTCAATTTTGCTGGTAAGTTTCACTAGCTTCACTGTCATGTCTCCTGGGGATTTCCCGACAGCACTTCTACAGCAGTGTAACTCCAGAATGTTGAGTAATGTCAGTGACTGGAGGATTTCTTGAGTCAGTTCACTGGTGTGTCACCAAGGTTCACACCTAGGATACACGCTGTGGCTTCAGGGTGAATCGGTTTGTGACCTTCTGCATAATCATACTTCAGTCCAACCTGTTACTACAAAGTTAATCATCTGTTTAAATTTGTTCGGCTTGTACTTAATACATATTCAATCTTCATTATTATAGCCTTGTAGAAAACAGTGAAATACTATGACCTATCAATTGTTTTTCCTTTTGAAGTTTGACCTCTGATACAAGATCTAATGAAGCATCTCACAGGATCAGAGGAAAAACCTTTCCCTGCCCCCCCCCCCCCTTCAATTTTCTCTCCTCCCCACAATGTGTTGACTTCATGCTAGGATATGGCTCCTGAGGCACCGGTCAGCCTCTGGCACTTTATCCAGATAGCCATGTTTTATGTGTGGATCTAGACAGGGATTGTTGGTGAGCAATCTGAACACACGGGTAGGTGGGAGGGGTGCAGCACACCCAGGCCCGATCTAGTTAAGAGCTGCTGCATTCCTCAGTCCCCACCCACTTATTCCCATAGGGCTCCCTGTGCACTTGGGAAATGCACAGGAGTATGTTGAAATTACTTAAACTAGATGACCCCGGCAAATTTGTCAGGTTCAGGGAGTTGCTCCAGTTGTTCTGGAGTGCACAGATGTGCTGCGATCACTGCCACATTTTCCCCCGCAATTGCCAAAGCACCCCGATAATGTCATGGGTACATTTGTTGATAGACGACTGTGATGTGTCTGTAGGCACTGTTCTAGGAACAGGTGTAGGCCATTTAGCCCCTCTAGCCTGTTCCGCCATTCAATGAGATCATGGCTGATCTGTGACCTAACTCCATATACTAAACTGAATCCTGGAGATCTGATAGCCAGGACTGAGCAGTATGCTTGATCGGTACCTATGCCACTGGTCTCAATATCCACCCCCTCAACCACCGTCGCACTGTGACTGCAGTGTGTACTATCTGCAGAATGCAGTGACGAATTTCCCCAAGCTCTGTTGTTATCACCAAGAAGGAGATGAGCAGTAATAGAACGGAAACACCATCACCTCCATGATCTTTTCCAAGCCATAGTGGACATATATCGCCGTTCCTGCGTCATCGCTGGCTCAGTATCCTAGATTTCCCCACCCAACAGCATTGCAGAAGCATCATCACCACAAGGAATGCAATGGTTCAAGGAGAAGACCCCTCTACTTTTTCAGGGCAACTAGGGACAGGCAATAAATGTGGCCTTGAAAGTGTCACCCACAGCCCTAGACAAATTGAAAAAAAAAATTTGTGGCCTGATGGTGGACAAGCTCTAATCTTTCCACCAACATAATTCAATGTCGTGTCATCACATGGAAGGCATACACCAACAGTGAGGAAATAGGCATTGTCTGGATTTTAGTCCAGGCAGCCCTTCTTATAAAGCTCCTATGTAGAAGTGATGTAGCACCAAGTTATACCTTCTAAAAGGACAGGAGTGTCACTTTGCCCCTCCTCAGTGCAGGCTGGGAATGTTTTAAAGAACTGGTAATGATTCAGTGGCTGTAAAATAGGGGATACTGGAGATGTCATGAAGACTGTGATTAATTGTACATAAATCATTTTTGTGTGGTAGGGCAGCAGTATGTGACAGGTGCCAGGATTCAGTTTAGAACAGTGCCGACAGACACACACAATTGTCTATCAACAAATGCAGCAATATGGAGAGCAAGGGCATTGACTGAGCAGCCCCGGGTCGAGATGCAGTCTTCACATCTGGACTCCTACAATGGTGATGGGAGATCAGACTATGGTCAAGCCACCTCAAGGTAACGTGACACATCTGGTGCTGAAAGGCAGTCTCCCAGAGCAGTTAACAACTGCCATCAGATAAGTGGAAACATCCATTTGCTTTTACTTTGTAGAGGAAGTTATAAAAATGGATTTGTTGCTAAGAACTAAATATAGCTGGAATATTCTGTGCATTAAACAGAAGCTGTTTGCAGCTCAGAGTTTTCCTTTGAGCGTAAACAATACTCCTGAGACTTGGTGTCAGCCATTTCCTTCCAAGAGCTGACCTTCGCTGGCCTTAAAAGCATTCCTGTGACAGGCCTCACAGCGCTCTACACATCTGAGTATTATATACTGAATAATTGATTGTTGGAGGTGCATGTGGACACAAGCTGCCTTTGTGCACATATTATAAATGAAATATCAGTGAAGGGCATATACTCCTAGTAACATGCAATGTGTTATAATATACATAATGGGGGTTGTTATTCCCTCGTAACATCCAATGTGTTATAAAATAGAGGTCGCCATTCTTTTGATTAACTTAAATGGACAGAAAATTGACCATGCACACCTCCCTGCCCGATTTCCTTCTATGTGATCCACCCAAGTCATGTACATCTCAGTGCAAAACATGAAATTCTGCCCTGGCATCTGCTATTCTCCTGTAATATACAGTGTGTTATAATATATACAGTGTCTGCTATTCTCCTGTAATACACAGTGTGATATAATATACATAGTGTCTGCTATTCCCCTGTAACATACAGTGTGCTTTAATATTTACAATGTCTGCTATTCCCCTGTAATACACGGGGTGTTATAATATACAGTGTCTGCTATTCCCCTGTAATATACAGTGTACAGTGTGTTATAATATGGGTTGTAATATACATGGGGCAAAATTTGACCTCTGCGCCCATTTTTTAAGTGGAAAACAGGAGTGCAGAAGTCCAATTTAGGGGACCAATCTCCTGCGCTTGAGAAATCCAACTTGTGCCCAAAACGGGCAGAAAGCCAGTGCAGTGATTGCTCCGCGCGTCGGTCATTGCAGGTCTAATGCTCAAGCCGAATTTGGCATCAAGCCTCATTTGAATGGAAGTCGCAAGCTACAGGCACCAAACGAGCATCCTGATGCAGCTTGCCAGTCGGGTGCTGACGAATTCCAGCGGGCAGTGCTGGCGTGGCGCAAGCTCCACCCATTTGACTCTGAACTTTGCATCAGGGTCAACCCCGATTTTCATAGTAAAACAGCCTTACACCTGTTTCAGGCGGGCGAGCTGCTTGTACATTTGTAGGACTGCTTGAATATGATATCAGATGGGCCTTGGGCATCAATGTGGGGGGAGCCTGAGGTGTTGTGTCCCCTCCCCCCCAATATCCAACTCCTGGCCGTCCATTTTTCAGGTGCAAAAACGGACAGCCGTGAGTTGAATTTCTCCTCCATAGAATCTGCTATACTCATACAAACTACAGTGTATTATAATGTACACAGGGACAAGACTCCTCCCAGTGGCTGCCTGGTGGTACTGGAACTTAACTCCTTCAACTTAACTACAGTGCCCCCACTTCCTCTTAGGGATGATACACCTGTGAATTCGATTTACCATATTCTCAGCTCACCTTCTCTTATGAATGGAAACATTGCCATGCCAGCTGCATATTGATTCTGGGGAAAATGTCATCCTAAAACTAATATTTAAAAAGAAGTAACAAAATTCAGCCACTATATATATCCTAAATATACAGAATGCAGCAAAAAAGATAGAATTGGATGTAGATTGCAGCTTCTCACACAACAAGTTACTTTATCACACATAATGGATATGCTGGGGAGGCACCACAGGGCATTCTTTTTACACACAACAGTCTCTCACTGTCACAAACAAGATAAAAGAACACTTAATCTGTTTTTCTTTACACTGTTGGTTGAAGAGAGAAGTTGGCTGTGATACCAGGAGAACTCCCTGCTCTTTCTTAAACATTACTGGAACATGATGTGGAGATGCCGGTGATGGACTGGGGTTGACAATTGTAACCAATTTTACAACACCAAGTTATAGTCCAGCAATTTTATTTTAAATTCACAAGCTTTCGGAGGCTACCTCCTTCCTCAGGTGAACGATGTGTCCACATCGTTCACCTGAGGAAGGAGGTAGCCTCCGAAAGCTTGTGAATTTAAAATAAAATTGCTGGACTATAACTTGGTGTTGTAAAATTGGTTACAATTACTGGAACAGGCAGACAGAGTCCCTGTGTAATGCCTCAACAACAACAACAACTTGCATTTATATAGCACCTTTAACGTAGTAAAATGTTCCAAGGTGCTTCACAGGAGCGTTATCAAACAAAATTTGACACAGAGCCACATAGGAAATATTAGGACAGGTGACCGAAAGCTTGGTCAAAGAGGTGGGTTTTAAGGAGTGTCTTAAAGGAGGGGCGAGGTAGAGAGGAGGAGGGATTTAGGGAGTGGATTCCAGAGCTAAGGGCCTAGGCAGCTGAAGACTTGGCCACCAATGATGGAGCAATTAAAATTGGGGATGTGCAAGAGGCCAGAATTGGAGGAGCATAGAGATCTTGGAGGGTTGCAGGGCTGGAGGAGGTTACAGAGGTAGGGAGGGGTGAGGCCATGGAGGGATTTGAAAACAAGGGATTTTAAAATTGAGGCGTGGTCGGACTGGGATCCAACGTAGGTCAGCGGGCACAGGGGTGATGGGTGAACGGGACTTGGTGCGAATTAGGATACAGGCAGCAGAGTTTTGAATGATCTCAGGTTTATGGAGCCTCAGCTGAAGGAAGGTACTTCTGACAATACCGCACTCTCGAGCACTGCACTGCAGTGTTAGCCTAGATTACATGCTCGAACTCCTGGTATGGGGCTCCAACCGGCAATCTTCTGATTCAAAGGCGAGAGAGTTACCAACCCAATCAAACACTTAATCAGCTGTTAAAATTTTAGTACCATCCGAATGTTTCAATCTTAGAATTTTAAGTAAAGAATAATTCTTGATGCTGTGTTCAATTAAACATTCCTACTGAAACTGTGGTACAGTTCTTCTCTCACCCCCATTTGTCCCTTGATGATGCTGGCTCTTTCTAGTGTATGGTTATTGGCACCAGCCACAGTCTGGTACCTCATCGAAATAGCATTGTATGTGTGAATCTAGACTGTGAGTGCTGGCAGGCTATTTGACTGTGCAGGCATCTCTGCTAATCCTGATCACCTCATCACCTGCTGTCTATACAGGCGGAACTTTCAACATTGGTGGGGTGTAAAACGGCCGCTAGGGGATCTGCTGCCAGTTATATACCCCGTCCAATTTTCCTTTTCATTTGGTTGTACAACAGGTGACCAATCCGCTACCACCCATTTTACACCCCCACTAAAGTTGAAAGTTCCACACTACATGTGCACTTTCCAGCAAGGGGTCACTGATTAGCGATCAGGATTGGGAACCCTGGCCGATTTCCATCTTCCTAGACTAGAGATCCTGAGGCCAACTATAGTGCCCTTAATGCCTCTTGAGCTGAAATTAGCTAACTCTGTACAGATTGGGGATCAAACCTCGGACCACCCTAGTCAGTATAATGAAGTCCTGCACCATGTAGTGTGTTTACCCACTGAGTCAATGGAATGTAATTTTGTTCATAAATTTGTTACTGAGTTTGCAAAAGATAATCTGACCTAAATAATTCAAAAGTGTGGGGCATAACAAATAAGAGTACATATATGTAATTATTTATTCATTGATTTCCTGTGACATTGAAAATGGAGGGGTGGGAGTGGAGTGGGGGTGGGGGCGGTGGGGATGTCAAGACCAAGTTTAATATTCAAGTGAATAGTTGGGCTGCGGCATTTAGATGATATTCAGCCTCTAATTTCCAGTCATACATTTTATCCTCATGTTTATAATTCCATTATAAATTCCTATGTCCACATTTATAATGGAAACTGCCTATGTAAACTTGTCATGCTATAATTACACCCTCCTACCAGCAAGTTATAATGGAAAAGCTGATAGGAAGTGTGTGCAGCTGTAATATTTTTAATGTATTTTAGATATAAACTAAAAAAAATCTTTGAATTAACCACATGGGCCACCAAAGAAGGAAATTGTGCTGTCTCATGTTTTTGCAAAATTTAAAGAAAAACAATTTGGAGTAAACTGCATCTAAAGATCCTCACTATTACACTCACTAACATACACTAAAAACCTACAATCTCTACCACTGACCCTGAGGCAGCAGATCAAAGCATCAATATTATACTGCAGCCTGGCAACCATCTGACAATTTACATCAATCAGCAAAATGAGCCAACCTCCTGCTTTACACACAGCCACTTGATGATGGATTTTTTGTATGATTCTCCAGTGAGGATTTCCAAGTCCAGACTTTTTCAGATGAGGGAGTTTCCCCACTAGGATTTCTCAATAAATGCTGCAGATTGTCCCAGTAGATATCCAAGGCTTCTTTTGATAGACCTCTAAGATTCTCAAGCTGGCTTGCTCGGATATTTGATATTGCAGGATATGGACCTAACATATGTGGAAGCTTCCTATCTACTCTGTCTAAAGTAATTCACCATTAGAAAGATCACACCAGTGATTCAGTATGCAATTATCCTTTACCTCACAAAATTACAATGAAAGGTTGTGTAATTTTGTGAGCTGAAGGAAAGTTTCATGAGAGTTTACTATTTGGGGGTAAAAGTAAAATATTGCAACATTTCTTTTTGCATGTTTCTTTCGGGTGAATTTTTGTGGTCGCTAATGGGAAGGAAGGGAAGGAATAAGTTCCCATTTTTGCCAGTTGGTGTCAGCAACGAACTGTCCTTTCTCATTAATATCATGAGCCAGTTACAGATTATAAAGTTTCTACTGTGCTGCAACAATGTGCTCTCAAGAGGTGGGAAGGGAAACAGCACAAGCTACCACTGAACCAGTACTGATAATGCAAGGGATCCCAGCTTTCTGCCAGTGAAGCTGAGCAACCAGCAGCTACATGGTGCGTGAGAGTGGCCCAGGATGACCCACCCATCAGTTTTCACTTACATCTGTGGAGAAGTACTATATCTCTACTCTGCACCTCCCATAATAATATCACCAATTTTGGGTCATGCCATGTTAGCTACAACTCATATCTTAGTACTGAATGGCAACAAACATCGTCATATCAATAGGCTGCCTTACTGGACCACTTTAAACTACTGTGATTTCTAAAACAAAAGTTTTTCAAACTTGCTTTTATATCCTTTAACTCCATAGTTGAGTGAATCGTGAGTTAGAATTTATAACCTAAAATACATTTGGTGATAAATAGTCTATAAACAGCAAAACATTCAAATATTTATGACTTAATATTTGCACAATTTTGGCAGAGGTAATGATGTAAAATTCAGAAAGCAAATGTAATATTTATCTATTGAGAAACTGTTTCCAGTAGCAGAAGGGTCAGTAATCAAAGGACACAGATTTAAAGTGATTGGCAAAAGAACCAGAGGCCACATGAGGAAACTTTTTTTTAATGCAGAGAGTTATGATGATCTGGAATGCACTGCCTGGAAGGGTGGGTGAAGCAGATTCAATAATAACTTTCAAAAGGGAATTGGATAAATACTTGAAGGGAAAAAATTTACAGGGCAATCAGGAAAGAGCAGGGGATTGGGACTAATTGGATAGTTCTTTCAAAGAGCCAGCACAGGCACAATGGGCCGAATGGCCTCCTTCAGTGCAGTAACATACTATGATTTAAAAGCTTGCCTGTTGAGAGTGCTTATCCAAAATTCGGGTATGTACTGCCCATGATTTTCCTTCCACGTTGCAGTCATTCAGGAGTGAGGAATAGTAAGAGCAACAAAACTTAAATATTCCAGAAAATAAAATATTTGAATGTTCTGAAAGTACAACTAAAAAAACTGTTTAATTAAAAAAAAATCTTTTTTCTAAAAATAGAATTAACTTCTTGTTACAATTCAGATTACTTCCCAAGACTTTTTTCCACATGTTAAATGCAAAAGTCAAGCTCTTGCTCTAAAATGAACCGAAATGTAATCTTATGTGTGTGGCAATTGAAATAATAGGCCGCAGAGGAACACAAGCTTTCCCAGAAACAGTCACAGAAAACACTTTGAAACTTGTTACAATACCGACAAGCTATAAATTCCTAATAATACATAAACGTATCCGTGATACCTCGAGTTTAATGGTCTGAAATAGGATGGATGGGTCTATCAGACTTGTATTTTCAATTTAAAAAAATTATACTTTTCATCACAATCTTTGATATTGCAGAACATTTGAAGACTCGCAGCTCAGAGCATAGGCATTGATATCAAGTACTCACTCACTCCTAATGTCACAACCCTTTTGAATTGAAATAGTCTGTGTTTTATCTGTAGAATTATTCCTGTATCTATGCCTCTGCTGACTTTTCAAACATTCCTCTAAGGGAAAATAGCCTTGAGTCAGCTCCAGGCATTCAAGGTGGATCAATATACATTTCTTTTGTAAAATCTGCTCTAACTTGATCTCAGGACAATACAGATGGAGCCCCATCAGGTAGAATGATGGAGAGCATGCAGGAAATTAAGAGCAGGTTTGACCAATTCTTTCCCATTCATTTCTCTGGCAGAAGTTCCTTATAACTTTTTTCTTCCTGTTTTTCTCCCTCCCTCAAAGCTCTGACTCATAGCGGGGTGCAGTCCTTGGGCACTGCCAGGGACTGATAGCTCACCCAAGTCGCCATTCTTTATGTGTAAGCGAGTGCGGGGTGCTCACAGACAAGCCCAATCCTGTCTTCCTCACACGCCTGTGCTTTCCAACTGGATAGGAAACAAAGAATGTGAACCCTGGGGTATTGATTCCAGTTGTAGCATCCCTACTACTACCCCAGCTAACAGCACAAACTAGTGATAAGTTTTTCTTAAGCTGCCCATACACACCAATGACTTTTTATGCCCCTTGAGAAACATTATCCCTCTGAGTTCTCAGTCATTATTGAATGTCGACTGCAGATCTCGTTTGTTTGCTGTATTTCCTTGATGCCTTTCTTGTACTTTTTCTCATTTGCCCAAAAGAATGAAAATACATCAACAAAAGTATGAAAGAAGGAAATTATGATATATTGCCTGCTTCCCTCCCTGATTTCCTGTTTCGGGGGAAGGGGGAGGGCCTCCATGTAGTTGAACACCCATGTTACCTTCATTAGCAACAGGAGCAGGAGTCGGCCAGCCGGCCCCTCGAGCCTGCTCCGCCATTCAATAAGATCATGGCTGATCTTCGACCTCAACTCCACTTTACCGCCCAATCCCCATATCCCTTGATTCCCTTAGAGTCCAAAAATCTATCAATCTCAGCCTTGAATATACTCAATGACTGAGCATCCACAGCCCTTTGGGGTAGAGAATTCCAAAGATTCACAACCCTCTTGAGTGAAGAAATTTCTCCTCATCTCAGTCCTAAATGGCTTACCCCTTATCCTGAGACTATGCCCCTAGTTCTAGACTCTCCAGCTAGGGGAAACAGCCTCTCAGTATCTACCCTGTCAAACCCTCTCAGAATCTTATATATTTCAACAAGATCACCTCTCATTCTTTTAAACTCCAGAGAGTATAGGCCCATTCTACTCAATCTCTCCTCATAGGACAACCCTCTCATCCCAGGAATCAATCTGGTGAACCTTTGTTGCACCACCTCTAAGGCAACTATATCCTTCCTTAGGTAAGGAGACCATAACTGTATACAGTGCTCCAGGTGTGGTCTCTCCAAAGCCCTGTACAGTTGCAGCAAGACTTCTTTACTCTTGTACTCCAACCCCCTTGTAATAAAGGCCAACATACTATTTGCCTTCCTAATTGCTTGCTATATCTGCATGTTAACTTCCTGTGTTTTGTGGACAAGGACACCCAAATCCCTCTGAACACCAACATTTAATAGTTTCTCACACCGTTTAAAAATATTCTGTTTTTCTATTCTTCCCACCAAAGTGAATAACCTCACATTTCTCCACATTATACTCCATCTAATAACTTCTCGCCCACTCACTTAACCTGTCTATATCACTTTGCAGACTCTTTGGGCTCGATTTTCGCACCCCTGAGCGGGTGCGTTCGTGATGAGGGGCTGCAAAAATCGGGGATTCCCGGGGCGGGTCCGGAGCCCGACTCTAACCTGCCCACTTCCGGGTTCCCCAGTGACGTGCTGACATGCGAGCGCAGCCCCCGCATGTGGGACTGGATGCCACTTAAGGTAATTATTTAGGTACTCCAGGTCGTTTACAGACCTGATTAACATGATATTTTGGAAGGGGTGGGATTTTCCAAACAACTGAGACTGTTTCAGATACTGGGGGAAACACTCCCAGTTGAAATGGACGTGTTGCAGCCATCAGCCTGTAGCAGCTGCAAAGGTCCATTTGTCAGGTTGGGGGGGAGACCCTCACTCATTGCAGGAGGCCAGTCTGTCACTTTGGACAAAGTTTGGCCTCCACCACCCTCCTCCTAACAATAAAATTCAACTTGCACACTTACCTCGGTGTCCAGACACATTTACCTACCTTGCGGACCCCCTCAAATGTACATCTTCCGGATGGGGGCCGCCGTAGCTGCAGTCATGACCTCCTCGGAGGACGAACAGCATCACCAGCCACGCCGTCCACCTCTGACATGTGGAGCCCCACAACACAGTGCTGTGACACATCCACTTGCACAGCAGGAGGGAGGGCAACGGCAGAGAGAGATGCGTGGCAGAAGGCACTACTCTCGCCACAGGGCCTACAGACCGAGGCTCAGCTTCCTGGACCTCTCTGAGCAGCAGTGCACACGGAGGCTCAGAGTCACTCGATATGTAGTCGTGGACATCTGCAGCCTCCTTCGTGCCGAGCTGCTCCTGGCTGGCCCGAGCACCATCTTCTTACCTGTCGCTGTGAAAGTCACCACTGCCCTCAACAACTTCTCCTCCGCATCCTTCCAGGGTGCGACCGGGGACATTGCGACGTCTCTCAGTCGTCTGCACAAAAGAGTCCTGCAAATACACCTACACCCACTCTGCAATGATATAATGGGTGGCATCAGTTGTTGGTCTTCATAGTGATCCTCAGGAAAGGGCATTATTGCACAAACCAGACAAGATTCACAAAGACGTGGCAGTAGTGGTGACAATATGATATGTTATGTGAGTTGATCATAAATTAAATATAAGTAAAAAAAAAACATGACAAACCCTCAAACACCCTTGTGCATCCCCTTCATGCTCATGAAACGTTTGCCTTATGCTTCCTACTGCACATATGTGATGCATGCTCTGTGGCTGCAGCACAGGTAGTGGCAGGTTGAGTGAGGCTGACCGTGAAAGAGATGCATGAGAGGGTGAGTATGAGATAGAGCCATGAGATTGTATGAGGATTGGGTTGAGTGGTAGTGGTGGGATGAGTACTGGCGAGGTGAGTAAGTGCAGGTAAGATGAGGATGAGCTTTGAGTGGGTGTGAGGAGTGATGTGATAGAGTAGTGTTGACAGTGCAGAAGGAGATGTGGGGTGGGGGCGGTGATGTGGCAGACGGAGTGTAGGGGAATGAGTAAGTGTACTCACTTCGGCTGACCTACTTAGGTCATTAAAGCGCCTCCTGCACTGTATGCAGGTGTGTGATACGTTGGTGGTGCAGGTGACCTCCTCTGCCACCTTGAGCCAGGCCTTCTTGGTGGCAGAGGCAGGCCACTTCTTCCTGCCCGCTGGGGGGAAGATCTCTGACCTCCCCCTCCTCCTCACTCCATCCAATAAGACCTGGAGTTAAACCTGGGAGCAGCCTTCCCACTGGGCTGCTCCATGCTGTAATTTTGCCTATTTTCTGCAGCATCAGTCAGTGGAGGACTGCTCCTTTAAATAGGGCTCCTCCAGCTGACAGCCTATGCTGCGTATGCGCAGTCCGCCCGCTGCGCAGCTTTCCAGCGCGGAAGCAAAGGTAAGTAGCTTCAATCAGCCTGCGTTTGCGGGCGGAGCACCCCGATTTCACTGGGCGCGTTACCCACGCACCCAGTCGACCCCCCGCTGCCCTCCTAATATCGGGCCCTTTGTGTCCTCCTCACAGCTTACTTTCCCACCTAGCTTTGTATCATCGGCAAACTTGGATATATTACACTCAATCCCTTCATCTAAGTCATTAATATAGATTGTAAATAGCTAAAGCCTCAGTACTGATCCTTGTGGCACCCCACTAGTTACAAACTGCCAACCTGAAAATGACCCATTTATCCCTACTCTCTGTTTTCTGTCCATTAACCAATCCTCTGTCCGTGCTAATAAATTGCCCCCAACCCCATGAGCCCTTGTGTAACAAACCTTTGTATGGCACCTTATCGAATGCCTTTTGAAAATTGAAATATACTGCATCCACTGGTTCCCCTTTATCTACCCTGCTAGTTACATCCTCAAAAAAACAGATTTGTCAAACACGATTTCCCTTTCATAAAACCATGTTGACTCTATCTAATCATATTATGATTTTCTAAGTGCCCTGTTACCACGTCCTTAATAATGGATTCCAGCATTTTCCCGCCAACTGTTGTCAGGCTAACTGGCCTGTAGTTCCTTGTTTTCTCTCTTCCTCCTTTCTTGAATAGCGGTGTTACATTTGCTACCTTCCAATCCACTAGGACCGTTCTAGAATCTAGGGAATTTTGGAAGATCACAACCAATGCATCCACTATCTCTACAGCCACCTCATTTAGAACCTAGGTTGTAGGCCATCAGATCCAAGGGATTTGTCTGCTTTTAGTCCCATTAATTTCTCTAGTACTTTTTCTTTACTAATATTAATTACTTTAGGTTCCTCACTCTCATTAGACCCTTGGTTCCCCATTAATTCTGGTATGTTTTTTGTGTCTTCTACTGTGAAGATAGATAAACAAATATTTTGTAACGTCTCTGCCATGTCCTGATTCCCCATTATAATTTCTCCTGTCTCAGCCTGTAAGGGACCCACATTTACTTTCGCTACTCTCTTCCTTTTTACATACTTGTAGGAGCTCTTACAATCTGTTTTTATATTTCTTGCTAGGTTACTCTTATATTCTATCTTCTCCCTCTATATCAATTTTTTGGTCATCCTTTGCTGGTTTCTAAAACTCTCCCAACCTCAGGCTTACTACTCTTCTCGGCAACATAATAAGCCTCTGCTTTTAAACTAATACTATCCTTAACTTCTTTAGTTAACCACGGATGGATCACTTTCCCGTTGAGTTTTTATTTATCGATGGAATGTATATGTTTGCCATTGCTTATCTACTGTCATATCTTTTAATCTAATTTCCCAATCTACTTTAGCCAACTCACCCCTCATACCTATGTAGTTGGCTTTGTTTAAGTTTAAGACTAATTTCGGACTTAAGTACGTCACTCTCGAACTCACTGTGAAATTCTATCATATTATGATCACTCTTCCCCAGAAGATCTCTTACTATGAGATTACACAAGACAAGATTAGCCTGTTCCCTGGTTGGTTCCACGATGTAGGAAACTGTCTCAAATGCATTCCATGAACCCATCCTCCAAGCTACTTTTGCCAATTTGATTTGCCCAGTCTATATGAAGATTAAAGTTCCCCCCCCCCCAATTATTGCATTACCTTTCTTACAAGTTCCTCTTATTTCTTGATTAATACTCTGTATTACTACTACTGTAACTACTGTTAGGCGGTCTATAAACTACTCCCACCAATGTTTTTTGTCCCTTGTCATTTCTTATCTCCACCCATACTGATTTTGCTTCATCCTTTATTATCAGAGCCACCCCACCCCACCGCCCCACCCCCACCGCCCTTTTCTATTTTGTCTGTCTTTTCAAAATGTTAAGTACCCTGGTATATTTAGTTCCCAACCTTGGTCACCTTGCAACCACATTTCAGTAATGGTTGCTAGATCAAACCCATTTATCTCTATTTGTGCCATTAATTCGTCCATGTTGTTACAAATGCTTCATGCATTCAGATAAAGCACCTTTAGTTTTAACTTATTACTATTTTTCCCTGATTTGACCTTATTCACTGATGCGCTATTACTGTTAAACTCTCTGTCCCTTCCTGTCACACTCTGCTTATCTTTACCCAAATTGTTACACTGCTCTTTGGCCTTGACTTTTCTCTTTAGATTTATAAATTTCCCCTCACCTGATCTGGCTGGTCTCCACCAACTCCCACATGCTGCAGTTATGACACAATACCTCCACTGCCATCTCTGTCTCACCTTGTTTTATATATTTAATTAATTAAAGTTTTTATTCGCTCAATGTTTTTACTTTTATTAACGAATTAGTTTATCTAGTTTAAGTTATTGATTTAATAAAATAATAGTTATAGTTTCCCAACTCTTAGTTTAACCCACTGTCCTAACTTAGAGAGCAAAAATGGTAATACTCACCAACCAATCACCTACCTGCTGTCCTGTGTCATGATTCCTTGATTATTTTCCTTGTCTCTCCGCTTTCCTTTATATCCCGGCCACTGGGGATTCCCGGCTGCTGGGGGGTATTCCCATGCTTTCTCTCCACTCTCCTTTATATCCCGGCCATTGAGAGGGATTTCCTTTATCAGAACCTCAATTAAAGGATTCTTTATGGAACTGCTAAGTTTCTGGACTCTCATTATTTCATTTTAGAGCAATTTAAATATTGTGTAAATCAGTTATTTATTGCTGGTTACTCTTTTTTTTTTCTTTTGCATAATTATATTGCTTGTAAATAAAATCAACTATTGGTTTAGCCTGAACATAGTTTGACAGAATTGTCTTTTCTGGCTTTCAGGGAAGACAGGAGACCATGATAGGCAGCCATCGTCACTTAGGTGTGCGATACGATGGAAAAGGGTCATTGTCTGTCCTGTGGCATTCTACTCCCTCACATCAGTCACAAAGTTGTTAGTTTCAGTTCATAGGAAATTCCTGTTTGCTGTGAACATGAAGTAAATGAGTTGGGAGAAAACCCAAATTATAGCGAGTTGTAATGACCTGGACTGCACTGCCGGAAAGGTGGTGGAAGCAGGTTCAATAGTAACTTTCAAAAAGGAATTGGATAAATCCTTGAAGGGAAAAATTTACAGGTCTATGGGGAAAGAGCAGGGGAATGGGACTAATCTTTCAAAGAGCTGGCACAGGCATGATGGGCCAAATGGCCTCATCCTGCGCTGTACCTACTATGATACTATTATAGCATTGGGGATCCTGGATTCTTTGTTGCAATGTGAAAAAAGCAAGTTTTAGTGCATCTACAATCCTTTCATTGAAAATGATGGAACAGCAAAACTGGGCATTGCTCCAGGCAGTACATGTTCCCCGTCTCTTATCCTAAAATAAACCTTCTTTACAAAGTAAATGATCAGGATCTGATCATGGTGTCCTTTTGATGACCTCCCACTCATGCTGTCTTACTAGAAGCTGCAATGTGTACTATCTGAAGAAGCCACTGAACCAAGTTAATCCCCATCTGCTCTGCAATAGCAGCAACACAGTGGTCTGTGGTCTGTGTTTGGTCTCCCACTCGTACAGTTATGCGAGCGTGGGCTGGTTTAACAATGAGATGATTACCAGCAATGAGGATTTTTTAGTCATGTGAAGTATTGGTATCAATAAACAAGTAAAAAATAAAATTTCACTCTTTCCTCCATTTTGGTCTTCCAGTGTCATGTCCCATCGACAGGTGAAAGGAGAGGCAGAGTTCTCCTTCAAAAACCTCGTCTAATGGCTGATGAGCATGATGTATAAGATGCACCTCTACTCCTTTGGCCCTTGAACAGTTGATCAGTATAAGTTGCTGTTCTGCTTCCCAGATATCTGAATAGCTATTAGTGCATATTTAGCAACTAAGTAGAATTTGAAAAATAAATCAGAGCTGCTTAAGATTTGCGCTCAAGTTGGGACCTCTTACGATTGCAGGAATCATAGATGCCTTTAGCCAGCACTGATCCTCACTATTGAAACCAAAATTCATCATACAATCTCCTACACTAACTCATTCTTTCCTAAGACCTCAAAATGTGGAATTCTGACCAAATCTGATTTACCCTGTCTTTTCTTTTATTCTTTTAAAAGGTAGTGGTACCTGAACTATGGACTTTGGCCATTCACTTTGGTTTCTCAATTATAAAACTACTCTAAAAATTTTCCACCAGTCCAGTTCCTACCTAGAAACTTTTTAACTTTTATTTTTTTAAATGATAATGTAAGCCAAGAGCTGTCTGTCCTGTCAACATTTTTACATTCAGATTAAAATTTAACCAGAATCTGGATGCCAAATCTATGTATCTGTACTTGAATGCATGTACTGAAAATGATGTGGAGATGCCGGTGATGGACTGGGGTTGACAATTGTAAACAATTTTACAACACCAAGTTATAGTCCAACAAATTTATTTTAAATTCCACAAGCTTTCGGAGGCTTCCTCCTTCGTCAGGTGAGCACTTTGCATCCAAAGTGCTTTATTAGTTTTCCACACCGTTCACCTGACGAAGGAGGAAGCCTCCGAAAGCTTGTGGAATTTAAAATAAATTTGTTGGACTATAACTTGGTGTTGTAAAATTGTTTACAATTGTACTGAAAATGGTATGGAGCCAGCAGTACAACTTGGGTGCCTTGCCCCGATGCTACTGAGCAGATACCAAACTCTAACCTGTGGTATACCTGCACTGGATTTGGGAATGGAGACAACAGGTGCAACTGTCTGTAAGTCCTGGTGATTTTTTTTTGTGTGAGTTTCATTTACTGTGTTGTAATTCTCAATTATAATACTTTATTTCTTGTGTTGGTGTATTTGTTAAGATTGATTTGAGAATATCTAGTTGTCGTTTTTTTGGAGAAGCTGCTTGCATCCAAAGTGCTTTATTAGTTTTACTCTACTCGTGTTTTTCTCTACCTCTTTCACCAAGACTTTGTCACCTGTCCTCGTATCTCCTTCTCCACCTTCCAATTCTGACGAAAGGTCTTTGACGTGAAATGTTAACTCTGTTTCTTTCTCCACAGATGCTGCCTGACTTGCTGAGCTTCTCCAGCATTTTCTGTTTTTATTTCTAATATCTCCTTATGTGGCTGGGTGTCAGATTTTCCTTGATAATGCTCCAGCGAAGCGCCTTGGGACGTTTTACTACGTTAAAGATGCTACATAAATGCAAATTGCTGTTGCTGTGCATTCTCATTATTGCTCGTTTTACATCAGATTTCCCATATTTCATGTTTTTAAAAAAGCTATTGTAATAAAGACTGCGCCCCGAGGTTAATTTAGTCAAAAAAAAATTCGGCCTTGAGAGGGCGCATTGAGGGTGTGGGGGACCCGCGGTAATTCTACCCTCCTACAGCAAGGTGGCGGTTTTTTCAGTTGAAACGCGCGCTTTGGCAGGGACGGGCTCATCCTTCGGTCGGGGTTTTTTTTTAAAAGTCCTTCTCTGTCGGTCCCCTCCTCCGGCTGGTAGAGAGACGGGCGAAGGATTTGTTGAGAGAGAGAGACAGACACACACATACAGATAGCCTGACACAGATAGACAGGCACTCACCTCAGAGAGGCGCAGCGAGCGTAACGGCCGAATCGGGGCATCATGGGGACCGAGTGACCAGGATTTCTGTACACCAGAGGACCGCGGGCTGGAGTCGGGAAATGTCCGGGAAGCTGGAGAAACAAGGTGGGTGAATTAATGCCGCGGAAGGAGAGTTGATTGGGAGGGGTGTGAAGGTCATGAAGCCACGAGTCAAAGGCTGGGCTACCCCCCTCCCCGCAGGAAAGTCCGAGGCTTTTGAAGATGAGTAGGCCACGGCGAGGCGTGTTTCTTTTCTCTCCAGTGCAGTTCTTTTCTCCTCTGGTTCATTCGAGTTATTTATTTTTGGAATTATTTATAAGTGGAAAATGCAATGAACTATATTTCTACTCGTTTATTTTGTAGTGTTTCCCTTTTTCAATCTTTAAAGAGCAAGCCAACAAAAAAAATTCACATGGAAAAGTCGGGTGGTAACTAACGGGAACGTGCTGTTCATTTTGAAAGAAACTGTGAGGGAGTAGTTCGAGTCATTCAGCTTACATTTATTTCATTTGGGCTGCGTTCAGTATTTTTTTCACGCCCCCTGCCTGACAGTGTGGTCCGGTGAACCCGAGCTATCACCAGGAGGCGCTGGAGAGCAGATGGTTGGGGTTTGTGACTCCCCCTGGCTCTTCACCTTTATGTTCCCTGTGGGTAAATAGTTGGTCTTGCCACCCTGCAGACAGCACTGCTGAGATTAGGATTCTGCTGTATGGGGAACTGGATCCAAACTTTCATCCCGAGACTTTGTGGCACTGTACTTGTGTATTGATACATTGGGGTCCTGTGCTATTTGTACACTACCATATACACATTTGAACTACTGCCATGCTACTTTCTGTGTGGGAAGAGTGAAGAGCCAGTGACCTTTGATTCAGTGTGAGGTCAGTGACCCTTGTTTCAGTTGAATTCTTCACCTGATTGAATAATAGAATGATACTGCACAGAAGGAGGCCATTTGGCCCATCATGATTGTGTCATTTGTTTTGCATCTTATTCCTTCATAAATCAATATGTCAACTGAAAAGATACTTAAAGCAAGCTGTATTTACTTGGGTGGGGGAGGAAAGAGAAGGGAATACAGCTGCTTTGGGGAAAAACATTCTCAATAGAGTGGACTTTAAGTATCTACTGTCACAAACCAAATTAGGAGTTTGGATGCTACATATTTGAGCATATGCTGTAAACCAGTATTGCATCAAAGTTGCTGCTGCTC
Organism: Heptranchias perlo; assembly: GCF_035084215.1. Classification (NCBI taxonomy): domain Eukaryota; kingdom Metazoa; phylum Chordata; class Chondrichthyes; order Hexanchiformes; family Hexanchidae; genus Heptranchias; species Heptranchias perlo. The sequence goes on from NC_090355.1 coordinate 27,252,503, forward strand.
TAAGTGGTTACAGGATAGGTACGCCAGTATCAGGATGTGCATCAGTATAATATTTCTCCCTTGTTTCAGTGGATGAGTGGAAGATTTAAGAATTGCATGTTCCATGTCTTGTGCAGTTAAGCTATGTTTCAAATAATGGTTTGAGTACTGAGCAATGTTATGATTATATTGATCTTCTACAGTGCAGTCTATTTGTAATGTTCCAGAAATAGATAGCTAAGGTCAGGTAGTTCAGATTTTACATAAGGTTTTGCATCATTATTTGAGTTAAATTGAGGGCTTCTATAATCAAGTGGTTTGGAAAATGTGGTATCTGAGACTACTGAAGATCAGATAGCTGGAACTGTAGTGTGACCAACCCATTTTCATACTGTCAAAACGTTCCATTAAAGTGAATGTAACAACTTAAAAAAAAATAAGACCATGTCCCAGAACTGATTTATATTGGAATGTAGAACTGATTTCAATCCATGACCATGTTGTGTTATATTGGTGGGGGGGGGTCGTTTAAAATACATACAGATTTCATCTTCTGACTTCCTAAAAATGAAAGCAGTATTTCTATTGTTTTGATGGACCGATTCTCTAAATTGGCTGTGTAATTGAGATTTTTTTATTGTGTATGAGAATGTTTCAGATTCTTCACTTCCAGTGAGAGTTGGTGTATTTTGCTTTCCTGGGTTTTAAATGGCCTGTGTTGAAATCCAGTAAGTGAACAAAAGCTGCAGCCTTCTGTCTGTTTGAATTTGTTTACTGTAATGCATTGATTTATTTTCATTCTTGTTGTCTTGTCGTAAAATTGTGCATTGCAGTCTTAAATAGAAGACACACCCCATCTAAACATGGAAATAAAATTTACCCAAGCATAAAGGGAGCATTTAAAATGGAGCTCCTTTTTATTTTTGTTTTCTTGTATTTTTTGGTTGGGGGGGGGGGGTGGTGGGAAGAGAAGTATTGAATTTGGCTTCAAAATTTGATAATTAGTACACTTTTTTATAAAAAGAGAAAATTTAAATGTCTGCAGCCTGGTGTAGAATAGTCATGTATTATTTTGGCTGCTGATTTTTTAAAGAAAGTCAGGTTTTTGGTATGAAAGGAAATGTAGCAGCATAGTTAAAGTTGTCTGGCAAACAGATAGCAAAGGGTTAGGGTAAATGTGTTTTTCAGAATGGAGAAGGCTTGAAAGTTGTGTACCCCAGGGGTCAGTGCTGGCTGGCTTTTGTTCTTAGTACTTGTAGATTATTTGGATTTGGGCATAGTGAGCGCAATCTTAAAATTTGCTGATGATCTACAAGTGGGGAAGGGGTTGGCAAACAGTATTGAGCATCGTAAAAGATTTCAAGAAGACAGACGGTTAACAGAATGGGCATTAATGCATTTTAATTTGGATAAATGGGAGGTAAAACAAGGAATGGAAGTATACACTCGATGAAATGATGCTAAAGGATGTGGATGAACAGAGACATAGTGGTCCAAATACATTATTTCCTAAAAGTGTGTGTGCGGGTAGATAAAACCATTAATTAAAAATGTCAACACCCTATTGGGTTTATAAATAAGGGCTTAGAGTATATTTGTAAAGAATTAATGATCAATGTGTACAGTTAAAGTACTGTGAGCATTTTTGGGTAGCTCATTATAGAAAGGACATTAAAGCTGTGAAGAACGTACAGCATAGATTCACCATGATTATGCTAGGGATGGGAAAGTTATGAGAAGAGATTTGAGATCCTGGATCTATTTCCACTGGCGCAGAGAAGGCAAAGAGGAGATTTAATAGAAGTTTTGATAGTGAATAGTGAAAGACTATTTCCACTGGTTGGGGAGTTAGTGGTGAGGGTTCATTAATTTAAAATTGTCATTAGAGTGTGAGGAGAGAGGACAAATTTATTATAGTAGAGCATTGTTTCAGCAGAGAATGCTTTGCCAACGGGAGTGGTTGAAGCAGAGACCATTGTTCTTTTAAGGGAAAATTGGATACATTTTTGGAGCAGAGGACGATACAGGGCTATGGGAAGAAGGTGGGGCAGTGGGATTAGTTTTGGTTTGCTCTAGTAAAGAGCTGGCACAGATGTAATGGGCTGAATGACCACCTTCTGTGCTGTAAGGTTCTATATAGGCAACCAACAAGGTGGCATTATGCTCTGACTGTTCCCTGAATTTATTTCCTCTTAACACAGAATGCCCAACTGTGCCATAATCTTGAAATGCATAATTTACTTCTGATTCAAGTGTAACATTTCATTGCAAACTAGGTTTGTTTGGGGATTCAAGTGAACTTTGCTGAAGAGCTCCTTGCTATCAGGGTGAGTGTGCAGACATTAATAGTTGGTTGATTACTGAATTTGTGAAAAATTACTCAAACTGGCGAGCAGTCTGAGAACTTGTGTTGAAGGTTTCTTCTGGAAATGAACTACCCAACCCATAAAATGCACCACCTTTTAGAATCTGACAGCCAGGACCTCAGGGTAGATGGAAAGTGGCTTGAACATTGACTGAAAAATTTCAAACTGCAGTAATTTTGTTCCTTGGTGTATTTTGAAATTTACAGTGATGTAGCTCAAAACCTGTCTGTCCCTTTTGATTGTTGTCCATTGTGTATATCCATTCTCAACCCCTGGTTCTGCACTTTGAGATTTGATCACAAGTCATATAGCTGTAAATACACTAACAGAAACATTTTGATATTTTTGGTTTTATACTGCAGATGTTTCTGCAATGCAGCACAGCTCCTTAGCCTCTGAATTTTTATAATGTATTCATAATTTGTTCCAAGTTACCTGAGTGATCTGTTTTAATTGGACTTAGATTGATAGAATTGTAATATTGGCATATTTAAAGAAAATTTAAATTCCCACTAATCTGCCAGCAGCCTGCAGCTGTGCATTCCTATTCGCATGGAACCTGATAGAGTTTCCCCAGGCAGTGGGCTGAACAGAGGTTGTTATAGGCTCGCTGTCGTGTCTGTCACGCCAGCTGCCCTCTTAAGAAGTGGAACCAGATGAACTAAACCTATACCCTCTGGAGGGTGTGTTATACACCATATATAAATATGGTATATAGTTCCTTTAAACCTTTGGATATGAAATGGCTCCAATAATGAGACTGCTGCAGATTTATGCTGAGCAAGAAGCCGGCAGTATGGGAATAGAACCATAGATGTTTACAGCTCAGAAGAAAGATGTTTGGCTCATCGTGTCTTTGTTAGAGCAACCCAAAACTATCCTGTTGCCCTGATTTTTCTCCATAGCCCTGCATCTTTTTGCTTCAAATGTACGGTCTGAGACTGTTGTGCATTTTCAAGGATATTTTTTTCTGACTTGGTTGTAACACTTTAAACAGTTGTATCCTTAGTAGTTGATATGTTTTTAACTGAGTAATTTTTAAGATACAGTGGTGAAATGGTATTGTACCATAATAGACAACTTCGAAGGAATAAATGTCTGGTTAATCTGAGCCATGAATTTCAGCTCTTAAAATAGTAGTTGCATCTTTTTGACTGACTGTTTTCTTGTTCTTCAGGTTAGGGGCTAATCTAAGGTGGGAATGCCTTCTTTGACTTTAGATTTGTCTTGTGCTTCAGTTTTACTGCAGAAATGGGTGCCTGGTTGTAAAAAAGTGTGAGGGGACACTAAGCTATACTGCTGCACTCACACAACTGCCAAATTGGGAGAAAAATAGAATTCTGGCAAGTGGTTGTGAAATTTTTAATGTGACAATAGAGCTAGCCAAAAAGGCATGCCAGCAGACTGTCGAAGAACCAACCTACTTTGTAAGTAGATTATCCATTGTTTGAGTGGTAGATGTGTGTGCATAAATTTGACCCAGATGCTATCATGTTCTTCTGCAAACATCCGACTGTTACATTTCAGTGCCTGCTTTCTTGATTCACGTGAAACTTTTAGGTTGTGGTGGGCTAGGCAGGTGGATCTCACTGGGTAATGTGTCTGTCACTCAGGGGTCCTGTGACTCACAATGCTGTCTGACCTGTGTAAGTTGCTCACTGAGTAGACAAGAGAATTCAGATTAGAATCATAGAATCATAGAAGTTTACAACATGGAAACAGGCCCTTCGGCCCAACATGTCCATGTCGCCCAGTTTATACCACTAAGCTAGTCCCAGTTGCCTGCACTTGGCCCATATCCCTCTATACCCATCTTACCCATGTAACTGTCCAAATGCTTTTTAAAAGACAAAATTGTACCCGCCTCTACTACTGCCTCTGGCAGCTCGTTCCAGACACTCACCACCCTTTGAGTGAAAAAATTGCCCCTCTGGACCCTTTTGTATCTCTCCCCTCTCACCTTAAATCTATGCCCCCTCGTTATAGACTCCCCTACCTTTGGGAAAAGATTTTGACTATCTACCTTATCTATGCCCCTCATTATTTTATAGACTTCTAAAAGATCACCCCTAAACCTCCTACTCTCCAGGGAAAAAAGTCTGTCTATCCAACCTCTCCCTATAAGTCAAACCATCAAGTCCCGGGAGCACCCTAGTAAATCTTTTCTGCACTCTTTCTAGTTTAATAATATCCTTTCTATAATAGGGTGACCAGAACTGTACGCAGTATTCCAAGTGTGGCCTTACTAATGTCTTGTACAACTTCAACAAGACATCCCAACTCCTGTGTTCAATGTTCTGACCAATGAAACCAAGCATGCCGAATGCCTTCTTCACCACCCTATCCACCTGTGACTCCACTTTCAAGGAGCTATGAACCTGTACTCCTGGATATCTTTGTTCTATAACTCTCCCCAATGCCCTACCATTAACGGAGTAGGTCCTGGCCCGATTCGATCTACCAAAATGCATCACCTCACATTTATCTAAATTAAACTCCATCTGCCATTCATCGGCCCACTGGCCCAATTTATCAAGATCCCGTTGCAATCCTGGATAGCCACCTTCACTGTCCACAATGCCACCAATCTTGGTGTCATCTGCAAACTTACTAACCATGCCTCCTAAATTCTCATCCAAATCATTAATATAAATAACAAATAACAGCGGACCCAGCACCGATCCCTGAGGCACACCGCTGGTCACAGGCCTCCAATTTGAAAAACAACCCTCTACAACCACCCTCTGTCTTCTGTCGTCAATCCAATTTTGTATCCAATTGGCTACCTCACCTTGGATCCCGTGAGATTTAACCTTATGTAACAACCTACCATGCGGTACCTTGTCAAAGGCTTTGCTAAAGTCCATGTAGACCACGTCTACTGCACAGCCCTCATCTATCTTCTTGGTTACCCCTTCAAAAAACTCAATCAAATTTGTGAGACATGATTTTCCTCTCACAAAACCGTGCTGACTGTTCCTAATCAGTCCCTGCCTCTCCAAATGCCTGTAGATCCTGTCTCTCAGAATAGTCAGAAAGTTCTGTGATGGTACATTAATTTACTGTGGAGACCCAGTTTGCATCTAGAACTCAGTTTAGAAATTGTGCGGTATATGTGCAACGTCTTGGGAAATCATGCTGAACTCATTTAAAACTTCATTTCATGTCACCATTGATCATTTACATTTAGCAGTTAATTGCCAAAAGTTTCCCCCATCCGCATTCAAAGTCAGCAAGTTACTTTGAATCTCTTCCAGTGTTCCTTTATAATAGAGATTGACTAGTACTTAACTTTACTTCTCTGGTCTAATGTACTCTTTTTATGTAACCACCAGTGCAGTTGATCCAAAACTGGTATCTTTGAAGTCTGTTCAAAATTAGCAATCTGTGGAGGGCATAGAATTGCTGAATTGATTTTGCAATTGACCTAATGACATTCCTTCCCAGCAGTGGTCCAAGTCCCATTACTACTTCACAATTTAAATGTTAATTCTCCTATTCTCTCCTGTTTGTTTGGTATATGATGCTCTTCAGTTAGTCGTCAGAATCAGCTGAAAAATTTAAGTTAACAAGGCCACAATTGTTTCTGTTCCTGTCACTTTTCTGCAGTCATTTTCCAGCTAAATTTTGCCCCATAGTTGCCAAAATCTTCATGAGTTTACTCGTTTCCTTTTAGCGTTGTCAGAATTTCCACATCTTTATATAACTCAGAATTTCCACTTTATTAAACTCTCTGAACTTCCCAATTTGTACCTTGTGTTTCAGAATGTCATCTGCATCCTAATTTCCCACCACCTTGCTGTTTAATTGCTCTTCTCTTCAGCACAGGATTGCCATACTGGTCCAGATCCAAATGTCAGTTTTAATGCTGGCAAGGACTGATGGGGAATGCCTCTAAATGTCTCACTGTTTAGTAAAATATAGGAGTTTTCAACAGAAGAACTTGTTTCTTGGTAAAATTATTGTTGTTTCTTTCGGCTGTTCTTGCCTGATTGGGGGGTGGGGGGGGGGGAATTGGTTGTTGATTGAGATTGCTGTTGACTGATGTGTTTGAGGTGTAGCTACAATGCTGTAATCCAGACTGTTACCTTCTGACAATCATTACTTCAGCATCTTGTGTCACAGCTCTTTACCTCACACAATCTAGATATGGGGATACTGTTTATGAATTATACAACTCCAAAATACAGTATAAAAATGAAGTTGCTCAGATGTTTTGACGGTTCCAACATCTTCCTTACATCTTTCCCATTTTATTTCACTTTTGCATCTCTTTAGGTTCTTGTCTCTTTTCTGGCCTCCCCTCAATCTGCCTGGGCCCAATATAACTTTTTTTAAAAAAAAGTCCCACCTGCATGCCTCAGTGTATAAAGCTGCCATGTTGTGTGACACTGAACTATGTAGATCAGTTGCTTTCATTATCTATTGTCAAAGCAAGGAAATACAAACTAGGGTTTTTGCTTCAGGTAACTATCCTGTGACCCCCTACTTGGAAGTACAGTATATGAACGTGTGGATGTCAGGTGAAGACTGGATCAGGGTTGGCTGTAATAGCCTCCAAGGTCAATTCTTTCCTGTTGACACATACTTCCCTGCCCACTTGTGAGGGTAGCCTGCCATGATGAGGTGCTGGGAGGCTACTTCTGCCCATGGAACCAAACTCCAGCACGAATAAGACCACTTGTAACTAGATTCATTGACTATATAATTGAAGTTGTGTGATGCATAGTGCAGGAGGTGTCGAGCTTGCTGAGCAAAAGATTGTGGTTTTGTCTTTAGGCTGCCTGTCGCTGGAATCTGCCTACAGTCAGAAGCATGAGTTCAGTTGATTTAGGAGAAGGATATAGTGCAGCACAGAACATGCTTCCTCAGGGGATTGATGGTGACATACCTAGCTTGCTACACTTTAATTGTTGATCCTTTTCAGCTAAAATCTGAAGCAGTTTTGAGCGTCCTACCCCCCCCTGGTTAGAGGAGCTTGTGAAGATCAGTCTTCAAGAAGGGAAAACATTTTTCAAACATTAAAATTAAGTTCACTGTATCTTAGGGTATAAGCAAATGGGAGGCAAAAATGGTCAATATTAGTGTACTGCTTATATGTTTTTCCATTCCCCTCTGAAGGCAATGATTTTTGCTGGGGTATGGTTCAGTGGTTCAAGATAGTTTTTTGGTACCTCACCCAAGTAACCATTTATCATGTATGAGCCTGGACAGCGAGTACCAACAAGCTGTTGAACTGTGTGGTTGTTCTGGCTCAAGTTCGATCCTTCCTTGGCCTATGTTTGCATGTGTACTTCCAGCAAAAGTCACAGTATAATGATCAGGAAAAGGATTGCTGCCCAGTTTTCCTCATTCTTATCCCAGGGACACCTAGACCAATTTTAGTTCTGTTCTTTGAAACCTTTCTAGTGCCTCTTTTTTCAAAAATGCACGGATCAAAACTCAACACGGTTCTCTAAATATGGTCTTGCCAGTGCTTTTTGTAGTGTTGACGTTACTCTCTTGGACCTATAAACGGGACTATTGATGTACATGCTGTCCTTGGCAGTTACTTTGAAAATTCCCTTAGCAGAGTTGAAGAGTTAAATTCGTGGGTATTTCTTGGCCAAAAATAGATTCTGTTGCAATGCCGACTTGCTGAGCTGGAATGAGGGTTAGTCCTCTAACTGTAAAGACAGAAACATGTAAAATACTTCTGCAAATTGGAGATTGGTGGCTAAGTGCAATGGGAATTTTTTTCTAAATTGGGAAACCTGGGTGAAGGGCTAAGGCCCATAGTGCAGGACACAATCAAATGAAAAGAGTAGGAGACAAGACTGTGTAAATCAGAAGTATTGATTAGGTAGTGCCAGGAATGGATTTCTAAAGCCTGTAGATAGTATGAGGAAAACTGACAGAGGTAAGGAATTGCATAATTTTGAGATCCCGGCAGAGAATCAGTTTGAATTAGAAACAGTACGATGAGACTTGATTTTAACATGGCAGGGAGGAGGTGTATGTAGGATAGTTTATTTGGGGTTTAGGCGGTGTAAAAGGGGAAAGTTCAGAGGAGCATGGAAGCTTTGATGAGAGACTGTTCAGAAGTGAGAGAGTGATCACCTGTCAGATGACCAGCTATTTCTTGTATCCTGTCCAAGAGTGTGAGAGAAATGTCAGCTACAAGTGCCTTTGCCTGCCCAATTCCTAGCGAGAGCCAGGGGTTGAACAGAGACTCTGTTAATTTACACTGGCTCACAGGAACATAGCCTGTGCTGTCACATGATCATCTCGTCTTCAGGAGGTAGAAGAATATATATCACTGCAGTTTTAGCTATAAACGAGACCGATTTATTCAATGTTAAAACAAGTAAATGAACAGTACTCTTTATATAAAGGTATTGTGAGATTCTGCTATTTCTACCAATCAACTGGTCAACTTAAAAAAAATTTGATTGCAATTGCCGTATTTAAGTTTCCTAACTTTTTATCGTCTGTTATGATGATTAGCATGTTAAGTGTAAAGATATCAATGGTTTTATATATCATGGTATCCTTTTATCCTCTTATTGACATTCCTGTTGGTGTTTGAGACCAGTGTTATTAGATTGTTCCTTAATTCCATTTATAAACACAAATTTGGAAAATATCTTTTGTGATTGACTAGTTGTATGTGAGCCTGAATGTCCTATCTACGGCAGCATGAATTATTTGTTCAATGTTCCAACCATCTAGTTGGAACATTGAACAAATTCCTGTTTGTTTTTTTGTTGAATGTGTATTCGGGGGTTCTGCAGGTGACACCTCTCTGTCTGAACACGGTGATTGCCTTGGCAACGGGCAGTTGCAGGGGCATTCTGTAAACACCATGTATTGTTCTATATGTATAAATGCGTAGGCTTCGAGGAGCTCCTGAACATTTACCTGAGGAAGGAGGAAGCCTCCGAAAGCTTGTGAATTTAAAATAAAATTGCTGGACTATAACTTGGTGTTGTAAAATTGTTTACAATTGTCAACCCCAGTCCATCACCGGCATCTCCACATCATGCCAACCATCTAGGAAAGAGGGGAGTGTTTAATAGCTGCATTGTGTGAAATTTTTCCTTTCTTTAACAGTAAAAATATGCTATTAATGTTTTGCTTTGAACTTTAATTCCTGCTGTATTGCTTGCAAGTAGCGTGAAAGTATTGTACTGACATGCATGGTACAGTGAACAAGTAGCCTGAAGACATAAAACTAGCTTAACTGGGTGGTGCATTGAATGAAGTGTTGCTTTGTAGAACAATCTAGAAAAAGTGCATCAAGTTACTCTCTCTTTTTGTGAAGATAACATATTGTCATGATTTTCTGATGCATTAAGCCATGCATTTGGAGGTTTTTTTTTCAGGTGCAATTTGCTACAAAAGTTACTGGTCTTAAAAGTGCTCTAATGTTGTGATTAAAAATGGGTCTTCCCAGCCACTAGCCTTAGTGAATGCTGCAAGTTTACTTTAGGGATGCTGTTCGCTGAGAACCCCCCACCCCCATTGTGTTGGAAGCCAGTAATTCCATCTTAATTTGAAATATTTTGGATATAAATTAAATGGATATCATCCTTTGGTTCTTCGGCTGTAGCTCACATGTGACTGTTAGTTGTGAATTATGGGGCTGTCCGTAGGCTTCCCACATTTCATTGTGTATCCTTTATCCACTTGCCTTAGGAACTGTATTGTGTGCTAGTTCGTCTTTATCAATGACTTTTAAGATTGCCTGTGAAGTGCCTTGGGATGTTTTACTACTTCCACCTCCGTAATGTAGCATGTCTCCGCCTCTACCTCAGCTCATTTGCTGAAACCCTCATCCATGCCTTTGTTACCTCTAAACCTGACTATTCCAATGCTCTCTTGGCCGGCCTCCCATCTTCCACCCTCCATAAACTTGAGCTCATCCAAAACTCTGCTGCCCGTATCCTAACTCGTACCAAGTCCCATTCACCCATCACCCCTGTGCTCGCTGACCTACATTGGCTCCCGATACAGGAACGTCTCAATTTTAAAATTCTCAACGTTTTCAAATTTATCCAGGGCCTCACCCCTTCCTATCTCTGTAACCTCCAGCCCTACAATCCTCTGAGATCTCTGCACTCCTCCAATTCTTGCCTCTTGTGCATCTCCAATTTTAATCGTTCCAACATTGGTGGCCGTGCCTTCAGCTGCCTAGGCCCTAAGCTCTAGAATTCCCTCCCTAAACCTCTCCGCCTCTCTACCTCTTTCTCCTCCTTTAAGATAGTCCTTAAAACCTACCTCCTTTGACCAAGCTTTTGTGTCACCTGTCCTAATACCTCCTGTCAAATTTTGTTTGAAAAGTGTGTGGGGGGGGGGGGGTAGCCCTGATAAAAGCGGTAGTGAGAAAGGATCTTAGCTTAGAAAATCAGGACGTAGAATCCTGATGGGTGGAGCTAAGAAATAACAAGGGGCAGAAAATACTGGTGGGAGTAGTTTACAGGCCCCCTAACAGTAGTTACAATGTTGGACAGAGTATAATTCAGGAAATTAGAGGAGCATGTACCAGGGGTAATGCAATAATCGTAGGGGACTTCAATCTTCATATAGACTCGGCAAACCAAATTGGCAAAAGTAGTTTGGAGGGTGAGTTCATGGAATGCATTCAAGTCAGTTTCCTAGAACAATATGTCAATGAACCAACTAGGGAACAGGCTATTTTAGATTTTAGAATTGTGTAATGAGACAGGGTTAATTAGTAATCTTATAGTTAAAGATTGTCTTGGGCAGAGTGATCATAATATGATAGAATTTCATATTGAGTTTGAGAGTGATGTAGTTAAGGCCAAAAACTAGGGTCTTAAATTTAAACAAAGCTAATTATGTAGGTATGAGGGATGAGTTAGCTAAGGTAGATTGGGAAATTAGATTAAAAGATATGATGGTAGATAAGCAATGGTGAACATTTAAAGACATAATTCATAATTCTCAACGAATATACATTCCCTTGAGGAATAAAAGCTCCATGGGAAAAGTGATCCAACCGTGGCTAACTAGAGAAGTTAGGATAGTATTAGATTAGAAGAGGCGGCGTACAATGTTACCAAAGAGAGTAGTAAGCCTGAGGATTGGGAGCGTTTTAGAAATCAACAAAGGATGACCAGTGAATTGATAAAGTGGGAGAAAATTGAATGAGAGTAAACTAGCACGAAATATAAAAACAGATTGTTAGAGCTTTTACAAGTATGTAAAAAGGAAGAGATTCGTGAAAGTAAACGTGGGTCCCTTAGAGGCAGAGACAGGAAAAGTTATAATGGGGAATAAGGAAATGGCAGAGATGTTAAACAAATATTTTGTATCTGTCGTCACAGTAGAAGGCACAAAAAACATACTGGATGTAGTGGGTAACCAAGGGTCTAATAAGAGGGATGAACTTAAAATAATTTAAAATTAGTAAAGAAAAAGTACTGGAGAAATTGATGGGACTAAAAACTGACAAATCCCCTGGACTTGATGGCCTGCATACTAGGGTTTTAAAAGAGGTGGCTGCAGAGATAGTGGATGCATTGGTTTTGATCTTCCAGCATTCCCTAGATTCTAGAACGGTCCCCGTGGATTGGAAAGTAGCAAATGTAACCCCGCTAATAAAGAAAGAAAGGAGAGAGAAAACAGGGAACAATAGCCAGTTAGCCTGACATTAGTAGGGAAAATGCTAGAACCTATTATGAAGGACGTAGTAACAGGGCACTTAGAACATCATCATATGATTAGGCCAGGTCAACATGGTTTTATGAAAGAGAAATTGTGCTTGACAAATCATTTAGTTTTTTGAGGGTGTAGCTAGCAGAGTAGATAAGGGGGAACCAGTGGATGTAGCATATTTGGATTTTCAAAAGACATTTGATAAGGTGTTACACACGTTTAGGGATCACGGGATTGGGGGTAATATATTAGCATGGATTGGTTAGTGGACAGAAAACAGAGAGTAGGGATGAATGGGTCATTTTTGGGTTGGCAGTTTGTAACTAGTGGGGTGCCATAAGGGTCAGTGCTTGGGCCTCAGCTGTTTACAATATATTATATCAATGACTTAAATGAAGGGACCGAGTGTAATGTATCCAAGTTTGCCGACAATACAAAGCTAGGTGGGAAAGTAAGTGAGAGGAGGACGCAAAGAGTCTGCAAAGGGATGTAGACAGGTTAAGTGAGTGAGCGAGAAGGTGGCAGATGGAGTATAATGTGGGGAAATGTGAAATTATCCACTTCGGAAGGAAGAATAGAAAAGCAGAATATTTTTTTAAAAGGTGAGACACTAAGAAATGGTTGGTATTCAGACGGATTTGGGTGTCCTCGTACACAAATTACAGAAAGCTAACAGGCAGGTAGAGCAAGCAGTTAAGGCAAATGGTATGTTGCCCTTTATTGCAAGGAGATTGAAGTATAAGAGTAAGGAAGCCGTGCTGCAATTATATAGGGCTCTGGTGAGACCACACTTGGAGTACTGTGTATAGTTTTGGTCTCCTTACCTAAGGAAGGACATACTTGCCTTAGAGACGGTGCAACGAAGGTTCACTAGATTGATTCCTGGGATGAGAGGGTTGTCCTATGAGGAGAGATTGAGCAGAATGGGCCTATATTCTCTGGAGTTTAGAAGAATGAGAGGTAATCTCATTGAAACGTATAAAATTCTCAGAGGGCTTGACCGGGTAGATGCTGAGAGGCTGTTTCCCCTGGTCGGAGAGTCTAGAACTATGGGTCATAGTTTCAAGATAAGGGGTTGGCCATTTAGGAACGAGATGAGGAAAAAATTCTTCACTGAGGGTTGTGAATCTTTAGAATTCTCTAGCCCAGGGGGCTGTGGATGCTCAGTTGTTGAGTATATTCAAGACTGAGATTGATAGATTTTTGGACACTAAGGGAATCAAGGGATATGGGGATAGGGCGGGAAAGTGGATTTGAGGTAGAAGTTCAGCCATTATCTTATTGAATGGCGGAGCAGGCTCGAGGGGCTCTATGGCTTACTCCTGCTTCTATTTCTTTTTATATTCTAAAAGCGCTATATAAACGCTGGTTGTTATGGACTGCAAGACAAAAGAACCCGCACAATGTTTTGATTGAGTTCTGACACTACATTAATCAAAGTACTAACATTAACGGATTAAAGATCGCACTTTGTAGAAATATATTTCTTTACAAATTGAAGCAGACTACTTGGAGCTGTTGTAATCACACGGGGAGTAATGTAAAGCTCACCCGACTGGAAAGTGCAAATACCAGATCCCTGGTTCTGTTGATGAATCTCCAACAAGCAAAGCAACACTGAATAATAACACTTCCTTTAGGATTATTGCACTCTGAATTCATGCTATTTTAATAGCTTCAGTGTATTTACTTCATTGTCAAATTGTTCTTCTCAACTGTTAGCTGAAGTAGGTGGAATTTAATTGCCTTTTACTGGTTGTTGCATGGTTGCCATCATTTATATGTTGTGATATGCAAATATTTTCTAAAGTTCAATTTCTAAAATTGGATATTGTAGAATTAAAAGTGTGGCAGCACACATTTCACTAAATACACTGGATACGGCTACAGCAAAACAATGAAGAGTTATGCATTCCAGTTGTGCTAGATAATAAAACCCTCACATTTGAACTTTAATCATCTCGGGTCTCATTTTTCTGGATCCAATTATGCCATATGTTGGGCTGGAATAGAATGGCCAAATTATTGAAGATGTTGTATATCATTGTAACTAATTCATTTTTCCAGCATATACACTTAAAATCTTCTATACTGTTGATCATAAAATTCTTTTCGAACTGTTATAAAAAAATATCACCAATAAAGTAACAATTTTTAAATTCTGATATGTTCATAACATACGGTTTAGGCTTTCCTGCCAGAATTCTGTTTATTTTTCTAGATTTGCCTCTTCTATACCATTTTTATGCACACAATTTTAAAATTAAAAACCTGGAGTATTCCTTTAAGAAATGTTGTATCAATGTCTGCTGGATAACAACTAAATTAATTTTGTTTTGAACTGCTTGAAGAGCTTTGAGTGTAATCTTTACACAGTCAGACTCTCGCAGATAAACAGATAAGCATTTGCAGTGCTCAGAATAGGAACATTGACTTGGGTGGGAGGATCCGCTTCGATTCTGTCTTGTATATAAAATGCAGAAATTGCATTGCACTGCGGTACTCCAGGTTTTTCAATAATATTTTTCATTCCATACAATTTGTATGTATTAATTACTAGCTACTTCATGAAATGTTTGCCATACAGTTGGTTGAGAGTTGCAAGATAGCAATATAGTAAATGACTTTGAATAGTATACTGAAACATGAGTGGTGCTATTGTAGTTTACGGACATAACCTGAACCAGAGATGTTGGTGTCTTTACTTCCCTCTTGTCTTTTCACATTGTAGCATTCTGTTTTTACTTGTGGAAGCTGTACATCGGGAGATGTTTCACTATGATGTGAATACATAGTGAAGCTTTGTGTTCTTTTAGGCGATTGAGTGAATTTTTCTCAATTCAATTCCTCAGAACTTAGTCTTTAGATGGGAAGTGGGTGGTGCTGAATTAAACTGTTTCCTCATTTACATCCTGTGACATTGCTGAGCAGCCCAAGGTCAGACCACTAGGATTGCCTGGTTTTCACTCCATTAGCTAAATAAGAAAGTAAGACTTATAATTATATAGAGCCTTTCATGACCTCAGGACATCCCTAAGCACTTTACAGCCAATGGAGTACTTTTGAAGTCTTGTAGAAAATGTGGCAACCAATATGCGCACAGTAAGCTCCCACAAACAGCAATGGGTTAATGAAAAGCTCCCCTGTTTTTCGAATAGCGCCATTGGGATCTTTTACGTCCACCTTAGAGGGCAGACGGGGCCTCAGTTTCACGGCTCATCTGAAAGATAGCAATTCCTCAGTACTATATGTAAGTGTCAGCCTGGATTATGCGCACAAGTGTCTCGAGTGGGACAAACCCATAACCCATTCTGACTCCGTGGCGATAAGTAATTCCCTGCACAGCCATTCTTAATGGAGACCCTTCTCCCTCTTGTATGCTGATTTTAGATCTTGCAGGAGGATGATACAGCATCTACTGCTACTACCTATTACTTAGTAGCTTTGGAATGACTGGAGGTGGATGAAGCAACATGATTACGTAGGAATAGTATACACTGAGGCCAGACAATTTGCTTTGTAAAAATGATCTTCGTCATTGAGCTTTGCAAGCAAAGGAGAAGTATTCAGACTGTCTGAGCGCAAATCAGTAATGCATATTGTGTATAAAATGTAAGGTTTGAAGGGTTAATTGCAGAAGTGATTGTGTTTAGCAGTGAACTAGGATATTCTTGACACTTGGATCTAAACACATTCCCCGTGCTCTTGATTACAGGTGGAAGACCAGTTGGTCACAGCTCTTGGTGTTTAGTGTCACTTGCTAACTCTTTGTTGTGCCACACTCCCAATCAATGTTGCACTTGAGGGTCACCCTTGAATACTGCAACATGGTTTGATTGGATAGGAATCTCTGTTTTCCCCTCCTGATTTCAATAGCAGGATCCCTAACTGATTTATTGTAAACAATTTTACAACACCAAGTTATAGTCCAACAATTTTATTTTTAATCCCACAAGCTTTCGGAGGCTTCCTCCTTCGTCAGGTGAACGGTGTGGAATTCACCTGACGAAGGAGGAAACCTCCGAAAGCTTGTGGGATTAAAAATAAAATTGTTGGACTATAACTTGGTGTTGTAAAATTGTTTACAATTGTCAACCCCAGTCCATCACCGGCATCTCCACATCATGATTTATTTTACTCTAGGTTAGATACATTAAGACCAAATGCAAGTCTCTAGCTGCTGTCTCGGCTAAGATCAGCTGAATTGACACATGCCTGGGTTTTAAAATCCCGAAGATTGTAGGAGATGGAAAGATTGAGAGACCTTGTGGCAAAGAATAAATTAGAGTAGGAGACAATATGATGTCTTGATTTGGCATTTGGAGTTAGGCATATTGGTAATACTGGATATTAACATTCATACTTGGCAAAAATATAAAAAATACTTGCCCCCTTTCATCTTCTGTATTTATTTGAAGAGGACGAGTTGGCCGTCTCCTCTGTAGAATCCAGAATTACCTTTCCATCCTGTTTGCTGTGTTGTCAATTTAAAGGCAAATTAGTTTCTAGAACTGTTCTTCTGTTTGAGACACATACCATCAAAATTTGAATACAGGTATGGTTTCTACCTACAACATGTATCGGTAGTTGTGAAGTTGGTTCTTCAGGTTAACATGGGTGCTCTGGAGCCTCCATTCAGAAAGGAACATGGTGGATTTTGCTCCTGAAAGGAATGTGTAAGACAGGTTATGGCTTAGGAGAAAGCTATTTACATTGATTTTTATAAGGTTTTTGTCCTGTCTTCAATGAAAAGTTAAGTTTGTGATGTATAAAATCTGGCCAAACAGTTCTCCTTCACTGTTCAGAACTGCTAGGCATTCAATGAGAGGACTTCTTCAGACTCGTGTGCAAGATTCAGGGCCAAGTTGTGAGGTGGATTTGTAACAAAAAGGTAACAGCTTCAGGCAGGGAGTGCTCCAGCCTACACTTGACCTGTTGCTGAGTATCCTGGAGGGAGAGTCTTTTGGTGGGCGTGTTCCTATGTCTCTTTTCCAAAGCTCCTCACAAGAATCTGGATTAAGCAGTTGGCAATGAGCATGTATGGTACACTGCACTGCCTCTAAAACAGGAAGGTAACTGGCACGACGTAGGCCTCACAGAAGGCAGATGTCTGTTGTATAATGCTAATAAGGGAACTCCGAGACTGGACAACAGCCAGAGGAAGGTGTTACCTGGAAGCCACGTATGAGAATACATGCTCATCTATCCAGAACTTGGTGCTGACCATGTTTGGGTTGCAAAGAGGGATGTGCTGCTGAAGTTCCACGCCTCCACCATTTGATGGGATATAGTGTTGTGGCAATGCTCTCACATTTTATGATGAGTTGTGCTACACATGCCACTAGAGAGGAACTCCAGGTACCTATCATCCAATTAGCAAGGACTTAAATCTATGCTGTCAATTGTTTAATGAGCAACTAAGAATTCCTCTGGGGTGGGGAGGTAAATCGATTCTTCTTGCATTTGAAGTAGCAGGGCCGCAGTACTCCAGGATATTGTTGATGAGTGATCAGCCAACCTCCCTCACTATGGAGCCTGGAAGGGTAGATTTGTGAAGGGGGGCTGAGATTCTTCCCAAAAGGCTCCAGATAAAGCTGGTATCCAATCCCAAATAGGTAGAGTGGTCCTAGTTTGGCAGTCCTCTGGAAGCTTACCTGTACTCTATACTAGTAATTTGTGTGGTTTTAGATGCTTAGCAGTATCCTGTGCACTTGTGGGATTCCATAATCTTTTTCTGTCTGGATTTAGGTAAGTGAGGTGTCCCAGTGTGGAGAGTGTGAAATCTATCACGCAAACAAAATTCTGCAGGTGTAGATTTCTCAGTAGTTTGGTACGGAGACTATTAACCAAGGTGATAGCTTTCCACTCCTGTCAGAGGTGTGTGCTCAGTTTTGAATCTGGTAAATCAGTAGTGATGAGGTGATGCTAAGCTTTGGTTTTAAAAGCTTGAAGGTTATAGAAGGAAAAGACAACTGAGGGAAGTAACTTGTCTCACAGTTTTGAGGTTGTGGAAAGCAAGTTGGAGATTGGAATGATTTCAACACAGTGGGGATGTAGTGAAGAAGAATAGCATGTCAGATGGCATTTTAGAGCTGGGAAGGAATGAGAGAGGAAAACTCATAGAAGCATTCATTGTGGGCTTGATAAAATGGAGAACTGATTTCTGCATTTTTACCCCCAAATTACTAGCAGGTGCGAAAGAGCTTGCATCTATAATTTAATGGTAAAAGGCAGATGTGCAAGTATGAAATGGCCTCATGACATTGCAGTTTTTTGTTTGATAGATATAATTTTGTAATCTTTTCTATAAACAAATTGATCAGTGAAAGGGTCACCAGCTGCCTGATGGATTTGAAGCAGTGTCTTCAGGGGTCAGGAACAGTAATTAAGACTCGTGTCCCGGCTACCCTGCGCACCTAGACCTAATGAGTCTTAAATTGAATATCGTTTTCCCTATAGAGATCATCATTGATCACCGGTTGAAACTGACGGTTGTTTGCCCAAATGTGTTGACAATTTGTAGTTGAAGCACTTGCTTACTTTGAGAAACAGAACAATGAATCAGAGTTTTGCATTTTTTTAACACAACAGATTTTGTATTTATAAAAGTACAAAAATTGATTTTAGAATTTGCTCTATTTCCTTGCTTACACAAGCTGTAATGTTAGAACCTATTTTTCTTAATATCTGTACTAGTGTTTACTAGGACTCTGCTATTCAGTTTGAGTAGAAACATTTCTGTGGTCCATAAACCTGTGATTTTCTTTTCATTAAAAGCTTGGTGGTGTTGGAATGTTTTGGAAATGATTGCCATGCTTGAGTATTAGATTCTAGGATAGTGCCAAAATACATTTGATCTGGAGGATATGATGAAATATATGCAGGGTTTTTATTGATATCGTCATCAGCTTTTAATAAAATGAGCATTCAAGGTTTTTAAACCAAGTACTGTATTATTTCTGTAATTCTATTTAGCATAGTTTTCTCTTTTTTTAACAATTTACTGAACTGGTGGGGTTGTCTTTCTTCCCCCCCCCCCCCCCCCTCCCTCCCCCTTATACTTCCATGGCAGGCAGGCTTATTTTTTTGTTCCTGGTTAAATGCTCATGATATACAAAAAATATAATTTTGATTTTTTTTTTATTTGCTTAAGAACAGTAAAGGCCATTTATTTTAATTTTATTCCACTCGTGTGGTCTGAGAAATGAAGCTTTGTTGCAGATGGTTCCTCTCCATCTCGGCACTCTCCCTAGATCTTAAACATCAGTGGGGTCAAATCCCTCTGTCCCATTAGTGCACTTATGATTGCAGACTTTAACCTGTTTTAAAATAAAAATGCATTGGATTAGTTAATGTCTGTTTTAAAATAGCAGAGTCAGGAATTTATATGAATTCATTAGTGAGTGCGCCAGAAATAGCGCACAGAGGGAATTAACTGCTCTTGTTTTTAATACTATTTCCCCTCTTAATGCAAAAATAAAACTCAAGCTTGATGTTGAGTGTGGAGTTCCACTTTTGGGTTTGCCTGTTATCAGGACTGCACTAATTGTGCAAATGTTCAATTCAAGTCATTGGAATTACTAAGTTATCTCTAGAATAAATTTCAAAGATTAATTCAGCATTAGTAATATCTGGCGCGTGTAGTTGAAGTTACCTAGATAATGGCTTAGGGTTCTTGTTAACTTGTAATTCATTACGCTTGTTGCTGTTGTAGCCACCCTTCATTTGCTGCTATTTAGCAGCTAACCTCTTTTGTCACTTTTGAAGATGCCGCCTGCAAGAATGCAGAGACGTTGTTTTATTTCTGTCTTTACTTATTTGTCTTTCTATTTCCTCTTCAAAATAATTCTGTAACCAGTGGTGTATCATGGTCCGTCTCTGTCTGTCTCTCGTGCGCTCTCTCTTTCTATGAGCCTTGTCAAGACACCTATGGGATTAAATATATTACATTTTATTATAACAGCACAGCATGTAGTGTATACTGAACAACTCCATTCATGTTCCTAGAGCATATTTTTTCTGTAAACTACCACTCCCTGTTGCTCACATAGAGGAAGTACAGACTAAATAATGTAGAAGTGTGAAATTGGACTTGTAAAGTTCCATTAGATTGAAAATATTAAAAAAAACACTTGTATCCAATAGACTGTCATGAAAGAAATACTGTTTTAATAATTATCCCAGTCCTTAGAAACCTTGCTAACAGCTGGGTGTGCTGCCAATAGTGTGTTTTCCTGGTTCTGGGGTGTGGGTTACTCCTTTTTTGGCTCCCAGGACAATGTTGCAATTCTTATTAATTTGAAAGGTGTTGCTTCTGGATCGAGCTGAATCAGTCTGGACAGAAACAGACTTGAAATGGTGGGTATACTGTACAAAATTATACATTTTTAATGGATATTAACTGATCTTCCATGCCATTAGACTGGGGTCTGGAGCATTGTTGTGATGTTGGACTGTCAATCTGAGTCGATCAAGAGGATGAATTTAGATGTAAGTAGCCTTTATCACCCGATTATCATCTGTTGCATTTAGAAAATATAAACATTCTAATTATGAACAAAGACAGACTCCTCATCTTAATTTGAGTTGAATTTTGGGAACTCTAATTATTATCTGTGCTTACAAAATATAATTTTTAGGCAGTTTCCATTATAAATCTTGACATTTATAATGGAAATATAAAAATAAGAACAGAATGTATGACTTTAAAATGGGTACTGAATTACATCTGCATTCCCTGGTCCCATTATACCTCAGCTTCTAACTGTTCCTCACCTGAAAACTACACTTGGTTTTGACTCTGTCTGCAATGCCACGGGAGATTGGCTAGTATATAAAATAAAGCCCATTAATTTGTAGTTTCCACAGAATAATGGTCAGAATGTGGAATTCAATTACCAAAGCACCCACAATCCCAGAACAGCATTTAAGAAAAGTGTTATTTGACTTAATCAGTCACTGTAAACAGTGGTCCTAATGCTCTGTAATAATGCCTGTCTCCACCCCTGCCTCAGCCCATCAGCAGCTGAAACCCTCATCCATGCCTTTGTTACTTCTAGACTCGAATATTCCAATGCTTTCTTGGCTGGCCTCCCACCTCCCACCCTCCATAAGTTTCAGCTCAACCAAAACTCTGCCTGTATCCTAACGCGCACCAAGTTCCGTTCACCTATCACCCCTGTGCTCGCTGACCTATATTGGCTCCCGGTCCAGCAATGCCTCAGATTTAAATTTCTGATCCTTGTGTTCAAATCCCCCCATGGACTCACCCCTCCTTATCTCTGTGACCTCCTCCAGCCCTACAACCCTCTGTGATCTCTGCGCTCCTCCAATTCAGGTCTCTTGTGCATCCCTGTGCTTTCAGCTACCTAAGCCCTATATTCTGGAATTCCCGCCTTAAAACTCCCTGCGTCTCTACCTCTCTCTCCTCCTTTAAGACACTCTTTAAAATCTACCTCTTTGACCAAGCTTTTGGTCACCTGTCCTGATATCTCTGTGGCTAAATATCAATGATGTGGAGATGCCGTTTTGGTTATGCTCCTTTGAAGTGCCTTGGGATGTTTATTACGTTAAAGGCACTATATAAATGTAAGTTGTTATACCCTATATGGTATGAATACCCCTATTATTATAAAGCAGCGAATCTTCCGCCTCACTGTGAACAATGCCATAGGACTTTTAGTAGTTATCTGGGCTCTACCGTATTTACACTAGCCAGATTCCTAAATTCATGTTCAACATTTTAGCTGCTGATGTGACCTAGTTTTTCTCTTTCTATGATTGAAAATGTTTGTCTCGGCCCACAATAGTCGATAAACCTGAAACTTCAATTTTCTGTCGGTTGAACAGTGACAAAGTTAACCTGGGAATACAACATATACTTCCCAAAGTAATATTTTTTCAAATCCTACCTCATGTAGTATCTAAGAACATATTACTGTGGTTTTCAGTTGGTCCCCATAGACTTATTGATCAGTAAAACTGGACTACAAAGTGTAGAATATCTGCTGGTTCACATTTGTGAACTCAGTTTTGGGATCTTGTTTACTGTTTGCACTAGATGTTATGCAATGTTGTTATTAGAGTTTCACTAAACTTAAAATTGTGTGTGTGAAATTTTCATGCTATGTCCGTTTGGGTGTGAAAAACGCCCAGCTTACAGTTACAGATTTTCTTTTTCCAAACTACGGTTTTGAGATGTAACACTACAATTTTGTATTGTACTTACAGCTCTGCTACCATTAGAAATTGGAGAAATTTGAGTTGATGAATTAATAGTATGACACTGAAGAACTAGCTTAAATGCAGTTTTTCATTTGGTGTATTGGGAGCAATACGCTAAATAAGCCTAGCGACAGCATTGAGTACACTGGTAACCTTTTGGATTAAAATCTGCCAGAGATGGATCACTTGCCAGTTTGTTGCCAACACTACTTTAATCTGAAACATGTTTGATTTAATCTAGTAGGAAAGCATTTCCACAGAATTCAATGAGTTCCAAATCTAACAATAGCCAAATCTACATCTTTCCCCACTCTGTATTGGGGTCACTTTCTCAACACATTTACAATCTGATTCGGGTTCTTAAGGGGAACTCTGAAGGGACCCTGTGACAGAGTTGCTTGGTTATTTTTAGTGGACACTTGCATACTGAGAAACTCATAATTGCTTCATGAAGTGATGTCTTGGTTTGGAAGGATTTTGTGCTTGATTCGGGAAGTGAATTGAAATGCTGCATTGAAATTTTGTAGTTTGTGGTATGTATGATTTTAGTATTATGTAGACCCTATAGCTTATCAGCCCAGCCATTAGAATTTTTTATTTTGATCAGATCTAAAAACAAACTACAAAAGACACTATAGCAAATGGTTCAGTAATCATGCAGATTAATGTTGACTCTGTCATCTGTGCCTTTTTGCATTTGCAGTAATTACTGCTCTCCAGGCTGTTAGGACTGCTTCTGCTGTCAGTGCACTTGCCTTGGGCGTCACCAACTGTTTATTCTTTGTAGTGACTTATAATTTAGTCTTTAAAACTATGGTACAAGATCTTGCAGCGATGAAGGTTGGCATTAAAAGCCTTTTCTTAATATTAGCTTTGGATTTTCCCAGTCATAATTGGAATGTAGGAATGCTAGTTATGAATCTATTTAGGGCACCGTTAACATTTCTTTTAGTTCTTTGTTTTGTACCTTAGCGGCTATTCCCACTTCCTCCATTGCGGAGTACTTACAGTATTAGTGACAACTGTAAGTAGTAAGAAGTGCTTATTTCAGCCTTGTGGTGACAAGTATCTGATTTCTTTGTTCTGCTTTATTTCACTTTTTGAATTATCTATCCCTAAAAGCAGCTAAGCACCATGATTTATGAACTAGTAACTCATTGGTTTTAATTGGACCAGCTCCAGCTCCTAGTGAGGCTTGTTAAGCTGATGCCATGTGAAAGTCCCTATTGGACTAATGATGTTAGTGTCTCTGCTTTTTGAAGGCAGAAAGAGTTGCCACATCTGGACGACTTCTGCTTCCTTATTTCTGCTCCTGAAAGATGGTGTATTGATGCAGTGAACCATCTGAAGAGCTCTTTCAATGCCATGTTTTTAAAATGTTTGAGTTGTTAAAGAAAAGGATTTATGTTGTATTTATATAACATCTTTTATGCCCTCAGGGCATCCTAAAGCACTTCAGAGCCAATGAAGTACTTTTGAAGTGTGGTCACTGATGTAATTTAGGCAAAAGCAGCAGCAATTTGTGCTCAGCCAGGTCCTACAAACAACAGTGAGAATAAATTACCAGATAACTTGTTTTAGTGTTGTTTGAGAGATAAATGTTGGCCAGGATGCTGGGAGAACTTTCTCGTTCTTTGATTAGTGCCATGGGATCGTTTACATCTACCAGAGAGGGCAGATAGGACCTCTGTTTTAACATATCTGAAAAACAGCAGTGCAGCTATCCCTCAATATTACAATGAAGTGTCAGGCTAGAAGATCTGCTCAAGTCTCTGGAGTGCGACTTGAACGCGTGACCCTCTGACACAGAGACGACACTACTAC
The DNA here is from genome assembly GCF_035084215.1 of Heptranchias perlo. Lineage (NCBI taxonomy): Eukaryota > Metazoa > Chordata > Chondrichthyes > Hexanchiformes > Hexanchidae > Heptranchias > Heptranchias perlo. The sequence continues at coordinate 27,276,556 of NC_090355.1, forward strand.
CACCGAGCCAAGGCTAGCGAGAATTTTGGTGAATTTTGTGCATATTATTGAAATGAGTAAATGAGAACATGGGCATTTACTTAATTGAAAAGGTTATTGAATCTAGCAGTGCAGGGAAGCTGAGTTAACATGCACAGATAATGCAGAAGCATCCATGGGTTAATGACTATTTCTGTTGCTGTTTCAGCTCCATTCCACTGTTGATTTGGTGACTCCTACACACATTTAACCCAGTGATGTCATCAGCACTCAATATTTAAACAAATTGATAAACATTTTGTTGTGGCCTGTCTGTCTTAATTCTTTAAGTATTATTTTTAAAATGGGTCCTGATGGTGCCATTCTCTCTAAATTTGTGGTTCAGATCTATAATTGCACTGGATAATGTATATATTTTTCAAAAAAAATTTATAATTCTCAATTTTTGTTTATATTTTAGTTTATTGAATCCCATAAGTCTGAATAAGGTGCTAAATTAGTTATAATTTGAGAGTCCGAATATGCACACCATTGAATCCATCAGGCCTTACTAAAAGGGGAGAAAGAAGGATGTGAAATCAGACTTTTAAAAATTTGTTCATGGGATGTGGGCGTCGCTGTCAAGGCCAGCATTTATTGCCCATCCCTAATTGCCCTTGAGAAGGTGGTGGTGAGCTGCCTTCATGAACCGCTGCAGTCCGTGTGGTGAAGGTATTCCCACAGTGCTGTTAGGTAGGGAGTTCCAGGATTTTGACCCAGCGACGATGAAGGAACGGCGATATATTTCCAAGTCGGGTTGTTGTGAAACTTGGAGGGGAACGTGCAGGTGGTGTTGTTCCCATGTGCCTGCTGCTCTTGTCCTAGGTGGTAGAGGTCGTGGGTTTGGGAGGTGCTGTCGAAGAACCCTTGGCTGCAGTGCATCTTGAAGATGGTACACACTAGCCACGGTGCGCCGGTGGTGAAGGGAGTGAATGTTTAGGGTGGTGGATGGGGTACCAGTTAAGCAGGCTGCTTTGTCCTGGATGATGTCGAGCTTCTTGAGTGTTGTTGGAGCTGCACTCATCCAGGCAAGTGGAGAGTATTCCATCTCACTCCTGACTTGTGCCTTGTGGATGTTGGAAAGGCTTTGGGGAGTCAGGAGGTGAGTCACTCATCGCAGAATACCCAGCCTCTGACCTGCTCTTATAGCCACAGTATTTATGTGGCTGGTCCATTTTAAGTTTCTGGACAAGCCATTAACTTGGCATTAAGTTAACAGCTTGTGGAAAATTACATGCTACTACGCACTTGTGTAATCAGCATTGAGTCATTTATATTCCTCAATAAGCCAGTGTCCATATATTGCATTTGTAGAGAATTGAAGCATCTACAGGTCTAATGCAAGGGCAAACGTTTGAATACCTGTAAATGTCGATCAATATTGCAGTTGTTAAAATTGTACTGAATAAATGCTACACCTTAATGGTAAGCATGACATTAGTTGTGTTGATTTTTCAACATATTGTAGTCATGGCTGTTAGTTTAATTAATAATTTAATTTTTTTTTGATCTGCAGCTTTTTGTTTAATGAAAATTTTACACGTGCTTTAGATTGAACTACAAAAAGAAACAACGCGCAGATGTAGTTCTTTTGGTCTCTGCTATGAGGGGTTCACTTGTTAAAACTATATCAGAATTAAATTGATCCTCATTGGTGAGGTATCTGAGTGTGTATACTGCTTTCCATGTGTAATTGTAATGAAACAAAGTGCAACACCTCTAAATAAATTGTAGCCAAACTATAAAAGGCAAATTATGGGAGGGGATAAGAATGAACATTTCAGGACTACAATCATCACTGTTTTTGTTTCTAAGGAGTGACAGTACTGTTCACCCATAGTGATTTCAGGTGCTTGCATTCAGTAGTAGAGCTTCATTGAACATGATCTGTTACCCAGGCAATACTGGCTCTTCTAATTTGGTATTAAATTGGCCGTCTCACTCAGGCTATAAGAATGGTTGTAGAAAGTGGGAAAACTGGCATTGTAGGGGGTTGTACTTTTTTAAATTAACGAACATTGGGACAGTAGGCAAAGATTTATGCTGTACCCACCTAAGCTACGGCTGAACTGCTGGTGTTTGATTTTGATGTGCCAGAAAGTGTTTTATTTCCACTAGCATATCTAACACCAGAATTTCCCCTCATTTGTTTTAAAGTTATCAACTTGAGGCAGTTTAGCCAATTCAGGTTCAGCCAAAGCCACATTGTACTATAATTTGATGAGTGTTGGTGGGGGGGTGGGGGGGAGCAGGAGAATGGGGTGAGGCAGCCTTTTTAAAAGTAGATTTTATTATTATAACTTATTTTTCTCATTTTATATGGTGCTCCCTTTCCTGATCCATACTATTACTCATTGCAAAAATCTATGATTTGTATAAAGCTCAAACACATACAAGGTTTTATAAAGACTGAATTTGAGCATTGAGTTTTCTTGTGGTTTTTCAGCATTGCTTTTGCTGGTCTGGGGAGGTTAAACCTGCCATCACATTGCAATATGTAACATCTTTTCACTCAAAACTGAGTCCTAGTTTTAAGATTACGCACTTTCAGCCCAACCCAGGCTTTGTGATCTCCTCCAAATTTTCAGGACTAGCTTATTGACTAGTTAATTGAAGTGTAATGAGTAGGGTGTCCAGAATTATGAAAGGCATGGGTGGGAGAGCACATCAGTGTCCATCTATCAGCTTAAACTTGGCTGCTCTTGTTGGATGTATGTTGGCCCTTTACAGGATTTAAAGAGAGAACAAATTTGCATTTATATAGTGGCTTTCACAACCTCAGGACGTCCCAAAACATTTCACAGCCAATGAAGTATTTTTGAAGTATAGTCACTGTTGTAGGGAAAAGCAGCAGCCTGTTTACGCACAGCAAGATCACACAAACAGCAGTGAGGTAAGTGAACGAATAATCTGTTTGTGATGTTGGTTGAGGGATAAATACTGGACAGGACAAAGGAGAACTCCCCTGTTCTGCTTGGAATGGAATCCTTACCTGTGAGAGCAGACGAGGACTTGGTTTAATGTTTCATCTGAAAGACGGTACCTCCAACGGTGCAGCCCTCTCTGAATACTGCACTAAACTGTCAACCTAGATTATGTGCTCAAGTCTCTGGAGTGGGGTTTGAACTGGAACCATCTGACAGAATTGAGAGTGCTACCACTGAGCCAAGAATGATACTTAAACATATATGATGAGCTAATGGGTACTTCAATTTTAGCTCATGATCTAAAGTTCCTAATCTTCCAATACTGGCATTTTGGTGGAATGACGTTGGTTTTTGGAAGGATCCATGAATTGCATCCTAATGGGATGCAGCATTTGCCCTTAGTGGATATTCCAGTAGGTAAAGGATATTATGGATTGCTTCCTTCTGCCCTCTTACCTGGAAATCTGAAACAAAGCATGAGCTGTGTGTGTTGTCCATATAAACATCTGCAAGCAGTGATTGCTTTCAGGATAGTAAAATACACTGAAATTTTCAAGTAAATGGGTGAGGCTTTCCTGAAAATGTTTAAAAATCATTCCACTAGGTTAGTAGCCACAGTGTTGAGCAGTGCTGTGTATTTTTTTTCTTCCTTCATCCCTCTTCCAGTGAAAGCGGTGACTCATGCTGGGGCGAAGTTGCCATACTCTGAGCCTAGACAGTAAATGCTATTGGAATATTTGCCTGGGCGGAGAACCATCACAACCAAGTTTGGGCCTGCCATTACTTCAAGTCTGTAGGAACTTTCAGCAAGACGCCTTGGATTGTATTTTTTTTGTATGCTGCTTAGCCTGGGGGCACTGAGGCTACAGCCATCTAAATGAGATTGGCTAATCCAGCAATGATGAAACCTGCAAGCTTTATCACCTGTAAGGCTTAGTTCCATTTTGTTACATTTTGCCCACTTGAGCCAACAGGCGCTACTTTGTCTGGTTTTAAATGTAACCTTGTTAGCAGGATAGCAGTAAATATACTTTTAAACAAAGAGCAAAAAAATGTAGATGCTCGATCAAATGAAAGCAGAAAATACTGGAAATGTTTAGGTCAGTCAGCAACTGTAGAGAGATGAGTTTATGTTTTAGATTAGACCCTTCGTCAGAGCTAGAAGACATTACAGATGAACAGCATTTAAAAAGGAACAGAATATGCACTCGTATGAGTAGAAATAGAATTACCTGTGAAGTGCTTAAGTGGAAAACAGGAGATGAATACATGGCCAAAATGATAAGACAATAGGAAGCATAATGAAAGAAATTGAAGATATTTACAAGACAGAGAATGTGTGTCTAGCTGAGATGCTGGCTGGTAAGATGGTAGCAATGTAGAATAGGCTATAGTGGCGCAAAAGCCTGGGAGAAGAAAAAAGCAGGTCATTGCCGAGGATGCCAGCTCGGTGTCCCCACTCAAGTTCCTTCCCACAACAACCAGCGCTTCCTGCTGAACATTAGAACAGAAGGAGGCCTTTCAGCCCCTTGAGCCTGTTCCGCCATTCAACAAGGCTGATCTGCACCTCAACTTCATTTACCCTCCCCCACTCCATATCCTTTGATACCAATACCCCAACAAAAATCCATCGATCTTGGTCTTCAAAATTTCAATTGACCCAGCAGCTGCAGCCCTTTAGGGGAGCGAGTTCCAGATTTCCACTAGTCTTTGTACAGTAGTGAGACTCAGCAGTCTCCATGCCGTGCACCTTTGTCCGCTGAGAGGAGGTCTTCAGTGCGTCTTCGTAAATCCCCACGTTGAGGTGCACAAAATTGACTGGAGTGACTTGCCATGCAGTTTAATTTTCTTCCCTATGGTGAGGCACCAGGCTTTAGCTCAGTGTTTTCTTCCAAGGACCTAGTGAGGATTGAAAAAATAATCTCGTCAAGAGTTGTGGTGTAAGCTTGCAAACTGTTGCTCCATGATACAATGAAGGTTATTTTCAACCTTGCCACCTGGGCGGTAACCTGGTGGAGCGAATAGTGTTCCCCTTTTAGAACCTGCCCTTTCGATGGAACAAAAACCAGAAAGGTAATATAAGGGGTGGACCATCCGCTCCTCCAGGTTACAGCCCAGGCAGCAAAGTTTAAAAATTACCCCCAATGTGCCATGGAATAACAGTTAGCAATGATTCTTGACGAGACTATTTTTCCACCCCTCACATGGTCAGTGTAGGAAAACAACGAGCTAAAGCCTGGTGTTGGAGCTCCGTTGTGCTATGCGGCATTGTGCTGTCCATGGAAGGAGAATGGAGACTTGTGCTCATGGTGAGTCATTCTATTTTTATTATTACCAATGTCTTTTGAGATCAGTAAAGTGAAAGTATTTGTTACTCCTAAATTGGTACTGTAATCAGAATCATTGCAAAAGTGCAGTCACAAAGTGACCAATTTATTCCACAACGATTGTATTGCAGAATGAATCATTGTCCAGAATATTTCTCTTAGGAAAACACTACAAGCAATGAAAAACCTGTTATAAATGCCACTTTATGCTTACTACATTCCTGTTGCCAGCCAAAAATATAATAGCAGTGGGGACCTACTGTATTTTGGTTAACCCTTCTAAAAGTGATTTTTCTTGATGGCTTTTTAAATTAACATGCTTAGTCTTGTGGGAAAACTTCCAAAGCTCAATGTTGTGAATTGAATTGAGTTCTGCAAGTAACCACATTTGTTTCTTTTCATTTTCTAGATAAACTTCACATATATTTACAGTGCAGAAATGCCACTGTAGTGCTTAGTTAAAACTGTGTAGTAAATGCGTCAGCCTAGACAGATTAAACTTGAATATCTGGTTTTGTTTTGTTAAATGTAGTAAAATATTAATGCATGGCCTCTGTACATTTTGTGTTTACAACCAAAACATGCCACTGCCGGAAGATGTGTGATGAGAACATAAGAAATAGGAGCAGGATAAGGCCATACGGCCCCTCGAGCCTGCTCTGCCATTCAATAAGATCATGGCTGATTTTCGACCTCAACTCCACTTTCCCGCCCAATCCCCATCTCCCTTGATTCCCCTAGAGTATTGTAATGTGACCGTATAGACTCTTGAAATGAAAATCAAACCGTTATGGTGTCTGTTTAAATTTGTGATGGGGGGGAAAGGGAAAACTTTGCAGTGTGCATTTGCTTTAAAAATAAGAACATAAGAAATAGGAGCAGGAGCAGGCTTATATGGTCCCTCGAGCCTGCTCCGCCATTCAATAAGATCATGGCTGATCTCCAACCTCATCTCCACTTTCCTGCCCGATCCCCATATTCCTTGATTCCCTTCGGGTCCAAAAATCTATCTATCCCAGCCTTAAACATATTCAGCGACTCAGCAAACACAGCCCTCTAGGTTAGAGAATTCCTTAGATTCACAACCCTCTGAGTGAAGAAATTCCTCCTCATCTCATTGTTAAACAGCCAACCCCTTATCCTGAGATTATGCCCTCAAGTTCTAGACTCTCCAGCCAAGGGAAACAACCTCTAAGCGTCTACCCTGTCAAGCCCCCTAATATAATATGCATTTCTCTGCTAGTTACGGGTGTTTTGGTCTTGCAGTAATTTTTTCCTTGCTCTGACTATTGATATTTTTCTGGTGTGATTATTGGTTTCAGGATTTCTTGTGTGTTATGATCTGGTTCTGAGCCCAGCACAGACCCCTACGGAACACTACTCACCCTTTTTTTTTAGGCCAGAGAACTTCTTTTTACCCCTTTCCATTAAAAGCCAGTCTGACTTAGAATCTTAGAATGTTACAACATAGAAACAGGCCACTTAGCCCATCAGGTATGTGGAAGTGTTTTTCTCCCCATATGAGCCATGTTGTCTAATCCCTCTCCTTCCTGTTTCAAGTAACTATCTAATTCCCTTTTAAAATAATTTATCTATTCTGGTTCAACAACAATTTATTGCAAAGAATTCAAAATTCTAATCACCCTCTGCAGAGGAATTGTTTTTCTATATTTACTGGTTCTTTTATTTACCCTTTATTATCATGTATAATGTTTTAAAACTGCTGGTTAGAGGTGGCCCCCTGCCCTGTTCCAATGGCACAATGAATGAGGACATTCGGTTATGGACAGCAGTTCTTACTCACTATGTCAATGGAAGAAAACTTCATTATGCACCATTCTGTGTCCGAGAAAATAGATAGATGACTTGCCATGCTAATGCACCCTGTTCAGAGGTGTGTGAGCTAGGGTTGCCAATTCTTGTTGGACATATTCCTGGAGGTTTCATCACATGACCACTTGCCTTCAACCACCCGGCAGTCGAACAGCTTTTATTCCCCATCTCCAATATTTTTTATAACAGAGGTGTTCAAAGAAAGGGGGGGGGGGGGGGGCGAACACACAATTGTTCTCCCGAGTTGCTCGCAGCAATGTCCAGGAGATTTATCTTTAATTCCCGGTGACTCGAGGACAATCCTGAAGGGTTGGCAACCCGACATGAGGGTGACGGTCCCAGCTCTATTCAGGTTGATAAAGTTCACTGCCAGAACTGGTCCAATGTCTCATGAATCTGAGATCTTCCCTCCTACACATACCTCTAGCTACATGTTTCTGGCTGTTCCTTTACTCTCTGATCTGCGCACTGGTAGCAATCCTGAGATTACTATTTTTTGAGATCCTCCTTTTTAATTTGTCTTGTAGCTCCTGGAAGTCTCTTCTGCAGAACATGAATTATATTCTTTATTGGTGCTGACATGAACCATCATTTTTGGCTGATTTGATTGATTTCCCCCCCCACACCACCATCCCTTTTTAAGAACTTCTGCACCTGCTTTGTTATGTCTCTTACTCTGGCACCTAGAAGCAACGCACTGTTTACAATTAACGAAGCACCTGCCTATTCCCCTCACTGTCAGATCTCTCAGTATTACTGTGTACATGCACCAACTCTTCCACCCCCTTGGGTAACCTCTTGCTCCATGATGTGGTGGCATTTGCCTACGTAACAACAGTGACTACACTTCAGAAATAAATCATTATGAAACACTTTGGGATGTTGTGAGGTCATATAAATGCAAGTTCTCTTTTATTTCTTTCGTGAATTCCCTTTTCCTTCCCTGGGAATGCTAAAGTTGCAGTTGTATTTCGGACTCTGAAACTAGAAGTTTGTTTAAATTTGACTGTCAAAACATTTGAAAAGTCAGTTGGTTCAAGGTAATCAAAGATAAGTTTTTAACCCTTGTAACATAACGTATGCTAAATTCCTGCATGGCAAAATATCTACTAGTACAAAACTATTAAAATTGCCAAATTTGGGATTTCTTGGATTTTTTTTGTGTCTAATTGGAATGTCGGCTGTCCATCAGATGACTATCTGAATTATTTCAATTTCCGTCCAGTTTCTGGTAAGCAGGTAGGGTGCTCTAATTGCATTTTGTAACTGTTGGGTATTGCAGTGTGGTTATGCTATGCAATACTTGGAGCTGGTGGAAATCTACTTAAATGTGCTGTATATTCAAGTTACTTGACAGTTCATAACATTCTAAAATAATTGCCTAGTTCGTCCGATTAGTATGCGATCGTAAAATGCAGTATGACTGTTTTTGCATCGATTTTCAGAAACTGATCATCTGATGTAGTCAGCAGTTCCTGACTGCTAGGGCCATTTGAAGGCAGCAAAGAAGTTTGATTTTGTCAATAAGGTTCACTGGTTGCAAACCAGTAGAAGTGCAAAGAAGCACAAATGATTCAGTTTTGCCGTTTATTGTTTATTTATTGCACTTGCTGGAGGGGGAGGTTTATCCATTTTATTGGTACAGTTCACTGACTTACAGGGTGTTTGGAGGAAGGAGCGTCTCAGTTCTACCAACAAGGTGTAAAATTTACTTCAATAAATTGGAATATATATGCTGATGTGTGAAACTCCCAAACACTTTCTTGTTTACTCATTCTTGAGTTGCACTTCATGTTTAACACTGCAGCAATGCAACAGAGTAAAATATGTCCCAAACTTCCATCCGTACTTCCTCAAGAAGAAAATTAAGTAAATTTATTCAAAATAGAAAAGAGTCATTATGAAAAATCCCATGGATGATGGTCAAGGAAACTCTTGAGTTGATAGTAAGTCCTCGATCTATTGCCCATAGACTAAAACCTGAGTCTTCCTTAAAGCACCCTTTTAAACCGCAGACTGTTACTGACAGTCGGGCTCAATGCCTCCGTCACAATACTGCATCAGAAATGAGCTACTTTCTATGGATTGTTTCATAATGTTCACAGTTTTGGTTTCAGTTAGTTATTCTTTAGTCAGCAAGTGAGCACTAAATAGTAATACTGTAAATTTGTGCTAATTTATCTAAATCTACTTCATATTAATGCCCCATAATGTGTTGAGTAGGTGTCTTGTTGAGTTTTAGCATTACAAACAGAAAGTTGGCATTGTCAGGGCCAGCTGTTTACTCCTAGTTCCTCTCATTGGGCAAGCTTTGCCTATTCCTGGATGAATTATTAAAGCAAATACTTTGCAATGAGGGAAAGACCAGAAAAGGTGTCTTTATATTGGTGGTGTGTCATTAGCAGACATGCGGTATTCTTGCCTCCAGCGCACTAATCAGTATAAGGGAAGTGAATTCTGCACCGTGTTTGGAGAGCGGCTGTCAGAAGTGCCTGAAAACACGATGGCACTTTGTAAGTATAAAAAGGGGAAATGGAGCTTAAAGTTTCTACTTTGCAGTTTCCCCTGCATCCCTGTATCAATCTATAAAAGCCTAAATGCTACCCAGACTGACAGAGGTAGTGCTCTTGTCAGTTAGTTTGGTCAGGCTGCTGTGTTGGTAGTGAAGAATGTTATTGGGTAATGTCCTCTGCTTAGTTCTTCCTGGATGTGGGGTATTTATTACGCACTATTACAATAAAGATTCAGAGCTCCAATGTGCTGAATGGTGCCAAAACATAAATATAGTTATGCTGAACAATTAATTTGCAAAGTGTTAGTCATTTATTTGCTTGTATTCAATTCACTGTTGCATTTCACAAATGGTGCAAATCTTCAAACTTATGGCATTTAAAGCAGCCTATACAGTAGAAGTGTAAATTCTTTTACCATTTATTGAAAGTAAGGTATGCTGTTAGAAGTATGGTATGTTGCTAAACTTTCTTTATCAATTAACTTCCTTTGCCTGTGGTTTTGGTACATTTGGTGTTGGGGCCTGATGTACACCTTTCAGATGAAAGACTGAACCACAAGGAAAGATTGCTGTCACTTCCCTCGTTGCTTCTTAAATTTCTTACACGAAGAGTCATACGAGTTTGCATCAGAAACTGTGGCCTAAGCACTTCCTTTGCCCACCCCCACACGATTTTCCCCTCACCCCTCCAAAGTAAAATGCTTGCTATTTCTGTTGTCAGTGCTCTAAATGCTGTCCTTCTGAGATAAAAGGTAGTTGTCTGACTATAGGTTTTATGTTTTTCTGATGGTTTTTTTTGCAACTTTTAACTCTTTGAAGGCCACAATTGAACTAATTAGACTATAACATGACTACAATTTTTGATTTATTACAGGATTTCTGTGAATTTTCTCTTCTGTTATATAGATCTCAGTAGGGCAGTTTTGAAAAACTAAAAGGTTATCATTGTAGCTTGCTTTTGCCTGAGCCTCGCTGTCCAAGAAATGTCTGGGTTTAAAAAAAATCATTCATTCAAACTGAAGACTGGGATCCAGATCTGCATCTGCTTCAGAATGAGGAATTGAGATTGAGTAAATTGTATGACAGCAAGAAAGCTCTACCACAGAAGTAATTACAGCCATTGCAAAGCACAGCAAGAGAGTGCCAGTATCAATGGTTAAATGGTGACCTAATTTCTTTTGCTGCTACTCTTTGCAGTGGGGATACAAATCTTGGGATTACTAGCTGAAGTGAAACTAGATTGTTCTGCTTCAGTAGCCCTGTAAAGGCTGGCAGACTGCATTGTGACCATCTCAGAAAACTGCTTATAAGGGGCAGTGTAAACACAACCCCATTTAAAAATTCAAAATGACCTTCCTCTGTGGATCTTTTATGTTACTGTTTCAGTTTAATTGCTAACCTTGGTTTGATTTGTTTCTTGAGATGTATTTTTAAATTACCTCAGTGATGCAGTCTGCTTCATTTAAGCATTGGTGTTTAAAGAGGATATGTCATCATACGGGAAAATCTTGCAAGACTGTAACTTGCATGCTTGGGGGTGAATATAGAGACAGCAAATTTTCAGGGTGTATTAGAATTTAGTATAATTTGATGAAATTCAAGACGGCTACCAATGACCCTTTATTCTTTGAAATTGACTATCAGCAATCTTAAAAATGCTATGCCTTTTCCTGCTATCATCATCATCTAACCTGGATGCTTGCAGTGCAGTGAAGCTACCATCACTTTTTCCTTCACCACAGGTGCAATGCTTTTGTTCCAAGAGATATTCTGCTTAGTGGCCTGCTTGAGAGAAGTCAATTACCCCAACCACAGCAGACTTAATTACATATTTGATTGTCCTTGGTCTTGTATAAGAACATGGCAACGGGGCCATCCAGCCCCTCGAGCCCGTTCCACTATTCAATTAGGTCACGGCTTTTTTTTATTCGTTCATGGGACATGGACGTCGCTGGCAAGCCCAGCATTTATTGCCCATCCCTAATTGACCTTGAGAAGGTGGTGGTGAGCCACCTTCTTGAACCACTGCAGTCCGTGTGGTAAAGGTTCTCCCACAATGCTGGTAGGGAGTTCCAGGATTTTGACCCAGCGACGATGAAGGAACGGCGATATATTTTCAAGTCGGGATGGTGCGTGACTTGGAGGGGAACGTGCAGGTGGTGTTGTTCCCATGTGCCTGCTGCTCTTGACTTTCTAGGTGGTAGAGGTCGCGGGTTTGGGAGTTGCTGTCGAAGAAGCCTGGGCAAGTTGCTGCAGTGCATCCTGAAGATGGTACACACTGTAGCCACGGTGCGCCGGTGGTGAAGGGAGTGAATTTAAGGTGGCGGATGGGGTACCAATCAAGCGGGCTGCTTTGTCCTGACCTGTACCTCAACTCTACTTTTATCCATATCCTACTCTTCCACCCAGCGGAGGGCTAATTTTGCCAACCTTCTTCCCGTCTCACTCATCCCTCCCACTGCTTAACCCGTTGGACTTTGTCAGCGGATCAACAATCTCTCTTTTCCCCCCCACCCCCCCCCATCCCCTTATCTCTCTCCAGAATATCTGTTCACTTGTGAACAAGGCCCTTGCCATCCGTGGCCTTCTTGTGGATGAGTGCGTCGACATCATGGCTTTGATGGAAACTTGGGATAACACCTTCCCTCTTACTGAAGTCTCCCCACCTAGCAGTACCTTCCACCACCCAGCCCAAACCGTGGCGGTGTGACCCTGATCACTGAATCTCACCTTGGTCTGTCCCCCTATTCCTCTGGCACCTTCTTTTCCTTTGTGCACCTCATTTTGTTCCAAGCCTCTTGCCTTGCCCTTAAAATGCACTTTCTCTACAGCACACCCAAGTCTCATGCCAAGTTTCTCACCGAGATATCCTAACTCCTTTCCTACCTCAACCCCTGCACAGAGCAACTTCTCATTCTTAATGATTTCAACTTCCATCTCAACTCACCTTGCCTTCTCTCCTGAGGTCACTGCCCTCCTGTTCTCCCTTTAACCTCTCCCTCCATGTAAAGTCTCCTACCCATATTCACAACCACTCCCTCGACTGTGTCATCTCACATGGCCTCTCTATTCCCACCATCCCAATCATAGACAAGGCCATCTCTGATCATTCCCTTGTATCCCTCACCATTCACATCCCCACTGTCTAGTCTTTGGCCCTCCATTCTCCACAATACTTCTGCAGCTATTGATCTGCTCAATCATACCCTCGCCTCCACCTTTTGATGCCAGTATCCCCAGTAAAACCCTTATTCTCTCCCCACCCTAGTCGTTCCCCTTGGCACGGCCCCCATCTTTTCTCCCTTAAGTCCAAGGAACGCAGATTTGACTGTTTATTTGAACGTTCGCTCGTCACCCTGTGCTGGCCGATCTACTGTTGGTTAGGTAATTTAAAATTCTCATCCTTGTGTTCAAATCCCTCCATGGCCTCACCCCTCCCTAACATCCTCCAGCTCTACAACCCTCTGGGAACTCTGCACTCCTCCAACTCTGACTTCTTCTGCATCGTTGGCTGTGCCTTCAGCCATCAAGACCCTAAGCTCTGGAAGTCCCTCTCTAAACCACTAGGCACCTCCACATCTCTCTCTTCCTTTAAGACACTCCTTAAAACCTACCTCTTTGACCAAGCTTTTGGTCACCTGTCCTAATGTATCTTTCTTTGACGCGGTGTCAATTTTTGTCTTAAAACTTCCCAAGGTGCTTCAATGGAAAGTAATACTACATTAAAGGTGTTATATAAATCCAAGTTATTATCCCTCGATACTCTTACCTAACAAAAATTTATTGAATTCTGTCATGAAAATTTTAATTGCCCCAACATCCACAGCCTTTTGGGGAAGAATTCCAGCTTTCCACAACCCTTTATGCTTCCTGATTTCACTCTTAAATGGCCTAACTCTAATTTGAAGATTATGCCCCCTTGTTCTGGATTCCCCCACCTGGAGCTGGTGCAACTAATTACTGGGCCACCCACTAATATGGGTTTTGTTATTTGTTATCTTGCTTAACAGAGAATGAGGTTTGGTTTCTATGTACATCTGCAGTCAGACACAAATGAATGCCTATTGGCTCTGGTATATTAGTGTGGATTACTCATGATGTTGGCTGTGTGCCACAGTCCCTGAGGGCACAGAAATGAGCTCCACTGATTAGATCCGAGTCAAGTTAGTATGGTTGCAGGCTGGCTGATCAACTGATTGTATCAGGTTGCTTCCTTCCCTTCAGATTGTTAGCGCAATAGAATGAATAACAGTGATGACTGGTCTGTTTTTTGATGGAACTGCTGCTTGATACATGGAGCATTCATTTTATTTTTTATCTTGCCCTTTTCAAGTCTCCTCTTAATAGGAACCATCACATGCTGAGTGCGCAAGCAGGTATCTTGCCCCTTGGTGACTTGCTGTCTAATTTTGTTTTTATCACCTATTTTCATGGCCCAGCTGAGATGGACAACCTGCAGGTGTAACTCTGGATCCAGCCTCTTCCTGGTACGGCAACGCAGAGCACTAATGTGCCTTGCACCTGATAATGCAACTATTAAATAGGCAAGATGTTGGTTCTAAATTTTAGTTCTTCCTTGTTTGTGTTCTTCAACTCTTCTGTTTTGGGTTCTTCATTCTATTTTGCCACTTTTTTGTTTGTTTCGTTGCTTCTGCATGGTATTTATTTAATGTTGCATATAATTTGCAGCTTTAAAATGTATAATTGTAAACAATTTTACAACACCAAGTTATAGTCCAGCAATTTTATTTTAAATTCACAAGCTTTCGGAGGCTTCCTCCTTCGTCAGGTGAACGATGTGACGATGTGACATTTTCACATCGTTCACCTGACGAAGGAGGAAGCCTCCGAAAGCTTGTGAATTTAAAATAAAATTGCTGGACTATAACTTGGTGTTGTAAAATTGTTTACAATTGTCAACCCCAGTCCATCACCGGCATCTCCACATTAAAATGTATAGACAGTAAAACTATGACGATGTTCAAAATTAAGAAGGGTTTTGATAAGAGTAAATAAGGAGAGAAACTGTTTCAACTGGCAGGAGTGTTGTAACGAAAGGGCACAGATTTAAGATAATTGGCAAAAGAATCAGAGGGGAGATGAGAATTTTTTTTCCCACAGCCAATCATGATCTGGAATGCAATGCCTGAAAGGGTGGTGGAAGCAGATTCAATAGTAACTTTCAAAAGTGAATTGTATATATCCTTGAAAAGTGAAAAATTGCAGGGCTATGAGGAAAGTGCAGGGGAGTGGGATTAATTGGATAACTCTTTCAAAGAGCTGGCACATGGACAGTGGGCTGATTGGCCTCTTTCTGTGCTGTATGGTTCTATGATTCTAAGACTTGAGGTCTGTTGTATTTTTGGTTAAATAATATTTAATGGGCTCAGTGATTGCCTTTGAGTCAATTACGTCAATGAAGTTTGACCTGACTCAGTGGCAGAAATTACCGAACTACTATATAATTAAAATAATGTATGCTGTAGCCCCAGTGTCAGGAAATTGACTTTTTGCTACTACAGTCTGAAAGCACAGTGTTATTATATTTGGTAATGCATATCAATTTAATGCAATAGTCATTTCTATTCATGTAACTATTTTCTACTCTACTGGATGTAGTAATGTTATCCAGCTGGAGTGACTTCAGGAATTTTCATACTGACTGTTCACCAAAAATGTTGATTTCCCCATCTCAACCTTGAGGCTGCAGGTAAGCACAAGCAGCTTCTTTACCAGGTGAGAGACTAGTGGAGTTTTGGGAGCAGGTTACTTTTGTCCTCCCTCTTGTTTTTGGGGTGTGAGGGAGACCTAATTGGGAAAGGGAGAAAACTTCGGGGGAACACTAAGATTTTGAACCCCACCCCATTAATGCAACTTGCTACCTATCCCCACCTTTATACATGTTCAGTTTGGAAAGAGGAATTGAAAGTGGGTAAAGTCTTACTTAGCTGAAACTGATGCCCTATTTTTGCTGCCGCTCATACAGAAATTGGTCACTTCACATCTTAATGGCGAGACCTAAATTGATGAGGTCTTAGTCGCTTCATAAATGGTTGCTTCTGCTCAAGGGTTTGGGTACTAAATTACCTGCCTGACTTAAGCTTTCGATTTTCTGGTAGAAAAGTTGCATTGAGCATTCTTATTAGCTTAATACAAATCGCCTTTTTGGATTAAATAACTCCATGCTATTCTTTACCACGTACTGTGCTTCAGATACAATTTCTTGATGCATGTGAATTGCTGCTAAAGGACTGGAGGTCAAGGGATGTGCAGTCAGTCCACAGAGACAGAGATCCTGCACATTAATTCCAATAATAAATTACTTTTGAAAGTCACGAACTGAAGTTTGGAAGTATTGTACATCCAGACTTTGGAAGTAATGTACTTCCAGACTTCAGTTGTCTTAAGTTCTGGAAGGATTGATATTGAGTCCTGGCTAATCTGCAAGTTGGTTCTGTTCTCACGGTAAATTAAAAAAGCATTTTTCTCATGTAGGTGCAGGAATGAATCTTAATACTTCAGAGGCAATGTGTTGTAAATTTGAAAGAAAAACTGTAAATTGTTCCACAGCCAGGTGTAGAATTTCTAAGACTTGAAAGGGTTACATTTCATTAACGTATTTGCCATTATTGACTGAAAGAAACTTGAATTTACAATAACATTTTTAAAAAAAATTTGTGGGGTGACTACTGAATATTAATCAACTGAATTTTGAAGATTAAAATTGATATCTGGAGCTTCAAAAAGCTGTTGCAACAGGTGAATGAACTACCACTGCTTCCTTTTTTATAAAGCTTTGAGTAGCAAAAATGGCAATCTATTCCCAAATTAACTGTGACATTTTACAATGATTTTAAAGTTTTAGTATTCCAACAGCAAACCGTTTTTGTTACTTATATACAGAAGTAACAATTTCACGCTGATCTTTACTGGCTGTATATGTTTGCAATCGTTAGCAACACAGTCCTATAGATAGCGGACAAGATCTGCTTACAAATGAATGTAACAAATTTTACAACACCAAGTTATAGTCCAGCAATTTTATTTTAAATTCACAAGCTTTCGGAGATTTTCTCCTTCCTCAGGTAAATGTTTCAAGATCTCCTTGAAGCCTACGCATTTATACATAATTGAATAATACATGGTGTTTACAGACTGCCCCTGCAACTGCCCGTTGCCAAGGCAATCACCGTGTTCAGACAGAGAGGTGTCAGCTGCAGAACCCCCGAATACACATTCAACAAAAAAACAAACAGGGAAAAAAAACAGAGAAAAAAAAACACAGAGAGAGGCAGAAACATCCGGAAGGCAGAGAGAGCCAGCAAATGACCCATTATATTAAAAACAGATAACATTTGTTCGCTGGTGGGGTAACGTGTAGCGTGACATGAACCCAAGATCCCGGTTGAGGCCGTCCTCATGGGTGCGGAACTTGGCTATCAATTTCTGCTCGACGATTTTGCGTTGTCGTGTGTCTCGAAGGCCGCCTTGGAGTACGCTTACCCGAAGGTCGGTGGATGAATGTCCATGACTGCTGAAGTGTTCCCCGACTGGGAGGGAACCCTCCTGTTTGGCGATTGTTGCGCGGTGTCCGTTCATCCGTTGTCGCAGCGTCTGCATGGTCTCGCCAATGTACCATGCTCTGGGGCATCCTTTCCTGCAACGTATGAGGTAGACAACGTTGGCCGAGTCACAGGAGTATGAACCATGCACCTGGTGGGTGGTGTCATCTCGTGTGATGGTGGTATCTGTGTCGATGATCTGGCATGTCTTGCAGAGGTTACCGTGGCAGGGTTGTGTGGCGTCGTGGACGCTGTTCTCTTGAAAGCTGGGTAGTTTGCTGCGAACGATGGTCTGTTTGAGGTTGGGTGGCTGTTTAAAGGCGAGTAGTGGAGGTGTGGGGATGGCCATAGCGAGGTGTTTGTCCTCATTGATGACATGTTGAAGGCTGCGGAGAACATGGCGTAGTTTCTCCGCTCCGGGGAAGTACTGGACGACAAAGGGTACTCTGTTGGTTGCGTCCCGTGTTAGTCTCCTGAGGAGGTCTATGCGATTTTTTGCTGTGGCCCGTCGGAACTGTCGATCGATGAGTCGAGCGTCATATCCCGTTCTTACTAGGGCGTCTTTCAGCGTCTGTAGGTGTCCATCGCGTTCCTCCTCGTCTGAGCAGACCCTGTGTATTCGCAGGGCCTGTCCATAGGGGATGGCCTCTTTGACGTGGTTAGGGTGGAAGCTGGAAAAGTGGAGCATCGTGAGGTTGTCCGTGGGCTTGCGGTAGAGTGAGGTGCTGAGGTGCCCGTCTTTGATGGAGATTCGTGTGTCCAAGAAAGAAACTGATTCTGAGGAGTAGTCCATGGTGAGCTTGATGGTGGGATGGAACTTGTTGATGTTATCGTGTAGTCTCTTTAGTGATTCCTTGCCGTGGGTCCATAGAAAGAAAATGTCGTCGATGTATCTGGTGTATAGTGTTGGTTGGAGGTCTTGTGCAGTGAAGAAGTCCTGCTCGAACTTGTGCATGAAAATGTTGGCGTATTGGGGTGCGAATTTGGTCCCCATGGCTGTTCCGTGTGTTTGGGTAAAGAACTGGTTATCGAAGGTGAAGACATTGTGATCCAGGATGAAGCGGATGAGTTGTAGGATGGCTTCCGGAGAATGAATGCTTTCAGATCTCATTAAAAATGTAATTATGTTGGTGCAAAATGTTACCTTAGTTCTTAAATCTAATATGCAGAGTGTCCCTCTTTAAGCATTACCTACTGTAACCATAGTGGTAATTTAATCTCTAGTGAAATGATGCTACCGTGGTAAATAAAGATTATATCCTATTTGAAGCAATGGAGGATATAAAAGAAAGTAAAGCATTTATGATGTGCGATACAAAATATGTTGTGACTTTTGAAATCCCTGCCAAGCATTCAGAAGTTAATGCAAAAAAACTATTTCACATTTTTTCCACCAAATAAACAGTAATGATCTGCTAGAGACAATTAAAAAAAAAAAATCTGTTCACGGGGGAAAAAATAGCTCCCTTGGGCGCATGGGCAGGTAAAAACTTGTTGAAAAATAACTTGCAGCCTACCTAAAGGAGGAATGTACCACAGTCGTGTGCAGTCTTAAGGAAGTCCATTGCGTATTGTATGCTGTGGTTCTTTCAAAATATTCACATTTTCCCATGATAGCTGTGAAACTGATACTTTTACTGTGATTTTATTAGACTGGAGTATTCCAGAAGTTAATTATGGCCAAAACAATTTTTTAAAGCTTGGAAATAGCAATAAGGTGGCTCGTTTGAGCACCTACCCACAGTTATGAGAAGTAGGTGATTTTCTCTCCTGTTGCTGAATTGCTGTCTGCACTAAGTTAAGATCGGCTTTTAGCTATGTGGGGACCTATCAGCAGTGGAACAGCACAGTGATAAAAGGTCAAGGATTGCTTTTATTTAATGAGGAAGGTAAATTTTGAGGGATAATGAATCCTGGGGTCTTTCTGTGCCTGTAGGCAGTTGATTTAAAGTTGCTTTGGTAGAGACCTGGGAACAGGTTACCCCTCTGCCAAAGTGTAAGTGAAGCAGGGGATATTAGGGAACCCAGAAGAAAACACGGTTTTGTACTTCGAAATAATTTTGGAAACAAAATTTCAGTACTCCCTAAACTACTTAGACCAGATAACCCTTTGTGAAGCTGTTGGTGTTTATTTTTAAAATCTACAGAACAATAAACTTTATAATGTCATACATTTCTGAATTTTGTTCCTGTTTTTTCTTCTACCAAGTTCTAGTTTTGAAACCTACATCGTTTAAGGTGATATCTCTCTTTATCCAACTTGCATCCCGTTTGTAGAAAAGTAATAAAACTGGGCTGGCCCACTTGTAATCAAGCTTCCATGAGACAAGGAGAAAGCAGCAGTCATCCAGATTTCCTGGTTCTCTCTTTCCCACACTCCCAGCCTGCTCTTCTGTTCCTGTTTATCCGAAGCAGGGTGGCCTCCTACCCTTTGACAGAGCCACTACTTTGGCAGAATTATCCAATTTTTGTGAAAGATCTTCCTTTTAGGCATAGTATTATTTTAAATACCACATTGCTTACCCCTTTCCCTATAGACTTGTATTTTGACCTCTCTCTGGATTTCTTGCAATTTTGGTGTGTGGCATTGTATTTGGGTTAACCATATTGACTCTTCATATGGTCAGTTGGGTGAACAATTCATATGGGGGAGGAAAGCAGATTTCTGAACTGTGTTTTGGCTGCCATATTGGAGGTTACTTTGTGGCTGTTAATCTGAATTGAAGGGAAGTTGCATTATACACTATGCACGCAATTAAGTCACCAGCTGTGTCAGTGCTCTTCATGCAACCCGGGCTCCATTATCTTCTGTACCATTACATTCAATTCAGGCTTATTTGCCAAATGTGGGAGTCAAACTGTCTGAGAGTAAAGATTAGCTGGAGCTAAATCCAGGAATGTTTGGATACATTTGCAATGTGCTGCATTAGGTGAAAATACTGCATTATTGTAAAATAATTTTTCTTAAAGCCAACTTGCTTCTTACCATTAAGTGTCATCTATGCTCTTTACTTGTTGATCTTTTGTAATGCTCAGTAAAAGAAATGATGCATAAAGTTCCTAACAATTGTGTTTCAGTACACTGTGACATTTTGGACAGTCTTTGAGAATACATGGCCTAATACAGAATTGAGTCTCAATAGATAGCTTTCTTGAATGTTTGGTCACTGTAGATGGAAGGGAGACAGGTTTCATTTTCATGTACAAGGATCTCAATGTCCTGCAGTACTTGTGTCAGCTATGATGGTGACAAATGGCTACTACTGTAGTTTACTATAGGAAGGATGGTTTTGCATCTTGTGATCTTTTTGATAGAAGTGCTGTAGTTAGTTTTTGTGGCATGCTAGCTAGGTTGTTTGTGTTAACCAGACCACAGACAGACTATTTGTGTTGCAATTGTTGATTCACTGCAGCTGTCGTGTGATACTCTGAGTATGACATGACTAGCTAGCCATGCAGTTCCTGTTAACTGTGATAGTGCAGAAAGATAATCGAGAAGGGGATCTGTGTTGCATTTTTCTGTTCAGTTAGATGGCCTTACCAAACAAGCTATCTGTGCCCTTGATAACTGGCAGTTTAGGTAAGGATATAGACTGACAATGGTGCAGTGCTAGTTTGACCACTCCTGTGGAATATGCGAAGGGTGATGAAACTGCTTCACAGTGCTCCAGTTAAATGTGATGCTGCTGATCTGTTGCTGAGATTTGACTGCAGATGGAAGAAGACCAGGCACTGTTCATTTTTGTGGTTTCTGTGATATGCAGTAGAGCTGCTTGAGTGCCTTTTATAGCTGATGTGTAACTTTGACTCAGCAACAGGATTTGTATTTTGCATGCTTCACCCTCAAGTTGTGTTACTTGGGACAGACTCTGCCACGAATCTAAATGACAGCTGCCTCTGTGTTGGTGATAATTCATGTGTGTCAATAACTTGATACAAAGATTGAATTACGCTATTATGATTTTTGGTAGGCTAACATCAGTGGAAACATTGTATCATCCTGTTAGTTATTATCTATCCCGTTAGATATAAAATAAAAACAGAATTCATCAGGTACAGGCGGCATTTGTGGAGAGAAAGAGTTAACATTTCAGGCCGATGACCTTTCATCAGAAAGAAAATTTAAAATATATTTTTGTTTTGTCAGTTTTGCATTTGCTTTCAGAAAGCTAATTTGGGTCAGCAGACTTGAAAACAAAATTGTAAGAAAAAGCAGCTAATGTTTCTTTGGAGTCAGAAGCCAAACATGACTCTGTTGCAGCAGAAAGTGACATGAATTTTAGTGTCTTCATTATTGATGCTGGCCAACGCTTCAGAGCCACTAGGAAATTTTGTCACTGCCCTGTTTGTATGTGATGTGGAGATGCCGGTGATGGACTGGGGTTGACAAATGCAAGGAATCTTACAACACCAGGTTATAGTCCAACTGTTTTATTTGAAAATCACAAGCTTTCTGAGGCTTTCTCCTTCGTCAGGTGAGTGTGGGATTCGGATTCCATGGAAGGTTACCGCATTTATAGTCCGAGAACAATACCTGGTGATTACAGATAATCTTTCCAACTGCCCGTTGTCAAGGCAATCAAAGTGTTCAGACAGAGAGATGTTACCTACAGGACCACCGAATACACAAATGGCCAGAACAAAAAGACAGACGAGAGAGAGAGAGAGAGAGAGAGAGAGAGAAACATCCGAAAGGAAGAGAAAGAGAGAGAATGATCAGTTGTATTAAAAACAGATAACTTTTTTTTGCTGGTGGGGTTACGTGTAGCGTGACACGAACCCAAGATCCCGGTTGAGGCCGTCCTCATGGGTGCGGAACTTGGCTATCAATTTCTGCTCGACGATTTTGTGTCGTTGTGTGTCTCGAAGGCCGCCTTGGAGAATGCTTACCCGAAGATCGGTGGCTGAATGTCCTTGACTGCTGAAGTGTCCCTCGACTGGG
Organism: Heptranchias perlo; assembly: GCF_035084215.1. Classification (NCBI taxonomy): domain Eukaryota; kingdom Metazoa; phylum Chordata; class Chondrichthyes; order Hexanchiformes; family Hexanchidae; genus Heptranchias; species Heptranchias perlo. Next base: position 27,298,677 of record NC_090355.1, read on the forward strand.
AGGGAACCCTCCTGTCTGGCGATTGTTGCGCGGTGTCCGTTCATCCGTTGTCGCAGTGTCTGCATGGTCTCGCCAATGTACCATGCTCCGGGGCATCCTTTCCTGCAACGTATGAGGTAGACAACGTTGGCCGAGTCACAGGAGTATGAACCATGTACCTGGTGGGTGGTGTCCTCTCGTGTGATGGTGGTATCTGTGTGATGATCTGGCATGTCTTGCAGAGGTTGCCGTGGCAGGGTTGTGTGGTGTCATGGACGCTGTTCTCCTGAAAGCTGGGTAATTTGCTGCGAACGATGGTCTGTTTGAGGTTGGGTGGCTGTTTGAAGGAGAGTAGTGGAGGAGTGGGGATGGCCTTAGCGAGGTGTTAGTCGTCATCGATGACATGTTGAAGGCTGCGGAGAACATGGCGTAGTTTCTCCGCTCCGGGGAAGTACTGGACGACGAAGGGTACTCTGTTGGTTGCGTCCCGTGTTAGTCTTCTAAGGAGGTCTATGCGATTTTTCGCTGTGGCCCGTTGGAACTGTCGATCGACGAGTCGAGCGTCATATCCCGTTCTTACGAGGGCGTCTTTCAGCATCTGTAGGTGTCCATTGCGTTCCTCCTTGTCTGAGCAGATCCTGTGTATTCGCAGGGCCTGTCCATATGGGGATGGCCTCTTTGACGTGGTTAGGGTGGGAGCTGGAAAAGTGGAGCATCGTGAGGTTGTCCGTGGGCTTGCGGTAGAGTGAGGTGCTGAGGTGCCCGTCTTTGATGGAGATTCGTGTGTCCAAGAAAGAAACTGATTCTGAGGAGTAGTCCATGGTGAGCTTGATGGTGGGATGGAACTTGTTGATGTTATCGTGTAGTCTCTTCAGTGATTCTTCGCCATGGGTCCATAGGAAGAAAATGTCGTCGATGTATCTGGTGTATAGCGTTGGTTGGAGGTCCTGTGCAGTGAAGAAGTCCTGCTCGAACTTGTGCATGAAAATGTTGGCATATTGGGGTGCGAATTTGGTCCCCATGGCTGTTCCGTGTGTTTGGGTAAAGAACTGGTTATCGAAGGTGAAGACATTGTGATCCAGGATGAAGCGGATGAGTTGTAGGATGGCGTCTGGGGATTGGCTGTTGTTGGTGTTGAGTACTGATGCTGTTGCAGCGATGCCGTCATCGTGGGGGATACTGGTGTAGAGTGCCGAGACGTCCATCGTGGTGAGAAGTGTTCCTGGTTCAACTGGTCTGTGGGTGCTAAGTTTTTGTAGGAAGTCTGTAGTGTCGCGACAGAAGCTGGGGGTTCCCTGTACAATGGGTTTCAGGATGCCCTCGAAGTATCCAGAGAGGGTCTCTCACAGGGTTCCGTTGCCTGATACGATAGGACGTCCGGGTGTGTTGGCTTTGTGTATCTTTGGGAGGCAGTAGAAGTCTCCCACGCGGGGAGTACGTGGGATGAGAGCGCGTAGGATGCTTTGAAGGTCTGGATCGAAGGTCTTGATCAGTTTGTTGAGCTGGTGGGTGTGTTCCTTGGTCGGATCTGCGGGTAACCGTCTGTAGTGTTCCTGGTTGTCCAGTTGTCGGCATGCTTCTTTGCAATAGTCCGTTCTGTTCTGTATGACGATGGCTCCTCCTTTGTCCGCTGGTTTGATGACGATGTTGCGGTTGGTCTTGAGAGCGTCGATGGCGTTGCGTTGTGCTCGGGTGACATTCTGGACTGTCTTGAGTGCGGCTGATGAATCTGGCATTGACTTATCTCCTGACAGCTTGAGCATACATGTCAAGCTTAGGGCAGCGACCCTCCGGAGTCCAGTTTGACTCTTTCTTCTTCGGTTGCTGTACCGCGGATCCCTCTGTCTGCTGTTCCGGATCGTTGATTGTCTCATTGGGTTCATTGCCGAGGTGCCCAAACCCAGCTTCACAAGTTGCCTTGCTTGTGTAATAGTGCAATATTCTATCCCTGAACAAACATCAACCCTTAAGTTAAAACTTTGCTGATGACCGTAGAGCAAACTTTAAAACAAACCTAACACTGCTACCAGAATTTTTGAGTCATTTAGTATTAATTCTGTGCTTTGTTATTTAGAATTGAATGCTGTTTAATGTCCAACCAGGTCCCTCTTTGAATAACTCCTTATCTAGCTGCATCCTTTAGACTTTGAGAAGCTTCAGCATAGTTATAAAATTATTCAATATGTATAATCTGTTTCGCTGCATAACCTTTGTGTATCCCTGATACAGCTTAAATGACTTCAAGGTAACTGGTGCAGACACCAAGTAATTTTGCAGCATAAAATGCGATCCACATATTTAGATTAGTTTCAAGCCCAGTTTTATGTTCTTACCTCACAAGACTTTGTTATTAAAATAAAACATTCTTGTAACAGAAGGCCAATAAATATCCTGTTTATTCATCTGTGTTTTGTTGTATTTGGCTTGACCATTAAAAGTAATCTGAATCTTACCCTGGTAGCTTGGGCAGTTGCATTCACTACTTTTGATGTTTTGAGACTGCTTGGTAGAAGAAAACATCATGTACTAAAGTGCTGACAACACTTGGAGAAAAAAGTAACGTCCAGCTTATATTGTTAAAGTATTGTCTCTATCTAACTAATTGTGTAGTGACGTTGATGGTGTTGGATAGTTCAGCACAGACATTCAATGTACTGATGTCCAAAACAAAATTTTCCGTTTTTATTCTCACTAAAGCTTTGGCCCTCATGCTTTACTTATTCTCTCCTGCAGCCTTCATATCACTTGCAGGCACAAGATGTACTTAAATTTATATATTATATTGAAACCTCCTGCACTGTTTTGCCCCATGAATTGTTTTTGGTTTGTAGGTAATTATGGCAGCCATTCTGCCACAAATGGGTATGGGATAAATGACCGTCAAAGGATTTTTGGTTAGTATTGGTTGAGGGAGAAATTTTGGCTATAACACTAAAAGAACTCCTTCTCCTCTTCAAATAATGCTGAGTTTTTCAACATCCATCAAAACAAACAGGAGGGACCTCAGTTTAATGCCCCATCTGAAAGACTGCACCTCTAATATTCTAGCACACCTGCAGTTCTGTACTGGAATATCAGTCTAGGTTATAAATTGGAGAACTGGCCTAGAAGCAAAAGGGTTACCAACTGAGTCTAGATGTCCTCTTTGTGTTATACTAAACTCTCCCAGTCACGTTTGTTGCACCTGAAACTTATTGTTGAAAATTACCTTCTTCATAACTGTTCATGGGTTACTGCACCAATGCAGTCTCTACTTTTGAGAATTGTTTGGAACACTGAACTGAATTGGACATCAAATTGTGCTTGCCAGTTGAATCTATAACATGTATTAAGTAGACTAGAGCTTTCTTGGCTTCCTCCTGAATGACCTGATAGCTTAACTTGGCAAAGCAAAATTGTCAGCTTCCCCTTACTGTGATGATCTAGCCCCATGGCATTGAACCATAGAACCTGGAAGTATATGCTTAATTTTACTGTTATCATAGAGCTGTAGTTATAAGATGTGTTTTCTTCCGTTTAATCATGTTTTAAACTTGGGTAGAAGTCACCTTAAAAATGAATTGTATTTTATGTTTTGTCAGTATGGTGGTACTTGTTTACCATTTGCTCCTTCACTCTTCTAGATTCCCAACGTTCCCACCTGACTTCGTTCACCATGAAGTTGATGGACAAATTTCATTCGCCAAAAATAAAACGAACTCCATCAAAAAAGGGAAAACCAGTGGAAATAGTTATTAAGGCGAGCACAGAAAAACCTCCAAACAAGGTTGGTTCCTCATTCTATGCCTTGTGCACAGAAAGTGTAATGTCAAAAACTTTTTGTTTACGTCTTAAATTTTGACTTCTTTCCAGTTGCAAGATATACAAATTAAAGATAAGAAAACATTTTCATTTTTCTTCACATTCTGTGATACAGTTCAAAGTCATCAAATTGTGTATATTTTTCAGAAATAATTGTGCTTTTAAGTGTGTTCTAAGTTGGTCTAGTAACTTTCCTCTACTGTGGCTCCATGTTTAATAATAGTCTTGTTACTAATTTTCTCCTTCTCTAATTCAAACTTTGCCATTTTATTTAGTCAGCAGCCAGGCATTTCCTGTTTCTGATGGACTTGACTGCAACAACATTCAGTGTCTTTGGCAAGATTGCTTTTCATTATGCAAGAGCGTTTGATTATCATAGCAGAACTGATATGAAGTAAAGGCTAGCCAAGACTACAAGTCAGCTAATTGAAGTCCAAAGATAAGGATCTTTTGCCATTCTATTAATCAAGGAATTTGATTCCCAATATTGGCAGCTCTTATCTTGATGAGCACAGAAGCATGACCAAAAGTGTTATTTTTTGTAAAAAAAATGCTGAGGGGAGGAAAAACTGCATCAGAAAAAATTAAAATGTTATTTGAAAAAAGGAGAAATTACTAATTTTTGGGGTCAAAAAGTCTGTCAGTGACCTGTCATGTTATCCAACTAGAAAAGATCCACTTTGCTCATGCATCAGTGGGTCTTTTTCGTAAGCAGCTGATTATCTTCTAGCAGCAGTTATTCTGGATACCAGTCCTGATAGTCCCCCCCATTTAAAAAGTTCAATACTGGTCAGGTCTTGTGGTTTCCTTTAATTAGTGTCCCCACCAATGCAATGTCAAAATTTTCACTTTGAAGCAATTTACGATGGCAGACCACTTTTTATATTGCCAGTTGTTTTGGCTGTGTAGCGTTTTCCACTTGGGACTTTGCAGCAGTGTCAAATTTTGATCTGGATCTAGTCTTCTCCTTAAATACTATTTTATTGAAGGTATGTGGATCCAGATACTGTTTTCCCGATGCACATCAGTTGAGGAATTTAGATTATCTGAAGACAGTATTGGGGGTTTTGAGGAAGGTAAGCTACAGTACTGTCATGAAGATGGCTGCTGGATAACTTAATTGTGGCTGCAGCAGAGAAGGTGTCCAGGTACCAGGAGTCAGCTTGGATATGTTATTTCCGAGGTTCCTGCAATCAGAAGTGCAAATTAATCATCTTCAAGCTGTGTGATCAGAAGACCACATCCGAGCGCTGTTCCTGATGTCTTTATTAGTTGCTGTTCTCTGCTGTCTCGTGCAGATGGACAGAACTTATGCATATTTCTTCATGCAGATAGGTGAAGCTCTCCAGGATCTGCCTGCAGCTGGCACAACCCTGTCTGGTTGGTTTCAGCAATGGCTTAGGCAAACTATGTAGCTTTAGCACTGCCTTCTGCAGTTCATTTGACTGCTTTATGGGGCTTAACATCAGCCTTGACTGCATCACTGATCTGTGCAACCCAGTCTAGGTGTGGTATTGGAACTGCTCCAAAAAAACAGTGCTCACTGGCAAACTCTTCTATATGGACTAGATTACCAGAAATAGTTGCATAAATATCTGAGGTCACTCTTGTACTTTTCCTGTTTTTAATCTTATGCCCGATGACTTACTCTCCTGTGAATCCCCATGGTGGTATCTTCTACTTTGTCTTATGACATTTACATAGTGGTTCTTTAGGAAGGCATTCGTGGCCAACTAAATTTCTTAATCTTCATCAGAGACTTAGTGAATGGCATCAAAAGTTTCATTCTTCATTGATTTTGTTTCTTTCTAACTAATGTACAAAATAAATCTGTTGAAGCATCCTGCGTGTCAATGCAGTCTCACTCTTTTTGTATCCTGCTTTCACTGGTTTATTGTACCAGTTCCACTCCTTCTGGTCTATTAAATCTATTGATATTGGTTTACTCTATAAATGTTAATTGTAAGCCCAAACATGTATTACATAAAATTAATTCAGTTCTACAGGCAACCTGAGGTGTACTTGAAGATGCATGGGCTTTTAATTAAGGCATACAGGGGCCAGGCTAAGTTGTAAATTAAGTGAATAAATGCAGCCAAGATAAATCTGTGCATAAGTGATTATTGCACAATCAAAATAACACAGTAATTGTCTACTTGTGTAGAAGACCTCAGTACAGTCGTCCTGTCGCCACCTCCAGAGGTTTCAAAATGCTCACTTAAACCTCGCAAAAATATTTATTTAATTTATCTTCCTCTCGTCAACTTTACAACTAGATGTTGGGTTTTAACAAACTGCCAAAACCCCACTTTTAACGTGCTTTGGTAAATTCATTTCTATTCCTGCCAGTTCTAACTCATTGCAGTGCTGCTGCAACTGTATTGTAACTTGTATTCATAAGGTGGCATTAACATTTTATACAAATAATTCATTATGCTCTGTTTTTATAGCTTCAGCAAGCAATTTGATAGGTTTCTTAATTCAGAAGTTAATTTTATATTACAGCATTACATATAACAATTTGAAAATTGTAAATATAGGATTTCTTTTTACATTTTTTGATCCCTTTGAGTTTTTAAATTTCAGAGATTAGGTTATTGTGGCATTTAATAATAGGGGATTCAACTTTAATGTGCTAGTGATAATTGTAGTGGATCTTTTATTCCAGATTACTTGTTGACCGTTTGTCTTTGAAAACAAACCTTGGATTCACGATCAGTAAAATTGTCAGTCATTTAATGTCAGAATAACCTAATTTCTGAAATATAAAAAAACTTAAAGGGACCAAAAATGTAAAGAAAATCCTACAGATTGTTTTTAGGTTTTTTGGCAGCACATTGCATTTGTTTCAAATTCTAGTATTTGATTGCTTTGATGTAGTAATGCCAGCAGAGGTGAGCTCTGTGAAAAGACAACTCTTTTATGCAAAAACAATTGAATTTTTCACTCCTTACTTTGTCATTTTTTGTATTGCGCTTTATATTAAAATCTTATGTGAGTTAAATACTCACACATGGATTGCTCGTGACTATTTTGTGCCCGTTACTTTCATAAGTGCTAGCTGTTTCTGGATTACGCACAACTGCCTTTCTTTTAATTTGTTTTTTGTAGACTTTAAACCGGCTGGAGGAGCAGGAAAAGGAAGTGGTGAGTGCGCTGCGGTATTTTAAAACCATTGTGGATAAAATGGTGATTGACAAAAAGGTCCTCGAGATGTTGCCAGGATCAGCCAGTAAAGTCCTGGAGGCCATCTTGCCGTTAGTACAAGTGGACCCACGCATTCAACAGAGGTGAGTGAGTAACATTCTGTGGCTCCAAGAATTCCGATGGGTGCTCAGAAGTTAATCAGTGGTGAAACGCAAGCTTAGCTGATGTGACTTTTTGCACGTTTCATTCTAAAAGATAAATACATAACTGATCAAGTGTGGAATTCAATTCTATTGTGCAGAGCTGATGCAGACAACATCATGTCAATGATGCAAGTTTGTTTGTTTGTTTGTGCATTGATTGTTGAGCGTTTGCGTGATTCCACTCCTACCTGTCTCAATGCAGCCACTGTATTTCCAGCAGTGGCTTTTCCTCCCACCCTGCGCAGTCACCTCTTGTGTACCCCAATGTTCTATCCTTGCGCCCCCCCCCCCCCCCCCCCACTTCCTCATTTATATTTTGCCTCTTCAATTATGTCCTCCAAAAAGATAAGTCCTTTCAGCCAATTTAGCTTATCCTTCCAGAAATACCTGCAATCCCCTCCACTATAGGAATCCTAGAAGTTTAACTTAGAAACCAGCCGTTTAGTCCAACAGTCCAGTCAGTGTTCACTCTCCACACGAGCACAGTCCTAATTACATTTAGCTGCCTTGCTCCCATGTCCCTTTATCCCCTTTTCTTTCTTTCACCTTCCAATCTAATCTTGAATGTTGACATAGTTTCTGCCTGGACCACTAACCCTGAAGTGAATTCCACAGCCTCACAACTCTGTGTGAAGAGGTTTCTTTTGCTCTGTTCTAAATCTCTTGCATTTAATCTTGTACCTGTAATATTGCTCATTTTGCTCTCAACCACTTCAGGATCCACATTCTTTCTGATAGGCTTATCTTTAGTAAAGACCAATGCAAAGTACTTATTAAATACCTCTTTTTGATCGGCATCTACAAATTGACAATCTTTCCGTCTCCGGGGTTCCACTTATTTTTCAAATTCTCTGTTTACTGGTATACTTGTCATGGTGATTTATCATATCACCGTTACTGCATCCAATTGCTTCTTGGGAAAGACTCCAGTTTTTACATCCACTACCAGAAAGGCATGGTGTTAGTTTCTACATGTATTCTGACAACATCCAGCTGTGTATCTCCGCCACTTCCCTTGATTTCACAATGACTGTGTGCTGTTAGACTGCCTACCTGATATCAAGTTGTGGATGAGCTGGCTTTACTCCAACTGCACATTGAGAAGATTGAAGCCATTGATTATGGCCCCCACCAAAAGCTGTGTCCATGCCACTGATTCCATTTCCATCCCTGACTGCCCATTCAGACTGTACTAGACTATGCATATCCTGAGTGTCCTGCTTAACCTACAGCTGAGCTTAAAATCTAATTGTGATTTTGTTAATGGAGGGTGTGAGTGTGCGCTTTAAATACCACATATGATCCTCGCACTTGATTGCCAAACTCAATGGTTCTTACTTGGCTCAAATCCGATTGTGTGCGTCATTGCTTCCATTCTTAGAAAAAAGCTTACCTAGTGTAGAAAGTTGGTTTAAGTGGCCGTTGAATGCTTCATCCCATTTCTGCCAAGTAATGGGCACATTTTAAGCGCATGCAATGCTTTACCAGATATCGGCAAGAAGGACTAGATTCACATGTTCTACACCTATCTAAGCAACTTTCTTTGGGAAAGTCTTGTGTGCGTAGTCTGCATCTTTTCCCAGATCTCACTGTTTAACATTTAAAAATATTGAGTCTGCACGCACATGCTGTCAACTTTTTTTCCCCATTCTAAATTCTGTACCCACATTTGAAATGGAAACTACCTATGTAAACTTGTCATGGTTTAATTGCACCTCCCAGGTGAAGGTGCTGCAGTGTCACCACTGGCAGGAGAGTGTAATTACAGTGAGACAATTTTACACAGTCAGTTTCAATTGTAAGTGTGGATACAGGAATTTATAATGGAAATATAAAAATAAGGACAGAATATTTGACTTTAAAATGGGGATTGAATTACGTCTGCGTGGCCTGCACATCTTAGTGGCCTGCTTGACCCAGAACTGAGCTTCGAATTCCATATCCTAGCCCATGACCAAGACTGTTTGCTTCCACCACTGCCCCAACCTCACTCCCTCCTGAGCCAAAACCTTTATCACTGACCTCCAACCCCCTTCATCTACAGACAATGCTTGGTCTTGGCTCTGTGAAATGCTACAGGAGATCCCTTTTAATGTAATAAAAACTATGTCTGTGTGCATTTCCTGTCAGCGTTTCCATTATAAATTCCTGTGTTCTCATTTATAATGGCACCTGCGTCTGTAAACTTGTCATGTATAATTACACCCTCCCACGCTGTAGCACCACTACTTTGTATCTCCTAGTTCTTTCGCTTGTACTGTAGAGAAACTCTTGTATAGCAACCAGCTTTAAGATTTGCTATTTAAAGATAATATAAAATTAAAGTATTATGTAATAAGGACAGAATGTATGTTTTTAAAATGGGAACCAAATTATGTTTACATGCCCTGGTCCACTTATTACTTGCCCTCTAACCTTGCTTCACTTAAAGACTATAATTGGTCTTGACTCCCCATGTACAACACCACAGGAAATTAACTAGTTATTAAAGATATGTGTAGCCTGAATTTTTCTGAAGGCATTTTTTATTACTTTTTCCCACTGTGGTCACTTTGTGCCATTGCAGCTTCAAGGATGGTAACTGACCCGTTCCCAGCCTCCTGCTAGTGCTACAGTAATTATTGGCTGTTTTGGGGAAGAGAAAAGCCTTGTGGAAACTTTCCCCCAATTCTCATTTAATTTTCTTTATGTTCCTCCCTGTGGGGAAGTGTTGTTTGTCACTCCTCAGCACCTCCCTGCAAAGGCGCCATTGAGATTGGGAAACTTGATTTGTGGTTAAATTTATAACATTTAGTGCCAACTCTCCATTGCATTGAACCATTAAGTTTCCCTGTACTCTGCCTTTTTTAGGAAGAGGACATAGTATAAAATTGTACTTTTGCACTGATATTCTAATCATATCTGTTGTAGATATTTATTTTTAAAAAAAAAGCTTAGGAAGGATTACTGCCAATTTCAATGTAGCTGCAGAGAGTTGCCCCTTATTACATTGTAGGTGCTCAGTGTTTGCTGTACTAACTTGGTTTTAGCATCTTTCTCCACTTTATCCTCACACTTGTCCTTAGTTGGTCAGAAACTATTTTTATAGGATCTAACTCCATTCCTGCAAAGTAGTTCATCTCACTTTTAACCTAGCAGTTTTCAAGCTTTTCTATGAGGGAGCCCCTGTGAATAGTAACACATCCCTGAGAACCCCATATCTTAACTTATGAAAGACTATGTTTACCACCTAAAGGAAAAACATGCTTTCACTGCAGACTTTTTTTTTATTAGTACACAGCAGCTGAAATAGTAAGACAACAGATACAGAAATGTAGAGAAATCTGATGACCTTGCGGAGCTTCGGGGATCCCCAATGGAACCACTGATTTAGGGAGCCTAATTTGAAAAGCTGTGTTTTAGTCCAGGCTTATGCATAAGGTGATTTTTGCATTGTACATTCTTTGCAGCCTTGCTACCTAATGCCAATTTTTTGTTGACAGGCAGAGATTAATTTTGTGTCGTTCCAGTGTTGTGTAAAAGTTTGATTAGCACTTAAGCAGAACAGTATTTGGCACATAAATGAGGGCAGCCTGCTTTCCACAGCACAAACTATTAATCATGGTATCATGCCCAACCAACGAGTTGTATATTTCACATGTGAGAGCACATCTTGTTCTGTTAAGAATAGACTTGACAACAACCTTGTATGCCTGGCAACATCGGATGTAACAAAAAAAGAAACTAATTGGCATTTATTGTAACTTGAGTTGGATAAATAAAATCCAGATGGCAGAAAGCACTCTTGGATTGATTTAGATATCAGGATATTTTGAGGTGCGGAATATAATCAACAGGGATGTCATATTGTGGTGTGGTAATTGTTTAAGGATGTTGCCTTTCAAGGTCAGTAAGACCATTGTGACTTTTCCTAATTACTTTTGAGAGCAGCAAAGAAATTTCAAAATAAAAAGCACTTTCAGGGTTAGAAATACAGTTCGCTTTCAGTTAGACTTTTCATGGTTTATAATGACCACGTGTAGCTTCTGATATCCTACAGTCTTTCCACTTTGTAGACTAAGCATTTTATATTAAAGCCTTTATACTTTAGATCTCTGCATGGTTTCCACTAAAAGTGGTACAGCAATGGACCTGTGCCATTTGTTCAGCGAGTCGAGCCAAAGCTTACTCGAACATAGGATGTTGATGTATAAGGTGCACTCCTTACTAAAACTTGTTTTAGAGCAAAATTTTACGGCAGGGATGGTGCCACTGTTTGAACACACTTTCATTTCTAGGAACAGGGCTCCCATCCAGTGTAGACTGTTGGAATGATAGTCTCCTTAATCGGCTGCCTGTAAGGATCATGAGTGTAACAAGTTTACGCAGTTTCAGCCTTTTGAGGTGAAATCAAACTGTATGATGTTAATGTGTTAAAATGTTTGTATAAAATTCCTCTGGCTGCTATTTTAACAAGATGCCAACCTGTATTTTGAGTTGAAATGGCATGATGCGATAGAAACATTATAAATGTTATTGTCTTTTTACACTAATATCACACAGTTTGGTTTCACCTCACCAGTCCCTTGTGGACACGAATGTAAATCTACCCATAATTGGGCACTAATGTGCATTTTTTTTATTCGTTCATGGGATGTGGGCATCGCTGGTGAGGCTGGCATTTATTGCCCATCCCTAATTACCCTTGAGAAGGTGGTGGTGAACCGCCTTCTTGAACCGCTGCAGTCCGTGTGGTGACTGTTCTCCCACAGTGCTGTTAGAAAGGGAGTTCCAGGAATTTGACCCAGCGACGATGAAGGAACGGCTATATATTTCCAAGTCGAGGTGGTGTGTGACTTGGAGGGGAACGTGCAGGTGGTGTTCCCATGTGCCTGCTGCTCTTGTCCTTCTAGGTGGTAGAGGTCGTGGGTTTGGGAGGAGCTGTCGAAGAAGCCTTGGCGAGTTGCTGCAGTGCATCCTGTGGATGATACACACTGCAGCCACTGTGCGCCAGTGGTGAAGGGAGTGAATGTTTAGGGTGATGGATGGGGTGCCAATCAAGCGGGCTGCTTTGTCCTGGATGGTGTCGAGCTTCTTGAGTGTTGTTGGAGCTGCACTCATCCAAGCAAGTGGAGAGTATTCCATCACACTCCTGACTTGTGCCATGTAGATGGTGGAAAGGCTTTGGGGAGTCAGGAGGTGAGTCACTCGCCGCAGAATACCCAGCCTCTGACCTGCTCTCGTAGCCACAGTATTTATATTGCTGGTCCAGTTAAGTTTCTGGTCAATGGTGACCCCCAGGATGTTGATGGTGGGGGATTTGGCAATGGTAATACCGTTGAATGTCAAGGGGAGGTGGTTAGACTCTCTCTTGTTGGAGATGGTCATTGCCTGGCACTTATCTGGCATGAATGTTACTTGCCACTTATGAGCCGAAGCCTGGACGTTGTCCAGGTCTTGCTGCATGCGGGCTCGGACTGCTTCATTATTTGAGGGGTTGCGAATGGAACTGAATACTGTGCAATCATCAGCGAACATTCCCATTTCTGACCTAATGATGGAGGGAAGGTCATTGATGAAGCAGCTGAAGATGGTTGGGCCTAGGACACTGCCCTGAGGAGCTCCTGCAGCAATGCCCTGGGTCTGAGATGATTGGCTTCCAACAACCACTACCATCTTCCTTTGTGCTAGGTATGACTCCAGCCACGAGAAAGTTTTCCCCCTGATTCCCATTGACTTCAATTTTACGAGGTCTCCTTGGTGCCACACTCAGTCAAATGCTGCCTTAATGTCAAGGGCAGTCACTCTCACCTCACCCCTGGAATTCAGCTCTTTTGTCCATGTTTGGACCAAGGCTGTCATGAGGTCTGGAGCCGAGTGGTCCTGGCAGAACCCAAACCCAGCATCGGTGAGCAGGTTATTGGTGAGTAAGTGCTGCTTGATAACACTGTCGATGACACCTTCCATCACTTTGCTGATGATTGAGAGTAGACTGGTGGGGCGGTCATTGGCCGGATTGGATTTGTCCTGCTTTTTGTGGACAGGACATACCTGGGCAATTTTCCACATTGTCGGGTAGATGCCAGTGTTGTAGCTGTACTGGAACAGCTTGGCTAGAGATGCAGCTAGTTCTGGAGCACAAGTCTTCAGCACTACAGCTGGGATGTTGTCGGGGCCCATAGCCTTTGCTGTATCCCGTGCACTCAGCCGTTTCTTGATATCACGTGGAGTGAATCGAATTGGCTGAAGACTGGCTTCTGTGATGGTGGGGATATCGGGAGGAGGCAGAGATGGATCATCCACTTGGCACTTCTGGCTGAAGATGGTTGCAAACACTTCAGCCTTGTCTTTTGCACTCACGTGCTGGACTCCGCCATTATTGAGGATGGGGATGTTTGCAGAGCCTCCTCCTCCCGTTAGTTGTTTAATTGTCCACCACCATTCACGAGTGGATGTGGCAGGACTGCAGAGCTTTGATCTGATCCGTTGGTTGTGGAATCGCTTAGCTCTGTCTATAGCATGTTGCTTCCGCTGTTTAGCATGCATGTAGTCCTGAGTTGTAGCTTCACCAGGTTGGCACCTCATTTTTAGGTATGCCTGGTGCTGCTCCTGGCATGCTCTTCTACACTCCTCATTGAACCAGGGTTGATCCCCTGGCTTATTGGTAATGGTAGTGAGGAATATGCCAGGCCATGAGGTTACAGATTGTGCTGGAATACAATTCTGCTGCTGCTGATGGCCCACAGTGCCTCATGGATGCCCGGTTTTGAGCTGCTAGATCTGTTCTGAATCTATCCCATTTAGCATGGTGGTATTGCCACACAGCACGTTGGATGGTGTCCTCAGTGCGACGACGGGACTTTATCTCCACGAGGACTGTGCGGTGGTCACTCCGACCAATACTGTCATGGACGGATGCATTTGCGACAGGTAGATTGTTGAGGACGAGGTCAAGTAAGTTTTTCCCACGTGTTGGTCCACTTACCACCTGCCGCAGACCCAGTCTGGCAGCTATGTCCTTCAGGACTCGGCCAGCTCGGTCAGTAGTGGTGCTACCGAGCCACTCTTGGTGATGGACATTGAAGTTCCCCACCCAGAGTACATTTTGTGCCCTTGCTACCCCCAGTGCTTCCTCCAAGTGGTGCTCAACATGGAGGAGGACTGATTCATCAGCTGAGGGAGGACGGTACGTGGTAATCAGCAGGAGGTTTCCTTGCCCATGTTTGACCTGATGCCATGAGATTTCATGGGGTCCAGAGTCAATGTTGAGGACTCCCAGGGCCACTCCCTCCTGACTGTATATCACTGTACCGCCACCTCTGGTTGGTCTGTCCTGCAGGTGGGACAGGACATACCCAGGGATGGTGATGGAAGAATCTGGGACATTGGCTGAAAGGTATGATTCTGTGAGTATTGCTTGACTGGTCTGTGGGACAGCTGTCCCAATTTTGGCATAAGTCCCCAGATGTTAGTGAGGAGGACTTTGCAGGGTCGACTGGGCTTGGTTTGCCGTTGTCGTGTCCGGTGCCTTGTGGTCCGTCCGGTTTTATTCTTATGATTTCTTTTAGCGAGATTTTACAACTGAGTGGCTTGCTAGGCCATTTCAGAGGGCAATTAAGAATCAACCACATTGCTGTGGGTCTGGAGTCACATATAGGCCAGACCGGGTAAGGACGGCAGGTTTCCTTCCCTAAAGGGCATTAGTGAACCAGATGGGTTTTTTACGACAATCCGGTAGTTTCATGGCCACCATTACTGATACTGGTATTTTAATTGCAGATTTAAAAAATTTAATTAAATTAATTAATTGAATTTAAATTCCCCAGCTGCCGTGGTGGGATTTGAATTCAATTAATTAATTTAATTAATTAAATTTTAAAAATCTGCAATTAAAATACCAGTACACAAGAGGTGACTGCGCAGGGTGGGAGGAAAAGCCACTGCTGGAAATACAGTGGCTGCATTGAGACAGGTAGGAGTGGAATCATGCAAACGCTCAACAATCAGCCACATTGCTGTGGGTCTGGAGTCACATATAGGCCAGACCGGGTAAGGACAGCAGGTTTCCTTCCCTAAAGGGCATTAGTGAACCAGATGGGTTTTTTACAACAATCCGGTAGTTTCATGGCCACCATTACTGATGCTGGTATTTTAATTGCAGATTTTTAAAATTAAATTAAATTAATTAATTGAATTTAAATTCCCCAGCTGCCGTGGCGGGATTTGAATTCATGACTCCAGATTTTTAGTCCAGGCCTCTGGATTACTAGTCCAGTAACATAACCACTATGCTACCGTACCCTATTAATATAATACCTTCACTTGGTACAGCTGTTGTGGGAAATTGGTCTGTCCAATATATAACCGTGTTCTGAGATTTGAATGAAGGTTCATTGTTGTGAGTTAGAGAGGTTACTGTGTCCCTGATCCATGTATTTAGACAGTGTTTAATGCTGGAATTGGGTTCAAAGTATTTTTCCCAGCACAAGTGTGCCTTGAGCACAGAAAATCCTCTTGCATAGGATCCATGCACCTTTATGCCCCTGACATGCTCCTGTGTATCAATAATCATTAATTTTCCTATCTAATGTGCTGGGTAATAGTAAGAATGCAGCTCTGGCCAAGATTACTATTCTATTATTGAATAATGTAAATTGGTGACGTGGCACATGCAGTCTCTCACACCTGGCTGGAGGAACTTATTCAGCAAGTTTTGGATTGATCCTGTGAGTAAGATGATTCGTCTAGTTTTCTCAAATTGTCAGAAGCTGGTACTATCTGAATCGCCAACTGGTCAGTTTTCAAACCTGCATTTGTTTGGGCATCAGGTGAGGACAGGCTTGGGGTTTGTAATCATTCTTTAAAGAGTCAATATCTTCAGAAGAGTGGAGAAAATTGACAAATTGGGATGGGTAGAAAGAGGGAAGACTGAGAACAAAAGTCATTTTAAAAAAAATGAAAATGATCCTGTGTTGTGTAGGATTAATGAGACTGTTGCCTGACTCCTGAGTAGGCAAGTTACTATAATATCAGTGTTTGTTTCAGCATGTGAACTGAAAACTTAAAAATGGTGGGACAGAGCTTATGGCAGTATAAGGTTTACAATTTACAAAGCAATCAAGGCAGTATCTTGAACAAAAAGTAAAATACTGCAAATGCTGGAAATCAGAAACAGAGCCAACATTCAGTAGGTCAGGCAGTCTCTTTGGAGAGAGCAGTCAAGTTAACATTTCAGGTATGGACCCTTTGTCCGAACCTTTGTTTTTGTAAATGAATTAGATGGGAGGTTCTTGGACCTCCCTTTTTCCTTTGAATGATTGTGGTCTTGTAGTTGAAGTGGAATAAGCACACTTTGAAAGTATGATAGTTTTAGTCAGTGCACAGATTGAAGATTAAATGATTATCGTAGTGATGTCTTTTCATTTGACAGTTACATTTCAGTGTCCTTTATAAGATGAGCATTGGAAGATTAGCTCTCAGGTGTTCACTATAACGGTGTTGCTCTATTCAGTTACATAAGTAAATAAGGTTATCGGGATATTTTTCACTATACCTGTTTATTTTTATGATCTAAGGACAGGTTGCACAAACTTGGATTGTATTCCCTTGAGTTTAGAAGGTTGAGGGGTGATCAAATTGAGGACTTCAAAATGGTAAAGGGATTTGATGCGGTAGATAGAGAGAAACTATTTCCTCTGGTGAGGCAATCCAGAACCGGGGAGCATAATCTTAACATTAGAACTAGGCCGTTTAGGAGTGAAATTAGGAAGCACTTTTTCCATACAAAGGGTAGTGGAAATATGGAACACTCTTTCCTGAAAAAAGCGGTGGCTGCTGGGTCAATTGAAATTTTCAAGACTGAGTGATATATTTTTGTTGGGTAAGCATATCAAGGAATATGGAGCAAAGGCAGGTAAATGAAGCTGAGGTACAGATCAGCCATGATTTAACAGCATGGCGGAACTGGCTCGAGGGCTGAATGACATACTCATCATGTTCCTATGATCAAGATTGCTGTAAACCAGTTCCACTGAGGAAGACAGAAATTATTATAATTTCTGACCTTTGGTATAACATTAAAAGTGGAAGTTTTTTTATTCATTCATAGGGTGTGGGCATTGCTGGCAAGGCCAGCATTTATTGCCCTTGAGAAGGTGGTGGTGAGCCACCTTGTTGAACCACTGCCGTCCATGTGGTGAAGGTACTCCCACAGTGCTGTTAGGCAGGGAGTTCCAGGATTTTAACCCAGCGACAACGAAGGAAGGGCGATACATTTCCAAGTCAGGATGGTGTGTGACTTGGAGGAGAACGTGCAGGTGGTGGCGCTTCCATGCGCCTGCTGCTCTTGTCCTTCTAGGTGGTAGAGGTGGCGGGGTTGGGAGGTGCTGAAGAAGCCTTGGTGTGTTGCTGCAGTGCATCTTGTAGATGGTACGCACTGCAGCCACGGTGTGCCGGTGGTGGAAGGAGTGAATGTTTAAGATGGTAGATGGGTTGCCAATCAAGCGGGCTGCTTTGCCCAGGATGGTGTCGAGCTTCTTGAGTGTTGTTGGTGTTGCACTCATTCAGGCAAGTGGAGAGTATTCCATCACGCTCCTGACTTGTGCCTTGTAGATGGTGGAAAGGCTTTGGGGAGTCAGAAGGTGAGTCATTCGCCGCAGAATACCCAGCCTCTGCTCTGCTCTTGTCGCCACAGTATTTATGTGGCTGGTCCAGTTAAGTTTCTGGTCAATGGTGAACCCCAGGATGTTGATGAAACATAGAAACTCGGAGCAGGAGTAGGCCATTCGACCCTTCGAGCCTGCTCCGCCATTCAATATGATCATGGCTGATCCTCTATCTCAATACCATATTCACGCTCTCCCCATACCCCTGGATGCCTTTTGTGTCTAGAAATCTATCTAGCTCCTTCTTAAATATATTCAATGACTTGGCCACCACAGCCTTCTTTGGTAGAGAATTCCACAGGTTCACCACCCTCTGAGTGAAGAAATTTCTCCTCATCTCAGTCCTAAATGTCCTACCCTGTATCCTGAGACTGTGACCCCTCGTTTTGGACCCCCCCAGCCAGGGGAAACCTCCTCCCTGCATCCAGTCTGTCTAGCCCTGTCAGAGTTTTATGTTTCAATCAAATGGCGGGGGATTCGGCGATGGTAATGCCGTTGAATGTCAAGGGGAGGTGGTTAGACTCTCTCTTGTTGGAGATGGTCATTGCCTGGCACTTGTCTGGCGCGAATGTTACTTGCCACTTATCAGCCCAAGCCTGGATGTCCAGGTCTTGCTGCATGCGGGCAAGGACTGCTTCATTATCTGAGGGGTTGCAAATGGAACTGAACACTGCAATCGTCAGCGACCATCCCCATTTCTGACCTTATGATGGAGGGAAGGTCGTTGATGAAGCAGCTGAAGGTGGTTGGACCTAGGACACTGCCCTGAGGAACTCCTGCAGTGATGTCCTGGGGCTGAGTTGATTGGCCTCCAACAACCACTGCCATCTTCCCTTTTTTGTGCTAGATATGACTCCAGCCAGTGGAGAGTTTTCCCCCTGATTCCCATTGACTTCAATTTTACTACGGCTCCTTGGTGCCACACTTGATGTCAAGGGCAGTCACTCTCACCTCACCTCTGGAATTCAGCTCTTTTGTCCATGTTTGGACCAAGGCTGAAATGAGGTCTGGAGCCAAGTGGTCCTGATGGAACCCAAACTGAGCATCGGTGAGCAGATTATTGGTGAGTAAGTGTCGCTTGATGGCACTGTCGACGACACCTTCCATCACTTTGCTGATGATTGAGAGTAGACCGATGGGGCGGTAATTGGCCGGATTGGATTTGTCCTTTTTGTGGACAGGACATACCTGGGCAATTTTCCACTTTGTCGAGTAGATGCCAGTGTTGCAGCTGTACTGGAACAGCTTGGCTACAGGCGCAGCTAGTTCTGGAGCACAAGTCTTCAGCAGTACAGCCGGGATGTTGTTGGCGCCCGTAGCCTTAGCTGTATCCATTGCACTCAGCCGTTTCTTGATATCACGTGGAGTGAATCGAATTGGTTGAAGACTGGCTTCTGTGATGGTGGGGATCTTGGGAGGAGGCCGAGATGGATTATTGACTCGGCACTTCTGGCTGAAGATGGTTGCAAAAGCTTTAATCTTGTCTTTTGCATTCACGTGCTGGACTCTACTATCATTGACGATGGGGATGTTCACGGAGCCTCCTCCTTCCGTTAGTTGTTTAATTGTCTACCATCATTCACAACTGGATGTGGCAGGACTGCAGAGCTTTGATCTGATCCGTTGGTTGCGGGATCGCTTAGCTCTGTCTATAGCATGTTGCTTCCGCTGTTTAGCATGCATGTAATCCTATGTTGTAGCTTCACCAGGTTGGCACCTCATTTTTAGGTACGCCTGGTGCTGCTCCTGGCATGCTCTTCTACACTCATTGAACCAGGGTTGATCCCCTGGCTTGTTGGTAATTGTAGAGTGAGGGATATGCCGGGCCATGAGGTTACAGATTATGGTGGAATTCAATTCTGCTGCTGCTGATGGCCCACAGCGCCTCATGGATGCCCAGTTTTGAGCTGCTAGATCTGTTCTGAATCTATCCCATTCAGCACGGTGGTAGTGCCACACAACACGATGGACAGTGTCCTCAGTGTGAATATGGGACTTCGTCTCCACAAGGACTGTGCGGTTTTCACTCCTACCAATACTGTCATGGACAGATGCATCTATGACAAGTAGGTTGGTGAGGACGAGATCAAGTAGCTTTTTCCCTCGTGTTGGTTCTCACACTGCTTGCCGCATGCCCAGTCTGGCATCTGTGTCCTTCAGGACGCGGCCAGCTCGGACAGTAATGGTGCTATAAATGACCCCGCTTCCCAGATTCTTAAACAGAACCAGCACCTTTCACTTTACAATCTAAACCATGGGGCACACGTAGTTGCTTATTGAATGAGTTGATACAAGTAGAGTAAACCAGCCTCACTTTTGAGCACTCCGCTGTTGTATTAGTAACGTAACATGTACCGACGGGTGGTTCAGAAGTGCTGCAGGTATGGCTTTTCGCTGTGGCCAATTTGCAAAGAAAGAGGATGACCTAGTATAAAGTTGTTTCAGATCCCAGTAGATTACAAGTGAGTACATCTTTGGGAATTGGGGATTGGACCATGGCTCATTTCAACCAATATTTGTATCTATACGTTTCTACGAAAAGACTTTTATGAATAGATGCTCTTGAAATTTGATTATTTACAATTTTTCACCTTACCTGAATTGTCACTTGTCCAATAATGTGACATCACAAACATAGAACCTGTAAGAATATAAAGTAAGTTTTTAAAAAAAAAAGTTGGCTTGAGCTCGTTATATAATTTTTCAGTTTTCCAGTTTCAAGATCAAGCTTGACTGTCATATACCAGAACATAGGTATATAAAGGAAAATATTTTAATATATAGTTGAAGTATGCTGTCATCAGTATAGAATCACGTTCAAGAGGTTAATGCGTCAAGATTCAAGAGACTAGGGAAATCAGATCCTAATCCCAGGGAAGAGCCATAGGAGATTGTGGAACTCCATTCAACTCGAGGTGCGATATGACTGAGTTGTGGGGAGCTCTCGTACTCCCACAGAAAGGCATATGGATTTTGGTAGCCATTCCTTCTTTATGCTACAGGTGCATTAGAATTTGTTTGGCAACTTCTTAAACCTGCACCCACCTTTTTTTATTTTGAATTTTTATAAACAACGGCTACAATTTTCTATTTCTATTTAAGTTGGTGAGCTTTTTTATTAATGAATTTTTGCATGTTGTTTTGGTGTCTTTGGGACATGCTAAGAAAGTGATGAGCTCTTGGATTCAGGAGGAGACAAAATCAGAGGGTTGTACAACATCATTAATTGGTGATCTTGGTTTTGGGTTACTATCTGGAAGTGTTATGGAGATTTTAAAAAAGGGGAAAAATAATTTTGATTTTTTTTTTGATTATGCCGTGTCTTTAAACAACCTGTGCTGTTCTCTGTGCATAGCTTTTTATACAGGTTCCAAATACTTTATTTAATATCCTGTTTTATACTTATCTGTCTTAATGGAGTCATTACACCTCGAACAGTTTCTCCTTTTTATTTCCACAGTCATTTTCTCTGTGCCACTTGGTGCCAGCCTTGACTGGTACCCTGATATCATCAGCACAGGATGCACGGGGTTACCTTCCATATGTCTGCTGACAATGTCCAACTTTACCTTTTCACCACTACCGTCGACTCCAAGTCCATCGCTATACTTTCCAATTGCTTGACTGATACTGAGTTCTGAAAGAGTATTTTCTTCACCTCCAATGAAGGCCATCCTTTTCTGCTCCTACTACAACCTTGTGCCTCTGGCTATAAATTCATCAAGCTTCCTGGCAGCCCGACAAAGCGTGGTGCAAATCTGGAAAAAACTCCCCCAAAAGTCTAGGTCAATTGAAAATTTCAAAACTGAGATGATAGATTTTTGTTAGGCAAGGGTATTATAGATTACGGAACCAAGGCAGATAGATGGAGTTGAGATACAAATCAACCATGATCTAATTGAATAGTGGAACAGGCTCGAAGGGCTGAATGGCCTACTTCTGTTCCTACGTTCTTATTGGGCTGAACTTGGAGTGCACAACCACAACGTTCTTTTTGAGCCTGAATTGAGCTCTTTTAGCCCAGACCCAGTTCATTGCAAGACCACGTTCTTCCACATATGCATTATTGCTCACATGCCATTACCTCTTCCCTCTCTGCTGTCAAAACCCTAATCCATGCCTTTATCACCTTGAGGATGAATATTTTTTCTTGCGGACCCCACCACTTCTACTGTTTTCAAAATTCAGAAAATCTTATGTCCTCTCCGACAGTAAATCCTAAACCTGCATTAGCCTGTTGTTCCCAAGCTGCACTTTTTCTCCGTGCTTCAGTGATTTGGCTTCAAGATTCTCTTGCTGCTACTTGCTCTGTCTTCATCGGTCATCTTTTTGGTGCCTTTCGTCTCTTCCTCCCCTACCTTTTTTTTCCCCCCAGTTTCTTCCTTTCTTGCCTGGCCAATGGCAGCTGTGCCTTCAGCCATATTGACCCTAAGCTCTGGAATTCCCTCCCCAAACCTTTCTGCATCTCCACCTCTCCTCCTTCCTTAAAATCTACATCTTTGACCAAGTTTTTAGTCACCTCTTCTAATATCTACTCCTTTAGCTCGGTGTCAATTTTTGTCTGATTAAGCTCCTGTGAAGCACCCTGGGATGTTTTACTATGTTAAAGGTGCTACATAAATGCTGTTGTTCACCTAGCTGCCTGTAAAGTGTATTGAAAAGTTAATTCTACTTGAACATTGTATTAATGCAAGTTGGTGCCTGCCTACGTTACTATACCTCAACTCAAACTGTTTTCTGGACTTTATATTGAATAACATTTGTGATTGCTGTTTGTCCATATTTGATATTTATACAAAAGTGACTGAAACAAATCTTCAATTTTTATACTGGGCTAATGTTATATATGTTTACACTGTTAACTTCTTTATAAAATTGCAAGCATAAATGGGTAATTATCAAAGGTAACAGCGCTACAAATAAGGCATCTGGTTATTCACTTTTGGTTTATGGAGAGTTGATTTTGTAAACATACTGCATAGTACTGTTTTTCAAAGCAGAGAAAAGGCTCTTGGAGCTTGGCTTTGTCCATTTTTCAATGGACAGGTGCAAACTACAAATGAAAACAGAGCAATGCTGATGATCAGTAACTCTAGCTTTAACCCTCATTGCTGGAAAATGAAATTCATATGCAACTTTTAAACAACAAAAATGTGCATTCCTGTTAAGTTTTGAGCTATGAACCCACACACTTGAAAGTTCTTTGTTCTATTTGTGATGAGATCATGTTTAAAGTATGCAGAGGGGACTGGATTGTGGAGTCTTTGAACACTGTCCTTTCACTAATGGAATCAGTGTTCAAAGAACACATTATTAGGTCAGTATAGGGAGTTTTATTCTCCACATAATCCATGGTATACTTGATTTGGTTGTACTTGATACTGACAGTGGGCATAGTGATAAATGTACCATTCTCCACCATCTTCAACCTTCATTTAAATAAACCAAATAACAGTTAATAAATGCACTGAAGTATGCTCTGTTATACTAATTACAGGACAATAATCAACAGGAACAAAGTGGTGGTGCATTTGTGGTAGGCTGTTACATTTGACTTTTTTTGGTGGAAAGCTATCCCATTCAGGATTTTCTAATTAACATTGGTTCTTGTAAGGCTGGAGATGTCTGAGACTGTTGCTGTGTTTGAATAGGTAATTGTTAGCTATATTTGAAGCATAAAAGTTTAGCTGTACTTAAATTAGCTAGTAGTGTAGATCTACATAGTGTATCATTAATAAGCGATATTGAATAGGAAATACAGCTGTACAGAAAATATACTTTTTAAAATTAATTAGCAGTTATATGCATTCATGTAACTTTCATCATGTAAAAGAGTAAGCTTTTTACACGGGGAAGAGGTGGGCATCGAGGAAGAGATAAAGGAATTTCGAAGGTGGAAGAGATGTTTTTGCATGCTTTTTAAGGCAAAAAGATGGCAAGCTAAATCATTTTGGGAGAGAGCAGGGGCATAATAGCTAAATGATCGGCATGGGAGAAGCTATAAGAAATGGAGGCTATGAGCTGGGACATATGGGTGAAGAGGATTTCCCAGTTAGGGTGGGGTGAGGCCATAGAGGAATTTTAAAATAAAGATACAAGATCTTGAAATTGATTAAATGGGGCACATGGAGTCAGTTTAGCTGGTTGAGGATAGAGTTGTGTGCAGGGTTTTGTGGAGCAGAGGACGTGGGCTGTACTGGATTAGCTGAAGGGTGGAGGAAGGAAAGCATTCGATAAATGAATCCACCCAGGTGATGAATGGGTAGAATTAACGCAAAGTGTATCCAATGTACAGCTGTTTTCTCCAATTTAATGTCCATATTTTTAGGGTAGCTTAAATGCAAACCTGCTATTTCATGCTTTTGTATTAAAAGGGAAAATATCTTAACACTTTCCTGAAGGTGTTCGGTTTAAATTTCTCTACAGGTGGCTATCGGTGAAGGGCTTACAGACTGGTAATCTGCTAGTTGGAAATGCACATCAGGCCAGTCAGCATCTGTGGAGAGAACAGATGAGTTCATGTTTCTGGTGTACAGCCCTTTACCAGAACCACTTCTGATGAAGGATGACATGACTGAAACATTAACTTATCTATTCTCTCCACAGATGCTGACTGACCTGATATGTATTTCCAGCATTTTCTGGTTTTGTTTGATTTCCAGCACTTGCAGGTTTTTTGCTTTTTATTCTGCCAGCTGGGTTCTGTTGGATCACCTGGGATTGGAACTTCACTGTAAAATAGATGCAGCATTACTCTTTTTTTTCTTTTTCAGCTCAGCCATCACATCCTGCTTAAATCAGGTATATCAGAGCCTGGCCAATCTGATTCGCTGGTCTGATCGGGTGATGCTAGAAGGTGTGAATCTAGATGACAAGGAAATGGTCATGGCGATGATTAAGGCAGTGCTTGATGGAGTGAAGGTATGTAAAAAATCTGAGCAGCTAAACTTGTGTGTTTACAACATCACCTTTCACTGAGGCGGATAGAAGAAAGAGTCATCACTTTTATTTTTGTCTGCCATTTTTTGAATTTCCATGCCACAAAACATTTCTACCAGAATATTCCCAGGCTTCCAAATGTACACATGGTTACTTTCATTCCCCACTTTCCTATTTCCCTGTGGAGAAGCACCTGATCTTAGATTGGCAGCTCCCACAACACCAGAACTGAGATTGAGTTCACTGCATGAATTGTTGGTGGGAACCCTTTCATTTTCATTTCTTTCGTAGGAAAGGTTTGTGATCTCTATTTTGTTCTTTTCATGAACATTAAGCAATAAGATTTCACTCTACCCAATTTATGCTGTTTCATTCCGAGTTGTTGGATGTGCTCTCTTTTTGAAAATTGAATGGAATGTAATCAACAAAGTGAACTGACTAAACCTTGAAGACAACAATGGAAAGGTGAGCTTCAGCGTGAATTTCATCCCACTGGAGACTCTTTTAGTATTAGCAAATGCTATGGTACTTTAAAATCTGTGTATGTTAATTTGCGTTCCAGTTTGAGTACATACTGACTGATTTGAGTTCTAATAATGTTTTAACAAAATGCTACTGGTAGCAAGAAGTTTTAAAAATGGTGTTTGTTGGTAGGAACCAGAATTTGCTGCTTCTATGACAACTGGCAACAATTTGTTCCCTGTGGAGAAATTTGTAATTGCACATCCTGGTAAACCTGTATGATAAATTCTTCTGTTGGATAAAACCAAGACCACGGTTCACCTCAACAGTTAGAAGTTTTGGAAGATGACAATTTAAAGCTTTAGCAACGGATATTGTGCACTTTAGGAATTGGTTTTATTTTAAAAGTACAGTCCATCTTTGCTATTGCAGATAGATTGAAATAGAACTCAAAACAAATGATCCCCAGACCTGCATGGAGGGAGGTACCATTTTCTTCCCAGATGTGCCTGGCTCCGATACCACAAGATGAAAGATAACTGGTCCCTAACCAGTAGTCATCTTATAAGCAAGACATCACAATACCTATGAGCGCCATAGCAATGTTGAACCTCAGTTTGCTTTTGTAGTTATTAACCGTTGATGTAACATTCCATTCAGTGCGTTCAACTGGGTGGAACATTTCTATAAAATTTCTATTTTTATAATGTCACCACAGCTGAGCTAACTTACGATACATTTAAAGGAAGTGGTGTCATTCGGTAACTGTTACTGGTGGAACTTTGATTTGTCATGCGTGCTTTTTGGAAAATTCTGATCAGTTAAATATTTTCTTAGCTCCTGAAGTGATAGTTGCTGCTGAAGATAACCTGCAACAAAAGGGCATGAGGACCAGGTTAAAGGCCAGCTCCTCACTCATCTTTCACATTTTGACTGTTTTACAGATTCCTGATTTTCTGTTACCTGCTGCAGTTTTATTTTACACTTGTCCCATCAGCTTTCATATCCAGTCTGTTTAATTCAACTTTAATTGTCTATGCGCTAAACATTTTATCATCCTGATTTTAGAGTTGAATTCAATAAATTCCCATCTTTGGAATTCTCTACCCCAGAAGGCTGTGGAGGCTCAGTCATTGAGTACATTCAAAACAGAGATCGATAGATTTCTAGTTATTAAAGGCATCAAGGGATATGGGGATAGTGCGGGAAAATGGCATTGAGGTAGAAGATCAGCCATAATCTTGTTGAATGGCGGAACAGGTTCGAGGGGCCGGATGGCCGACTCCTCGTGTTTCTTATGTTCTTAAATTCCCCCTCTACCCCCAATGAATTTGAAAATTAGACTTAAATCTGATTAAAACCTGGAAATGTCCATTTGCAAACTGTAGTTCTGGTGTGGATGATTTCCTATTTGGAGCAGGGAGCACTTTGTGTCTCCATACTGACATAGTGCCCCTTCAGTCATCTGTGCCACACACATGTGGCTGAATAAAGTTCTATGGGGGAGGAGGCACTAAAAATGCAGCAAATGATGGCCATCAGTTTCTTTTAGCATTCTACTTTGTGAAGACTGTTGTAAGTATTTATGATGATTAAGGTATTGCTGTAAATGGTGCTGGGGAATTTTGATTTGTTTGATCAAAATTTTGTAGAGTATAATTTGGAATTACACTAGGTAGAATAATGTGGCAAGATGCAAAGGAAGAAAACCCATTGGTCAAGTTTGGGGTTGACATGGTCCCTACACTTGGTGTGCTCATTCCTTCCAGTGTTAGAATTGTGGCACTTTGTCTTCAGCAGAAAAGCTATATTAGAGTACTGACTCTAGCATGTTGTGCAAGTCTTGATTTTGTGTGTTGAGTTTCATGTGCAAGTTTCCACCAAGTGTAACAGCCAAATGAACCTTTTGGTCTTTGAGTTCAGTACATTAGCCAGCCTTCTACTGATGTGGATCCTCTGAGTATCTTGATTTTTATGTACCTTGAAGATGTATAATGTTCTAAAAGTTACTATATTAGGTAATCAATTGTACTATGGTCTGCTTGCTGCTTCTGTGTAGGAGCTTGTGAAACTGACAATAGAGAAACAGGAACAGCCATCCCCTACCTCTCCTGTGAAACCCAGCCAGCCAGCATCTAAAACTGACAGGTAAGAATTATTTCCCTGTATAAACAATACAAACCAGATAAGTAACAGACCAAATCCTCACTTGACCTGTAGTTTAAATCAGAAAATTAGTGTCAGTGCTGAGAAGTGCAAGAAGCTTGAATTAAATGCTCTTTTTTTTTCCTTACACCTCAGTGAAGCACTATGGGATATTTTTCTATAAAGATGCTACATAAATGCAAGTTGCTATTCTTACAATAGAAATGTTTTTCAAAAATACTTTGCAATGTCACTCTGCTTTAGAAGTATGCTAAAGATAATGGAACATGCCGAGAATGCTGATCTTCCTTGTTACAAATGTAAAATCAAAGGTATTTTTGATCTTTTCAAGATGCATTTTTTTCCTTGAATTCTGCAGAAATATTTTCTGTAGATTTCTAATTTTATTTTATTCTCCTTCCCCACGCATGCTACACAGCCTACAAACCTGCCATCTGTTATCTGCCTTTCGTTTAAGCAAGAACAGATTAGGGTGGTTCACCAGTAATTTTCCATCCCTGTACTGAAAGGCTTGGCCTCTAGCCAGGACTTTGCAAGATTGGAATAGGGAATTGGTCAGATGAGGAGTTATGGGTGAAAGCACTGTCCTACCAATTTGTGCTTTGGCACACTGCAAGGGTAATAATGTGGGTCATTCCATTATCTCTATAATCGTCTAGCTGTAGGGAAATGCACAAATTCCAAGAAACCACCTTCACATTATTGTGAGTATAAACCAATCAATTGAGGCAAGTTTGATCTTGGTGCAGAAATGCTTGCCCCTTGATCAAATTAATGTATATGTACATTTCTGTGGTCTTGCAAAATTTGCTATCTGTATTCTATAGCAGTGCATCAAATTATTTTCCAGATTGTTTTTTACTGTTTGGCTCAAAAGCTCCTCCCCCTGTTCATTCTTTCTTGCTTTCTTCTCTTCTGCCCCTTTCTCTTTATGCCTTCCTGTCTTCCTCCTCTTTTTCCCTTCCTACTTTCTCTTTCCTTAATGTGTAGAAATTTGTCTCTTTACCTATTGTCTGCCATGACTCCAATAATTATACAGCCCCACAATCATGTAAAACTGATAGTTATTGATTTACATTTTTTTTAAAAATTATTCTTGGCACATGGGCTACACTGGCAAGACAGTACAGTCCCCACCATTTATAGCAGGTGCGTTCATGCAAACGTGATTTGCCCGCTATATGCGATGGCTGGTAATGGAAAAAAAGTATTTGAAACAAACTTTTATAAAGAGGGACTGTGTGAGTGCTGGAATCACCCAGCTTTGGGACAACTCATCTAAATTGTTCCTGATTGTCAGGTCAAGAGAGAGCCACAAATTTAGACCAGCAAAAAAACCCCAGCATTTCTGTTTCTGCCCAGGACACTTAAGATGCTATAACCGGCAACTTTGAAATTGACAATGCAAATGGATAATGGCTATTACTTTTTGGCCAATGCAAGTGACTGCCCATTTTAAATGTGGATGTTTTAAGTGGTGGGGACTGTATTGGCAATCTAGTTGTCCTGAGTTGTCACATTTAGGCAACACCAGGTATGGGTGGCAAGTTTTCTGCCCTGAAGGACATTATTGGGTTTTACAGTCATTTTCTGGTGCTAGCCTGCAAATTATCAGATTTATTGAATTCAGTTTTAAAATGCCATGGGATTTGAACTCTTAAACTCATCGTAGTGCTGATCATATTAACTTGTGAGATCGTGCTCCAGGTAGCACTAGATTAGGTTATGTTCTAAAACCTTTACTGGCCTCAAATTGCCTTGAGATGCATTGTTTTTTTAAAAAAAAAGTTTGCTTTGTCTGTTATCAGTCTTATAGTCACTGCCAACAAAGTTTGCACAGACCTCTATCTAATTATTTTGATCTGGGGCTCTACTCTTGCAGTGCAACAGAGCTTCCACTGACTGACCGGGAGAAGGAGATTCTGACTAAAACTACTCCAATGACAAGATCACTGGAGATACTTCCAGACTCTGTGGAGGGGGAATGCGCGCCACCAAAACCACCACTCCCTGGTATTCGTATTATGGAACACAGGTAATGGATTAAATGGGTAATCCCACCTAATAGGGGGCTTGGGGGGGGGAGGAGCTAAATACGATTAAAATCACTAAGGAATTGGTACTCAGTAAAATAATGGGACTCAAGGCGGATAAATCCCCTGGACCTGATGGCTTACATCCGAGGGTCTTGAGGAAAGTGGCAGTAAGAATTGTGGATGCTTTGGTAATAATTTTCCAAAATTCTCTGGACTCGGCAAAGGTCCCGGCAGATTGGAAAACTGCTAACGTAACACCCTTATTTAAAAAGGGTATTAGGCAGAAGGCTGGAAATTATAGACCAATTAGCCTAACATCTGTGGTGGGTAAAATTTTGGAATCTATTATTAAGGAGACAGTAGCGGAACATTTGGATAAACATAATTTAATAGGACAAAGTCAGCATGGCTTTACGAAGGGGAAGTCATGTCTGACAAATTTGCTTGAGTTCTTTGAGGACATAACGTGCAGGGTGGATAAAGGGGAACCAGTGGACGTAGTGTATTTAGACTTCCAGAAGGCATTCGACAAGGTGCCGCATAAAAGATTATTGCTCAAGATAAAGAATCACTGGATTGGGGGTAATATTCTGGCATGGGTGGAGGATTGGTTATCTAACAGGAAGCAGAGAGTTGGGATAAACGGTTCATTCTCGGACTGGTAACGAGTAGCCAGTGGTGTTCCGCAGGGGTCGGTGCTGGGTCCCCAACTATTTACAATCTATATTAACGATTTGGAGGAGGGGACCAAGTGTAACGTATCAAAGTTTGCAGATGATACAAAGATGGGAGGGAAAATGGAGAGTGAGGAGGACATAAAAAACCTACAGGGGGATATAGACAGGCTGGGTGAGTGGGCGGAGATTTGGCAGATGCAATACAATATTGGAAAATGTGAGGTTATGCACTTTGGCAGGAAAAATCAGAGAGCAAGTTATTATCTTAAAGGCAAGAAACTGGAAAGTACTGCAGTACAAAGGGATCTGGGGGTCCTAGTGCAAGAAGATCAAAAAGTTAGTATGCAGGTGCAGCAGGTGATCAAGAAGGCCAACGGAATGTTGGCTTTTATTGCTCGGGGAACAGAATATAAAAACAGGGAGGTATTGCTGCAGTTATATAAGGTATTGGTGAGACCGCACCTGGAATACTGCATACAGTTTTGGTCTCCATACTTAAGAAAAGACATACTTGCTCTCGAGGCAGTACAAAGAAGGTTCACTCGGTTAATCCCGGGGATGAGGGGGCGGACATATGAGGAGAGGTTGAGTAGATTGGGACTTTACTCATTGGAGTTCAGAAGAATGAGAGGCGATCTTATTGAAACATATAAGCTTGTGAAGGGGCTTGATCGGGTGGATGCGGTAAGGATGTTCCCAAGGATGGGTGAAACTCGAACTAGGGGGCATAATCTTAGAATAAGGGGCTGCTCTTTCAAAACTGAGATGAGGAGAAACTTCTTCACTCAGAGGGTAGTAGATCTGTGGAATTTGCTGCCCCAGGAAGCTGTGGAAGCGACATCATTAAATAAATTTAAAACAGAAATAGACAGTTTCCTCGAAGTAAAGGGAATTAGGGGTTACGGGGAGCGGGCAGGAAATTGGACGTGAATTTAGATTTGAGGTTAGGATCAGATCAGCCATGATCTTATTGAATGGCGGAGCAGGCTTGAGGGGCCGATTGGCCTACTCCTGCTCCTATTTCTTATGTTCTAATACTTTGTATGATTATTCCCTCAATGAAAAGCTAATCCTTAAAGGTGAAGGGTGTCTAAGTGAGCAGTGTCTTAAATGGATGAAGAATATCCTCATACTGTTCATCAGAAATGGCTGCTTCTGTACCAGATTGTATTAGTATTGTA
The DNA here is from genome assembly GCF_035084215.1 of Heptranchias perlo. Classification (NCBI taxonomy): domain Eukaryota; kingdom Metazoa; phylum Chordata; class Chondrichthyes; order Hexanchiformes; family Hexanchidae; genus Heptranchias; species Heptranchias perlo. Next base: position 27,329,911 of record NC_090355.1, read on the forward strand.
CTAATATATCTCTTTTGGCATTGCCCACGGTAAATTGGAGGATATGTTGTTTTAGAACAAAGGGACCATTATACAATGTAACACGCAAGGTATTGTATAGAGGTGAGAGGAGTGTTTATGTCTTGATGATCCTTTCCTAATAAATGTAAAGTGGCTACCTTGGGCAAATCTATCTGCAGCTTAGGTGTTTAACCTCCCTGTCTCTTTAGGGTCACAAAGTATATTCCCTGTGGGGAAGTGCTTTAATTAGACCTATACTAGGGTCAGTTAGAAACTAATTTCCATTGCTCAGGAAAGTTGGTCTCTAGCTAGACAACTGCTTGGAGGTGCTAGATTATCAAAGTAATCAGGAATGACCTAGCTTTCTCTTTTTCTATTTACTTTTAAGATTGTTCAGTTGTGATATGTTTTATGAATATATTTTGAGCCAGGCACCCATCAGATGCTGGACTTTTAATATTTGGCTCACTAAATTGCAAACAGTGGTACGTCCTGAGGAAACTAATATTGAAAATAATTCACCATTATTTTGAACATGCGCTAGGTTGACTAGCCTTGAACTAATCTTGCTGAAATTATTATTATTAAAAAAAATTGTGTGTAATTACTGGTAGCATGGTGTAGGTCACTGAATCAGATAACAGCCTTGTTGCTGTTAAAGAAAATATGTTTGGTTCACATTAAGAAACTTGGATTTTGATAGAAACGTGGAACTCAGGGTAGGCTGATGGATTGAAGCTGTGTCCCATCTTTATTATGTCTTTATTATTATGTATATACGTACTGTCCATTGTTGTATGTTTCAGCTTGCATCTCATGCCGCAGGTTGGGAAGTGATACTAGTAGCTGGTAATTGTGCATGCCTGTTTGTGGAAGTGGTCAGTACATCATCTGCAGGGATCCAATTTCTCACGCCACTTTCAAGGCTCCTTTCTGTATACTGTATTCTGTCTGTCAGCTGCTCAGTCCTGATGGCTTTTTTTTGGTATGTTGATCAGTGGTATTCAAAGAAGGCTAACAGACTCCTATTTGCACTTTGTTTTTTTTTAAAAAGCTGATACTTTGTAGTTCATACATTGGGGTTAAAATTTTGTTACCAAGAGAGAGGTGTCGTACTAGGATGTTTCTATTTTCAGTTGAACATTTTATTTACTGCCCTATTGTTAAATCTGCAAGAATTTGCTTGAAATACAGACTATTACAGTTTTAATCTCTACATTCTTTGCCCTACAGCAGTGGTATTCCTCCAATCTTGCCACCTCTACCACCCAAGAAGAGGCAGTCTGCACCCTCCCCAACCAGAGTGGCAGTGGTACCTCCCATGAGTCGAGCTGCTAGTGGTTCTAGTTTACCTAATACCAAACAGGTATGGAAAGTCTTTATGGTTTGGGTGGGGGGAATAAACCAAATGGGATAAATACATTGACTAAATTGCACAGTTGCTGAACAAGCCTCAGTGCATTACCAGTTGATGGATATATCTAACCCATAGCAAATGTGTGTTGGATATGGGCAGAGTCACAAGTGCATTATGATATCTGATTGTCCTGTTGAACCAATATCATGTCCAATGGGTTCCCAACCTGTGCTATTTATAGGATGGGTAGAAATAGAAGTAGAAATTAGAATCATAGAACGGTTACAGCATAGAAGGAGGCTATTCGGCCCAGCAAGCCTGTGCCAGCTTTTTGTAAGAGCAATCCAGTTAGTCTCATTCCCCTGCTCTTTCTCTCTTTCTTTCCCCCCCGCCCCCGTAGCCCTACAAATTTTTTCCCTTCAGGTATTTATCCAATTCCTTTTTGAAAGCCACAATTGAATCTGCTTCCACCACCCTTTTCAGGCAGCGCATTCCAGATCATAATTACTCACTGCATTAAAAGTTTTACCTCATGTCGCCTTTGTTTCTTTTGCCAATCACCTTTAAATCTGTGTCCTCTGGCTTTCGATCCTTCTGCCCATGGGAACAGTTTCTCTTCATTTACTTTATCTAATCCCATCATCATTTTGAACACGTCTGTCAAATCTCCTCTTAACCTTCTCTGCTCTAAGGAAAACAACCCCCGCTTCTCCAGTCTATCCCTCATCCCTGAAACCATTCTAGTAAATCTTTTCTGCACCCTCTCTAAGGCCTTCACGCCCTTCTTAAAGTGTGGTGCCCAGAATTGGACACAGCAGTCCAGCTGTGGCTGAACCAGTGCTTTATAAAGGTTCAACTTAACCTCCGAGCTTTTGTACTCTATGCCTCTCTTTATAAAGTCTAGGATCCCTTTTGCTTTTTTAACTGCTTTCTCAATCTGTCCTGACACCTTCGAAGATTTGTGCACATATACCCCCAGGTCTCTCTGTTCCTACACCCCCTTTGAATTGTACCATTTAGTTTATATTGCCCCTCCTCATTCTTCCTGCCAAAATGTATCACTTCACACTTCTTTGCGTTAAATTTCATATGCCATGTGTCCGCCCATTCTGCCAGCCTGTCTATGTCCTCTTGAAGTCTATTACTATCCTCCTTACTGTTTACTACACTTCCAAGTTTTGTCATCTGCAAACTTTGAAATTATGCCCTGTACACCCAAGTCCAGGTCGTTAATATATATCAAAAAAAGGCAGTGGTCCCGGTACTGACCCGTGGGGAACACCACTGTATACCTTCCTCCAGTCTGAAAAACAACCGTTCACCACTACACTCTGTTTCCTGTCACTTAGCCAATTCCGTATCCATGCTGCCACTACTGCCCCCTTTATTCCATGGGCTTCAATTTTGCAGACAAGTCGACTATGTGGCACTTTATCAAACGCTTTTTGGAAGTCCATACACACAACACCAAACGCATTGCCCTCATCAAAAAAACTCAGTCAAGTTAGTTAAACACTATTTGCCTTTAACAAATCTCTGCTGGCTTTCCTTTATTAATCCACACTTGTCCAACTGACTATTAATTTTGTCCTGGATCGTTTTATCGTTTCTAAAAGCTTCCCCACTATCGAGGTTGAACTGACTGACCTGTAGTTGCCGGGTTTTTTCTTGCACCCTTTTTTGAACAAGGGTGTAACATTTGCAATTCTCCAGTTCTCTGGCACCACCTCCATAATCTAAGGATGATTGGAAGATTATGGCTGGCACCTCTGCAATTTCCACCCTTACTTCCCTCAGCAACCTAGGATGCATTCTTTCTAGACTGGGTGACTTATCTAGTTTATCAGTTTTTAGCCCATCCAGTATCTCAACTACCTCTTCACTTACTGTGACTTCGGGAGCATCTTCTTCCTGGGTAAAGACAGATGCAAAATACTCATTTAGTACCTCAGCCATGCCCTCTGCCTCCATGTGTAGATCTCCTTTTTGATCCCTAATCAGCCCCACCCCTCCTCTTACTACCTGTTTACTATGCCAATAGAAGAGTTTTGGATTCCCTTTTATGTTAGCTGCCAGTGTATTCTCACACTCTCTTTGCCCCTGTTATTTTCTTTTTCACTTCTCTTCTGTACTTTCTATATTCATCCTAGTTCTCAATTGTATTATCAACCTGACATCTGTCATATGCTCCCTTTTTCTGTTTCATCTTACTCTTTCGTCATCCAGGGAGCTCTGGCTTTGGTTGCCCTACCTTTCCCCCTTGTGGGAATATACCTAGATGGTACCTAAACCATCTCCTCTTCAAAGGCCGCCCCTTGTTCGATTACAGTTTTGCCTGCCGATCTTTGATTCCAGTTTACCCGGGCCAGATCCATTCTCATCCCACTGAAATTGGCCCTCTTCCAATTAAATATTTTTATTCTAGATTGCTCCTTGTGCTTTTCCATAACTAATCTAAACCTTATGATACTTTGATCACTGTTCCCTAAATGTTCCCCCACTGACACTTGCTCCACTTGGCCCACTTCATTCCACAGAACTAGACCCAGCAATGCCTCCTTCCTTGTTGGGCTGCAAACATACTGATCAAGAAAGTTCCCCTGAACACACTTAAGAAATTCCTCCCCCTCTTTGCCCTTTACACTATTATTATCCCAGTCTATATTAGGATAGTTCAAGTCTCCCATTATCACTACTCTATACTTCTTGCACCTCTCTGTAATTTTCCTGCAAATTTGCTCCTGTATATCCTTCCCATTAGTTGGTGGCCTATAGAATACACTCAGTAGTGTAATGGCACCTCTATTGTTTCTTAACTCTAACCAAATAGATTCTGTCTTTGACCCCTCAAGGACATTCTCTCTCTCCAGCACGGCAATATTCTCCTTAATTAATACTGCCACCCTCCTCTCTTTTTCCTCTCTATCTTTCCTGAACACCTTATATCCAGGAATATTTTGTATCCAATCCTGCCCTTTTTTGAGCCAGGTCTCTGTTATTGCCACCGCATCATATTCCCATGTGGCTGTTTGTGCCTGCAGCTCACTAACCTTATTTACCACACTTCGTGTGTTTACACACATGCACTCTAAACCTATATTAGACTTTCTCGTATTCCCGCTCAGTCTGATCCCACCTAATACTGTACTATTTGTTACTCTAGTGCTATCTGTCTCTCCCAATCCTTTGTGCACCTTGTTTCTCCTTTCTATTGCTACATCCTGGTACCCATTACCCTGCCAAATTAGATTAAACCCTCCTCCACAGCACTAGTGAACCTCCCCGCAAGGACATTGGTCCCAGGTCTGTTGAGGTGCAACCTGTCCGTCTTGAACAGGTCCCTCCTGCCCCAGAACTGATCCCAAGAATCTGAAGCCCTCCCTCTTACACCATGCCTCTAGCCGCTCATTACCCTGCCTTATCTTCCTACTTCTGGAGTGGCACTGGGAGTAATCCAGAGATTGCTACCTTTCGATGTCCTGCATTTTCATTTCCTCCCTAGCTCCTGAAACTCTGACTGCAGGACCTCATCCCTTTCCTTTCCGATGTCGTTGGTATCCACATGGACCATGCCTTCCGGCTGTTCCCTTTCCCCCCGCAGAATGTTTTGCACCCTTTTATTTCGGATCTCTCGGAGCTCCTCCTTTCTGTTCACTGTCTTTCCCCCTCTATACCTAATTCCCGCTCTCACCAAATTCTCAAGTTCCCACTCGGTTCACGATCCATTGCATTCGCAATGCGCTCTGTGCTTCAGCAGATAACAACCTACTTTATATACCTTTTGAGAATAGAATTTGTAAGGAACTGTTGACAAGATGAGCTTCTCCTTTTGATGTTGGTGAAGCCATGTATAGCGATAAAGGACACTAAGTGCATTTGCCATGGCCAAGATTATGATGAGTGTTTCAATCATTTAAACTTCCTATCTCTAATATATCCATTATGCCACTCTATTTCTGAAGGAATTTTTATTTTAAACACTGGGTGGAGGAAATCTTCAGTTTTAAAAATTACTTTTGTGGACATTCAAGAAAATTATAATTCATTAAAATATTTCATGAGTTTTTCTGGTGCTGAGCAAAGCATCTGGTAGTGTAAAATATTCTTCGTTTACTGGATATTTTACTTTGATCACTAACTTGTAATTGATATTGTTTCCTACCATGATATCCTATCTAGCCCACGTTAGAGCTCATAGAGCAGGTTAGTAGGCTGAAGTACTGTGGCATAGAGCAGCAAGACTCTAGTCTGAAACAGCAATGCTACATGTCGTGGAGACATCGCACATTGAAATAATGCTTTATCTTAAAAGGATAAACTTTTGGGAGAGCATGCTTTCAATCATCTTGTGATGAATCCATATAGGTTTCTTTCAACAAAAGCATAAAATTCTGGAATTATACAGCAGATCACACAGCATCTGAGAGAGGAAAGGTAGGTTAACTCTTTGTTAGGTTGTAAACATATTTGAGGGGTTTGGGTGATGTCCTAAACCATAAGAGAAACATTTCAGCAGTTTACTTGAGTCTTCTATATTTTTAAATTATGTTGTACCAAGCATTTGTTTTTTGTAACGTGGTACAACTGAGGGGAATAGACCACTTTACTGAAAATACTGGCCAGTTAATATATAGCACAACTGGGTCCATCATAATCTTTGATTAGGCCATAGTTTGAGTCTGTGAAATTTTGGGTCCTCATTCTAGAAAAGATATTAAACCCATGGAGGGGATACAGCATAGGTTCACCAGGACGATGCCCTGAATGGGAAGCTATAATCAGGTGGAGAGGCTTGAGATATAGAATTATTTTCCACTGAAGCAGAGAAGGCTGAGAGAAGATTTAAATTATGAAAAGTTTTGATAGGGAACTAATATTTCCTCTGGTTGGGGAGTCAGTGATGTGGGGCCATTGATTTAAAATTATTACCGAATGGGGGCGAGAGATTAGAAGAAATCTCTTCACAATGGAGAGTTATTGGAGCATGAAATGCTTTGTCACAGACAGTGGTTGAGTCAAGAGACAATTACAGCTTTTAAGGGAGCCAGGATAGACAAGTTGGGCTGAATGGTGGCCCTCTGTGCTGCAAATTTTTATTGTTTTAACTTGATAATAGGAAACCGATCCCAATAAGGGTCTGTCCTTATAACAGTATGGGAAAGCTGAAAAATTAGATGAACAGCTGTAATCACTGAACAATTATAGCGTTGCTGTAAAAGCTTGCCTCTGGTTCTGTCATAAAGACTTGTTAATAAACTTTTGTTAATATCATTTGGCACAGTAGGTGCACCACGTTCTCAGTCATGTCAAGCTATGAGGAGTACATCTTTTCTAATTAATAAAAATAAGGCATTATAGGATAAAGAAAATTTTAATTCATTCACTGGGGTCACATTTTAAGCTGTTCTCTTGTAATGTAATAATATCGGAATTCTTTAACTGCATTACAGGTTTGTTAATTTTTCCCTTATAGCCTATGTGAATTTTTGCAGATTCATTTGAGAGCAAATTGTTTCTCTTGCATCGCAGTATCTCTGTACAACATCAAAGTGATCATGATATTAAAAAAAAAATTACTTTTTCATGTATATTTAGGACCTTGACGGTTTGGATTGCTATCTGCAAAGGCGGCTGTCTGGTGGCAGTCACTCCTATGGTGGGGAATCACCAAGGGTATCTCCCTGTAACAGTATGGGAAAGCTGAGCAAATCAGATGAACAGCTGTCCTCACTGGACAATGATAGTGGGCAGTGCTCGCAGAACACGAGCTGTGAAACACTTGGTAAGAAAATATTTTTTTGAAAAATCACTACTAAATTGAAAATTTTTTTGTTGCAGCATTGCTCATTTTCTCATCCGTTTACCTTTTTAATATATATTTTCTCCTATTTAAAAGGCATGATTCTTGCTCTTTTGGTCCCCTACACCATGCACCGGTCCCCTACACCATGCACCAATCCCCAGTCACCTGACTTGTTTATGGGTCGCTGGCATAGTTGCTTTTGAGCTGACTGCTTAGAGGTATGTTGAAAGGAGTTCAGGACAGGTCTCATTTCTCTTCCCCCACCACCCCCTCTTGGAGAAATGCTTAAGTGGTGGGTGTCACACAAATTCAAAGTTGGCTATGTTAATCAGAGGCATGTATCGACATGGTACCACTCCATTGTCAGAGCATGTGGAGTCAGGGGGTGAGTAGCAGAACGGATAGCAAGCTGGCTACAAAACAGAGTAGGGGTTAAAGGTATTTACTCAGATTGGCGGATGGTGGGAAGTGGTGTTCCACAGGGATCAGTGCTCGGATCACTGTTCACCATTTACAAACGATTTGGACTTGCGGGAAACAGGAATACAATTTCAAAATTTGCGGATGACACCAAATTGGGGGGTATATTTAATAATGAGGAAGACTACGACAAAATACGAGAAGACATTGATAAACTTGCAGAATGAGTGCATAAATGGCAAATGAATTTCAACGTAGATGAGTGTGAGGTGGTGCATTTTGGTGGGAGAAATAAGGAGTTCACATACTCCTTGGAAAAAAAGAATCTAAGTGGGATAGAGGAGCAAAGGGATTTAGGGGTACAGATTCACAAATCATTAAAAGTAGCAACGCAGGTTAACAAAGCCATAAAAAATGCAAAGTACTGGGGTTCATTTCTACAGGAATAGAATTCAAAAGCAGAGAAGTTGCATTAAACCTGTACAGAACCGTGGTTAGACCACAGTTGGCATACTGTGCACAGTTCTGGGCTCCATATTACAAAAAGGATATAGAGGCACTGGGGAAAATGCAAAAATGATTTACAGGAATTAGACACAACTGAGAGATTATAACTATCAGGAAAGACTGAACAGACTGGGGCTCTTTTCGCTAGAAAAGAGAAGGCTGAGAGTTGACCTGATAGAGGCCTTTAAAATTATGAAGGGGTTTAATAGGGTAGACGTAAAGATGTTTCCACTTGTGGGGGAGTCCAAAACTAGGGGTCATAAATATAAGATTATTCACTAATACATCCAATAAGGAATTCAGGAGAAACTTCTTTACCCAAAGAGTGGTTAGAATGTGGAACTTGCTACCACATGGAATCGTTGAGGCGAATAGCATAGATGCATTTACGGAGAAGCAAGATAAGTACCATGAGGGAGAAAGGAATAGAAGGCTATGTTGATGGGGTTAGATGAAGTAGGGTGGGAGGAGTCTCATGTGGAGCGTAAAAACTGGCATAGACCAGTTGGGCCGATTGGCCTATTGTTGTGCTGTAAATTCTACATAAAATACATTGGTGTCACTCACTGGTGTGTCAACTAGTACCTTGCAAAATAAGCATAGAGGTGCTACAAAAGATGATGGGAATACTATAAAAATTAACACATTCACCTCTGAATAGCAATTGAGACTTTCAAATACTTGTTTGAAAATAGTCTGTTGATTGGGACTTGTTGGTGGGTGTTGATCCATTTTTGGTCAACAAGTAGGCACTGTTGAAGTGTGATTAGCAATGTCTGCATTTTCCCCATCTTGAGTTAAGATGCCTATTTTCTTCCAAGAACAACCAAACCATTTCCAAGCCTCCGAAAGCTTGTGAATTTAAAATAAAATTGCTGGACTATAACTTGGTGTTGTAAAATTGTTTACAATTGTCAACCCCACTCCATCACCGGCATCTCCACATCATTTCCAAATGAGACAAACAAGTTAAAATGAGAGGAACTTTGGGATTTGAGGGAGTAACCAATGCTGGAAATCAGGGATTCTCCTGCTTAAATTACCAAAAAACTTTCTGTTTTTAATTAAAGTTGCTGCTGAATCAGTTATTTACTCCCAAGTAATTACTGCTACCAAGTTAAAGATACCCGTGTGGTTGGCCGCATCTCACTCCTGTCGATTGATTTTTGGCTTTTCTCCCTCGCAGATATTCCAGAAAGCTATGATCCCGACTATGACTTCCTGCATCAGGACCTTTCAACTGTCGACCAGATTCCTCAGCACCTTTCAGGCATGTTAAGCCCACTGCCAGAGTCAGCAGTAGAGTCCAGTTCACCTCTTCCTGGACAGACATTTACTTCACAGTTTTGTACTTCACAAGCAGTGCCCGACTGGCGGCAGGTGTCACAGACTGGTGTTCCACCTATGCAAATGCCACCAGCATTACCAGAGAAGAAACGTCGGAGTGCTGTGTCAACTGTTTCATCAGATAGTTCAGGATGCAGGGTCTCGTACGAGAGATTTCCATCGCAATACGATAATATCTCAGAGGAGGAAATGCAGAATTCTGCTGTACCAGCGGTTCCGTTCCCTCCATTTGCTGTAGTGTCACCAAGGCAGCAAGGAATTCCATCGATACCAGTTGGATTCCAGGACATTGATGTTTCAGAATTGGCAGGAGTACCAGAGAAACCACCTCCACTCCCAGAGAAAAAGAGCAGGCACAGTGAGTATTCACCTTAGCAACCATATAAAAGATGTGTGTGATATTATTTGTTTTTTTGTTAAATTATAAAATTCTATAAAGATACTCTATTATTACCACCACCATTGACTTATGTGTAAACTAGTGTTAAAAAGCTCAAAATGCTATTTCCAAATACGAGCCACATTTGGAATGATAGTCTATAATTGTATTGCTGGGTGTTTTTCACAGTCAAAGTGCATAGGGTATGAAAAGTTCAACCTAGCATTATGCTTTACTGAAATCTTGGTGATAAAACTGAATGTAAATACTTTATCACTGAATAGGAGTATTGTAATGCAGTAAAATTCTTCCCGTCAGCTTGAATTATTACAGCCTGCCTTGGCAAAGCAGCAGCATCCTGTATTTAAAGATCCCAGTCACATGACTGCTAGTAAATTGCCACAATAACTACAGTTGGCTGCAGCAGTGAAAATGTTGATGCAATTGAAGATGACATTCAACAGGGAAACTGAAGATCAAAATAAAAATCTCGAAGTTTGTATATATAAAATACGCCTTGGGAGTGTATTCAAAGGTATAACCACTCCAAGCCTGATTTTATAAACCACTGATGCTTAGTTGTCACAGATTGTTATCTGGATCTCAAATATCAGAGTGCATTACAACGTTACAACGTTGCAACGTATCTATTTTCTGCACAATTTATTCATTGTTTTCCTTTGTAAAAGGAGTCTGTATGTTTAACAAAAGCAGCTCGACTATCTGGTCGTCTTCCCTTTTCTTGCAGCGGAACAGAAAAGTCGCTGATTCCCAAAATAAATCTGTAGAGCTTGTTCTGTTGGATTTTTAAAAAAATATGAGGCCATGTAATGAGCCAAATGATCAGTGTTTTTCTTTTGGATTGGTGGAGTATCTTTTATAATTCCTACATGAGTTAGGGAGGGAATTAGAGAGGCAGGGGTTTGGTCGCTGCTTTGCCTTTCTAACCCAATTCACTTAAGTCCAAGAAATATACAGTATGAAAGATTACTTCCATTGTGGTCATTTTTAAATACAAGCACGCTTCAATTTAATTACAATAATGTGCAGAGCAGTACAGGTTTGTCTTTGGAGGCCGAGAATCGGAACATAAATAGGGATTATAGGGCAAAGAGAATGTGTTTAAAATGTTGCATTTTTAAAATTATGTTTTAATTGTTTTAGTTCTCGAGTTAATACTATAATAGATACTGCTGACATTGGAGTTGCCTTATTAGTGTAATACTAGTCCTTCAGCAATACGATGTGAGAACTGAAAGCTGCAAACTCATCCAATCCTGGAAAATAGGCATTTATCTGGCAGACTAGAGTTTTTAGAAAGACTAGAATAATTTGCAACAGTTTGATTTTAATAGAACTGTTATGATTATGAAACCCAAGATTTCAAACCATGTGCAGTGCTGAGGCAGATCTGTTGTCAAGGATGAAATTAGTGCTAAATCGTAGTACGAGGTACATAACGTGCTCTTAAAATGTTGAGTAACCTCTGCTGTTCTGTGGCAAAATGCTCAAATGTAGTTTTTGCTGCTTATTACTGCAGTTACAGTTTTTTTTTAAATTGCATAATGGTACACAACAGGCCACTTTACAAAGCAGTTACAAATCCATTGTACATATCAAAATGTTGCTTGGTCGCATTGTTACCTCTAACGGTCACGGACTTGAGCACTTTATCTATGCATGGTCAGCGTTGCTGCCTTTTGGATGAGTTGTTAATATGTAGCCCGATCTGTTCTGGTGGTTCCCATAGCACTGTTTGAAAAAGAGCAGTGAGTTCTCCTCCTGGTGTCCTGGCCAATTTTGCTCCCTCAGCCAGCACCACCAAATATTGATTGGTCATTCATCTCATTTCTTATTTGTGGGACCTTGTATGCAGATTGGCTGCTGTTTTTGGCTACGTAACTGACTGCACTTCAAAAGTAATCATTGGTTGTGAAGCACTTGAGACATCAATGTGATTAAGTGCATTGTAAATACAATTGCTTTCCAGTCAAACTTGAACTTACTGTATGAAATTCTGATGCAAGAAACTTAGGGCAACCTTTTGTCCCTTTCATTCCTCTACTTTTTATGACTTGGGTCACCCTGTGCCACACACCAATGGTAGTAAATTGGATAGCCAGGTGGTGAAGGATAGAACACTAGAGCCTGGTCTTCACTTGCTTCCAAGCCTTATTCGCAGAGATCCACATTACCCACTCGACACCCGAGATAAGCTCTCATAAATGAATACAAGAGAGTCCCCAATTGATATGCACCACCTGAATACAATTAATGCTAATTGATATAAATCATATGGATACAATTAACACCAATCACCAGCCAAAAAGGGCTTCTCCCAGGCCTCTTGGTGGTCTGAAATCACCGCTGGGGGTTTGAGAGAAATGACTTGGAGTAAAGTCTACCTTTTGTGCAGACATGTCCAGCCTTTTGTGACTTAGTGCATGAAAAATCATTGGCATATATAAATGTCCTATTGCTGGAGGTCCTGGGGTTTGAGGTGCTCCAATCCTGCTGTCTCAATTGCTACCTTTTAAAAATGCAATTTTCATACACTGGCACCTCATTTTCTTGTAACATTGTTCAGCACATCAGGAGCTGATGCCACTGGAATGGGTTTTATGCAGATAGCTATAACCCAGAAGGTATCAAGATTTGCTAAAGCTTGCAACCTTTAAAACATGATCATCTTGGGTGCCATCCTTTGCGATTCCTGGCAAGTTTACTTATGAACTGCAGCCAACGGCATAGCATCCATGTATTGGGACCAGTTGTCACTTGCATGGATCCTAATGCAATGTAAAAGCAACTTCAGCTTGCAACTGGGAATTCAGGTGGATTCCTCACACTATCATAGTAAGGAAGGCCAAGATTGATCTAATTTGATGGTGGTTCATGAATGTTTCTCTGAGAAGACCACATCCTAATAATGTGATACTGTGCTAGTTACACTTTATCCTATTGCCTTTTATTCATGTGGTAAACTGAAAATGACCATAACCATTCCTGTGTAGACAGATTATTTCTGGTGCTAATTTATTCTTGAGTTAATCCTATTATGTGCAAAACTAGTGATGAACACAATTTACCCTTCCGACTCTATATGTATACATAACACAATTCTCCTTACTGTTTGTTTCATGACTTGCATGTAGTTACAAATGTATTGTAAGTTAGCTATAATCTTCCCATGGCATCGGACAAGGAACTGTGCTGTACAACCATCTAGTCTTTTGTCAATTTCTTGACAGCAAATGACAAATCAATTTGTCCAGTTCAATATAAATAATAATGGCAGAATAAATGTAACTAGTCTACTGTTATACCTAAATTAAGGCTAATTTGTGAAAAAATAATTAAATGACTTTGATTTGACATTAACTTTTCACGGCATGATATTTTGATCCCTTGATAACGTCTTAGTTGCCACTTGGCCATTATGAATTTTAGTAAATGATTTCAGGATAATTCCTTTTTTTTTCCCATTTAAACCAATACTTATGAAAGCAGAGTGAAGTATTTATGTTGAAAGCAGTGAATGTGACACTTTTGCTCCAAAGATTTCAGTAATTTACATTTGTGCACTAACTCTTCCAGTAAATAGGGAAATAGGTGATCATAAATCAAGTTTGTATGAAGGTGAAACATGAGTAGTTCCATGATGGTGCTTAGTGGTGTAGCATTAAGCTACTGACAAGGAGGCCCCAGATTCGATTCCTAGCCTCTGCTGAATTGATACCAGTTGTGGTCTCGCAATTTGCCTCTGTGGCCATTGGTTGGGGAGAGGAAAACTCAGCCATGGTTCTCATTCCTGGTTGCTTTCCAGTGACCCCTGTTGGAGAAGGCACATATGCAGATGTCTAGTGAGATTAGCAACTAACCCAAGCTTGGGTAATATATTTCAAGTTAGGAGAGTAAGAGTAATACTTTATTTATTTATGTAAGAGAAGTAATAGCTCCTTTGTATTTGAAAGCTGATTACGAAGCAGCAATGAAAAAGTGTGAGAAGCTGTATAAGCTGGAAAAATGGGGGAAGAACCATTAAGAGGAAAATGGTTGATTAATATCAGTCACTGGAAAATTGCTTACTTCATTGAGTGAATTCCATTTTGGGGCTGAGGGAGAAGAGAAAAGTAACACCAGCTGGAGTTGAATCCCTGCCAGCCAGCAATGAAGTAGTAATAATCAAGGATGTGGAGAATTTATTGGTCCAGTTTGTGTCGAGCTCGTAACTGGAGGATGGCAATGTGATGGTTAGTGACTCGGAAATGCGATTCAGTGAAATAAACTCCATATCGATACATTCTGTTGTGTGAAAAAACAGAACATGATGGTGATCCTTTTCCTTCTGTGTTCCATGCTAAAATTACCTCAGCAAAGCAATTTAAGAATGGCTTCACAGATTATTGCCAGATTCTATGGATGAGCTTAATTGAGACTCAAATCTTTTGCTTTGTGTTTTACCTGATGAACCAGTTTTTACATGATGTTTTCAAGGATCACCAGTAAATTGAGTATGTGAGGAAATGAATCCACAATTGGGAAGATGCTGTTTCAAGGTAGTTTAGGTGAGCATAGTGTGCTCTGACCAGAGAAATTAAGTAGGGAAACTAATGGATGTGTTTACTTACAAAGCATTGTTTTGTCATTCAGATTACTTTGATGAAGTACATTGCATTTATTAGACAGTGTTTCTTCAATTAAATTTTATAATCTTTGGGTAAATCCAAAGTTATCTTCATTTTGATACAGAAATCCTGCAGTCCTAAATGGACTAAATACCAAATGAAAGATCTGCTCGTATATATATCGCCTTTAATGTAGTAAAATGACTCAAGGCGCTTCACAGGAGCAAAATCAGTCAAAAATTGATACCGAGCCAAAGAAGGAGACATTAGAACAGGTGATCAAACACTTGGTCCAGGCGGTAGGTTTTAAGCAACATCTTAAGGAGGAGAGAGAGATATATCTATAATCCACATTTCAGTTTTTAGCACTAGTTACAGGTTTATACTAATGAGTTAACTGGCATTACTGACCAGAGGTGGAGAGCATAATATAAAGAGGTGTCTGAAGATAGACTTGACCACACAGCAGAGGATGTGAACTCTGGCATGAAGTCTGTTTCTGAGTAATGATGTCACCTCTCGATGGTTTACCCAGTAAAGCAGAATAAAACCACAACTGCAGCACATTTCATTCCCCACCAAAGCCGGAACTTTTCAGTTCTCAGGAGCTTAGCTGGTGGGTTATGGAATATAATATGCTTTGGATTCTGCAAATTATACTAGAAAAGGATTACATGTGGTAGTTGGATTTGCTTTAGAAAGTCGACATTTACGTGATGTGGTGTTTTCCATTATTGATCTTGCCGTTCTCACGGTTGTAAGGTTAATTAACTGGACAGTCACTTAAATTTAAAAGATAAATTACTGATCAATTTAGACTATTTAATAGAGGATACATTATATAGGATATAATTTATATTTCACAGATGACCTAGTAAACTCCTGACTAATGAAGCCATGAGCGAGCTTTGATCAGCATCACAAATGGGATTTAAAATCCTATCTCAAAGCCTACGCACTGTGTTCGATTCATCTTGTACGTTAAAATTTGCATGAAAAAAAAGGATTTTTTTTTTAATGGTTTAACAGTGCACTATATGTCTTTGTGGATTGGCTTTAATGCAGCTGAAAGCAATGCAACTACTAATCTGTTGTGGGAGGTGGGTATAAAATGTTTATACTGTAAACGATCTCTTTAAAAACAAAAAAATTCAATAACTGGGATATCATTCAGTCTCCAGTAAATATGAAGAATGTGTAGTCTGACAATTATTTTCACAAGATAGACAAACAACAACTTTCATTTATATACCACCTTTAACATAGAAGAAGTGTACCAAATGCTTCACAAAAGTATAATCAGACTAAAATGGATGCTGAGGCAAAGGAGAAGATATCAGGAGGAGTGACTAAGAGCTTAGTCAAAGAAGCAGGTTTTAAGGAGAGTCAAAAGAGATGGAGGTGGAGAGGCAGATTACTTAGAGGGGGAATTTCAGAATGTAGGGTCCAGATGGCTGAAAGCATGGCCGCCAGTGGTAGAGCAAAGGGAGAGACCGGAGTTAAAGGATTGCTGAGTTCTCGGAGGATTATAGCGCTGGACATAGTTACAGATAGGATGGGACCAAGCCAACAAGAGATTAAGCACTAAGGTGAGTGTTTTAAATTTGAGGTGTTGGCGGACCAGTCCCTCATGTAGGTCAGCAAGCACAGAAGTGAGCAGGACTTGGTGCAGGATAGGATACGGGCAGCACAGTTTTGGACGAGGTGATGTTTAGAGAGTGTGGAGGATGGGATGCTGGCCAGGAGAGCATTGGAGTAGTCATCTGGAGGTGATTAAAGGCATGGATGAGGTTTCAGCAGCATATGAACTAAGGCAAGGGCAGAGGCGGGTGATGATATGGGGGTGAATGTAGGTGGTCTTCGTGATAGGAACATAGGAACAGGAGTAGGCCATTCAGCCCCTCGTGCCTGCTCCGCCATTTGATAAGATCATGGCTGATCTGTGATCTAGCTCCATATACCTGCCTTTGGCCCATATCCCTTAATCGCTTTGGTTGCCAAAAAGCTATCTATCTCAGATTTAAATTTAGCAGTTGAGCTAGTATCAATTGCCGTTTGCGGAAGAGAGTTTCAAACTTCTACCACCCTTTATGTGTAGAAATGTTTTCTAGTCTGGCTCTAATTTTTAGACTGTGCCTCCTGCTTCTAGAATCCCCAACCAGTGGAAATAGTTTCTCTCTATCCACCCTATCTGTTCCCCTTAATATTTTATAAACTTTGATCAGATCACCCCTTAATCTTCTAAACTCCAGAGAATACAACCCCAATTTGTGTAATCTGTCCTCGTAACTTAATCCTTGAAGTCACGGAGCGGCTGCAAGCCATTCTGGAGGGGGAGGGTGAACAGCCAGTGGTTGTGCTCCATATTGGTACCAACGACATAGGTAAAAAAAGGGATGAGGTCCTGCAAGGCGAATTTAAGGAGTTAGGAGATAAATTAAAAAGCAGGACTTCGAAGGTAGTGATCTCAGGATTACTACCGGTGCCACGTGCTCGTGAGTATAGGAACAGGAGAATAGACAGGATGAATGCGTGGCTGCAGGGATGGTGTAGGAGGGAGGGATTTAGATTCCTGGGACATTGAGACCGGTTCTGGGGAAGGTGGGACCTATACAAGTGTGACTGGTTACACCCGAGCAGGACCGGGACCAATGTCCTTGCGGGGGTGTTTGCTAGTGCTGTTGGGGAAGGTTTAAACTAGAGTGGCAGGGGGATGGGAACCTGAGCGGGGAGTCAGAAGGGAATAAAATTGAGAGCAGCAAGAGAGGGGAAGACCCAGGGGAAATCTACAATACAAATAGTACAAACAGTTGTTCAAGAACAAGTGAAAGGGAAAAGCGTAGAGCAGCGGAAAGAAAGTGTACTTTAGGCACGACAGAAAAAATAAAAACTAGAAGGCGTAAGGCGATTAACCCAGCATCAAAGCTGTGGCAGGGGGTTGGGAACCTGAGCAGGGAGACAGAGGAAAGCGTGTCAGGAAGGGACAGAAGGTATGGAGTAAAAGGTAAAGTGTTAAAAAAGGAAAAAGCAGGAACTAAGTGTCACAAAACATATTTGAAAGTTCTTTATCTGAATGCACGTAGCATTCGTAACAAAATGGACGAGTTAACGGCACAAATAACTACGTATGGGTATTATCTTGTGGCCATTACAGAAACAAGGCTGCAGGGTGACAACGACTGGGAATTAAATATGCCAGGGTATTTAACAATCAGGAAGGAAGGGGAGGTGGGGTGGCTATGTTAATAAAGGAAGGAATCACTGTAATACAGAGAAATTATATTGGGACAAAAGATCAGGATAATGAAACAGTTTGGGTAGAGATGAGGAATAATAAGGGGAAAAAAACACTAGTGGGCGTAGTATACAGGCCTCCTAATAGTTGCAACTCTGCTGGAAGAAGTATTAATCAGGAAATAGTCGGGGCATGTAATAAGTCACACACCATCCCGACTTGGAAATATATCGCCGTTCCTTCATTGTCGCTGGGTCAAAATCCTGGAACTCCCTTCCTAACAGCACTGTGGGAGAACAGTCACCACACGGACTGCAGCGGTTCAAGAAGGCGGCTCACCACCACCTTCTCGAGGGCAATTAGGGATGGGCAGTAAATGCTGGCCTCGCCAGCGACGCCCACATCCTGTGAACAAATAAAAAAAAAATAAGGGAACAGCTATAATTATGGGGGATTTTAACTATCATATTAACTGGACAAATCAAATTGGGCAGGGCAGCCTTGAGGAAGAGTTATTGACTATTGGGGATGGATTTCTTGAGCAGTATGTAACTGATCCTACAAGGGGGCAAGCAACCTTGGACCTGGTCCTGTGCAATGAGCCAGGATTAATTAATTAATGTCCTAGTTAAGGATCCCCTTGGAATGAGTGACCATAACATGGTTACATTCCATATCCAATTAGAGGGTGAGAAGGTTGGTTCTCAAACAAGCGTACTGAGCTTGAATAAAGGAGACTATGATGGTATGAGAGCGGAATTGATCAAAGTGGACTGGGAAAATAGATTAAAGGGTAAGACGGTACATGAGCAGTGGTGTTCATTGAAGGAGTTATTTTACAACTTTCAAAAAAAAATATTCCACTGAGGAAAAAAGGGTGTAAAAGAAATGACAGCCATCCGTGGCTAAGTAAAGAAATTAAGGATAGTATCCGACTAAAAACAAGGACATATAAGGTAGCCAAACTTAGTGGGAGGATAGAAGATTGGGAAGTCTTCAAAAGACAGCAAAAAGTAACGAAAGGATTGATTAAGAAAGGGAAGATAGATAATGAAAATAAATTAGCAAAAAATATAAAAACAGATAGCAAGAGTTTCTATAGTTATATAAAAAGAAAAAGGGTGGCTAAGGCAAACGTAGGTCCCTTAGAGGATGAGACCGGGAAATTAATGGTGAGAAACATGGAGATGGCAAAAATGCTGAACAAATATTTTGTTTCAGTCTTTACGGTAGAGGACACTAAGAATATCCCAACACTGGACAAACAGGGGGCTTTAGGGGGGGTGGAGCTAAATACGATTAAAATCACTAAGGAATTGGTACTCAGTAAAATAATGGGACTCAAGGCGGATAAATCCCCTGGACCTGATTACTTACATCCGAGGGTCTTGAGGGAAGTGGCAGTAGGAATTGTGGATGCTTTGGTAATAATTTTCCAAAATTCTCTGGACTCGGCAAAGGTCCCGGCAGATTGGAAAACTGCTAACGTAACACCCTTATTTAAAAAGGGTATTAAGCAGAAGGCTGGAAATTATAGACCAATTAGCCTAACATCTGTGGTGGGTAAAATTTTGGAATCTATTATTAAGGAGACAGTAGCGGAACATTTGGATAAACATAATTTAATAGGACAAAGTCAGCATGGCTTTACGAAGGGGAAGTCATGTCTGACAAATTTGCTTGAGTTCTTTGAGGACATAACGTGCAGGGTGGATAAAGGGGAACCAGTGGACGTAGTGTATTTAGACTTCCAGAAGGCATTCGACAAGGTGCCACATAAAAGATTATTGCTCAAGATAAAGAATCACTGGATTGGGGGTAATATTCTGGCATGGGTGGAGGATTGGTTATCTAACAGGAAGCAGAGAGTTGGGATAAACGGTTCATTCTCGGACTGGCAACGAGTAGCCAGTGGTGTTCCGCAGGGGTCGGTGCTGGGTCCCCAACTCTTTACAATCTATATTAACGATTTGGAGGAGGGGACCAAGTGTAACGTATCAAAGTTTGCAGATGATACAAAGATGGGAGGGAAAGTGGAGAGTGAGGAGGACATAAAAAACCTACAGGGGGATATAGACAGGCTGGGTGAGTGGGTGGAGATTTGGCAGATGCAATACAATATTGGAAAATGTGAGGTTATGCACTTTGGCAGGAAAAATCAGAGAGCAAGTTATTATCTTAATGGCGAGAAACTGGAAAGTACTGCAGTACAAAGGGATCTGGGGGTCCTCGTGCAAGAAGATCAAAAAGTTAGTATGCAGGTGCAGCAGGTGATCAAGAAGGCCAACGGAATGTTGGCTTTTATTGCTCGGGGAACAGAATATAAAAACAGGGAGGTATTGCTGCAGTTATATAAGGTATTGGTGAGACCGCACCTGGAATACTGCATACAGTTTTGGTCTCCATACTTAAGAAAAGACATACTTGCTCTCGAGGCAGTACAAAGAAGGTTCACTCGGTTAATCCCGGGGATGAGGGGGCGGACATATGAGGAGAGGTTGAGTAGATTGGGACTTTACTCATTGGAGTTCAGAAGAATGAGAGGCGATCTTATTGAAACATATAAGCTTGTGAAGGGGCTTGATCGGGTGGATGCGGTAAGGATGTTCCCAAGGATGGGTGAAACTCGAACTAGGGGGCATAATCTTAGAATAAGGGGCTGCTCTTTCAAAACTGAGATGAGGAGAAACTTCTTCACTCAGAGGGTAGTAGATCTGTGGAATTTGCTGCCCCAGGAAGCTGTGGAAGCGACATCATTAAATAAATTTAAAACAGAAATAGACAGTTTCCTCGAAGTAAAGGGAATTAGGGGTTACAGGGAGCGGGCAGGAAATTGGACATGAATTTAGATTTGAGGTTAGGATCAGATCAGCCATGATCTTATTGAATGGCGGAGCAGGCTCGAGGGGCCGATTGGCCTACTCCTGCTCCTATTTCTTATGTTCTTATGTAAGTCCGGGTATCATTCTAGTAAACCTACGCTGCACTCCCTCCAAGGCCAATATGCCCTTCCGATGGTGCGGTGCCCAGAACTGCTCACAGTGCTCCAGGTGCGGTCTAACCAGGGTTTTGTATAGCTGCAGCATAACTTCTGCCCCCTTGTACTCCAGTCCTCCAGATATAAAGGCCAGCATTCCATTGGCCTTATTGATTATTTTCTGCATCTGTTCATGATCTATGTACCTGAACCCCTAAGTCCCTTTGGACATCCATTGTTTTTAACTTTTTACCATTTAGAAAGTACCCTGTTCTATCCTTTTTTGATCCAAAGTGGATGACCTCACATTTGTCTACATTGAATTCCATCTGCCACAGTTTTGCCCATTCACCTAATCTATCAATATCCCTTTGTAATTTTATGTTTTCATCTACACTGCTTACAATGCCACTAATCTTTGTGTCATCGGCAAACTTAGATATGAGACTTTCCATGCCTTCATCTAAGTCGTTAATAAATATTGTGAATAATTGAGGCCCCAAGACAGATCCCTGCGGGACTCCACGAGTCACATTCTGCCAATGTGAATACTCACCCATTATCCCTACTCTCTGTCGCTTTTCGCTCAACCAATTTCCTAACCAAGTCCGTACTTTTCCCTCGATTCCATGGGCTTCTAACTTAGCTAACAGTCTCTTATGTGGGACATTATCAAATGCCTTCTGGAAGTCCAAATAAATAACATCCATTGACATTCCCCTATCCACTACTTTAGTCACCCCTTCAAAAAATTCAATCAGTTTTGTCGGGCACGACCTACCTTTCACAAATCCATGCTGGCTCTCCCTGATTAACTGAAAATTCTCGAGGTGTTCAGTCACCCTATCCTTAATTATAGACTCCAGCAATTTCCCCACAACAGATGTTAGGCTAACTGGTCTATAATTCCCCAGTTTCCCTCTCTCTCCTTTCTTAAAAAGCGGAGTGACATGTGCAATTTTCCAATCTAGAGGGACAGTTCCTAAATCTAGAGAACTTTGAAAGATTATAGTTAGGGCATCTGCAAATGTGCTCACCTACTTCCTTTAAAACCCTGGGACGGAAACCATCTGGTCCTGGGGATTTGTCACTCTTTAGTGCTATTATTTTCTTCATTACTGTTGCTTTACTTATGTTAATTTTATCGTGTCCCTGTCCCCGATTCAATATTAGTTTTCTTGGGATTTCCAGCATGCTAGCCCCTTTTTCTACTGTAAATACTGATGCAAAGTAATTATTCAACATGTCCACCATTTCCCCATTGTCAATGACAATATCCCCACTTTCAGTTTTTAAAGGGGCCAACACTGCTCCTGACCACCCCCTTTTTCCTAATATAACTTTAAAAGTTCTTCGTATTGGTTTTGATAGCCCTTGCAAGTTTCTTTTCATACTCTTTTTGTAGCTCTTACTATCTGTTTTGTGACCCTTTGTTGATCTTTGTATCTTTCCCATTCGCCAGGATCTGTGCCATTTTTTGCCTTTTCATATGCCCTTTCCTTTTGTCTTGTACTGTCCCTTACCTCTTTAGTTGTCCATGGCTGGTTTTTTTTGGCAAGTAGAGTTCTTGCCCCTCGGGTATAAACCGGTTCTGTATCTCGTTAAATGTTTCTTTAAACATTTCCCACTGATCATCAGTCGTTTTACCCATGAACAGATTTGCCCAGTTTACTGTGGACAGTCTCTGTCTCATCCCATTGAAGTCGGCCGTACCCAAGTCTGGAATCTTAGCAGCTGATTCACTTTTTTCCCTTTCAAACACTACATTGAACTCGATCGTGTTATGATCGCTATTGGATACATGTTCACGCACAGTTAAGCTGTTAACTAAATCTGGTTCATTACTAAATCTAGTATGGCTTGCCCCTTGTTGCCTCTAGGACATACTGCTGTAGAAAACTATCCCGGAAACACTCAAGAAATTTACTACCTTTCTGACAGTTGCTAGTCTGCTTTCCCCAATCTATGTGAAGGTTAAAGTCCCCCATTAAGACCACTATGCCTTTGTCATATGCTGGTCAAATCTCTGCATTTATACAATCTAGCACTTCAGAGCTGCTGCCAGGAGTCCTATACACAACTCCCACTATAGTCTTAGATCCTTTCCTATTTCTCAATTCAACCCATAAGGTCTCTGTTGGCTGCTTACCTCTCGTTATATCCTCCTTTATCATTGAATTGATTTCATCTCCAATCACTGAGGCTACTCCTCCCCCTCTTCAATTTTCCCTATCTCTCCTGTAGTCCTTATAACCCGGTATATTTAGTTCCCAATCCTGACCATCCTGCAGCCATGTCTCAGTAATAGCTATCATGTCATACCCTCCAATTTAAATTTGAACCTGTAGTTTATTTAATTTATTCCTTATACTCTGTGCATTTGTATATAGAACTCTTAGTTGGGCCACACACCCTAGCCTGACCTTCAGCTTTGATGCTGGGTTAATCGCCTTACGCCTTCTAGTTTTCACTTTATCTGTAGTGTCTAAAGTACACTTTCTTTCCGCTGCTCTACACTTTTCCCTTTCGCTTGTTCGTGAACAACTGTTTGTACTATTTGTATTGTAAATTTCCCCTGGGTCTTCCCCTCTCTTGCTGCTCTCAACTTTACTCCCTTCTGACTCCCCGCTAAGGTTCCCATCCCCCTACCACTCTAGTTTAAACCTTCCCCAACAGCACTAGCAAACACCCCCGCGAGGACATTGGTCCCGGTCCTGCTCGGGTGTAACCCGTCTCGCTTGTACAGGTCCCACCTTCCCCAGAACCAGTCCTAATGTCCCAGGAACCTAAATCCCTCCCTCCTACACCATCCCTGCAGCCACGCATTCATCCTGTCTATTCTCCTGTTCCTATACTCACTAGCAAGTGGCACTGGTAGTAATCCTGAGATCACTACCTTTGAGGTCCTGCTTTTTAATTTATCTCCTAACTCCTTAAATTCACCTTGCAGGACCTCATCCCTTTTTTTACCTATGTCGTTGGTACCAATATGGACCACGACTACTGGCTGTTCACCCTCCCCCTCCAGAATGCCCTGCAGCCGTTCCGTGACATCCTTGACCCTAGCACCAGGGAGGTAACATATAAACGCCTATCTGTTCCCCTTACAATTGAATCCCCTATCACTATCGCCCTGCCACTCTTCCTCCCCTCCTGTGCAGCAGAGCCACCCGTGGTGCCACGAACTTGGCTCTTGCTGCTTTCCCCTGATAAGCCATCTCCCCCAATAGTATCCAAAGCAGAATATCTGTTTGAGAGGGAGATGGCCCCAGGGGACTCCTGTTCTACCTGCCTAGTCCTTTACTCTGCCTGGCGGTCACCCATTTCCTTTCT
This sequence comes from Heptranchias perlo, assembly GCF_035084215.1. Taxonomy (NCBI): domain Eukaryota; kingdom Metazoa; phylum Chordata; class Chondrichthyes; order Hexanchiformes; family Hexanchidae; genus Heptranchias; species Heptranchias perlo. The sequence goes on from NC_090355.1 coordinate 27,353,897, forward strand.
GCCTGCGTAATCTTTACCTGCGGTGTGACCACCTCGGTGAACGTGCTATCCACGATAGTCTCAGCATCACGGATGCTCCACAGTGAATCCACCCGCAGCTCCAGCTCCGAAATGCGGTTTGCCAGTAGCTGCAGCTGGATACACTTCCTGCGCACGTGGTCACCAGGGACACTGTTAGTGTCCATGACTTCCCTCATAATGCAGGAGGAGCGTATCACGGGTACGAGCTCTGCTGCCATGACTTGCCTTAGATTTACCTTGCGTTCACCTCTCAGACTCTCCTCCCGCTCTCGGTGTCTCCTTTTATACTGTGCTCACCTCTTGGACTCACCTGTGACGTCGCGCTGTAGTTGTCTCTTGTTGCAGGTCTGCTGCTGCTTCTATCCCCACTTTCAGTCTTCTGCTGCTCAGGTCCGCCGCCGCTCTGCGGGAAAAAGTTAGGAAGAGCAAGGCAAAGCAGCACCTCCTTCCCCCACTTCACTGAACTCCCACACTCACCAAACTCTGAGGTGATCACTCTGTGCTCCGCTGCACTCCGTGATGGCGAGGATATGGGGTCAGAAGCTCAGCTTGGTCAAACAGGACACAGAAGTTGCACCACTTTTTAGTAGTAGTACTCGCTGATCTGTTAGCCATAAATGATTGTTCTAACCATTATGAGGAGGATGAGTACTCATTTCTGGTGGAATTCTGCTCCCACCCCAAACTCGTTGATTGTCCCCTTAGCATTGTAAGTTGAATGCATGCTCAGTGCCTCGCTTCCTGCCCTCTAGAGGAATTGCTGATGCATGTCAAGGTTGCCAACAGACTTGTCAATTGCTGGCCCAGTATCCTTGCAGCGCTCAGCTGTGTTTGTGAATAATATCCGTTTTACCCTTGCATCCATTAATTTTCCAACATACAAAAGTAACAATGATTCTAGTCACAGTCGTAGAATGGGTAGCTTAATCAAACCTTTAGTGTGGATGTGAGGGGCTTTTGGGGGTAGTGTGGGAAATTTGTACTGTAACATATATACTGTATTTTAGATACAAGAACTTGCATTTCCATTGTACTCATGTGCAAAAAAAAATCTTAATCACTGCTCTGTAAAGTGCCCCATCAAGTGGGTGCTGTTGGAGGGGGATGAGCAAAAGCATGGCTGAAGAGGAGGAGGGGGTTTTAAAGAGTTCGTAACCATCTTCAGTCAGTGCTGGGTAGAAGGTCCTTCTCGGCCTCCTCCTGCTGTGGCTACTAGAGCAGGTCTGGGTATTCTGTGGTGAACGACTCATCTCCTGACTCTCCAAAACCCCTCCATCACTTACAAGGCGCAAGTCTGGAGTGTGATGGAATCCTGTCCATGCCTGGATGGGTGCAGCTGCATCAACACTCAAGAAGCTCGACACCATCCAGGACAAAGCAGTCCGCTTGATCGGCAGCCCGTCCACCACCTTAGACATCCTTTTCCTCCACCACCGGTGCATCATGGCAGTAGTGTGTACTATCTAAAGGATGCATTGCAGCAACTCACCAAGGATTCTTCAATAGCACCTCCCAAACCTGCGACCTAGAAGGACAAGGGCAGCAGGTGCATGGAACACCATCACTTCCAAGTTCCCCTCCAAGTCACATGCCATCTCGACTTGGCCATGTGCATTCCTTCATCGTTGCTGGGTCAAAGCCCTGGAACTCCTTTCTAACAGCACTGTGGGAATCCCAACAGCACTGTGGGAATCCCTTCACCACATGGACTGCAGCAGTTCAAGAAGAAGGCTCACCACCACCTTCTCGAGGGCAACTAGGGATGAGCAAAAAAGATTTTGTAATCCAAGTTTTAAATTGTAGTCTGGGTTAAAGTTCTCCTGGATTATACAGTTTTGATTTAAAATGAGTGTTAAAATTGATATAAAATGAATGCATGGTGTTCTTTCATACTCAACATTAGTCTAAATCTCATTGCATATCAGTAACAGGAAGATACAACCACTGATAAAAGATCAAAAATGTATACTGGATATTTTAGGCTGAGAGAGTAGAAGTCATTGGCAGTACAATAATTCGAACCCTTATTAATATGCTTTATTTCATAATTAGTTTTCCTATACCGCAAGTGGACAAGTATTAAAGTGCAAACATGCTGTAAGTGTGGCAGCTTTTATATGAAAAAAGGTTTAGGATTCATATCTAGGATCTATTTACCGTACTGGTATACTAGGAATTTTAATTAGTTTTACTTTTCCCCCTCTTCAAAAAAAATAAATTCAAAACGCAACACGTTCCTTGCTTTTAAGGTACTACTGGTAACATTCACTACTTAGGGCTATAAAGGCCAATGTTCACCAGTTGATGGATGTGAAACAAGTTACAAGTGCTGTCATCGTCTTTACTGGTTTCCCCCCAGGCTACTGGAGAATGCCATGCAGTTGTTGGATAAAGATTCAATCGTTATGAAATTGGTGTGCCAGTCATCTCTTTGCCCACCTGCTAATATACTGAAAAGCATTTTTACCCTAGTGTGTAATTGCAAAACCAAAAAAGTAAGCATATATGCAGTATATACATGTACGTGTGTCTTGATAATTTCATTTTTTTAAAAAAAAGGTTCTTTCTCCCCATATCTCTACTTGTAATATAATAGACAGCAGTATTGCAGATGGAATGTTGATCTGCGTTTGGAATTCGGAAACAGCTGCTCTCATTTTTCCAGTCATCACCGAAGGCACTTTGTCAATGAACATCTGTTCTAAATAAGATTATACGGAGAATTTGATTATCTTCACTTAATGGTATATGCAACAGCTTGAAGCTTTGTCTTTATTTACAATGAAACATTGCTGTCGTTTTACACAGGAACTGAATAGGATGTGATGTAGACACCATCTGTACAGAACTAAAATGATATAAATGTGGTTAATTGCAAAATCATGTATACATTCCTATTGAATGAATACTTGTCCCAGAACACCGCCTCTTCCTGTATAATAGCTGGAGAGGAAGAAAGACTATTTGTGAGAAATTTATTGCTGTGTTGTGCAGCCACAGTGTGCTTCAAAAATGTTCAGTAAAGCTACAGTATGACATATAAGCAGGATGTTAGTCCTTTTATGATCTAGTAGACTCTCTCTGTAATCCTGTCTTTGGGAGGCATACAAAAAGCCATAGTGAGTTTTATCTGGTTCCTGTATTAATGAGGAAGCCAGACTAGGTCCAGTCTTTAAATTTGTGGCTGGGGAGTGTCATGTAGGTCAGAAATGTGAAAGCCACATTTTGGTGTGGACAGGTGAACTGATCACTTATCCCGCTCATGGCTAGAAAGATGATGGCAGGGCAAATGAGGGAAACCAATCTCATGAGGTGATACTCCGTGCCTCGACAGCAGCAAAACCACATAATTTACAATGCTACTGCCACCAACGGCAGTTACGTAAGACATCTGTCATTTATTGGTTTGGAAAGCTATGAGAAGAGAGAACCCTAAAGGTCAAAGCCAGATAACATCATCTCTGCACTATTTAAAATTTATTGAATGTTTTTCTCTATCAGGGATGCTCAGTAATTCTTTGGGGTGCAATATATTACAGCATACACTGGTTGGAATTGTGATCCTCAACAGGTAATGGGACAGGACTGAACCTGCAATTTCCCCATGCTATACGTTCATGAGTTAAATCATTCCACTATGCGGAGCTGCTTAGTGCACATACCCACAAGAGGGGAAAATAGTTATTGGACTGGTCCAGTACTAATAAATAGTTCTGTTTTAATCGAGCACTTTTACTTGCTGTTTTGAAGCTCGGATAACACTGCTTCCTAATAACATTCCCTAGCCTTTCTTTGTTGCAGAGCAAGAAAAAGGAAAGGGACTTTATGTAATATCAGTTCAGTCGAAACATGGTAACTAAGAAGATTGCAAATGGAGACCCAAAAAGCATAGAGCAACAAGTTTGCTAAGGCCCACAGATGAAAGGAAACAGGCTGCAAATGGCCCCAACTGCAAAGTGAAGCACAAGTCATTGGAAGTAAATAATAAGTTCTAAAATATTATATAAAATTAATTGCATATTGCACGTATTATGATAAACTACAGTGACCTTAATTATTAGACTGATGCATAGTAGCCTCTGGTATAAACTTTGCTTATAATTCCCTCAGTTATAGGGAATCCATGTGAGCCACCATCTATGCAATGCAACTCTCCTATAATGCATAAAGCAGAATACTGCCGATGCTGGGAATCTGAAAAAAAAATGAAAAAGCTGTAAATACTCAGCAGGTCACGCAGCATTTGTAGAGAAAAAGAACTTCAGGATTAAGGAAGGGTCTTAGACCTGAAATGTCGACTGACTGCTGTTTCTTCAAAGTTGCTGCCTGACCTTCTGAGTATTTCCTCCTATTATGCACTTTTTCAAATAGTTTCCTAAAGTTCCAGTAAGGCATCTAGTACAGTTCTTGCTTATTGGTTTCTGGGTAATTAGAAAGACTTGCATGGTTGCTGAACAGCTGTGCAACCTTAAGATAAATAAATTTCAAGGGCTGGATAATCCAACGATCCTTAAAGAAATAACGGTGGAAATTACAGAATTGGTGCCACAAATCTTCAAGAAATCACTGAATATTGGAGAGGTGCCTGGGGACTGAAGAGAGACTGATGTTACTCCGATTTTTAAAAAAGGTAGCAAAAGTGACCCAGGAAGCTACAGACTTCAGTTTGCTGTCCATTGTGGATAAAGTTATGGAAACCCTTATTAAAGATAAGATCATGCGTATCTGGATGGAAATGATCATAAAAGATAGACAATATGGGTTCATGAAGGGGCGGTCTTGTCAATAGAGTGTGACAAAGGAGCTTGATCAGGGTAAGGCAGTGAATGTGGTGCACTTGGGTTTCAGTAAGGCCCTTAATACCTTTCCTCTGGAAAGGCTGGTATTGAAAATAAAGAAAGCGGGGATCAGTGGAAATATTTTACAATGGTTATGTAATTGGCTGACCAATAAAATCCAGAGGATGTTGATATAGCGATTTGTCATCAGCCTGTGGGGATGTTACCAGTGGGTCCCCCAGTGGTCTGTTTTGGGATCTCTTTTGTTTAATATCTTCATAAATAATCTGCTGATAAGAGTCACAAGCACAATGGCTAAATTTGCAGATGATACAAAGCTAATGCAGGTGGTAGACTCCAAAGCTGAACAGGATACGCTACAGGAGGATTTGAATATACTTGGGAATTGGGCAGACAGGTGTCAGATGAAATTCAATGTAGAGAAATGCAAAGTACATGGGAACAAAAAAAATCAAGGAAGGGACTACTATTACTTAAATGGAAAGAAAATAATGTGCGTGGAAAATGAGAGATCTGGAGTGGTTGACGATAAATTGAAGCTATCGCAACAATGCTCGGTGGCTGTGAGTAAAGCAAATCAGATGGGATGTATTAAAAGGTCATTATTGAGCCGAAATAGTTGGCAGTCCTGCCATTTTATAAATCGCTGTTGCGTCCATACTTGGAATACTGTACCACTCTGTCTGCCTCAATATAGAAGGAAATTGCAGGTATTGGAAGGATACAGGAGAGCAACAAGAATGGGGAGGGGAGGGAGGGATTGGATTAGATTATGAAGAGTGATTATGTAAATTGGGTATGTCCTGACTGGAATAGAGAAGGTTGAGATTGCTGTTTTTAGGATTCTAAAGGGACTAGATAATGTAGATCATGACTAGCTGTTTCACCTTCTGACTCAGTTGAGAGCCCTACATTGCAACAGTGACTACACTTTAGAAGTACTTTATTGGCTGTAAAGCGCTTTGGGTAAAAGTTGCTAAGTTCAGTAATCAACTATTTATGCTTTCTTCAGATGCTGACAGTCTTGCTGTGTATTACAAGGACTTTCTATTATTTATCGTTCCTATCCAACCTCCCAAAAATTAGCAGGTGTTCTTTCCCATACTTAGTTTTAAAAGCAAAAGAAAATTGAAGGGAGGGTACTTTATGTTCAGTCAAGAAGGTGCATACACAATTTATTCCCCGGTCTTTGATTTAATAGCAGTTGGGATTTCTCCACCTACCCCTCCCTTTCTTTCCTGCTCTCTCTACCTCCCCACTTCCTCCACTATCTTGTAGCTGTAGGATGTTTTCTCAATGTGGAAACCCTTACCTAGGAGCCTAAGCAATTAATCTCAATGATCTCCACCTTTACACTGTCTAACTGCTATGCTGTGGAGTTCCCATTACCACTGGTGATTAGGATATATCCATCTTAATACAACTTGCTGATTGTTTCTTTTCTTCTTTTCCTCCCTCCCCAAATTTTTAGTTCTTGCGTACATGCAGTTTGTGGAGGATTACTCTGAGCCACAGCCTCACGTTTTTTACCAGACACCACAGAATGAGCATATTTATGAGCAGCGAAACAAACGGCTTCAGGAAGTCTATGGATTCAATGACTCCTTCAGCAGCACTGATTCATCTCTCGAGATTCTGCCTCCTCCAGCTCTCCCACCCAAACAAAGGCAGCTGGTGAGTTTGGCTTTATTATCTTTGCCAGGGATGCATAAAAGTCTGGATGTATCAGGGTTCAGTTACAAGGTTTATAAACCTGAGATTCAGGGGTGGGGGGGGACGAAGGAGTGTAACTGATGGGAAGGAATCACTTCAGCGGATTACAGCTAATATACGTTTTTGCATTTTAAGAAGCTTGGCATTGCTTTTGTCCTCCACCCTAGAGTGTCTCAAATTTCTTGATGGTAATTCTATGATTATTGGATAGAAAGGATTTAAATGTACACCTTACTAAATGTACTTTTTAATTGCTAATGGATTTTGTTTTGCACAGTCATTTTTTGTACCAGTTTAATTTCTCTTAAAATGGATTGTATATTCAATGAATTATTTGGTTAATCCCATGTTCAGACATGTTAAAATAGAAAAAGCAGTTGACCACTAGAGTTGTAACTTTTTTTCATTTAAATGTACAATTGGTGTTTCACTTTTTAAAAATAGCATAACTTTATTACTTTTGACAAGCTGTGCTATGTGTAATTTAAAATACTGTGATCAGTTCTAGACTTTGTCTCTCATTCAGTTCCAAGCTAGGTCCTTCCAGGCCTTTCTGTGGTATCTATGTGGTATCTCTTGCTTTTCATTAAGGCTTGAGGTTGTGTTTGATATGCATTGCTTATATTTTTCTGATCACTATATTTATATTTTTTTGGGGTGGAGGACGAGTGGCTGGGCAAAAGGAAATTATTTCCAGGCAAGAAGAGAAATCAATCTATTTTTTGAGCTTATTTTGGTCAGTTAGGTGCAGAACCTGGAATTTCTGGGTAAACGGTTGATTGCAGTACATTGCAGCCTTTGGTGAATGAGATCGTTGTTTAATAGTTTGGCTCTCTTTCTCCACATACTGGGCCCTGTTCATAATGGGGCAAATTTTGTTTAAACAAGTGAGCCAGTGGTTCGAAGCCTCAAATTCTAAAGACTCTTATCATTTTTGATCTATTCAGCTTTCATAGTTCATTAATGTCATACTCCTTCTAATTTTCATTGCTCATTTTGTAGCTGTGAGATTGCAGGATGCTACGGATGGTGGGCAAGATGATGCTCAGTACTGTTGAATTTAATTTTGCTGCATGGACCACAATGATGTAATATCTGTTATATACTTGTTGAAGATAAAACAAATCAGTTTAGGGTTTGGGAAAGAAGGTGCAAAGGAAAGCTTGAATTCATTTAAGCCACCATATGCTTACACCTAAATAAATGTATTCCTTTTGCATTACTTGTTAAATTTTAGATTGTTTGTTTATGAAGGGTCTTCCTTGTAATTTTTATTTCCTACTTAGAGAGACATAAGACTGCATTTCTTGTGATTTATAATACAACTCCCAGCTAGTCAGAATCATATCTGAGCACTTGAATTTTTAAAAAATTAAGTAATAAGCAGTAGGTAAATCTGTGACCACCTTCCATTTGAGAAGAAACAACTGATACAGACATCAGCTATCCAAGAGTTTTGAAAATATGCTGTTGGGTATGAAGTATTTATGCCCTGCTTATATTTTTATTTTCAATATCTATGGATATAAAATACTTTTAGCAATCTACTTTGATACATTTTTTTTCCTTCCCTGGTTTTGTATACACAGTGGAGTCATTTTTTTGCACTGTTTGCTAGACTTTTTCAATGTATTCATTGGTCTCAATCTCCATAACAGTCAAGAGAAATGATGCCCATTGGGCCACATTATGTGCAGTTACTTATGATGATGTGCATATGTATATCGTGGTAAAACATTGGATTCAAACCATCGGAGGATAATCCCAAAATTGTGATTTTTGATGCTATCAAAGCAATACTGCAAGTTTATACCAGTATTGCAGCTCTTGTAATTTTGTGCTGTTGTTGTTAATAAGACACTAGACATGGTCCAGACTTAAGAGTTGAGTTGATGGTTGAGGTTTGCAAGATCAAGTATTTCACATCTGAAGTACTTGAGGATGGAGAAGACGACTTAGGATGGAGAAAACTAATTCTGGGATGAGTTCTGCCTTACGTAAAAGCATTTGTTAATCAATCATTGAGTGGTATTGGTAGCTGTCCTCCTTTGTTGGTTAATGAAGCCACTAAAAGGCATGGAATATAAGAGCAAGGAGGTTATGCTAGAACTGTATAAAACACTAGTTAGGCCACAGCTAGAGTACTGTGTACAGTTCTGGTCTCCACATTACAGGAAAGATATGATTGTACGAGAGGGTACAGAGGAGATTTACAAGGATGTTGCCAGGACTGGAGAATTTTAGCGATGAGGAAAGGTTGGATAGGCTGGGTTTTGGAACAGAAGAGGCTATGGGAGATTTAATTGAGGTGTATAAAATTGTGAGGGACCTAGATAGAGTAGCTAGGAAGGACCCATTTCCCTTAAGAGGTTAATAACCAGGGGGCATAGATTTAAAGTAATTGGTAGAAGGATTAGAGGGTAGTTGAGATTTTTTCACCCATAGGGTGGTAATGATGTGGAACTCACTGCCTGAAAGGGTAGTAGAGGCAGAAACCCTCTTCGCATTTAAAAAGTACTTGGATGTGCACTTGACGTGTCATAACCTACAAGGCTACGGACCAAGAGCTGGAAAGTGGGGTTAGGCTGGATAGCTCTTTTTCGGCTGTCGCTGTCACAGACACGATGGGCCGAATGACCACCTTCTGTGCCGTAAATTTCTATGATTCTATGAAAAGGATTAAATTTAGATTGTGAATGGTACTTCATTACAGTAACGTACAATGTTTCTCATTACCTGATTATATGCCACAAGGGAGCATTTGAATCCAACAGCATAGTTTGAAGTGAGAATGTAAATGGGTAGGGAACAGATTATTTTTGGGATGGTTAGTCCGATCAGTTTCCTTTGCACCTTCAGGGACAAACATTGTTGATTTTGTGGTGGGATTTTTGACTTTCTTGAAAAGTTGCCATTTTTTGTAATTTGCAAACTTAGAATTGATTTTTAATTGCTGCTTAGAGTAGAAGTGGCTAGTGGTAATTCTTTTGGCAGGTCTAACATTTTCTCATGTATTTTGCAATGCATTCTTATCTTCCATCTTTTAATCACTTTCCATTTAGAAGCTGCCTGTTGTATTTACTGTACCAAGGGTTAAGCTACTGGCTGTAAATTTGGATTTTTAAAAATCCTTTGAATAGAAGGTTTTACAGAGAAACTTAAAATTATGATCCTGTATTCAACTATAATGCTGTGGTTCACCTTTGAGCCAAACAGTGCATTTTTTTGCACTGTCTGTCCAGCAATTTAGATTCTTCAGAAAACCGGACAATCAAGTCTAGATTTGACAGTTTGGAAAAACAGCACTGTACATGTATTGACAGAGCAGTCCACACTTGTGCTGAGCACAGATATTTAAATGCATTGAATCTGCTGTAGTAAATGGACCATATTTTTGAAATAGTGTAGTTATTGAAATCATATATGGGGAAGCGACCAGACTCTCTGTCGACCCAAGCATGTTTGCATGATATTAACTGACAAGCTCCACCAAATGCCAATGTTGGAGACTGTCCAGTGAGTTTGGAGCGCAGAGCAATTCTGGCCAAGCACTTGAGTTTAAAGTTTTTTTTAACCATGAAAGTAAATACTTTTTTTAAAAAAAACTTCTCATTTTCTGTTTTTTTTTGTTTAAAATTTCACCTGTAAAACATTCTTTAGAGAGAATTTTTGATCATGTACTTGTTTAGTTTCACCCAGATTTCTTTTTTTCTGTCAAGCCAGGTGTCTTGACATGCATAGAAACCTGTGCACCATCCAAACCAAAGTACTGAAAAATCCAGAGTTTCTGATATGGAGTTCACACTCTTAGGAAGACGTTAGCAAGTGCCAAGGCCTAGGGACCTCCAAGAGACACATAGTACTGCTTGAGTTTAACCAGCTTACCTGCACAGATCATTGGTAAGCTTCCAGCTGTATGTCCAGCCAGGATTATCCTATTCATTAGGATATTGGTTTAGTTATTTCTAGTTAAGTGGGAAGACTCCTAGCCCTAGTGGTAGGTCTATCCCTCTAGCTCCCATAAAAGAAACATGCATTGGCTAGTCAGTCATTAACAGTGCTCTTGAGTGCTGCAGACCTTCCTGGCACAGGGATGAGGGAGTTCAGTTATGTGAAGAGACTAGAGAATCTGTGATTGTTCTCAGAGCAGAGAATGTTATGGAGAGATTTAATAGAAGTCTTCAAAATTCTATGGGGTTTTGATACAGTAAATAAAGATAAACTGTGTCTAGTGGCAGGTGGGTCGGTACCCAGAGGACTCTGATTTAAGATAATTCACAAAAGAACCAGAGGAGAATTTTTTTTAATGCAGTGAGTTATGATGATCTGGAATTCACTGTCTGAAAGGGTGGCAGAAACAGATTCAATAGTAACTCAAAAGGGAATTGGAATAGAAAAGGAAAAATTCACGGATATGGGGAAAGAGCAGGGGAGCAGGACTAATTGGGTAGCTCTTTCAAAGAGTGGGCACAGGCACAATGGGCTGAATGGCCGCCTTCTGTGCTGTAAGATTCTGTGATTCTTATCAGATTACTGAGTCTGCTAAGTAAGGTTGACTAAGTTCAAATTTGTCGTCATCAGGCGTTTCATCTGGGAACCAATTCAACACAAGGAAAGAGCTCACTAACCCCTCCCTCCCTTCTGCAGTACCACCATTTATGCTCCGCCAAGGTTGATTAGATAGATTTCACTGTGCACTGTGAAATACCACACAGCTGTAGCTGATCATCATTGCAGCTTATCACTCAAAAATGAAACCGTTGAAATTGGCAGCTCTATCAGGGATCCAGCATAGACACAGTAAGTCCAGTGACCATTGTAGGATTGCAGAAAATTATCAGTAATGCAGATATTATTTTACAGTTTACACAACTTATTTTCAAAGCAAGATACCATATGTTTTTGTTTTGAGTGTCTGGGCACTGAAAAATATTCTGAATTGATGTGGCGGTTTTTGATCTATTTCATGTTTGGTTTTGAGCCCATTGCAGTCTCTCCAAATGTGATCTTGCATTCAGATGAATAAACAATGAATTCCTGATCTCTGTGGAACAACCTGGAGGAGGTGCTAAGAGGAGGCACTTCTCTAAAGAAACTGACTGTCTAGTGCAGCGAATAGTATCAACAGAAATTTGGGAGCAGTTATTTTTTTAAATTTGGGAATGACGTGTGCTGGTGGGGGTGACTGAAAGAAATTAAACAAATGTGCTTGCTATCAAAATCCATGCTTTTGGGTTTCTTCACAAAACGTTGCACCACCTACCTTCCTTGGTTGAAAAAAAAACAAATGTTTAAGTGTTATATAAAGGAAAGAAAGACTGCATGATACAGGATTGCAGGGACCTCCACCAGTAGTGTTTCTACCCCAGTTAGGTTGCCCATGGTCTGTGGAGGATAATTTGAAGAATCCAGCACTTAAAAGTGAGTAATTTGCCTTTTCTGATTAGCATTATTTGTGTGAACAGTTATACTCCTAGAATGAAATGTTCAACATGGTAAAGTATGCTGTGTAGATGAAGCCATTTATAAAAACTGTTATTTCAACTGAAGCTCTGTCCTTGAAAAGATGTCAAAGATGACTCAGTAAAATTTAGCTTGGAATAAATTCCACATGAAATACTGCAGCCAAACATCTACTGAGCACTACCTGTGGCATTCGGTAGAACCACTGCAATTATAATCCTTTTAATTAATCTGTATAGTTGTGTAAACATTTCAACCTTGACAATTGACTTTTTGTAACACAAAATATCTTATCCTCCAAGTTGTAGTTTGTTCCCTTTGCTATTGACCGTTTCTGTTTCTATCTTTGTATGTGTGTATGTCTCTCTCTCTCCACTGATGTTCCAAGCAGGCATCCTATGCAGCTGCTGCCTCATCTTCCTACTCCTCCTCCTTCTCTTCCTCCTCTTCTTTCTATCTTCAGCAGTCGAAGGTGTTTGTCCTGCCTGAGGACGCCAATACTGCTGCCAGTATCAGCATGTCCGTCTCCAATTCCTTCCTGAGTCGTCACAACTCCTTATCCTCATCTTCGGTGAGTGTGTTGACTGTAGCTTGTGTCTTGTGATCTTCTGTGTGAGCATTCTTCCATGTACCTCAACTAATCATAAAGGAGAGGTCAGACTGGACTGTAATAGTTGGGGTTCAAAAAAAACACTGCATTATCGTTAGTTTGAGAATCGCATGTTGTCTGTTCATTTGGGGTGATGTAACTTGTGATCAAGAATTTTCATTTGCACTCACTGAATTAGAGTTGGCAGCCAGAACTGTAGGAGGAGTTTGCACCAGCTTACTAACCAAAGTTATCGTTACATTGGATGGTCATACAGATAACTCTAGTTCTTCGTTGAGGTTGAGTGCCTTTTTAAAAAAAAAATGCTGGATTTTTTGTGTGCTAGCAACTGAAAGTTCAAGTTACCAAAGGGACTGAACAGAGGCTCATATAAAATTACAGATGCACAGACTCCCAATTTTATAACGTTACATCTGTTAAGCAAAATCCAGCGCACTGATTTTAAATATGGTTTTTATAAGACAGTCATTGAGAAGAGCCATGTTGGGTCAAAAACAGTCTACTTTTCTTACAATGTTTAAAAAATGAAATAGGCCATTGAGTGTATGTACGAATCAAGATTCAGATTAGACTCTTCACCAACTCAGCATGAACCAGCGATTGAATTTGGGACATCAGTTTATTTAAATAATTCTGTATTACGCCACCACCATTTATGCACTGGGTCATTAGGGGAGCAGATCTGAATTCTAAGAAATATTTCCTAGTAACTGGTATATTTCAGATGTCTTCAGTAAAACCAGTGGAATAAGTAATTACAATAAAAAATTCTTCAGTAACTTTTTCTAAAAGGTTTTAGCAAGGGAGGAAATTCTAATGTCAAAAATTCCAAATACCAGTGTTACTGAAGCAACAGGCATCAGGAGGATTCTTGCACAGTTCATGGTGTCATGGCTCATGGGAATGGGTAACATATGTGGAGTTGGAGAGATAATTGACGACATGCTTTATTTGTGTGATTCATGCTCTGCTTTCGCCCCAGCAAGTGACTGCATTCAAAACATTCCAGTGCCGTTCCAGGCATGTCAGGCAGGCGGCTGAAGACTGGTCATTTTGTTTTTTGGATTGGGATCAGCATGATGTCATGCTGTAGTGGGGATAGGCATTAGATCACAGCAAATTAATTTCTAGTTTCTTGATTTGATCTGGAATATTAATGAAGTGGTAGGTTTTTAAAAACTTTTTTCTTTAAAATATTTATTTACCTCTCCTAACTAAAAGACCATTGATTTGTTTGTATTTTTTTAGTAATTGTGATACCTGTACTTGTTTATCCTAATATTTTGCAAAGTTGGAAGTGGTTACAAATGAATGCACTTTCCAAAAAAAATGCAGTGAACCTAGAAATTACACTTCCTATAATTTGTTACATATGTGAACTTGTTTACATATCCATTTTAAGACTTTCATTTTTAAAAGTGGAATTGTGCACTAGTATTAAATGATGATGTCTGGCATCACTGTAGAGAAATGGCCAATTGAGGAGCTGCTTGACATGACCATATTTAGCGTACAGTTGTAAATTTTACTATCTTTTTCATGTCCTGTTCTAGTATTTTTAAAGGTAGTATTTTTGGACTGTTATATCTTGAAGTCCTGCTCCTGCCCCAACAATCTAATACGTGTGTTCTCCTTCTTCTGCCACCCTCCCTGAAAAAAACAGTTCCCCTTCACTACTGTGCAATACTGTGATACTTCAAACCACAAGTGATGAATTGCTAACAGCTCTCGTTCAGCGCTGTTTATGAACTAAAATGCTAAGTATTTGAAGATGTTGCAGATTAACTCCTCCAATAGTTTCTCCCAGCTCAAATTAGAAACTTGCATGTGGGGAGTTGCAGGGGAAACTCTGTGTCCTATTTCCTTCACAAAAGAAAATATTAGTGCACCATGGAGCTGTGCCAATTGGGAATCTTCAAATAGTCACGGGGAGTCAGAGCTGCCTTGGTTAAACGGCGATGATTTATTCTGATATGTAGAGTTGCTTTATTTTTTGGATTATTGCAGTAATATTTTAACCAGTAATATTAATGTGCTGACTGGGCTATAAAACGTATCTTGTTTAGGTAGGATAAGTAGTACATGAGAAACCAAAAATTAATTTGTCTCGCTATTAGTCACAGACCACACTTGCCAAGAACAGATAGTAGTACAGCCTGTTGTATTTAAGTTGTTACCTGATGCTGACTGATTATTTTAAGATAACTAGTTTAAGAGCCTAGATTTTCTGCCATTTTGTGTTCATTTCTGTTAAGTGAGCACCCTTAGTTCTAAATCCCTAGTATTCTGTCATAATTGTGCATTCAATAATCAGTCTAGATCATACATAAATAAATTCATATATTATAAAATGCCTCTTTCTGAACATTTGTAAATTGGAGCATGCATTCAATTCTTTCTGCACAACTATATTGGGAGAATAGTTTAACCTAAAGTTACGATTTTACTTATTTTCACAATATTTGTAAAAAGATTTATTGTCATGCAGCTTTCTTTTTAGAAGTGCACAAATACAAAAGCTTAATTTCTTAAACAATTATTGCAGAATACTTTGAGGGGAGAAGTATACAGAAGGAGGAAGGCTGCATAGTGAAGGAGATGGAGCTGTCAAACAGCTAAATTACAAGGAGACTTTTTTGAAGATAGTGAGAGCAAATGAAGTGATTTCGGGAGAGAATTTCAGAGGGGAGAGGCAAAGTGACTTACCGCAGAGGGCGTGGTGAACTAGTAGTAACCCAGAATCGGGGGAATGGGTGGTCCACTTAGGGACATATAAATGGAGAAGATCTCACAGGGTGGGGCAAGGCAGAAGAAGAATTTGATGGCTATTATGAAGATCTTGAAATTGATTCACTGGGCACAGGAAACCTCTGGAGCTTGGCAAGGGTCAGGGTGATGGCCATGCAGGACACTGTGTGGGAGAAAATAAAAGCGTTGGAGTTTGGGATTAGCTGAAGATTGTGAAAAGAAGGAGGCGGGGTGGCCTGCATTGGAGAAATCAATCCTGGACATGAAAGCATGCATTTCAGGGCAGTCGGAGAGATAAAATGTTCCATAGGAGGAAGAAGGTGGTCTTGATCCAACTGGACTGATGATTTGGTAAAGTATAGCAATAGTCTTGAAGTTGACAGCGGTGGCAGTGAAGTTACATTGGTATCATCTCCGCACATGGGGAAATCTGACTCAGTGCGTGCGGTTAATGTCACCAAGGGATAACATCTAACGGGTGAATAGGAAGCGATCGGAGATGTACAACATGAGGAACCATAGTCATAATCACAGATGATGTCTCTGATCAGGAGAGTTTGTGCTGTGGGTGTGGTGGAAATTGGATTGTAGGCACTCAAGCAGGGAGTGGTGAGAGAGGTGAGCAAGACTAGTTGGCTACAGTGTCTTCAAAGGCATGGGAGAAAAAAAGGCAAGCATTGAGGAACAGAAAAGTTCACAATCAAACTTAAAAGAAAGCATTCAGATGGTTTCATTTTATAAACTATAATGCACACACAAAACAGTTTAAAAATAAAAATATATTGCATTAGGCAGTCATTTTTCTCTCTAAGGTACCATTTTGGTAGTTTCTGCAGAGTGACCAACTACTGTTGGAATTTTGCACTGTATTCTGAAGATACTATTGCAGACCAAATTCAGGGCAGGTGGAGGAAAGTCTATAAACAGGCTAAAAACTGAACATTGAAACTGAAAGAGTAGCTGTGGTTTGTTTGCAGTGTAAGTTTTACGTAGTCTACAGTACAGAAGCAGACCAGACCATTCAGCCCAACAGGTCTATGTTTATGTTTCACACGAGCCTCCTCCCACCCCTCTTCATTTAACCCTATCAGCATACCCTTCTAGTTTTACATTGAAACTACAGCACAGAAACATGCCATTCGGCCCAACTGATCTATGTTTATGTCTCCCACGAGCCTTCTCCCTACTTCATCTAACCCAATCAGCATACCCTTCTATACCCTCATGTGCTTATCTAGCATCTCCTTAAACGCATCTATGCTGTTTGCCTCAACTACTCCTTGTGGTAGCTCGTTCCACATTCTTACCACTCTTTGGGTAAAGATGTTTCTCCTGAATTCCCTATTGGATTTATTAGCGTCTATTTTATATTTATGACCTCCAGTTTTGGACTCCTCATAAGTGGAAATATTTTCTTTATTTTACCATATCATTATCTTAAAGATCTCTATCAGGTCACCCCTCAGCTTTTTTTTTCTAGAGAAAAGAGCTCCAGCCTGTTCAGCCATTCCTGATAAGGATATCCTCTCAGTTCTGGTATCAGTGAGGGGATACCTGAGCCCAATTCATTTTTTAGCAAGTGAGGGGATTTAAACGTGTATCATAGGGGTAATGGTTCTGGTGCTGTTTGGGATTAGTAATTCAGAGTAATGAATATCCTTTGCTATTTTCAAATTATACATACTTCCTGTTAAATAACATTTGGAATAAAATTGCAGTGCAAGCAATGGCATTGATTTTCATCTTTTCTAATTTGACACTCAATGTGTAACACTTTAGTTTTTTGTGAAGTATGAGGATGAGTTTTGAATTGGAAATTTTAAATATTTAAATCATGAAAATGATATGCTAGTTTTAAAAAAAACACAAAATAAGACTGGAGATATATTGGAGCTGCTGAATTTTGAATAATCCGGTGTTCTCCAGATCAAGTTGTAAACTTATGGGGTGTTTTCTTTTTTAAAAAAATAGTACATCACCATTGCTGGAAGAAGTTGTTTGGTGGGTTTTGGTCCCTATGGACCATATTGAGAAATTCTTAATTTCCCCCCCCCCCACCTCCTCATTTGGGGGAGGCTCCCACCTTTGTGTAAGCCTGCATTATAAGAGATCAAGAGCTTCAGATACTTGAAGAATCAGTGACGTTCACAGCAGCATCATGACCTGACATTTGCATCGAAGTGTCATGATGTAATTTTTCCAGCCAGTCTGGATTCAGTAGCTACAGTCAACATTAATTGGCACTCCATAACCTCCTGGAACACCTGCTGTATGCTGGTTTCAGACCATATTTGGGCAGTTCATGGCAATGAGGTTGGAATGTAGTTATGTCTAATGCTGTGCAAGTTCTCAATAGGAAGTTTCACTTGGGCAGTATTTGCCATCATTCTTAAGCTAATTGCATAGACCTTTAATTCAATTGTTACTATTCATCGATATGAAAGATTTCTGCTCTCTCAAATTGTTTTTTAATAGTATCTAATGTTCACTGTTTTAAAATTGTGCCAGTAATTAGGCACCCTTCTAAACCTATCCTTCCCCAAAAAAAACTTTCATATTCATTTGCACATTATGGTTGGTAAGTTTCATCCAGCGGAGACATTATGTTCCAATGATGTCACTTTGTTGCTGTGCAGTCTTTTAACTCGGGGTAGCGACACCATCTTGAGAACCAAGATAGGTAAATCAAGCAGATATAAATACATTGGATTTTTTCCCAATACACTTCTGGATTATCCAGTCCAGTAGTGTTTCATTATGACAAATTTCACTTGAGTCTATTAGTAAGTTACTGCAGCATGAATTGGTAACTCCTTTGTTATGAATGTTATGTGGATAAATAAATGGAGCTCCAACTTCAGATTTATTATGCACAGACGTGTACTGTAGCACTCCCAATCTGTGGCATTATAAAGCTTTGACTCCTTATGAGATGCTCCATTCAATAGTCATATTTAATTTCTGTGGCTGAAGAAATTCCTAATCTACATAAATATAATTTTCTTTATCGGCAATGGAATATTTATTTTGCAAGCTGTAATAGTTACTTGGTACCCAATTAAAAATGCTTCGCTGTCCACAAGCTATGAAACAGTAGACAAATGCACAGTTAAGACATTTGTATGAGCTATGCCAAAGAACTGATGAAGTATTTTTGATATTTGGGGCCCCAGTGTAACCCAAATCTATGTAAATACTATCTTAAATGGTAGACAAAACAATTGCATCTACAGACGCACATCATTAGAAAATTATTCATGTAGTGTGGAAAAAATGACCAAGTACATTCTCTGCCAGTTAAACAATGTAAATACAATAAAAGTGTCATGCAATTGGACAGGCTTTTCTGTTTCACTTTACAGATTTCAGCATTTCTCTCTTGGTTGTCCTACAGATCAGTTGTGCCATTTTTAATATATGAATGCAGTGAGGTCCGAGAACAAATTGCTGCTAGATTTTAGATTGTCTGTGTCCCGAGTGTGGCGTTAATGGTAGCTCTAGAGTAGTTCAGGGCCTCACTGTCACCCTCTGTTTTCTTCACCAATTTTCTATTCTTACTGGCTTATAGATGCCAGCCACCAGCTGCCTTCTGGTATCTCTCCCAAGTGGCCATTATTTGAGTGTGCCTCAACCATGTTAGTAGGCTGTTTGACCATGGGGACATCACGGCTCAGCCTGACCCTGCCCAATTATTTTCCTGCCCAAACGCAGGGCTGCTGAACCCAATTCTAGTGCACCTGCTGTCATACCAGGCGACATTAGCTAACTGCACAGACCAAGGGTCAAATATGGGACAAACTTGGTCTGTACAGCTTAGCTATGCACTGAATAAACTAAGTTTTTAAATTCCGTTCATCCTCTGACATCGACGAAGGCAGCCAAAATATCATCTCATTTTCTGCTGTGAGTTCTTTGATGTCTGATGAGACCGAGTATGTTGTGGCATTTCACTATGTAGTTCCCACCATCTTAGTATAATCTAAGCTGGGACAGCATCAGAAGCAGGTGCCTTCCCATTTGAGTCCAACCGGATGGCTTTTTCAGTCTCTGAGATAGTTCCTTTGCAAGGATATCATTGATGGCTCGCTGAGGCAGCTGATTTCTTATTTAGAAGGTTTTGGAAATGTTCAGATCATCTTTTCAGGATCTGATTTTTGTCTGAGGAGTGGTTTCATCAGTGCTCATAACGACTTAAGAGTCTTATAAAAGTTCATGTCATTCTGGTCAGCATTGGACTGCAATTCATCAGTCTTTTTGTTTCAGCAGGTGTCTCACACGTAACCATTACTTCGGTCTGGATTTGTTTATGAATGTTATCATGAGCATGCTTCGACTTGTTTGTTGACTTGTCCTTTATACATGATGAGTGCAGGCAGTGTTTCTCATCAAGTAGCCTTTTTATTTCATCAAACAGGTCCTGGTGTTTAAGGATAGTTGGGTCCAAAGCTTCTAAAGCTGAATTGTGGACTGCATCTGTGAGGCAGTTCCAGTCAGTTTCAGTGTCACCAGAAGCTGTATTTACAGTGATAAAATGGTTTTGAATAGCTGTGTAGAGTTCTTATCTTGAGCAAACAGACTTGAGTTTGCTCACATTTAACAGAGTGCTTTTTTGCCCTAGGGCCTCCAAGAGGGTTTAATGTGAATGATTGAGTTTTGGGCGAATAAGGCAATGGTCTGCCCAACATTCAGCACCTCATTGCTTTGGTGATCTTGACATCGTCATTTGTCCTTTTTACTGACTAAGTTGTAATCAATCAAATGCCAGTGAATAAACTCATTAAACTATCAGGAAAGCACCAAGCTGCCTGTTCATCCAGTGGGAATGTGACCAGTGGTGCGAGAATAAACATAAATTTAAAATAATCCAAAAGGTTCAAGTGGTTAGAGATATTGCATAGTTCATTATTTTCTGAAATTCTGCATGAGTAAGCACTACTAGACAGTGGTACCCATCGCCCACACCCCCCCCCCCCCACAAAAGTTGCAGATGAGACCCCCATCCTCTGAGTTAATTTTGGCCCACCCCTCCTACGCCCCCCCTCCCCAGCCCACAAGTGTCTATAGAACTAAATTAACATATATATATTATACTTAAGACAATTATTATGCTAAGCTTTTATATTCCTAATAGCAGCAAAAGCAGATTAACAAGATACATGCCGATCAGCAAATTTGTCAATGCAAAAACTTAATATAATTTCAGTTTGTGATTGATTCTAAAATATCATTTTCACTGAAATTCAATCTGTTGCTTTCTATATCCTGAAGTTGCACTCTATTGGTGATAATAATTTGATTGAAATGCCAATCATACTTTTGTATCCAAAAACTAAAAATTTGTGCGGGGAAAGTTGTCATATTTGGGACACACAATTTCAAGCTAAGTAAAAGGAAACTATTATTAGAACTAGCTAGTTGTCTTCCCCCTACTTATTCTCTGGTTGGTCTGTCAATCATTGCTATCTGCTTCCTTATCAGCCTGCATTGATTCTTCGTGGAACCAAATAAGATCATAGATATCTTCTCGAGACTGACCAGAAACACTGCTGTCACAGCTACAGCTAGATGTTGCCGCTTGTTCAATAATATTGGTAGAGCTTAAAGTAGTGTTAATAGGACTGTGACTGTTACAATTTTCATTGGGTAAATCCTACTGTAAAACTGACAATGGTACGACAATTTGAGAGTTCGGCAAATCTGGATGCCTGTACTTTTTCCGTAGATCATTATCTATGGTTTCTGAGTTTGAAAGGCATTTCTAGATTGTTTCTGTCAAAAAACTAAGAGATTATCATTTTACAATTTTGTGTAAATATAGCAAGCACTTATATTTGACTAATGTTTTTTTGTCTTGAACTGACCATGGTTACTTTGCAACACTTTAAGGCTTTCTCACTGGCTTGAAACTAAACCAGCAGGCTTGCCTCGCGACTGCTCTGCTTAAACTTATGCTCTAAACAAACAGCACAGTCTAAATTTGTCGCTGTTGAATGGGAAAATGCTGCTCATTGTATCTCTCATAAATTGATTGTACAGGAGAAATAAAAGTAGTCAAAGACTTTGTACATGATGGGGGAGGGGGAAATGCTCTTTAAAGGAAATTGCTTTTAAGCGACTTACTATACTGTGGGATTGTCTGATTTTTCTCTCTCTCCTCAGTTCAAGTCGGTTTTTAGGTCCTATTCGCAGGATTTTGTTCCTCACCATCACACCTTTGCATCTCCTTCTCTCTGCACTATCTCCTCCCACTTTCCAGCTGTGCACCAATCGAGGAGCTCCGATCTAACTTTACCGGGCTCGGCTGGCATAGTGAAAGCTACGGAACTGCTGGACTGCTCTCATGACAATGCAAAGCCCGTACCTGTCTGCCTCCTTCCTGAATCTGCTTTTCCCACCTCTCTCCAAACTTCTTCGGTGAGAACTGCTTATGATTGCTTTAGTGCTTTTCAAATCCAACACTATATATATATATATATATATATAAACTCTCCTAAAACTGTTATTGGGGTAGGGAAATTCAGTTGATATCTTTAAATTTATTCCCCCACTTCCAACCAAATAAGCTTGCTTTAAATGTACAATGTGAGTTTGTATGCCATCTGTTCAAATGAAACCTTCTACTCCAGATAGAAAAGTAAGTTTTTTTTTAAAAAAGGGATGTTTGTCAACATGTCACTCAGCTCTTAAAAGGAAATGGTCTACTGGTAAGAAAAAGTACAACTTCAGTGCTGATAATTTGTATTTTTAATTTTTTTAAAATGTTTATCAAGTTCCATACTGTGGAAACACTTGAGGAATCCCATCAGGTGAAGTACAACCCAGACTCAGCCAAGTTCATTCTGTTCATCACATTTGTGCTTTAACCCTGAACCATGGAGAACCCCCACTTTCTACACCTGCCATTCTTGGGTTCTAAAATTTTTAAATTGCCCAATTATGGTGTAGGCCCACACCCATGAGGAACTGCACTTGAGTTCCAAACATGGAGAGACTTGCCTTATATCATTTGGGGGAGGGGTTAAGAATAAATATAATGAAGGGGCAAAATAGTTTAAAATTGTAAGCTTAAAGGTGTATAAAGAGATATTGTAGAGAGAGATTAAGGAGAAGAGTAACGAGAGAAAGAAAGGAAAAGGATACCGAGGAATATGAATGTGTCACGGTTGCAATGTTTATATGTGCAAAATATTAGAAATAAAGACAAGGTACTAACGGCACCAATTAGAATGGAGGATGACATTGTAGCCTTAACAGTTGGTGCGAGACTGGGAATTAAATAGTCCTGGTTATAAAACTCCAGGTTGGCAGGGTATGGTAGGAGTTTGCCCCAGGGATCTGTGTTGAGACCTCTTGTTTTCCATTTATATAAATGATTCAGATATGAGTACAAGAGGAATGATATTTAAGTTTTCTGATATCACATTTGAGGCATGACATACTATGAGTAAGAAACCCAACTGGTTCACCAATGTCCTTTAGGGAAAGAAACCTGTTA
Organism: Heptranchias perlo; assembly: GCF_035084215.1. Classification (NCBI taxonomy): domain Eukaryota; kingdom Metazoa; phylum Chordata; class Chondrichthyes; order Hexanchiformes; family Hexanchidae; genus Heptranchias; species Heptranchias perlo. Next base: position 27,376,746 of record NC_090355.1, read on the forward strand.
TCCTTGGTCTCGTCCATATGTGACTCCAGCCCTACACTAGCATGGTTGACTCTCAATTGCCCTCTAAAGTGGCCTCGCAAGCCGCCTTGTTGTATCAAACCACTACTATGGATGAACAATCAATGTTAGCCTTTCCAGCGACGCCCACATCCTGAGTGAATTAAAACTGCAGGAGATTGGAGGAGGACATGGAGAGGTTAGTGAAGTAGGAAGACATGTGGCAGATGTAGTTCAGTGCAGAGAAATATGAAGTGGGAAAAGAATTTTGAAAGCAATTGTACCCTTAAAAGGTAAGATTCTTGAGAGTGGAGGAACAGATAATTAGGACTGCAGAAGCATAGATCTTTAAAAATGGCAGTGCAGGTAGAAGAGGCTGTAAAAGCAAATGGGATTCTGGGTTTTATATGTATATGTGTATACACACTTATTTTTTGTATATTTACATGTATGTATATAAGTGTATAATTAATATATTTTATTTTTTAATATATTATATATAAAAATAAGCAAAGAAATAATTGTGAATTTGTACAAGCCATTGGTTAGACCACAGTTGGAGTATTGTGTGTCGTTCTGGCCAATTCATTTTTATAGGAAGAATATATATGGGAGCCATGGAATGGATATCGCCAAGGTTTGCTATAATGATACTAGGAGTTATGAGATTATAGTTATGAAGAAAGATTCAAATTGGGGCCTTTCTCAGTTTAACAATGAAGGTGAAGGATTTAATCGGGGTTTTCAAAATTGCAAAAGGTTTTGAGGATAAACAGTGGAAATATAGTTTCCACTGTTTGGGGGAATCAGTAACATGGGCACATCGGCTATAGTTTGAGTAGAACAACAAAAGGGGAAGTTAAATTTTTTTTCACACAGGGTTATTAGAGCATAGAATGCTTTGCTGCAAGTGGCTATAGAGACATTGACTAATGTCAAGTTAAAAGTGACCTGGATAAATATTTGAAAAGGATACAGGGAAATGGGATTTAAATGGATAGCTCCAGTTGAAGGGGGTAACACCAGCATGAACCTGATGGACAAAATGGCCTCCTCCTGTACTATAATTTCTGTGATTCTATAACTTGTCACTGGAGGAAACTTTTGTCCCATCAGTTTGGGCTGGCTTTGAATCCAGATCTTAAAGGTGAAAGGACACTGCACCAGCCACTACTTTTCTCCGCCCAGCCCCTGTTTGTTTCCAGCTCCTATCTTTTCAATGAGAGATTGTATTACCAGTCATGCTGATTTGAACCTGGTCTGTAAATGGTGATAGGAGCCCTGTTTTTTCACATTTTTTGTTGAAATCTTCACTCCATTATAATGAAAGCCTTTGTCTTGGCCTGAATGCAAACTGTAAAGCTAATGGTAACAGCTTTTTTTTTCCAAGAAAAACTTAAAATGTTTAACAATTATAAACTCTTTTGGACTACAGTCCATTAAGTTATTTTTGTGCTAAAAGAAAATCAATTTATTAAATAATTTGAATTAAGCAATTTTGAATTAAGATGAATAAACTGTATACTAATGCCAAACATTCAGTAAAATATTGAGCTTAATGCTGCCTATTTCTGGGAAATTGTTAGTTAGGTGTTGGTAGCAAAGCCACCAGGAAGAAGTAGTTTTTCACTTGATACAGCTGGTGTTCAACCAACTTTTCATATTTAAAACATACTGTTTGGGAAGTGCTTGGCAGTGTTCTGTTCTGTAGTTACATTTCTAATACTAGAAGAGAGACAAAGATCCTGTTTGTCCTTTCCTTGCATTGAAATTTTCACCAGTCAGAGGGTGAGTAAAGCTCTGCACATGCACATGATTTTCCCAATTTCAGAGTGGTACACCTGGACCGTATAACTCCAGCTAACCACTTATGTTGCTCAAAAATGATGGTTCTTGGATCAGTGTAACTAGGTATTTAACATAGATGAACATTAGGGCATTATTTTGTTAATTGACTTTCAGCCATTAATTTTTTTCAAAAGAAGCTTTTAGATATTTGTCAGCAATAATCTTCTATGAGCAGGGTTTGATTTTTATTTCAGATTATTGAGCTAGTTGGCTATGTTTTTCATGCACCTACTGCCGGGTTAAGTTGTAGTGTGTATGTAGATTGGAGTGAGCATCGAATCGCAGAAAGGTGTCCTTTTTAAGGAAAGTTCATTAAATATTCAGGAAAATCAATGTTGGGGTATATAATTCAAGAATAAATCTTTGCTGTACAAAGAAACTATTTGAGTTGTAGATATAAATGCAAGGATATCACTCCAGAAGTTCTCTGCCCCTTTCAAAAAATAAAGATAAACCACTGCTCAAATATTGCCTCAACCAGATGAACTCCCAAATATACTACAAGTGGCTACAGGCTATTAACCTGAGGTTTGTTAAATTTTTTAAATTTGCAAACCTGGATATTTATGGAACTCTGTAGCAAGCTTACTTTTTCCCATTTCTAAGAATGTTATCCATAGTCTTCCTGATTTTGATTTGTTTTTTGTGGGTTTGATGTTTATTTTTAGCTTTTTATTTGGTTTCACCAAATTCATTGTGTTTTAATTTGATCAAAGTAGCTGTCAAGTGGCATGCAGGAAAGGAATTGCAGGCATGCTGAATCTCATGGTCGCAAGTTGGTGGGTACAATCATGCAGGCGGGAATTTTAAAATCAGACTGAGTTAATGGAGAGTACTTGGTGTGAATATTTTTGGTTTTTTAATATTCAATATAGATTCCTTGTCATTTTGATGGATTTTTATCGGTTAAACCTGGGAATGTTTTATCGGTTAGAGGGAATCCTAATTATTCAGTTTCGCTTAAGTCGCACACTTTCTAGAACCGTAAATATTTGTCTTTGCCTTTGTTTCACATCTGTTCATTGCACACGACTGGCTATTCACCCACCGATCGTTTACTGATCTCTAATTCTGTGGAAACAATTATATTTACCTGTTGCCTGAAGCCCTGCGTGCAGTAGCAGACTTCTATAAATAGGTTTGTTTTTCTTCAAACGTGCAGTCCAACACCGCTCAGTGCTGATCCACATTATAGGCTAATATATTCCATCTTGTGACCCATTATATCATAGGATTCTTTATTAGAATTTTTGTTGAGTTCATCCATATACCACTATATAATTTCTATATAGGTTAATATTCTAGATTGATTTTTAAGACTATATATATATACTTTGCACAAAGTATGTAGAACAAGAATTTAACCTTTGCTGAAGTATAGCAGTGTGCAAAGATAACACTTCTGCAAGGCTGTGGTCGGCTAAAGAAACAACAAAATGGTGGCAATTGGATTGAGACTAATTTTGTGGACGGGTGAAAATAATCTGGTGCAAGAATTTTAACCCAGACATATTGTAAACAATTTTACAACACCAAGTTATAGTCCAGCAATTTTATTTTAAATTCACAAGCTTTCGGAGATTTTCTCCTTCCTCAGGCAAATGTTTCAAGATCTCGAAGATCACATCAACCCAGACATAGGCAGCTATGCCTCACAGACTGCTTCAGATACATGTGTGTGTGAAGTAAAAACTTTATTTCTATAATAATGTTGATGGGATAGCTTTTTTGATGGCTACTGGTTATTGTCTTTTGTTAATCATGCCATCTAGCGACTCGAGGCCTTAATTTTGAGGCCCGTTGCCGAGGTTCAGCTCTCTACACACTGTAATACTTAATTCACTGAGTTCACTTTCAGTAGCAAAGTGTTTCTTATGGGTGATTTACATTTTGATGCATGTGTGATATTTACATCATGAAAGAAAGCAAGTGTTTTTTTTACTCCATACTCATTGAAAGGAATGAAAGACTTTCAAAATACTGTACTCAAGTCTGTGATGTGTTACAAAGGTGCTGTAAATAATTGAAAATTAATTTATTGGTTGATTATCAAAAGGTATTTTTCCCCCAACTTGTTCAAATTCACAACTCATTTTTGGAGATGGATTTCGTGAGAAATGTACTACAAATCAGCAAGACTTCTAACAAAAAAAACACACGAACATATCAAAGATACCAAATATCTTGCCAATATTTGGTATCTTTGATATGTTTGTGTTGAAACTTCAAACTTTGATGTCCATGAGGCTTTCGTCACTTGGTTTAACCTTTTTTGTTAAATAATTGATGTGGGGAAAAAAACTGCAAATGCTGGCAATCTGATGAAACAGAAAATGTTAGGAATACATAGCAGGTTCATCAGAACCTGAAAACGGTAGGTTAACATTTTGGGTGGACACCATTCAACAGAACTCGAATTACAGGCACTTGAGAATGAATCCAGTTTTCATGGTCTCATAGCAAGGCACCTCATTGAGTGTAGGCCAACTGCGAGCTGGGGTGAGGGAAAAATTATGTTATTAGCGTGTCTCTGTTGCAAACTTATCGGCTTTGCATAGACTGTCATTGGCAGGTGCATTTGCAAAGGCCATCGCTTGGGCTGTCTTGCCCTCCCAAGTGAAGAAAACTGCACGTCACTGAATCCATGATAAATACGTGGGTGGATGGAAAAATAAACTGCAGTAGAGTATTTCAAATGACCTTGAGAATAAATAGTAAGAAGTGAGTAAACATGAGCGATTGGGCTCAAGATCCAAGTTTGCGTAATGGCACTTGTCTGTGTATTAATTATGGTCTTGAGTTTGGAAACCATTATGCACAGAAACAGGAGTGAGTATCTTGAGACCTTATGGTCTTGTCTCCTCTAGAGCGAGAGCAATAGTGAGGATGCTGGTGAGGGTGAATACGTCAATCTGTATTCGTCCAACCAAACCAATGGAGACCTCTCTCACCCAGAAGCAGTAAGTAGCTTCAGAAGCATGTGAGTCATTGCTGCTTGGCTGTCGAGGAAAGCATGCTGGAAATGGTCTTTTGTTGTGGTGCTCATATCATTGTGCTGTGAAACTCATCATTAATAAAATTAACACCCCAACCAACCAACCACCCGCCCACCCAGTATTCTTTTGTTGCCCTGCTTTGATGGTAAAATATCACATGACAAATTTTTGACATTGAAGTTGTCTGGCAAGTACAATATAGCTGGTAGGTCTGAGATTCCATTATGATCGGGAAGTGTTCCTCTTTTTTGCCAAAGAAAATTTAGCTTAATTGGGAATTTCTACCATTAACAGTTGACATTGAAACACAATATGGGCCAATTTCTATTTGATAGGTAAGATTTTATGAAATATCTAGTGTAGTTCCCCTTTTAAGTTTACTTGCACCTACAAGGCACTACCATGTCCTGCAGTAGTTTACAAAACCTAAAGCATTATTGCAACTTCCAGTTCTAAGCATGCAGCGCACTGTCAAACTTCAATACACAACCAAGCTAGGATGTCACAGCTTCACCCAACTAGATACTTGCAGGCATAACAAATATTTCAGTGGGCATACAGCAGCCATGATAGCATAGCACTGTCTCAACATCTAGCTTGGTATTGCTGAATCCAGTTTTGTATTTGAGTTGCACACAGGTGAAGGGTGACACTTTGTCTATTCCTTCACCTGCAGTGCAATGCCCCAGTCAAACTGGAGCAGCAAGCATACTATTACTACATTAGTACCCAACATCTCTCTGTACAGGAAAGTCATCTATCATACTGCATCACTTAAGACATTTACAGCAGAGAATAAATCACTTTCTCCCAGTGCAGGGAACCATGGGACATTAATTTCTGCAGTTGATTCAGCTGTGTGTACAGAATGCTGAATTGCTTCTTGGTATTCCAGTCATTGATCAAACATGTAGTTGAGAAGTCTGTGGTTGTTGGGCTTGGTGGTGTAGCTTTGAAGCTTCTTATAAAACATGTGCCTTTAACATGCTTCATACTGCTACATATATAACTGCTTGCATGGAGAATGGCTTTTGGCCATTGGACTGCTTTCTCTCACATGGCTGCAGTAATGAAAATGGATTGATTGGCTTTCTACTCCAGCCTTTCTGCATGAGAATATATTGAGAAAAATATAGGGCTTTCAAGAATAGTAAAAATGTGTAACTAATTACTGATTGGTTATACCAAATGGATAATCAGTTGTAAACATTTTTCTCCTGATGTACATGTAAATATTACCAATTATACCCATTATTTCTTCTGTACTGTGCATTACATTAATCTTAAAAGATATACTCCTCATACTTGTACAGATTGGAGACCAAACTATTACCCAGTTAATTTGGGTTGATAATTGATTGGGGTGACCTGGGTCTATTGTTCTAACTATGAAAGCCCTATGGCAAACTAATCAATTTTAATTCCTTTGCCTAATGGAAATAAAATAGGTCCTAATTGACCACCCTGCTAGAATAGTGGATAAAATGCTCACTTTACAGTTTGAGGGTACAGTTCCAGTTCCAGTCCCAGTTTGGAGAATTTGCCACAGTTCCAGCTATCAAATTTAAGTGTCTGGCAATACTGGGTCTAAAATTTGCTGCCACAAAGGTTAAGTGAGTATTATTTAGCAATTATTTTATTATGCCCAGCAATTAGGGGCTACTCCTACACTAACTTTTTAAAACTATTTTCGGTACTAAATATCTCTTGCCACTCAAAATATGTGCTAGTGCTGACTCTAACATTTTCCAAAAGTGATTTTCTGCAGATTTCTGATTGATTGATTTTTTTTTTAAGGTACAGAGCCATAGAATAGTCACCAATTTAGCAAATTCATACAGATTACAAACATGTTACCTATTTAGTGATGAAAATCTATTGGCTGGTTGACTTTGAGTACCGAAGGAGGATCTTGACAGCGACTGTACCAAGGTCACAGTATTTTTCTTTTATTCACTCTTAAGCCAAGGAGTTCTATGGTTCTATACATTTCTCTAGTTTGTAATATTCAGTATTGGATATTTGCAGAATGTCATTTTTTTCGTTATCATAAAGCAGTCATCTGATATTTAGTACTTAAAGGGTTCATATTTCCTGGGAAGGAGAAACCCAGTGTTAGATAGTCATCGACCATTTTTATTCTTTCTTTCTGGCTATTCAGGAAATACCGATGTGTGCTGACACTGTAAGTGATTCCATCTTTAACTTTTGGCTTAAGTTACAATAGTACAATTGTACCCAGCAACTTTTAACATGTTTTTGGACAATATGATCATCAATAGTAGTGCAATGACAATACTTAGGAAAGGCTGTAATTATTGTGGGCTCTCTATTTATCTATGTATTGAAAAATTACAATAGCTGTACCGATTGGGATTCGGCATCCTAGTTCAATCAGACGTGTGCTGATTGTTAGCTAAGTTTAATTCTTAGCATGCATTTTTTTTTACATTGTTTAACATAATTTGTTTCCCTCCAGGAGCCTGTAGGGTCTCCGAATGAACAAGAGATCCTTCACAATGACTCTCCGAAATCAACAACTAATGAAAAGGAAAATCAAGATAGAGATGACAGGTGGGATTGTAGACAAAAACCTACACCACTCTCTCTTAATTAAAAAAACCCACCTTTATACCAAATTTCTCCTGGGTTATATTAATCCACATTTGACCATGTGCTATCATTTTTCACTAATGTATATACAATGTTTTTTGTAATACTGTAATTGCTGTGTATAAAGAATTTTTATTTGATTTTTATTATGAATGAAAATGTGCTTTCATTAAGTTTAGGATTTGTTCAGATACAAACTACATAAAAAAGACAATTGGAATCTGCTTCATAGCCCTTCTAAAGCTACAAAACCTTTCCTATAAATTTCCTGCAGCTACTAAAACAGTGCAAAGTAAGCACATTGGCTTTAAGGTTCAGGGCAACAAGGAAGTTGACTGGTATTATTTCTGTGCAAAATAGACTACATTAAACAAAGACAGTAGTTAAAAGTAGAAAAACAAAATCCCAAGGGGCTTCATACAAGGATAAAAATGGACACTGCATAAATGGGAGAGTTGGGAGATGTGACCAAAAATGTGGTAAAATAAGTAGATTTTGAGAAGGTGTTTAATGGTAAGGAGAGAGAAAATGAGATGGAGAGATTTAGGGAGAGTGTTTTGGAGAGCAGGGGTTAGACAGCTAAAAGCTCTGCCCCTCAGCGGGAGAGAGAGGGAGAGGATGTGCAGGAGGCCAGAGTTAGAGGAGTAATGGGCTAGGATGGATTATGAGGGTGGGAAAGGTTAAAGAGGTGGACAAGGCCATGGAAGGATTTGTAGGTGAGGATTTTAAATTAATATATTGGGGGATAAGCAGTTAATATAAGTGGGCATGGATTGGAGTGATGTGTGAGTGATACTTGGTGCAGGAGAAGGAGGCTTGCAGACTACTTTTGGGTCTAGTTACAGTTTATGGAGGACGGAGCTTGGGAGACTGGTTGGGAGGAGGAAGGGGTTGGGGGAGGCGAGGGTGTTTGAAAAATCTAGTCTGGAGGTGACAGTAGCACAGATTAGGATTTCAGCTGCAGTGGGAGTACGGTAGGGGTCAAAGGCAACAGTTGAAGTAAGCAGTCTTGCTAATGTCATTTTGCAACTCAGCTCCAGATCAAGGTTACATACTGTCTGATGCAACCTGAACAAGCAGTCTGAGCAGGAGATGGAGTCGGCAGCAAAGATAGAGGCTTTGATGGAATCCAACTATGATAACTTCAGTCTCCCCAGTGTTCAGTTGGAGGAAATTCTGGATCAACCACAACTTGATGTCAGACAGGTAGTCGGTGATAATTGTGGAGTGAGGTAGAGCGGAGTGTCAACAGCATAAAATGGAAATAGTTTGTGAATGATGTTGCTGAGGGCTAACCTGTAGATGGAGGCTGAGGCTGGATCCTTGGGGTATACTGTAGGTGATCATGTGGGCAGGAGCAAAAACCTTTACTTGACTTGCACTGGCTGCATTCAGACAGGTAGGAAGGGAGCCACACAAGAGAAGTGTAATGGAGATGGACCCAGGAAAAGAGCTGGTAGAGGTGGATATTGTGATTGTCTGCATTGAACACTGCAGAATGGACAAGGAGGGGATAATGTGTCACAGCCATAGGAGTTCTGATTGGTGACTTTGACCACAGCTGTCTTGGTGCTGTTGATTCGATAGAAATCAAACCGAAGGAATTGAAACAGGGAGTTGTAAGAGAGTTGGGCATAGAGTTGGGAGGCAAAGACCCGATCAAGGATCTTGAAGAGGTAAAGGAAGTTTGAAATGGACTGGTAGTTAGTGCAGCCAGGAGTCGAAGATAAAGCTTTTTGAGGGGCGAGGGGTTGTTTGTTTTGAAGGGCACGGACACGATGTCTGAACAGTGGGAACCATTACAGGGAAAGATACTTGAGTAGTTTGGAGTTGGGAAGGGAGGGAATCAAGGGAACAGGGGGCTGTGTCTCATGGAAGAGTTTAACTTGGAGAGGGAGATATGTAAAAACCTTGGCGATAAGGAGCTGCGGTAGCGGTTAGCAATGGATCAGGAACAGAGGTGGAGGGAGGAGGAGTTGCCAGCTGAAGTCGTCGTCCCAATACTGTAGACAAAAAAGTCTTAAGTTCCTCACACTTGGTGTTAGAGGTGAGGGTGGAGGAGACAGGAGGGGGTTGGAGACGCCAATTCTTCATTGGGAAGAGGAGTCAGGGATTATCCTCCCCGGAGGATGATCCTAGAAAATAGGAAGTTTTGGCCATGGAGAAAAGAGCACAATACCAGTTGATGCAATCAACCCGATCTGGTGATGGACCAGTCAGATGCCAGGTGTGCTTGAGCCTAGGCTCCTCAGACTTAAATTTACGAAATATGTCCAGGGGAAACAAAGTAAAGATACCTGAAAATGAATAGAAGGATAAAAATAAAAGAATAGCTGAAAATCCTCTAGCTTGGCATCACTACAGTTCAGAAATATAGGAGAATCCACTCGAATTAAACTTGAGCAGAAAGCTATGATTTGGGAAGATGGTAAATTGGATGACATTTAGGATACAGTTTTCAAAAATGTGGAATGAAACCATAGTATTAGCCCACTCTTCCTTTGTTGCAAATGAAAACTTACAGACCTAGAGCAGTTGATTCTTTAGTTACAGTCTACCCTGTGCATTAATTGGGAGCAATACTTAGCTGATTGTTTTCACCCGCAAAATAGTTTTAAAAAAATATTGCTCACTGGAATTATTTGAAAAAGGCATATAGTTGGAAAATACCAAAAATTCAACGATGTTCAAAGCTCAGTTTTCTTCAGAGCAGTTTTCTCACTTCGTATATTATTTTTATGTATGATATGGGCAGTTTCCACACTCGTATTTCTGGGCTGCATGAACTCATTGTGTTTAATATACCTGTTGTTCATTTCCGTACTGTCTGTCTTTTCCCTAGGCGAGCAGACACCCAGAACTCGCCAGATTTGGGTGAAAATGATGAAATGGATGAGTTGTCACTCATAGATCACGAAGAGATTGTGGCTAGGCTAACACTCAAACAGGAGGTAATGTATCCTTCCGCACAGAATGTGTATAGACTGATGCGCTGGTTGTGGACTAATTTGTTGACTTCTAATCTTTCATTCTTTTACTGCTGCATTATCAGCTGAGCAATATTTACCTGCAAAGGAATTGATCCCTTGCTTCCTGTGCAATAGCAACACCATCATCTGTTGCCAGGTTAAAAGCCAGTACTCGATCTGGTGTTAATGTGAAAACAACAAACGTAGCAATTTGCAAAGATGATATTTCCCAGTTGCCTGATGTCTCTTTTGTGGTACTGTATCGCGTACCGTGTGTGGAACTCTCTAGCTTCTAAATCACTGATTCTTTAAACCATAACATCTGAATTGTTCAAAGGACACTGTACCAAAATGTCCATTTTCGCTATTATAATTCTGGGAGTTAATATATAGTTAGAATTTCAAGATTAGGGATGCCGTTATAATATACAACAGCAACTTGCATTTATATAGCACCTTTAATGTAGTGAAATGCCCCAATGTGCTTCACAGGAGTGTCATCAGACAAAATTTGTCACTGAGCCACATAAGGAGATATTAGGACAACTGACCAAAAACTTGATCAGAGGTAGGTTTTATGGAGCATCTTAAAGGAGGAGAGAGAGGTAGAGAGCGGTGAGGTTTAGGGAGGGAATTCCAGAGCTTAGGGCCTAGACAGCTGAAGGCACGGCTGCCAGTGGTGGAGTGAAAGAAATTGGGCATGCGCAGAAGGCCAGAATTGGAGCAACACAGAGTTCTCGGAGGGTTGTAGGGCTGGAGGAGATTAGATATACAGGGAGGGGTGACCTAGATCTATACCTGTGGTTTACAAGTTCACTATATCTATTAAGTGCAATTACATACTGTACCTGCACCAGCACTAGGCTGCCATTTATATCTGTGCTGTCTAAGTATTCTGTTCACAGGTGGCATTTAGAGGTTTGATTTGCAGGTTGGCTGATAATTAAATCTGTCAGCCTCCACAATGGTGAATTTTTATGTTGCTGTTGCTGGCTCTGCCATCATTTGTTGTATCTTGTAGCAGCTGACTGCTGCTCAGAGGTGAAAAAACACGCTCTTCCCTGTCGGTGTGTTTTGTGCTTTGATAAAAGAACTGCATCTTATTATCAAGGTGATAATTGGGGCATTGGCTATCTTGTCCTGGTTGAAGACGATCACACTGTTGTATAGAAAGTGTTTTATGGGATTCTGACTTTATATAAATTAAGGTGAAGGATAATTTGAGGGTATAATTACTTTTAGTTCAAATATTTTCACCTCTTGAAATATGTCTGGTTGTATAAGTTTCTTTTGCTAAAGTGGGTGGTACAATGAGCTTTCACCTCTTGGGCATGGATTCATATCCAGCACAGCCTGATGGAACGAACGTATCATCTCTGCCGGCTCTAAGAAATGAGTTTACGCGTGAACCCATAGTTGAGAACTATCAGCAAGATTGGCAGTGTTCCCTCTCTTTTCTCCCCTCCCCCCCCCCCCCCCCCCCCCACCCTCTCGGGCCAAGAAACCATAAGCTGGTGTTGGGAGTGGAAAACCTTATCTCACAGCAGTGGGGTGCTCTTCGGAAATTGAGACTAAAGCACACTTTGGTGCCAGTACCAAAGAGCTTTATGCTGTAGCTGGCTGTGCTATAACCTAGGCAAGAAACATATTTTTCCACACAAGTATTGCGTTCCCCAGCACTGATATCCTTCACCTTAATGAGAAAAAAGTCACATTCAAAAACACAAAACATTTTTTTTTTAAAAACTGTTCACATAGATACTGCCAGTATCTACCGAAACTGGTAACAAAATTGCTAACCCTGATAACATTTGCTAAATTTACAAACTAATGTTAATTCTTGATTTCTGCAGTCTTTAGTGTAGTGATTTGATGTGTGTGGTTTGGGTCTATAGGGGTAATACATTCCCTATATTAAAAAAAAAATGATAATTTTAAACTGCACTTCAGTTCGACTTCAAAGGAACTGCATGAGGAATACTTACAAGGTATCGGTTTGTGAAGAAATCTGCTGGGTAGGAAATATCCTACACTTTATTTTGGCCTTAAGGAGACTTACTATTTCAGGTCTCCCTTCTATCAGGGAGCCCCTCAGCAGCTAACTTGCAGACAGGTCAGGCACAGCTTTATGGAGAACCCCAGAAATTGGAATGGAGGCCTGAAAACTGGTAAAAGCACTGAGTGGGCATTTCTGTTTCATTGTTATGGGCTAGGCACCTCTGGTGTCTAGTCTGGTTTGGATGCAAAGCCATAGGATTCTGTACAGAGTTGGCAGCAAGTGGGCCTGTAACTTGACTCAGTGGAGTGCTCCCTGATGCCACAGTTAGCTGAAATGTTGGGCTCTATTTTAGCACCCGCTGGCGGGGGGGCTCCGAAAATCGGAGAATCCCGGCGCGGTACCGGAGCCCGCCCCGAACCCGCGCACTTCCGGGTTCCCAGCTGACGCGCCAGCATCCGCGCGTAGCCCCCGCTGGTGGGAATCTCGCAGGCAATTAAAGCCAGCGGGGTTCCACTTGAAGGTATTTATGTAGGTATTTCAGGTCATTAACTGACCTGATTAAAGGATTATGTGGGATTTTAGAGCAAACTGGGACTGTTTCCCACACTGGGGGAAACACTCCCAGGTCAAATGGACGTGTTGCAGCTGTCAGCCTGTGGCAGCTGCAAAGGTCCATTTGACAGGTGGGGTGGGGGGAGACCCTCACCCATTGCAGGAGGCCACTCTGTCACTTGGGACAAAGTTTGGCCTCCACCACCCTCCTCCTGACAGTCAAAGTCACCAACCTGCACACTTACCCCGGGGTCCGGAGACATGTACCTACCTTGCGGACCCCCTCAGATGTACATCTTGCGGATGGGGGCCGCCGTAGCTGCAGTCATGACCTCCTCGGAGGGCGAACAGCATCACCAGCCTCGCCGTCCACCTCTGACACGTGGAGCTCCACAACAGAGTGCTGTGACCCATCCACCTGTACAGCAGGAGGGAGGGCTACTGCAGAGAGAGATGCGTCGCAGAGGGCACTACCCTCGCCACAGGGTCCACAGACCGAGGCTCAGCTTCCTGGACACCTCTAAGCAGCAGTGCGCACGGAGGCTCAGAGTCACTCGACATGAAGTCGTGGACATCTGCAGCCTCTTTCATGCCGAGCTGCTCCTGGCTGACCCGAGCACCATCTTCTTAACTGTCGCTGTCAAAGTGACCACTGCCCTCAACAACTTTTCCTCCGCATCCTTCCAGGGTGCAACCGGGGACATTGCCGATGTCTCTCAGTCGTCTGCGCAAAAGAGCCCTGCAAATACACCTACACCCACTCTGCAGTGACACAATGGGTGGCATCAGTTGTGGGTCCTCATAGTGATCCTCAGGATAGGGCATTATTGCACAAACCAGACAGGATTCGCGAAGGCATGGCAGTAGTGGTGCCAATGCAATATGTAATGTGAGTTGGTCAGAAATTCAATATAAGTAACACCCATGACAAACCCTCAGACACCCTTGTGCATCCCCTTCATGCTCACAACACGTTTGCCTTACACGGCCTACTGCACATATGTGATGCATGCCCTGTGGCTGCAGCACAGGTAGTGGCAGGTTGAGTGACGCTGGCCGTGAAAGAGATGCACGAGAGGGTGAGTATGAGAGAGAGCCATGAGATTGTATGAGGATTGGGTTGAGTGGTAGTGGCGGGATGAGTACTGGCGAGGTGAGTAGGTGCAGGTAAGATGAAGATGAGGTTTGAGTGGGTATGAGGGGTGATGTGACAGAGTTGTGTTGACAGTGCTGAAGGAGATGTGAGGTGGGGGCAGTGATGTGGCATGTAGGGGAAAGACTACATGTACTCACTTTGGCTGACCTACTGAGGTCGTTGGAGCGCCTCCTGCACTGTATGCAGGTGGGCGATATGTTGGTTGCGCTGGTGACCTCCTCTGCCACCTCGAGCCAGGCCTTCCTGGTGGCGGAGGCAGGCCGCTTCCTCCCGCACGCCGGGAGGAAGATCTCTGTCCTCCCCCTCCTCCTCACCCCATGTATTGATACCTGGAGTGAGGCATCATTAAACTGGGAGCAGCCTTCCCCCTGGGCTGCTCCATGCTGTAATTTTTGCTATTTGTTGCAGCATCTGTCAGTGGAGGACTGCCCCTTTAAATAGAGCGCCTCCAGCTGACAGATCTCACTGCGCATGCGCAGCCCGCCTGACGCGCAGATCAGCAGTGGGGAACCCGGAGGGGCAGGTAAGTGGATCCAATTAGTGGATTGGATCCTACAATCGTGCGGGAAACTGACTAATTTCACCGGGCGGGTTACCCATGCGCCCGATAGCCCCCCCGCCGAGAACCCTCAGCCCTGATAACATTGGGCCCGTTAAGTCTCAATGATGCTGAATTATAAAAGAGATATCTTCAACCAAATCAAGTATTACATTATATAGAGTGTACTGGCTCCTGTTTTCTGCCCCCCCTAGCCTCCCAATCATGGTTTCCTCCTTGAGCGTCCTGTCTTTCTTTCCTGGAACTGAGGGCGCTAATGAAACATAAGTGACACTGAATCGTGACTAACTTGGCAAGAGATATGCTTGATTCAAGGCTTCCATGTCATTGAAGCAAATTGGAGTGGTACATTCACATTATATGCTTGGATCTAGGATTTAAATATAGTCGAAGTATATGCCTTACCTAGTACACTACAAATTTGTGCTTGTATCAGACTCAAATGGGAAAACAGTGGGACCCATTTAAATAAATAACCTAGTTCCTAACACAACTTATTTATTCAAGTGAGCTATTCTACAAACTGAGTATCCAATTTTCCCCATTGCTTCTGTTGCAATGCTGTCTCAATCTAGCAGAGTAGTTTGCCCCAGTGTTGACTATTCTGTGCCCATCATTGCCAAGTTGGGTGGCTATTTGGGTAGAGCACGGGTTTCAGTAGAGTAGTTGAGTTGCAATCAATGGGAACATCACAACCTGTCTTTTCTCTTTACGGATACTGACTGATCTGTGCATTTCCAACATTTTCTGTTTTATTCTCGAGCCTTTAGAGTGGACTTTTACAAATTGCCCAAGAGCAGACATAGATGATGCCCTTTTTCTTTGCTTTCAGTAAGAAAGAGCCACTGCTCTGTACCCTCCCCATGAAGATTTAAATCTGATCAGAAAATACCTATGTAGAGAACTGAAGTCTAAACAGACTATCAGCCCTCTCAATTTAATTGAAGTTCAAAATATTGCATCTCATAGACAAACTGTTATAGAGCTGCATAGATGATTTATACCATGTGTGGTGTATATATTGAGATTTTTCACATTTCCATATGTGCCAGAGCAGATTTTATATGTGAAGCATAAACAAAACAATATGAGAGGGGATCATGTCTCTATTCATGGCATTAGTTACAGTTAGCATACTAGTCCCTCAACATTCCCAGAGCATTTGATAGTTCTCACATCCTGGCATTAACATGAAACTGGCTGCTTGTGGTGCATCTGAGGTGTTGAATAGGTTATATTACTTCCTCAGAGGATGCAAACAGGAGGTCATGATAAATGGATGTTCATTGCCTTATTGCAACATCAACACACGGGATTTCATGGGGAAATGTGCTTGACGCCACTCTTTTCGTCGAGGACCCAGTGTATGTCATCAAAAGCATTTTTGATAAATGTTGATATTTCACATCAGTCTCTAGTTCGCTTCAAAACAATTATACAAAATTAGTTTAAATGTGGAGTTGCAAGATTCATCCATTATAAGGTCATGCCTTTTTTGTTTTAACATAGAAACGAACGATTGAAATGCTTCACTTGGTTAAATTGGTTAGTGCTTTAAATGTGCATTAAATTTGTTTACTCTTCATTCAGTCGTGGCATTTAACCAATTAAAATGATCTATTTTCAAAGTTGAAGTTGTGCACCTGGGGTAAATCATGTGGGGGATCTGCTCACAGTTTTTGTGTATATACAGAATGAATGCAAGTTTATCATTAACTACAGGAAATCTATTACTTTCAGTCTCCTTTCTGCCCCCCAAAAAATTACGGTAACAAGAAGTACCCTAGTGTGGGCTAGTTCTTGTATAGTGTAAAATAAGGATAACCAAACTAAATGCAGCCTGAATCTCAAAAATTGAATTGGCTGCAGCCAATTGTTGCCTCAGCTTCAGAAGCATGATGCTAATATTCAGAACAGATGCAGTTGTGGCCAGGACTCAGCGGGCCATGAATTGCATTACTGATTGTGCAGGAGGAGGCCGTGCCTCTTTATCTAAGGATTGATTTTGATTTTTGACAGCAAAGCCCCTGGTAACCAGCAGCTGTCAAAAACAATCACGCAATTCATCGCTTCTTGGAGCATGTGTGCCCCTTGGGGGGGTGGGGGCCCAGTGGAATGGCAGCACTGGAATCTGCATATAATCATTTTGGATGTAAAGGTGAAGTGAGGAACTTGGCAGTTTGGTGGAATGTTCCTTACATTGAAACAAAAAATAGATTGCAGTTTTACTGATCTTACTGAATTAGAAGTCAGGTTTATGGGTTTAAGTTTCTATTGAAATATACAGCTTTTGATTATTTACGATGGGTGTAGTGGAGGATGCTTCCTTGTTCATTTAACTTTTAGAATAATTAAATGGACTAATTAAGTATGAACTGATAAATGGGACAATATAATTTTACAACATAAATAGGGCATGATTGATTTTTATTTCTTTTCCAGGAATGGGGCAGGGGCTAAGTGCATTTCTGGTCCTCAAAAATGTACTATTCAGAAGTGGGAATGAGAGGCAAAAAAAAATTTTAGTCTTTCACATGGAATTTGTCGGGTTAGCTTGTCAGGTACCTCATTTGCTGCTTCCCACATTTTAACCCATGTTCTATTACAAATTTTCACTCTCTGCTGGTATTGCATGCCAATTGTTTCCAGATGCACCATGTTCATAAATACTCATCCATCAATGGGTACTTGACGGAGTCTGATTCTATCAGTGTTTCATACTGGTATGCATTGCCAGAAAAATTAGAAATTTTAAACTTTTCCAAATACAGTCACCTCACATTATGTACCATGAGCAGTAAAGATTGATTAAATATCAGTCATTTTGAATGCATCTTGAACTTCCTTCCATAATTTTAATTTCATGGGTATGAAGAACTTGGATCCAGGAAAATTCTTCAGCAGGGCACAGGATTTGAGGACTAGGAGATATTGTTTAAAATAAAGGGTGTCAAAAGAAAATAGGAAATTTGTTAGTTAATAGCAATAATTTTAATCTTTGGCTGCTTCCACTCCTCCATTCTTCTTTACCAATTGATCTTCCAGCTTAACTACTTATACTTTCCTACTAACTTCATTATAATCTTTCTCATTCACCACTCCACCCCCCAAACCATATAATCCATTCAGTTGGTACACACTGAAACGTTTTGTAGTTAGTCTTGGTTTCTCCTCCCTATTCCTAACACCCCCCATCCTATCAAGTTGTCCAGATCTGTAGGCAACGATCACATTGACCTCCAGGTAATTGAAGCTTCTTTTTGTGCTAGGGTGAAACTAGCAATGAAATAAATAATTTTAGAACCCTTTACTGTCCAAGCAATATTCCACAAGTACCATGTGCATTCAAGTTCTAATTTTTATGTATCTAGTACCCAGTGTAGTATCGTCCCAGCCCTCTATATAAAAAAATAATGATCGATGCTCCTGTGTGAAATAAATTCATTTCTTTGAACATCCAAGAGACTGCAGCTTCTTTATCTTTTATCCATTACAACACATTCCCAAATAAGCGAGATCTTTCCAAATCAGGTAGCCTCATACCACCTCTTTCGTTTTAATTTTTCAGTTCCTACTTGTGGCTGCCTTCTCTTCCTGATTAAAATTTTAATCTTTTGTAATGAACCCTTACAAGAAGTCGGGGGGCTCTCTACTCAAATAATACATTCTGGGGTTCTGTGTAGTGCCTTTCATATAACTGCCCCAAGGTGCTTCACACATGGGAGAGCGATTGTCGCAAAGTTGTAGAAGAGATGACCAAAAGAATGGTCAGAAAGGTTTAAAGGTGGGAGAGAAGTAGTAGAGTAAGGAGGTTTAGAAAAAGAGCTCCAGAAAGTAGGGTAGAGATTGCTAAAGGGTTTGCCGCAAATAGAGGAATGGAGGGAAATGGATGGGGGGACACACAAGAGGCCCGTTTCAGAGGATTGAAGGATACATACTAGGATGCAGTGCTGGTGGCAGTGTGTGTATCAAGAATTATTTTTAATGAGGGCAAGGATTTTAAATTCATTGCATTGAGGGACAGGCAGCCAATGGACTTGGTGCAGGACAATATGTTCATGACAGTTTTGTACATGTTGGAGTTCATGTAGGATGGATCTCAGGAGGTCATTGGAGAAGTCAAGACTTGAGGTAAAAGAAAAAGCACGGAGAAGGGTTTCAAGAGAATGTGGTGAGGTTGGGGGACAGTGAGGAGCAATAATGCAGAGGTCGAATTAAGCAATCTTGATGGATATAGTATGGGTTTTGAAACAAGTTCAGGGTCAAACTGAACACTATGTACCATCTGGTTCAGCCTGGCCGAGCAGCTGAGGAAGGGGATGGAATTGGGAACAAGGAAGTAGAATTTTTGGTGGGGGAAAATATGGTGGCTTTGATTTTCAGTTGGAGAAAATTCTGGCTTATCGACAACTTGATGTTAGAGAAACCTTGTGATGAATCTAGCGTGCGGGTAGAGAGGTAGAGCTGGGTGTCATCAGTGTACGTATGGAAAGTGGCCCCATGCCTACAGACAATGTCTCAGGGCCAGAATGAACAGGAGGGATCTAAGGACAGGGTACTTTGGTAGTGAACCAGGAATGGGAAGACAAGCCATTGCTGAAGATATGATGGAAACTTTGGGTCAGGTTTGAGTGGCAGGACAACTCTACAAGAGACAGGCGGTGGGGTAGCTGACTGGTATTTTCATAATATTTTCTCTTCTACATTCAATGACTTCATCGTGTTCTTTCTCCTCCTAGTTTGTTTTGAATGTTGTGGCTGCTCAGGGCTGATTTCAAGTTTTATCATGTTAAAAGTATTTCGTATCAATTTCATAACAAATCTGTAATATACTATAGGACCAGCTGTATATGCTACAAACCTTCCAGATCACTCTTTTTATTACATTTATATGCTACCTCTATTGTACAATGGTAAAAGCAGTCAAAAATGAACTTGATTTTTATTCAATATTGTAAACAATAACCTATACCTGCCAGTGAGTTAATGGAAGTAATTCAATCTCTGGGTTTTGTTGACCTTCATAAATCCATTACAGTTTGACATTGAAACTGCTCAATTTAACTGTCTTGCACATAAAATGTAGGGTGACACTGTGGAGCAGGAAAAAAATAACAGGATCAAGAGGGCAGCCCCAAAGAAAATCTGCTGGAGATAGTCGTGATTGCAGTAAGCAAACAATATAAAATCAGGAGAATGTTTTGATGATTGTAATTTTAGTGGTGTCAGAATGAGGGTCATTGCTTATATATAAAAACATATTTTCCAAATATTGAATGTTGGGAGGATATCAATTCTAACTCAGTCCAGTGTTATTCACATGTTCTGCTGATTTGTTGCCCTTGTATTTAAAAAAAAATAACTGTGGTGATGAATAACTGGTGCCCAGTAACTGCATAATATCCAGAGATCTCTTTTATGTAAGAGCAGAGTGGGATAAAGTACCTGTTCTCTCTCCAGTCAATTTTGGAACATCACTGACGAAATTGCATTTATCCGTATCATTTTTCTGTTCCTGTTTTAGAAGAGTAGTCCCTTTTTTTTTACACTTTGCATCAGTACTCTGTCTCTGTAGGCAAGTTGGGCTCTATTGTATGATGTAAAGACTGAGAGTGCAAATGTCCAGGACTAGCTCCCTGTATGTATGTATGAATATATATATGCATATGCAATCCAGGTCTTCAACAAGCTAATTGCACCATTCTCTCTCACTACCTTTTCTAAAGTACATTGTTTCTCCCTGTAAACTGGTTACTGTGTGGGCCCACCATTCTGCATAGGCACAGACTGGCTGTGATATTTTGCCACTGTGTGCTTGCGTGAAGTATATTATGCCGTCACCACAAAGAGAATAATGGTTTGTGTGCACAATGGTGCCATGTGATGTCACCACATGGCCTTGCTGCTGCCAGGGTGGTGCATTTACTGGCCTCATGAGGACTGGCAGTAGTCAGGAAGGTCCAGTGAAAAAATGGATCTTGGACGTGGTCTTCTTTCAAAAAAATTTTTTTTAAAGATCCAGCCTCCAGCTGTGTACTGTGGGAGCCAGGAGCCAAAGACCAGTATAAAAGCAACAGTTTAGACATCCTTTAACCAGACTGTTTCACCATTTTAGTTAAAGTTTCTTGTGATGGAAATGCATCTGTTGTGTTTGTTGTGAAAATGAAAAATTAACTTGAGAACAAACTCAGGAAACTCGCCATAATAGTAAAACGCACCTTAGTTTATTTAGTGTAATTGCACAATCATTGCATCTACTGTCTAGCAATTTAATGTTTTTCTTACTTTGATAGATATTGCTTCAAATACAGAAACACTGACAGTTTAGTTTGACGGGAAAGATCCACTGGTGGGGTTATTGGCACTAACCTCCTGCTGGGAGTGTCGAGCATTTCACTGCTTGCATTGTCATTATGAACATTTTGAGACTACTTAATGCTTTAGTTGAAATGTTCACTGCAGAGATCAGTTCCTCTGGGACTATGGGTAAACGTAATTAAATTTTAACCACAAAGGCATATATTTTGAAGTGATTTTAACTACATACAAGATTAAAATTCAATTGGAAACTTGCCGAATGATTTGAATTTACACAGACACATATAAAATGGTTGGAGCTGTAGTTCTTAGGGTCTTGTAATCATTTCAGCCATCTAGAATTTCACTTTGAAACTGGAGTTGCAGATCTCCAGCATTTAGAAATATATGCCCTGTCACACATGCAGATTAAATGATTGAAAAATCAAGATGCAATTGTTCAAACCTTTTTTTTTTTAGCTTCCCCTGAATATGACAGTCTCTTTGTATCATCAAAATGTAATTGCTTTCCCACGTCCCTTCCCCAGCATCCTAATCACCTGAACGTCCTCCTTAAACAACAGCTCACATTTTCATGCTTAAGTTAAATAATCCACAGGTTGAAGACTAAAATCTTCTTCTAAATTTAATTTAGGCTCAAAATTTGTGCTTTGTCTTGTTCAGTGCCTTCCTGTTCTCTGTGCACATCTTCCTTGGGCTTTCTTCCCACCATATCCTATTTTCTTTTTGATCCTTTGGTACATTTCTCTGAATTGATACAAAAGCAGTTATGTTGTTCCCAAGCCTCTTGCAGTCCTACTCTGAGCTGGCCATGGGGAAGTGTATAAGTGCAACACTGATTAATTGATTGTAAATGCGTTTACTGTGTACCACAAATGTACTGTGGTACAATGCTGACATTTTGCAGCCAGATTACTTGTGTTCCTGTAAATCAGAACTTCTTACTGCAAACTACCTGCTACACTGCACCAACATAAGCTATTTCATAAGATTTAACACTGAATCCTATTTATCACTGCCATATTCCATTTATCCTCAAACCATGGGTAGTCCTAATTAATTTCTATGCAATCGTCAAATAAATTGAAGAATCAGCAGCTAGAATAATCGAATAGTTAGTACTTCACTGAGGCATAGTTTCTCACTTTCACAGTTGAGTGAGGGATTCCATTGCTTAATAAAATAAAAATGTAGTTTATTCCATAGTTCTTTCTACCAATTTGCTGCTGTGCTCGTATCAGCCACTACATGCTCGGGAAAATGATACATTAACCAAATCACAATAACGAAATATAGTGAAGCACAATATTCGTCAGTTTAAATATGTACTGGTCAATTCCCCATGGAGTGGCACATGGGAAATCAAGACTATGTGTAATTGTCAGGTGAAGTGGTTAAATGGCTAGGGTGCAGATTTAATTCAGTCTCCATTTTAGTTATTTTAAATTGTCCTTATTTTTTAGATTTCCAGTATTATAAATTCCTATGCCCACATTTATAGAAACTGCCTAGGTAAATTTGTCACACGATATTTGTATCCTCTGTAACACAGTGAACGTAAGACCTTATAATGGAGAAGGTGACACGGCATACAGATGCAAGATTTTTTATATAGATAAAATATAGAAATGTTATCTATCTATATTAAAGTTCAACCAAATTTTTTTGTAAAGGAATTTGAACCGTACGATAATTGAAGGGGAAAAAAGAAACACATGGGTAGGAAAAAAAAATCTTTTGGTCTATTTTTTTTTCTGTTCTTTTTCCTATTTGATCTTTCCTGTTTTCCATTCTTCACCCTCCCCTCATCTGCCTGCCCCAGGCACTGTGCTTTCTGTTTAATTGGGTCTCCACTATTTTCTTTCACAACAGGCAGCAGCTGAAATTGAGGGCCTGTTTAATACATTCATGACTGCTTTGCCTATTAGTTATTGTTTGAGACTTACAGCACCAGTGTAGAATGCCACGAAGGATATATTTTGAAAAACCAAAAGGTGATTTGGGAGAAAGAACTTACATTCATATGATGTCGTACCAATGTCCCAGTGCACTTCATATACAATAGATCACTTTCTGGAGTGCAGTAACTTTTATATAGTTATGTTATGACTTGGAAGTGGGGTAAGAAAATCCTTTTGTCCCTTGCATTATTAGGGATTAATCGAAAACTGAGAGTAACCAACAACATGTCTTGTTAAAGTAGTAATTCCTTTGAGTAGCCAAAAGTGAGTGTGGCTGTCTACCAGGAAATTTGTAGAGTTCTCCAGATGAAGAGACTTGGGGAATCCCAGTTTCTATCCCATGACCTGTTTGAAAGTATTCCCAGAGTATGTATATAATTGCAGATTTGTCTCAAGTTACTGCTAGTTAAAGGCTTAGTGACAAGGGATGCTATTAAGTATGAAGAATGTTGATATAATGTAAACTTTTATGTGAATATTGTTTGAATCCTCTGGACTCAAATTGGTTGGGCTACTCTATTCGGGTTCCTGTCGGGTTTGCGACTTATCGAGGTGGATTTTAACCATATTGTATACTATGCAAAACTTTCAGTATAATTGCTGTATCGCAGTATCTGAAATACTTGGTTTTGAACTGCTGACTTTAATTTCCATAGACACTGGAAGCCCTCTTTCTCCCCTGAACCCAGTCCCTACTTCCAGGAGAAACTATCAGGAAATGGGTTCCCTTGTTTGCAAATGTTTCATACTGAGTTCACAAAAAGCAACAGATCTTTGCGGGGAGGGGGGGGGGGGAAGATTCATTCTTCCCTCCCCGTTCCACCCTCCACTTTTGAAACATCTATTTAAATGGCACCTAAGGTGGGATAACTGATGCATGATGTATTTCACAAACTGTTGAGAGGTTTGAGCATATTCTGCTAACCACAGAGCCAGCCATGTGTGATTAGTTAGGTATGTACTTTTGTGAGCTTTTGAATGTTCATATTTCAGTGATTCCATACTCCTGTAATTCAATGTACTTGAGTATATCAATGGTTAATTTAAATGGTCTACCCTTTTTTGTGCTAAGAGGAAATACAATGAATACAATTATTTTTGCATGTTTAATACATTACTTTTGTGTGTGTGCATGTGTATATAATCACTAAACATTCATTGCTGAGGATTAACTACATATTTACAAGCAGTTTTTCTACAGAACAAGGAAACTTGTGGGGATTCCTTTTGCATGATTCTAAAGTCCATATCCTGGAGATTCCTGTTTTTCTCATGCCCTCTAATCCACTATCAACGTGCTCAGGTGCTGACAGGAATTGTACACTCAGGAGTGAATTTGATGCATTGCTTAATTTCTACAGCTCCATGTTGCTAATTGATTTTAATTCATTTAGAGTACAAACTGAATACTGCAACGGTTCATTGCCTGCTATTTGCTTGGGTCCATCAGATTTCAGATTATTCTACTTTCTATTATCTGACCCACCAAAAAAAAAATTCCTTTGCCTCAACCAATGGCATTATTAACACTGAAGTGGAGAAGTCAGATCAGGTTAATTCTAAAATCTTTGTATAATTGGTAATATATTGCACTCAGTCCATAAAGTTGATTTTCAGTATTCCAGTTACAAGTATAATGGACTGAGAAAAGAGGCAGATTTTATCATTTGAACAGTCTTCAAATATTATCAATGCTGATCTCTGATATTTATTGATGCATTTTATTAAATTGAGGTTTCTTTTTTCTTACGTATATATTTTTGAGTTTTTCTTTTGAACTTTTGCATTATAGGGAGAGGATGGCCCAGAAGTGCGGGGAGGCTCTGTAGATATTCTCATAGTACATGCAACTGAAACGGATCGTAAAGGTAAGAGCTTCACAAATATGCACTACTGCAGTGACTTCTGAAGGATTGAGTTCATTTTAGTTTTTTGGATCCATTTTCCTTGTGTAGGAATCAGAATTAATTAATTTGTGCTCTTTTAAGTTGGAATGTTGGAACATTCTACATTTTGGACATTGAAGCTCTCCACTTTCAGCACAAATTAGTTGAAGTCTTTAATTGCCTAATTAATAAAATAATTCATTTTTAATGTTGCATGACATTCTTTGATATGAGCCAGAGTTGGGCTGCTTAAGGTCACAAGTATTTATTTTTCACAGTCCTTGCTTCCTGCTGTGTACTCGTGCTATGTTTACTCAAGTTACTCATTGCATATTTTGAAACATAACCTTTTTTGAGGTCCACAATGTGGCTGTGGTGCTGGTTGTTAAAGTCAGGGTTTGATTATTGGAGCAGTGACTAAACCAGACAAAGCAAGTCAAAACAAATTCTGTAAAGTTAGCAGCATACTTTGGTTAAAGGAGCATGCTTTGTGTTTGTCTTTTTTATCAGTTCTAACATTGAGGAACACTATAGACAGCATTTCTGAGTTTGTTCAATCTGCTGGACAGTTTGTTTTATTCATAATTCCACTCGCTTGTCTGTCTTGCCCTCTAGATCTGGTCCTTTACTGTGAGGCATTCCTGACCACTTACCGGACATTCATTCCACCTGAGGAGATCATCAAGAAACTGCACTATCGATATCCTTTACTGATTTTGCAGGATTGCCAGCAATAGCTTGGCACGAAAGGACAGATCAATTTGACACATTAGTGATGTGCACATAGGGACAACGTTAGAATGGAGAATCCAGTGTGTAAGCTTGTACCTCTAATTATTTTTGTTGATTTCTGTTCCTCCAACCTCCCTCACTCCCCCAATCTTTTCAACAGCTTTTGTACAGCACATGGGCCCCTTGGATCGGGAAGGCCTTTTCAACCATAGTGCTGTTCCATCCTTGGGCAACTGGGGCAGTCACTGCATTGACAAGCAGCCACATCATTAGCCTGATTTTTCCTAATCATCTGCCTTTTTTTCTTGAAGAATAACTAATGATTTGGAGTGCTGGGCAATTGTGAGATTTCAGTTCCTATCCACAGTGAACACAAACATCTCAATGGCTGTGCTGCCAGATGACCAATTTTGTCCATTTTGCGTGCACTTGAAAGTTTAGATTGTAGATATTAGGCATTTTTTAAGCATGAGGAAGAGGTTGAGTTTTGCATTATATGGAAGATGAAAAATTACAGGAGCCTCGTGGATCTGGTTGGGACAGTTTGAATCCCAACATTAAGAATGGTTCAATTAGCTTAACCATCATTGAGAGGTTTATAGCTCACCCACTAGATGCTGGACCACATGGCATTGAAATCTTTTTGATTCAGCTGAGGCAGCATGGTCATGACCATCTCTTCCCTGTGGGCTTAAATGTGCTGTTGGCTCCTTTGTAGTGTGGAAAGTGTTGTTAAAAAAAAATCGGTTGGCCACAAATTTTTAATTATATAACAGTTAACATTTTAAAGTTTTTTTTTCTTAACTAATGACCACTTATGAGAAGTTTTGCCACTGTCCAGACACTTTCAAAAAACGAGTGAGCAAGAATACATTCTTCGTACTGGTGCGTGTGGTGGATGAACTCTGGTGAGTAATATTGACAAGTGACTACATATGAAGACTGCAAGCTTCCCCACAGCATGGTTAAGAAAATGCGTAAGTCCCAAAGTATAGCATGCCCCCATGTGTTTTAATAATCGACTGTAAGATAAGTTGCATTTAAAATGGGGGACCAAAAGTACTTTTTCCACTAGACTTGGTTTATTTCTACAACAATTCATTATGAAGGATGTTATGCATCTGTAACAGTAAGCTCTGTCATCACACTAAATTTCCTCCATACCAAAAATTCACAAGACTCCCAGGAGAAATTAGCACTTGATGCGCCACCTCTAAATAGATGAGGGCTGTGCAGTAGACGTGGTCTACATGGACTTCAGCAAAGCCTTTGACAAGGTACCGCATGGTAGGTTGTTACATAAGGTTAAATCTCACGGGATCCAAGGTGAGGTAGCCAATTGGATACAAAATTGGCTTGACGACAGAAGACAGAGGGTGATTGTAGAGGGTTGTTTTTCAAACTGGATGCCTGTGTCCAGCGGTGTGCCTCAGGGATCGGTGCTGGGTCCGCTGTTGTTTGTTATTTATATTAATGATTTGGATGAGAATTTAGGAGGCATGGTTAGTAAGTTTGCAGATGACACCAAGATTGGTGGCATTGTGGACAGTGAAGGTGGTTATCCAGGATTGCAACGGGATCTTGATAAATTGGGCCAGTGGGCCGATGAATGGCAGATGGAGTTTAATTTAGATAAATGTGAGGTGATGCATTTTGGTAGATCGAATCGGGCCAGGACTTACTCCGTTAATGATAGGGCGTTGGGAAGAGTTATAGAACAAAGATATCCAGGAGTACAGGTTCATAGCTCCTTGAAAGTGGAGTCACAGGTGGATAGGGTGGTGAAGAAGGCATTCGGCATGCTTGGTTTCATTGGTCAGAACATTGAATGCAGGAGTTGGGATGTCTTGTTGAAGTTGTACAGGGCATTGGTGAGGCCACACTTGGAGTACTGTGTACAGTTCTGGTCACCCTATTATAGAAAGGATATTATTAAACTAGAAAGAGTGCAGAAAAGATTTACTAGGATGCTACCGGGACTTGATGGTTTGACTTATAGGGAGAGGTTGGATAGACTGAGACTTTTTTCCCTGGAGAGTAGGAGGTTAAGGGGTGATCTTATAGAAGTCTATAAAATAATGAGGGGCATAGATAAGGTAGATAGTCAAAATCTTTTCCCAAAGGTAGGGGAGTCTATAACGAGGGGGCATAGATTTAAGGTGAGAGGGGAGAGATACAAAAGGGTCCAGAGGGGCAATTTTTTCACTCAAAGGGTGGTGAGTGTCTGGAACGAGCTGCCAGAGGCAGTAGTAGAGGCGGGTACAATTTTTGTCTTTTAAAAAGCATTTGGACAGTTACATGGGTAAGATGGGTATAGAGGGATATGGGCCAAGTGCAGGCAATTGGGACTAGCTTAGTGGTATAAACTGGGCAACATGGACATGTTGGGCCGAAGGGCCTGTTTCCATGTTGTAACTTCTATGATTCTATAAATAACGTGAACACTTATTTGCAACCACACCCCCCGCCCCCCCCCCCACAATTTTTTTACCAGAACTTACTTGCATTGCTGCTACCTTTTGTGGATGGGTTTAAAGTGATAAACCTGTCCAACTATTTCCTGTACGTCATGGGAACAAAGGAATGTACAGGAGTGAAAAATATCAGGCAAAACCCAAAATTCACCAAGTATCAAGCTGTATCCTATCCAATTGAGCTTTCAGTAGTTTCTTTCTTCCTGCCCCCCACCCCCCCCACCCCCGATCCCTTTAAAAAAAAATTATTTAGCTCCCTCTTGAATTTGCTGACACTATCCACTGTAACCATTTCCCTATGCAACCTGTGCTATACATTCATCACTCTCAGTGTGAAGCAGTAGAATCTGAAGTGTCTGTCCACCCTCCCTCTTCTGAGCTTGCCCCTGGTTACAAAGTTTGCGATTATAGCAAACGTTTTTTTTATTGTCGGGATGTGGGCAAGGCTGCAATTGTTGCCTATCCCTAGGTTCCCTGAGGAGGAGTTGGTGGTGGGCTGCCACCTTCAACCACTACAATGCTTGTGCTGGTGCTCCCACAATGGTGTTGGGTTGGGAAATACAGGATTTTGACTCTGACTATGAAGGTGAGTTATGTCCAAGTCAGAATAGTGTGTGAGATGAGGGGGAAAGTGATGGTGTTTTCATGAATTTATTAGGGTTCACTGTACCTACACTGGAATAAAGGTGGCTCAGGGTAGCTCTTATTAAAGTTTTCAGGATTAGAAGAGGTATAAGCTTGTAGCCGCTTCACCGATCCCTCTTTAATTACCCTTCTCCAGTCCTCTTAAAAGCTAGGATGTCCCCATTGTAGTACGGTGATCAGAAGCGTACATAGTACTTCAGGTGAGGTTGAACCAGTACTCTAAGCATGCTCTATATTGCTCCTGGGACTTGAGAGCCATATATCCGGCTGTATACGCTGAGATTTTTGCTTGCCACCACTACTGCTGTTGCATAAAGCACTGATTGTTTTAATGCACTGTTCACCATTGCCCCCAAATCTCTCTTGTATCCTGTAGTTTATTACATTTTATTTTATATTCCCACTGCTTATTCCCAAGTCTCATTGTCTTGCATTTGTTCACTGTAAATACATTTGTCATTTGTCAGCCTAATCGATCCAGAAAACTTTGTATTTGGTCCACTTGCTCCATGTTATTTGCAGCTTCCCAAATTTTGGCAATTTTAGAATATTTTGTGAGCTCACCTATTTCTGGGTTTTGACAGGTTTTTTAAAAATAGCTTTAATTTATTACTGTAAAAGTTTTTTAATTATATGAAAATGAAGACAATTGAGCTTTGATATGAGAAAGCTGTTCTGATATCAGAGAATCTAGAATTATCTCTGTAACTTGTTACAACACTTTAGTAGGATTTTAAAATGTACAGAGTAGCAATAAATAAGTGCTGCGGCATCTGAATTGGTGCCAAATGATAAGCAACTAGTTTGCTCACGAGCTCCACCACTTAAATTGGCTGGTTACACACCGTCGGAACAGATTGCTGCCTTCTCTTAGCAGGGTGGTCGGTGCCTTATGAACCTTACACAAATGAACAAGAAACTTCAAAGAGAGGGCAACATTAGTGCGCTTTGGACCTCCAAAGCACTTCATCACAAAGTGGTAGTTCCACCCATCCCTCCCCCCACATTCTGAAATGTGCACGATTTCATACTTGACAATTAATGTCACCAGCTCCACTTGCAACTTTGCATTAATGGATTAAATGTATTGAGTGCTGTTTTATTGGATTTTTTGAATGAATTATGTAAGAGCAATCAAACAGGCCTCTAGCATCTCTGGTGGTTCCAATTGTAATACCGTGGGCCATATTGATTAGCACAGAACTGGATCCTGTTTCTGAATGAATAACTTTAACCTTTCTGTATGCTGAATGTCTTTACAGTTTTCAAAGCATACCTACTTTGCAGAATACATTTACCAAAAAGTGCAATTTGTAGAATTTGGGAAATGTGTAGATGCTAGTTCAGAGAATAATTTTGCATGACTTGAAGGATTTCTCATTTTCAATATAAAAATTGAAGCTTCTGTTCTCTCACCAATAGTGCAAGGAGGATTAGTTGTGTGAGGATCGGACCATTAAGTAGCCCCAGATGAGCTATAATGAGGTCTGTAATTCAGATCTATAATTCAAACCTTTTGAGTTTATCAAAACGATAGTAAAATTTACTGTTTGACTGTTATCTGGGAAACTAGTTCAGGGAATGGTGAGACAATCGAGCATAAACCTAATCACAATTGCCTTGGCATTTACGTTTGTGGCATTAAATGACAGTGATCATCTCGATTTAATAGCTATATTAAGGGAGTTCATATGATTGGCAACTAGTGATATTGTACTCTGTAAATTTGGTATGCCAATATCTAATTTAAAAGTATCCCAGTGATCTTGGTTTTTTTATACATTCCCATTAATTTTTTCATGTGCATTTTTCAGAAGTCTGCTTTCTAACTATGTTGAAGCATAGCAAATATTCAAGAACTGCGAGGCTAGGGCGGGGAAGTGGGACTAGTTGGATTGCTCTTGCACAGAGCTGGCACGGACTCGATGGGCCGAATGGCCTCCTTCCGTGCTGAAACCTTTCTATGATTCTGACTGCAAAATGAACGTTGTCCTTCTGACTGCTCTTGTCTTTACGCTGTACGTGATGAATGTCATCTGATCAATTCCTTTTTGGTGTGTCCTTTTCCAGTTTGGTGGAACTATCGGATGACATCCTGAAGTTGCTGATGGAACTCGTGTTCCGTTTAGTGTGCAGTGGTGAGCTGAGTCTGGCCCGGGTTCTACGGAAGAATATTCTGGATAAGGTAGATCAGAAGAAAACTGTGAAATACGCTAGTTTGATGAAGCCGTTGGCTGCACGAGGGGTAGCAGCAAGGTAGGAATTGTATGATACTTTAAAATATATGCTCCGAGTTTCATGCTGTTCTCTGGGTTATACAGAAGAGTGTTGTAAATGTGTCAATATTGAGAACAGAAATGAGGAATAAGTACCTGCACCTGTGAAGCAAGCTGCGGTGTAACATGCCCAGTGTATACAGAAATGTGGGGAGACGATATGTTTGAAAAGAGTTCCAAGAAAAAAGCTGCCAATAAATGAGGTTACAGGCCTCCTCAAAGCATATTTGTAAGTTACTGGAATAGCTGTTTAGAAAAACTAAAATAAGCAGATGGAAATGGGCGGTCTCAATTACATTCTTGGTTGGGGGGGTGGAAGAAGAGACATGTTGAATGAAAACAGAATCCACTCTGTCCGTGTGATTTCCTATAACCCACAGGTTAATGTCTTTGTATTTTCCCTGCAGGCCTGGAACCCTTCACGACTTTCACAGTCATGAGATTGCAGAGCAGCTGACACTGTTGGATGCCGAGCTGTTCTACAAAATAGAGGTAATGATCCGAAGGGGAATATTTGGATGGGTCTGTGTTCTGTGACAATCTAACAGATTTGTACATTTTCATGCTTTGCGTTGACATGAGATTAGCTGTCAAATAAAGCGCAGCACTGTTCTATTTATCTGAACAGTTGAAGAAACAGCAAGCCGGTTTCAGATAATTTGAAGTCAAAGGGTTCAATTGAGTAGAAGAATAAGATCAGATCAGCAGAAGTGAGCCGTAATAGACACCTGCATTATCAGACAACTGAGCAACAAGCAGAAGTTTCTGCTTTTGAGATTTATTGTACAAACAATTGCCCAGTGAAGATTGTTGATACTGTGGTATGGTCCTGGTTTGTAGAGAGAGGGTATAATGTTGGAGGCAAGACTATGTCTGAACATTTCCAGTAGGAGACTCTCATAAATGAAATGTAGGACAACTTTTTGTTCTCTTCTTTCCCTCCCCCCAAATCAGTTAACATCGGTGATGTAAAAATAAATATTCCATTGATGGTTCCTTTGTGCCACATTTTTGAAAGCAAGAGTACATCATGGTCCTGATCTAATAATATGCTGCCAGACTAGCAAATCTTTTGGCTGCCTTCATCTCACTTTTCTATCACTTCTCTTAATGACAGATCCCTGAGGTTTTACTCTGGGCCAAAGAACAGAATGAAGAGAAGAGTCCAAACCTAACGCAGTTTACAGAGCACTTCAACAACATGTCCTATTGGTGAGGAGGAGGCAATATTTCTCAGTTCTTTCAGCCTCTGACCAGTCTGAACCAAAGTTGTGGTTTTCTAGAAGGCAACTCTGTGATGGCTTTGTTGCACCTTTTTATAGTGTGATCATTTCCTGTGACCTGTCTCCTTAGAGCTAGTCTCACTTTAGTGCAATCCAGAAAATTATCTTGTGGTACGTTGTCATACACGTGATATGTATGTTACCATGTAAACTTTAAATACTCAGATGTGTTACACTTAAACGAGTGCCTTTTGTGGGATTGAAGCAGCATCAGAGGTGGCTCTTTATGTACAGTGGCTGATGACAACTTTCACAATTTATTTGATTGAAGCCACACTACTTCCATGATTAACTTGTAGTAGCATTTGATGCCAGAAGTGGTAGGAGAGATTAAATAATAAAATCCAAAGGGGATTTAGAAGATAGCCAGATTCAAGAGGCCGCTCACTTAACATGGAGAATTTAAAATGTTTGTAATCATCCCCATGAAAATTTAAATTATTTTCACCAATCTCATCCTCTTACAAAATGCAAAATTGGTAATCATGTAGTATGTTTGTGAACTTTGTGACTTTGTAAAAATTCAACAAGTCTACCTCGCTCTGAAATTGTGCATCCTTCTCCTTCCTCACTGTTTTCAAATTATTGTGCATTCAACTGGGAATTGAATTTTGTAGTGTTAACATTTCACACTGGAACAAAAACAAAACCTTTTAGCTACACTGTGTCCTAAGTAGGCTTAATGCAACTACCCTAGATACATCCTTTGAGCTATACCGTATTTCTCCAGCCAACCCATGGTGACAGGATCTCGCCACGCTGCTACTTACCTTGTACCCCTGCGCAGCAAGATCCCAAAATCTGCATTAGTGCAAAGATTGTAGACCTCACATCTTATTTTGGCAAATGGAGTAAGTGATACTGGAGACCTAGATAAACGTTAACTGAAGATTCAGGAGGACTTGAACTGGTTAGTAAATTGAGCAGATAGATGTCAGATAAAAATTAATATGGAGAAATGATAAGTGATGCATTTCAGGAAGATGAACGGGGAGCAATATACTCTAAATGGTAAAATTTTTAACAAGAAAGGGAACAGAGACACGTTGTGGTGGGGCGGGGGGGGGTTTCAAATACAAAAATCTTAGTGAGAGGACAAGTTGACAGATGTTTTTAAAAAATAAACGCCTTGGGATCTTAGATTTTATAATTAGGGTGTAGAATACAAAAGTAAAGAAGTATTGCTGAACCTATACAAATCATCAGTTAGGTTGCAGATTGAATATTTGGGCACCTTACTTTGGCAAGATTGTTAAGGCCATAGAAAAGGTACAGAACAGACTTACTAGAGAGTGTTTAGAGTCTAGCTAAACTGCCACTCTTATCACTGCAACAGAACAGATTAAGAGGGGACCTGGTAGAGGTGTTCAAAATTAAGTTTTGAACAGGTAAATTTGGAAAACTATTTCCAGTGGTCATTGAGTCTGTATTTCGAGGCATAAATTTCAGATCTTCACCAAAAGCATGAAGGGATGGCTTTGGAGTATGTGTTTTAATGCAGAGGATTGTTATGACATGGAGTGACCTACCCGAAACAGGACAGAAAGCAGAATCCATAATATTTTAATAAATTGGTGAATATTTGAAAAAGAAACATTTGAAAGGATATGGGGAAAGTTGCATGATAAAGGGACTTTAAGAGAGCTGACATGGGCACAGTCAGCCAAATGGTTTCTCTTGTGCTTTAAAATGTTATGATTCTGTAAATCATGAGTCCTGAATGTGGGGAGGGTGGGGATGAAGAGAAAAGAGAGGGCCCACATAAACTGAATAGACCATACACATACATAAGTAATAAATGAAAGGAGCTTAGGGTGATTGACCTGCAATGCTTTCACTCCTCCTTTCTGGGAGGAAATGCCTGACATTCAGATCATGCCTTCCCATCGCGGCATGTATGGGATCAAGAACTCACATGCTGCCCACTCCATGGCACAGTTCATTAGGAGTGTCACATTGCCCACCATACCTAATCTTTCTCTTCTCCCCTCAGTTTTATTCTGAAGATGCTGACTTGTTGGACTATAGTTCCACAGATGTTAGCTGCTGTGTAGTGCCTTGATCAGGTGGCCCTTCACCATGTGTGAGCCCAAACATTGAATATCAAGAAGGCTATGTGCCCACAGAGGACATTGCAGCTGAGCCTGATCTGTCTTCACTTGATGTCAATACACAGGCATTTTCCAGTAAGGGAAAAGCTGTTTTTCCTCTCTTTCTCCCCTCTTTCCACCCCCCCCCACCCCCAAAATTATCCCAGGGGCATTGAGGTCAATCTTGGTGCATTGGCAGTTGAGATCAGCTAACTAAGCACACCACCAGTGATCAGGTCTGGGACCTTGTGCTCTGTATAGCTCAGCACCACACTACATGATGCAGTTGCCCAAGGAGCTATGTCAACTATTTTTTTAAAAATTAGTCCAAAAATGTTTTCGTCAAAAAGACTTTCACTGCAGTGATAATTCCCCCCCCCCCCCCCACACGCTTTTTTTGCAACTTTGTTAAAAGCTGATGGTTGCTCTATCCTGAATTACGATATTGTATTTTCATTTGTTAAATCCTATTGATCTCTCTCAGGGTACGGTCGATAATTATTCAACAGGAAAAAGCACAAGATCGAGAACGGCTGCTCCTAAAGTTCATCAAAATTATGAAGGTTTGTAAACTGGTACATGGTTTGAGCTACATTCATTGTAACATCCCACTGCTGTCAAGATCATTAATACTGAGAGTTGCAGGACTCTTTATAAACGAATGTGACTTAATCTGCATATACTGGAATATCTTGCAACTTGGGTGGTGATGTGTGGCTGCTCAAGAACTAAACTAAAACATAGTGCAATTTTATACATGTGAAATACCTGTTTGTAGGAGGGACTGTGTGTATTTCAGAATATAAATTTATTTTAATTATGCATGTTGACTTTTCATTATTACTTTGAGAAGTAAATAATACTTCAAGTGCAAGTTTCCAGCCAGGTGAAGAGCATGGTATGAATCAGGCTGTTTTTTTTCAATTAATCACTCACAATTGTGTTTAATGCGAAATGCACCATCAGTAAGTTTTCATAAACTGCTGTGCAGTGGTACAGCACATTGCAGCTTTAACATGAATGGGCAAGAAGGTGGCAGACGGAGTATAAAGTGGGGAAATGTGAGGTTATTCACTTGGAAGGAAGAATAGAAAAACAGAATATTTTTTAAATGGTGAGAAACTATTAAATGTTGGTGTTCAGAGGGAATTGGGTGTCCATGTACATGAAACACAAAGTTAGCATACAGGTACAGCAAGCAATTAGGAAGGCAAATGGAATGTTGGCCTTGCAAGGGGGTTAGAGTACAAGAGTAAGGAAGTCTTGCTACAATTGTACAGAACTTTGGTAAGACCACACCTGGAGTACTGTGTACAGTTTTGGTCTCGTTACCTAAAGAAGGACATACTTGCCTTAGAGACGGTGCAACGAAGGTTCACTAGATTGATTCCTGGGATGAGAGGGTTGTCCTATGAGGAGAGATT
The DNA here is from genome assembly GCF_035084215.1 of Heptranchias perlo. Taxonomy (NCBI): domain Eukaryota; kingdom Metazoa; phylum Chordata; class Chondrichthyes; order Hexanchiformes; family Hexanchidae; genus Heptranchias; species Heptranchias perlo. Next base: position 27,412,524 of record NC_090355.1, read on the forward strand.
GAGTAGAATGGGCCTATATTCTCTGGAGTTTAGAAGAATGAGAGGTGATCTCATTGAAACATATAAGATCCTGAGCGGGCTTGACAGGGTAGCTGCTAAGAGGCTGTTTCCCCTGCCTGAAGAGTCTAGAACTAGGGGGCATAGTCTCAGGATAAGAGGTCAGCCATTTAGGACTGAGATGAAGAGGAATTTCTTCACTCAGGGTTGCGAATCTTTGGAATTCTCTACCCCAGAGGGCTGTGGATGCTCAGTGGTTGAGTATATTCAAGACTGAGATCAATAGATTTTTGGACACTAAGGGAATCAAGGGATATGGGGATCGGGCAGGAAAGTAGAGTTGAGGTTGAAGATCAGCTGTGATTTTATTGAATGGCTGAGCAGGCCCGAGGGGCCATATAGCCTACTCCTGCTCTTATTTCTTATGTTTTTAACATGCTGTGCCACTGAGCAACCAGACATAGGTCATACTCACGGTTCCCTACATGCTGATAGGTACAGAGCAGACACTGTTGTGGAATTTCTCATGGCCAATTATAATGCAGCATCAGTAGAAGCTTCTTGCATTGAAGGAGAAGAAATTATTCCCATGAAAAGAAAAATCTAGATGTCACAGAAATATCCATTTAGCTATGTAACTCTGAAATCCTTGCAACATGTGCTGAAATTTAAACATTTTTTTTCCTTTTTAGCACTTACGCAAACTGAATAATTTTAATTCATACCTGGCTATATTGTCTGCATTAGACTCGGCACCCATCCGTAGGCTGGAATGGCAGAAGCAGACTTCAGAGGTAAGGCCCTTCCTGTCTCTTCAGGCCTTTTTGTGCTTGATTCAATTTAGCAAATGAGTATGTGACAAAATGTTCAGGCTTCAATCCTTGCAATGACAGACGCTAATCCATAAATTTGAGCAAAGTACCCTCAGGGCAGCAATAAGCTATATTTAGGTTTATGCTGTCATCCCAATTTTATGTGGCTGCTGCAGCATCATGTCTGTATGACATTTCATGAATGCATACTTCCATGTATATTTCAATCAAGAAACTAAATTTAATAAAGGGAAGCTTTGGAAATGAATTGATTGAATAGATTACTAATTGTAGAGTCCCACTGGATAGCTGATAATGGAGACGTCAGTTTGATGAAATAAGGGATGCTTTTTACCCCAGAGTTGGGGTTGATGTACATGATCAGGATATGGTAACGGCACTTGACTAGTGTCCATCCCATAATACATATCAGCTGAGAGTGGTTGATATGGTCACTGATTGCAAAGAGGGGAAAAAATGTTCTGTTCTTCAGCACTGCCACCCTTCAACTTGAACACAGAACTCCCTGGAAGATAAATTGAACCATTGCAGATTATTCAACAGCAAGAATTAAACCTAACCATGGAGCAGCCAGAGCTCTGTAATAGCAAAAGCATTTTCAGTAAATGCAGTGTGCTGATTTTAAAAGGTTACTCCTAGTATGCCAACTTAGTTTGGCACAAATATATCTGCAGGGTTACATCTGCTTCTGTTGTCACAGTTGTATGCAGCTTAAAATACATGCAAATTACACAGTAATGTTTTTCAGCTCTTGAGTTTAGTTTCCTTTACTGAACTGTGTCTAACACCCTGTCTCAATCTCAGTCATGTGCTGCTTTTCACCACCACCAAAATAACACTTTTGAAGTTGGAAAGAAGCCATGAATGCTGGAAATCAGGAATAAAAATAAAGTGTAGGATATACACAGCAGATCATTCTCAATTTGAAAGAGAAAGAAAAGTTATCAGTTCTGGTGGGGCTCGCTGTGATATTTCTTGATTTTTAAGTCTGTGACCAGAAAATTGTAAACATTTCTCAGAAAATTCATGCCCACAGGATCCTGTTTTAACGGATCACAACTCCCAAGTTTCCACTTTTCTGTCTTGCAATGGGCAAAATGGATTCAATTTTTAAAAAGATATGAATATGTTTTTAAAAATAAGAGTTTTCTGGGCTATGCCAGTTGTAAAAATGTAATCCTTAAGATTTGAGGAGAAGTCTGTGGCTGTGGGTTTTCCTTGGAATTCACAAATCTCCACCAAATTTTAAATCCTCTTTCTCAATCAAACTTGCTTGTTAATGATGCTCTTATGTGGGTTCGAAGTGGCATCAAAACCACTTCCACTTGGGTCAAAATGGTGTCCAATTGCCCAGTCCAGTCAGCTCAGTTTCCTTGCTTTGAATTAAATTGAACTTGGAGAGAGAGGAGGAGGCCGCCAATGAGATAGTAAATGAAAAAGATAATGAAACAGTGTTAGGAAAAAATAAGATTGGTACCAAGTTGAAGACTAAGGAAAAGGACTGAAGACATTTATAGCAGAATAGATAAATTCTACAGGATAAGTTTCAAGAAATACATTGACCTGTGACTTGTTACCATGGAAGGGAGGCATTCTCAACAAGCACATCCCTTGCTCCTGAAGACCTAGATTAAGCAACTGGTGACAAGTAAGTCTGGTAGACAGCATAGATTTGGAACCTAGAACATCAAAGCGCTTGGTGGTACATGTCCTGTGTAGATCCTTTCACCATGCTGAAAGCAGATGCCCGCCACGTAGCTGACAAAACTGAGGCCTGGCATGGCAGCTGCTAGACAGTGTTGTCTGAACGCCAGTTATGAGACCATATGCTTACGGGCCAAAAAGTCTGAGCCAACCATGATCGGATTGCAGAGATGCAAGGCAGCTGTTGCTAAACCACTGCACCTACAACTGGTGAAAGCATAGTTTTGTGAGGAATGGGCAAACTGATGTCAGCAGGATAGCGGCAATGCACTCGTTCTAAGGTAAGCTGAATTGCTCATTAAGGCGACTGAGTGTTCCTTGTATCTGCTGTTTGCCTAGCAACACTGTCTAGGAGCTGCCATGCTAACCCTTTGTTTGTCAATTGTCTAATAAGCAATTAACGATTCTCATGGGGGGAGCGGTAAAGATAAGTGGGGTATCTGTTGTCTCACTGGCTCCAGGATAACACACCTGCTAAAGGAAGATTAGGATTGAATCAACTCTCCATTGTGGACTCAACAATCTGATACCTGAGCCAGGCAGATGTAGAATGGCATAGAAATTACAATATGGAAAAAGCCTAACCGATCTTTGGTGTTTATCCTTCATATAAGGTATAGTCCTAATACCATGTGCTCTCTCTTTATTCCCTTTTTCTTCCACCACCTATTTAATTTATTCCGAACTGTTGACATGGTCTCTGCTTCACTCACTAGCTCTGCTAGTGCAATCCACAGCCTCACAACCCTCCATGTAAAATCACAAGTTTCTCCTGTGCTCTGTCCTGGATCTCTTACATTTAATCTTATATCTATGATCCCTTGTCCCAGGCCCCTCAACCACTGGAAACAGTCTGTTTCTATCTACTATGTCCCTTCATAATTTTAAACATCAATCATCCTTAATCTCCTCTGTTCTAAAGAAAACAGTCTCAATTTGTCTGTTGTACTCCAAGCCACTGTTGTATCCAACCAGCCTGGCTAATAAATGGGACCTGGCAGATAGACCTGTAACCGGGGGCTGAGATTCTTCCCACTCCCACAAACCAGTGCTCTAACGCGTAGGGTAGTTCTAACTGGATAAGCTTATCAGTATTCTGTGCTGGTAAGATGTGTGGTTTTAGCAGGTTAACCGTAGCACCACTCCTGCAAACTTGATGAGGGTGGGGGGGGTGGGGAATAGAGTCAGTGAGCCTTGGCTTTTGCCACCTGTAGCTCTCTGGACCCAGGTAAGTGGAATGTGTCCCTACAGAGAGTGTGAGAACTCACTCCATAATTGATTTCTCAGTCACTTGGTTTGGAGACTCTTGAGCAGGTTTTTGCATCTGTCAGGCACCCACCTTACCAAAACAAATGGAAACTGCACTAATAGAAGCATGTACCAGAAAGACCGCACTGGGAGAGGTTTTAAAAAAAAAAGAAAGCCAAAGTGGAAGAACCCTTAGAATACAACAAAGAAAATTATAATGAGCACACAAGGAAAAACATCCAGATGGATTAAAAGTAGGGAGTACAAGAAAAGATACAAAATGAATGAGATAAAACAAAAATAGAAATAAAATGAATAATATGTTAAGCATTAATTCTGTTTAAATCCAGTTTAAGTAGAAATCTCCAGCTTTACCATAAGACTGAACAAATATAGTAAAACCCCTTAATTTGGGATTCACATGTTGTGTTTTCCTTCCTTTGGTCTCATCAGACCACACGGCCTGAAGAGGAGAGCAGGTTACCTGTTCCAAGGCCTGCACCTCTGCCTCTCTTACTGCACTGTGGTAATTTGGGGGTTTTAAGAATACATAGGAACCGCTAGACGAAAATAGACCAAGGCCCATCGAGTTCGCCTTCTACCATCTTGGTAGTCACATGATACAACAATCGTGGAGTTGTTGACTAATCATAGCAATCAGTCTCTATCAATGAGTCTACAACAGACCCAGATATAATGCGAGGAAAACCCCTAGTGGTGGAGAACTTTGGGAACCACAGGTCCAGTCATCTGTTCCTCCCAAGCATGCTGCACTTACCATATGTCATGTCTCAAATTACTCATATACTGTATCACAAAATATTATTTTCTGAAAGAAATCTATCTAATTTGAATTAATCGACTATCTGCTTCCACCTTCTCCTTAGGGAGCCTGTACCACAGATTTACCTCACTGAACTAATGTTTCTGCAGATTAGTTTTGAATTTAACCCCCCTTCAAGCACAGGCCATGTCCCCTGGCTCTGCTGTTCTAGACAAGGTAATACTGTTCATCATGGTCTACATTATCTAGTCCCTTTAGAATCCCAAGATCAGCAATCATATCATCTCTCAACCTTCTCCTTTCCAGTGAGAACATGCCCAATTTGCATAATCGCTCCTCACAATCCAATTCCTCCATCCCCTCAATCATTCTGGTTGCTCTCTTAGAATCATAGAAGTTTACAACATGGAAACAAGCCCTTCGGCCCAACATGTCCATGTCGCCCAGTTTATACCACTAAGCTAGTCCCAATTGCCTGCACTTGGCCCATATCCCTCCATACCCATCTTACCCATGTAACTGTCCAAATGCTTTTTAAAAGACAAAATTGTACCCGCCTCTACTACTGCCTCTGGCAGCTCGTTCCAGACACTCACCACCCTTTGAGTGAAAAAATTGCCCCTCTGGACCCTTTTGTATCTCTCCCCTCTCACCTTAAATCTATGTCCCCTCGTTATAGACTCCCCTACCTTTGGGAAAAGATTTTGACTATCTACCTTATCTATGCCCCTCATTATTTTATAGACTTCTATAGGATCACCCCTTAACCTCCTACTCTCCAGGGAAAAAAGTCTGTCTATCCAACCTCTCCCTATAAGTCAAACCATCAAGTCCCGGTAGCACCCTAGTAAATCTTTTCTGCACTCTTTCTAGTTTAATAATATCCTTTCTATAATAGGGTGACCAGAACTGTACACAGTACTCCAAGTGTGGCCTCACCAATGCCCTGTACAACTTCAACAAGACATCCCAACTCCTGTATTCAATATTCTGACCAATGAAACCAAGCATGCTGAATGCCTTCTTCACCACCCTATCCACCTGTGACTCCACTTTCAAGGAGCTATGAACCTGTACTCCTAGATCTCTTTGTTCTATAACTCTCCCCAACGCCCTACCATTAACGGAGTAGGTCCTGGCCCGATTCGATCTACTAAAATGCATCACCTCACATTTATCTAAATTAAACTCCATCTGCCATTCATCGGCCCACTGGCCCAATTTATCAAGATCCCGTTGCAATCCTAGATAACCTTCTTCACTGTCCACAATGCCACCAATCTTGGTGTCATCTGCAAACTTACTAACCATGCCTCCTAAATTCTCATCCAAATCATTAATATAAATAACAAATAACAGCGGACCCAGCACCGATCCCTGAGGCACACCGCTGGTCACAGGCCTCCAGTTTGAAAAACAACCCTCTACAACCACCCTCTGTCTTCTGTCGTCAATCCAATTTTGTATCCAATTGGCTACCTCACCTTGGATCCCGTGAGATCTAACCTTATGTAACAACCTACCATGCGGTACCTTGTCAAAGGCTTTGCTAAAGTCCATGTAGACCACGTCTACTGCACAGCCCTCATCTATCTTCTTGGTTACCCCTTCAAAAAACTCAATCAAATTCGTGAGACATGATTTTCCCCTCTCAAAACCATGCTGACTGTTCCTCATCAGTCCCTGCCTCTCCAAATGCCTGTAGATCCTGTCTCTCAGAATACCCTCTAACAACTTACCCACTACAGATGTCAGGCTCACCGGTCTGTAGTTCCCAGGCTTTTCCCTGCCGCCCTTCTTAAACAAAGGCACAACATTTGCTACCCTCCAATCTTCAGGCACCTCACCTGTAGCGGTGGATGATTCAAATATCTCTGCTAGGGGACCCGCAATTTCCTCCCTAACCTCCCATAACATCCTGGGATACATTTCATCAGGTCCTGGAGATTTATCTACCTTGATGCGCGTTAAGACTTCCAGCACCTCCCTCTCTGTAATATGTACACTCCTCAAGACAACACTATTTATTTCCCCAAGTTCCCTAACATCCATGCCTTTCTCAACCGTAAATACCGATGTGAAATATTCATTTAGGATCTCACCCGTCTCTTGTGGTTCCGCACATAGATGACCTTGTTGATCCTTAAGAGGCCCTACTCTGTCCCTAGTTACTCTTTTGCCCTTTATGTATTTGTAGAAGCTCTTTGGATTCTCCTTTGCCTTATCTGCCAAAGCAATCTCATGTCCCCTTTTTGCCCTCCTGATTTCTCTCTCAACTCTACTCCGGCAATCTCTATACTCTTCAAGGGATCCACTTGATCCCAGCTGTCTATGCATGTCATATGCCTCCTTCTTTTTGACTAGGGCCTCAATCTCCCGAGTCATCCAAGGTTCCCTACTTCTACCAGCCTTGCCCTTCATTTTATAAGGAATGTGCTTACCCTGAACCCTGGTTAACACACTTTTGAAAGCCTCCCACTTACCAGACGTCCCTTTGCCTGCCAACAGACTCTCCCAATCAACTTCTGAAAGTTCCTGTCTAATACCATCAAAATTGGCCTTTCCCCAATTTAGAATTTTAACTTTTGGGCCAGACCTATCATTCTCCATAGCTATCTTAAAACTAATGGAATTATGATCACTGGTCCCAAAGTGATCCCTCACTAACACTTCTGTCACCTGCCCTTCCTTATTTCCCAAGAGGAGGTCAAGTTTTGCCCCCTCTCTAGTCGGGCCATCCACATACTGAATGAGAAATTCCTCCTGAATACACTCAACAAATTTCTCTCCATCCAAGCCATGCTATGGCTGTCCCAGTCAATGTTGGGAAAGTTAAATTCCCCTACTATTACCACCCTATTTTTCTTGCAGCTGTCTGTAATCTCCTTACATATTTGCTCCTCAATTTCCCGTTGACTATTTGGGGGTCAGTGGTACAATCCTATCAAAGTGATCTCTCCTTTCTTATTTTTCAGTTCTACCCATATAGACTCAGTGGGCGAACCCTCGGATATATCCCCTCTCACTACTGCCATGATGTTCTCCGTAATCAAGAAGGCAACTCCCCCTCCTCTCTTACCTCCTGCTCTATCTTTCCTATAGCATCTGTACCCTGGAACATTGAGCTGCCAGTCTTGCCCCTCCCTTAGCCATGTTTCAGTAATAGCTATAACATCCCAGTCACATGTACCCATCCATGCCCTGAGTTCATCTGCCTTGCCCATCAGACTTCTTGCATTGAAATAAATGCAGTTTAATCTAGACTTCCCTTGGTCTTTGCCCTGCTTTCTCAGACCATCTGTCCGGTCAAGTTTTGTACACTCTCCCTTACTGCCTTTTGTTTCTGTCACCACTTTACTTCCCACTGACTTCCTGCATTGGTTCCCATCCCCCTGCCACATTAGTTTAAACCCTCCCCAACAGCACTAGCAAACACTCCCCCTAGGACATTGGTTCCAGTCCTGCCCAGATGCAGACCGTCCAATTTGTACTGGTCCCACTCCCCCAGAACCGGTTCCAATGGCCCAGGAATTTGAATCCCTCCCTCTTGCACCATCTCTCAAGCCACGTATTCATCCTAGCTATCCTGTCATTCCTACTCTGACTAGCCCGTGGCACTGGTAGCAATCCTGAGATTACTACCTTTGAGGTCCTACTTTTTAGTTTAACTCCTAACTCCCTAAATTCAGCTTGTAGGATCCCGTTTTTTACCTATATCGTTGGTACCTATATGCACCACGACAACTGGCTGTTCACCCTCCCCCTCCAGAATGTCCTGCAGCCGCTCCGAGACATCCCTGACCCTTGCACCAGGGAGGCAACATTACATCCTGGAGTCTTGGTTGCGTCCGCAGAAACGCCTGTCTATTCCCCTTACTATCGAGTCCCCTATCACTATAGCTCTGCCACTCTTTTTCCTGCCCTCCTGTGCAGCAGAGCCAGCCACGGTGCCATGAACCTGGCCGCTGTCACCTTCCCCTGGTGAGCCATCTCCCCCAACAGTATCCAAAACGGTATACCTGTTTGAGAGGGGGATGGCCACAGGGGACCCCTGCACTACCTGCCTGCACCTCTTACTCTGCCTGGTGGTCACCCATTCACTTCCTGCCTGTACACCCTTTACCTGCGGTGTGACCAACTCGCTAAACATGCTATCCACGAGTTTCTCCGCATCGCGGATGCTCCACAGTGAATCCACCCGCAACTCCAGCTCCGAGATACGATCGGTCAGTAGCTGCAGGTGGACACACTTCCTGCACACGTGGTCGGCAGGGACACTGGTAGTGTCCATGACTTCCCACATCTTGCAGCAGGGGCATATCACGGTTGCGAGGTCTGCTGCCATGACTTGCTTTAGCTTAGTTACCCCTTTTAAATTACGTTGAAATTAGAAAATGTTAACTATACCAGGGACCGAGGTTCACTAAAAAAAAACACTACCCGCTATAAAACCTGCAGACCTTCCCTTTCTTACTTTACTTACAGTAAAATGGTAGAAATACTCACCTGAACCTACTCACCAATCAGCTGCCTCCCCTGTGCCGCGTCACTTTCTGACTGGTGACGTCACCCCGAACTCTGCTGCTGGTCTCAGAGTCTCGCTTTCTCCGCACTGTTTATATCCCCGCTCTGGTCTCGCTCTTTCCCGCCGCTCACCGACTGAACTCCCGCTTTCTCCGCGCTGTTTATATCCCCGCTCTGGTCTCGCTCTTTCCCGCCGCTCACCGACTGAACTCCCGCTTTCTCCGCGCTGTTTATATCCCCGCTCTGGTCTCGCTCTTTCCTGCCGCTCACCGACTGAACTCCCGCTCTCTCCGCGCTGTTTATATCCCCGCTCTGGTCTCGCTCTTTCCTGCCGCTCACCGACTGAACTCCCGCTTTCTCCGCGCTGTTTATATCCCCGCTCTGGTCTCGCTCTTTCCCGCCGCTCACCGACTGAACTCCCGCTCTCTCCGCGCTGTTTATATCCCCGCTCTGGTCTCGCTCTTTCCCGCCGCTCACCGACTGAACTCCCGCTTTCTCTGCGCTGTTTATATCCCCGCTCTGGTCTCGCTCTTTCCCAACGTTCACCGACTGAACTCCCGCTCTCTCCGCGCTGTTTATATCCCCGCTCTGGTCTCGCTCTTCTGTATCCTTTCAATAGCTTTCAATACCCTTTTTTGTAATCAATATTTTGTTGTTTGGATTTTATTTGTAACACTGAAAACTGTTATTAGCTACTTCTCGCTTTTTCCTCTTTTGATAAAATATGTGCCCTGAATCCTCCCTAAAATGAATGGGTTTCTGCAGGGAGATAAAATAGATAATGCTACTCCTGACTTGTTAAATTCCCAGGTAAACTTTAGACACCAGTATCTTCATATCAGAAGTCGTCACAGTTTTTGCTAGCTCACTTACAATATTGAACATTTTCAGTACTATGCTGATTATTGCAACATTGTTCAATTTTTGACCATATTTTGATACAACATAATATTCCTTTCAAAATTATTTCTACCCTACAATGAAGCAAGTCATGTCTCCCTATCCAAAGTGCCATAAATTAGAGGATAGCTAAGGGGTATGAAAGCCTTGAGCACTTCAACTGGATGCTGCAGGCACATGACTGGTATTGTTTGACAAACTAACTTTCACTTTGTTTTCAGGGTCTGGCTGAGTACTGTACACTCATTGATAGCTCCTCTTCGTTCCGAGCATATCGAGCTGCTTTGGCAGAGGTGGAACCACCCTGTATACCATATCTGTAAGTATTGGAATGGCTTGCTTAATTCATCTGTGTTCTGAAGGAGGAATGCAGTCTTAAAACTAAAATACGTTGTTCCTCACGGTGAGTCGGAATTTGCTGGGTCAAAAGTTGACCGTAGTATATAGCAACTGAAAGTCTTGGGCACAATTGCTGCTCATCCCTGGAAAATCTGCCAACAGAAACTGATGTGCCATTTGGGAATAAAATAATTAGAGACAAGGAGCACTAGCCAAAACAGTATTGTTAGTACTTCAATCAGGCAGCAGGTGCTGGTAAGTGTAGTGGCTCCTCTTTTGATTTTGTAATCTGGTTGCCGCTAGGCATGTGGCGGATAATGCAACATGGTTAGCACTGACCAATCAGAAACCCCATTGATTCAATCGTTCTTAGACACATTTATATATAATCTTGCACAATAGTGCACACGTTCTGTACTTGGAGGAAGTTGCACTTACTTCTCTCTCTCACTAATTGCCATGCTTTAAACATACTTATACTTAACTCAGTCTTTCCAATTACATATCCAAGCTAGATTGTGGATGTTTCCACGCCACTCACCTGAGACTGCTGTTTCTCTCCAACTGTGTCTCCTCACCACTCATGCAGTTCTGACCTCTTCACAAAGCCCCAAGGTGGCCTTTTCCTTCTCCCTTCATCCTGCTCCTCTTCGAATAGTGTCATGGGATCTTTTACATCTACCTGAGAGGGCAGATAGGGCCTCAGTTTAACCCTCTCATCCAAAAGAAGGTACCTCCAACAATGCAGCACTCCCTCAGTACTACACTGATGAAGTGACAGCTTAGATTACGTGCTCGAGTCTCTGGAGTGGGACTTGAACCCATAACCACCTGATTCAGGCAAGAGTGCTACCACTGAGCCAAGGCCACCACCTTATAAAATAATACATAGATTACATAGAAATTACAGCACAGAAACAGGCCATTCGGCCCAACTGGTCTATGCCAGTGTTTATGCTCCGCATGAGCCTCCTCCAACCCTACTTCATCTAACCCTATCAGCGTATTCTTCTATTCCTCTTTGTACATCGTGCTTGGAAATATATCGCCGTTCCTTCATCGTCGTTGGGTCAAAATCCTGGAACTCCCTTCCTAACAGCACTGTGGGAGAACCGTCACCACACGGACTGCAGCGGTTCAAGAAGGCGGCTCACCACCTTCTCGAGGGCAATTAGGGATGGGCAATAAATGCCGGCTTCACCAGCGACGCCCACATCCCATGAACGAATTTTTTAAAAATGGAGCAACACTCCTGTCATTATAGAACAGCATATCATCTGACAAATGATAACCAACATCATGGGATAACCATATTCAAAATCTTGTATTTTATGCACTCCCTGTCAACTTTTTTCATTATACATTTCTATGTCCACATTTATAATGGAAACTGCAGGAGAGAATAATTAGTGTTTCAAGTTTACATAGGCTGTTTCCGTCATAAATATGGATGTAGGAATTTAAAATGGAAATATAAAAATAAGGATTTGTGTTTTACATTTATTAGAGTTTTTTGAGGATGTAACTAGCAGGATAGATAATGGGGAATCAGTGGATGTAGTATATTTGGATTTTCAAAAGGCATTTGAAAAGGTGCCAAGTAAGAGGTTGTTACATAAGATTAGGGCTCATGGGATTGGGATAATATATTAGCATGGATAAAGGATTGGTTAACGGACAGAAAACAGTAGGGATAAACGGGTTATTTTCAGGTTGGCAGGCTGGGGGGTGTGCTTGAGTTCTTCGAGGATATAACGTATAGGGTGGATAAAGGGGAACCAGTGGACGTAGTGTATTTAGACTTCCAGAAGGCATTCGACAAGGTGCCACATAAAAGATTATTACTTAAGATAAAAAATCACGGGATTGGGGGTAATATTCTGGCATGGGTGGAGGATTGGTTATCAAACAGGAAGCAGAGAGTTGGGATAAATGGTTCATTTTCGGACTGGCAACCAGTAACCAGTGGTGTTCCACAGGGGTCGGTGCTGGGTCCCCAACTCTTTACAATCTATATTAACGATTTGGAGGAGGGGACCGAGTGCAACATATCAAAATTTGCAGATGATACAAAGATGGGAGGGAAAGTAGAGAGTGAGGAGGACATAAAAAACCTGCAAGGGGATATAGACAGGCTGGGTGAGTGGGCGGAGATTTGGCAGATGCAATATAATATTGGAAAATGTGAGGTTATGCACTTTGGCAGGAAAAATCAGAGAGCAAGTTATTTTCTTAATGGCGAGAGACTGGAAAGTACTGCAGTACAAAGGGATCTGGGGGTCCTAGTGCAAGAAAATCAAAAAGTTGGTATGCAGGTGCAGCAGGTGATCAAGAAAGCCAACGGAATGTTGGCTTTTATTGCTAGGGGGATAGAATATAAAAACAAGGAGGTATTGCTGCAGTTATATAAGGTATTGGTGAGACCGCACCTGGAATACTGCATACAGTTTTGGTCTCCATACTTAAGAAAAGACATACTTGCTCTCGAGGCAGTACAAAGAAGGTTCACTCGGTTAATCCCGGGGATGAGGGGGCGGACATATGAGGAGAGGTTGAGTAGATTGGGACTCTACTCATTGGAGTTCAGAAGAATGAGAGGCGATCTTATTGAAACATATAAGATTGTGAAGGGGCTTGATCGGGTGGATGCAGTAAGGATGTTCCCAAAGATGGGTGAAACTAGAACTAGGGGGCATAATCTTAGAATAAGGGGCTGCTCTTTCAAAACTGAGATGAGGAGAAACTTCTTCACTCAGAGGGTGGTAGGTCTGTGGAATTTGCTGCCCCAGGAAGCTGTGGAAGCTACATCATTAGATAAATTTAAAACAGAAATAGACAGTTTCCTAGAAGTAAAGGGAATTAGGGGTTATGGGGAGCGGGCAGGAAATTGGACATGAAGCTGAGTTCGGATCGGTCAATGCCCTGTGGGTGGCGGAGAGGGCCCAGGGGCTATGTGGCCGGGTCCTGCTCCGACTTCTTGTGTTCTTTAGATTTGTGGTTGGGATCAGATCAGCCATGATCTTATTGAATGGCGGAGCAGGCTCGAGGGGCCGATTGGCCTACTCCTGCTCCAATTTCTTATGTTCTTATGTTCTTATGTTGTGGGGTGCTGCAGGGGTCAGTGCTTGGGCCTCAGCTATTTACAATCTATATTAATGATTTAGATGAAGGGACCGAATGTAATGTATCCAAAGCTAGGTGGGAAATTAAGCTGTGAGGAGGACACAGAGTCTGCGAAGGGATATAGACAGGTTAAGTGAGTGGGCAAGAATGTGGCAGATGGAGTATAATGTGGGGAAATGTGAGGTTATTCACTTTTGTAGGAAGAATAGAAAAACAGAATATTTTTTTAAATGGTGAGAAACTATTAAATGTTGGTGTCCAGAGGGATTTGGGTGTCCTTGTACACGAAACTCAAAGATAGCATGCAAGTACAGCAAGCAAGTAGGAAGGCAAATGGTATGTTGGCCTTTATTGCAAGGGGGTTGGAGAACGAGAGTAAGGAAGTCTTTCTACAGGGCTTTGGTGAGACCTCACCTGGAGTACTGTGTACAGTTTTGGTCTCCTTATCTAAGGAAGGATATACTTGCCTTAGAGGTGGTGCAATGAAGGTTCACTAGATTGATTCCTGGGATGAGAGGGTTGTCCTATGAGGAGAGGTTGAGTAGAATGGGCCTAAAAGTTCTAGAGTTTAGAAGAATGAGAGGTGATCTCATTGAAACATACAAGATTCTGAGGGGGCTTGACAGGGTAGATGCTGAGAGGTTGTTTCCCCTGGTTGGACAGTCTAGAACTACGGGACATAGTCTTAGGATAAGGGCTCGGCCATGTAAGACTGAGATGAGGAGGAATTTCTTCACTCGGAGGGTTGTGAATCTTTGGAATTCTCTACCCCAGAGTCCTGTGGATGTTGAGTCGTTGATATATACAAGGGTGAGATAGATAATTTTTTGGACACTAAGGGAATCAAGGGACATGGGGATCAGGCGGGAAAGTGGAGTTGAGATCGAAGATCAGCCATGTTCTTGTTGAGGGCAGTGCAGGTTCGAGGGGCCGTATAGCCTACTTCCTCCTATTTCTTATGTTCTTATGTATGACTGTAAAATGGGGACTTAATTAGGTCGGTCTGCCTGCCCTCGTCAAACAGTTATCCTCTGCCCTATAACCCTGCTTCACCTGAAGACTATACTTGACCTCGACTCCCTGTGTGCACCATCACTGGAGGTTAACACGTCTTTGTGTGTATCTATAAATATGCATCTTAGAATGATTGACTCACTGGGTTTCTGTTGGCTTTCTGATTGGTCAGTGCTAACCATGAGATCATGTGTTTAGCAGCAACCACTTAATACCATTGACCAGCAAGATGGAATTAAAATTGCATCTTGCCTCAAGGTAACTTTTTTCTTAGTATGAACAGAAAGTAGTAACCAATCTCAAGTTGGTGGGGATTAACTTGATCAAAATTTATTATCCTTGTGATAATCCAGGTTTGTAATGAGTTGCAGAATGTTTTGAGACTTGGCAAAACATGGAATTACACCAATGTCATCAGCAAACATACTGTAAACTGTACCAGGAATTTATTTCATGTTCTGTTTCTTAGCCTGAAGTCACATTCTGTGCAGGTAGCTTGCAGAAAACATTTGATCTTTACCCCTCTTCTATTTCTAAAGGGGCCTCATTCTACAGGATTTGACCTTTGTGCACCTTGGCAACCCAGATCTAATTGATGGAAAAATCAACTTTTCTAAACGATGGCAGCAGTTTAATATCTTGGACAGTATGCGACGCTTCCAGCAAGTGTAAGTATTCATGAGCCCTAGGAATACTGAATTTCCATAAAATTTTACTTCACTCTGAAGAGATGTATAGATATGAAGCAAACTGGTGATCTTGGATCCACACTACTAGCTACATAACCATTGCTGGTTTAGATCCACTGTTGCCAAGGTAGCTTAATGCAATTTTTGGAATTTGACCTTTTTTTTATAAAAGAAAAGAGCTAATTGAATTTTTTTTTATGTACTGGGATTCCCGAAAGGCCAGGAAAACTGCCTTCTCCAAGTGCTCTATCAAGCTGAATTTTTAACTGGTTACTGGGAGATATATAGCAGGCTGGAGTGACTTCCCTTCCCTTCCTAAGGATAAGATGATTTAGTTGCATTCCAGAATCTCCCTGACTGCATAGCTAAGATAAAGATCTTGACGTGTAGCATTGCATGTGTGAGCCCACATGTGATTTCTCTTTGTAGGGCATCAGAAAGGCACTACTCTTGTCCATCAAAAAGACTTTCCTTTTCCCTCTCTTTGCCCCCTTCTGCGTGGGTAACACAATTGAGATTTTAACAGTGAAAATAACTTTTTTTTGTTTCTTTTTTCAGTCATTATGAACTAAAGCGCATCGATGACATTGTTTCATTCTTCAATGATTTCGGTGACCACCTTGCAGAGGAAGCGCTGTGGGAACTGTCATTAAAAATCAAACCACGCAACATTCAGCGACGGAAAACAGAGCGTGAAGAGAAAACCTAGGATTCAACCATGAAGGCAAAACCTTAGATGGCAGCTAACGAACCCCATTAAGTGACTTGCTTTACTTAAACTGAGCTGCAGAAGCCAGTTCATGCCAAGGTGCTTCACCTTCGGAGCTTTGTTTTTAAACAAGAGCGCAGAACAGGTGGCACCACTCTAGGGAAACGTTCCGAGTTTTACGCCATTGCCTGCATTCAATTTCCTTTCCTACCATCCGTGCCAAGCTGTTTTAAGTGTCCTACGTTGGACCCATTCACACAGCTCACTTTAACTGGCAGACCTGATGTGGTCTGCAGATAGACTCCTTTGGAGACTGTTTTGACATTGTTAGGTACAAAGGTACGACAGTTCACTCACTGGTAGTGGACTTCTGTTTATAGAATAACAAATAGCGGTACTAGCAATTGCACAGGAAACCTTAAAATATAATTCTGTACTGTAGGAGAAAGACTGGCTTGTTGTAAATACTAGATTACTAGTTTGATGTGATGTATTGGATTTTTTTTTTGTTGCATGAGTATGACTGAATGCCAGTATTTGAGGATTTATTGGGGGAAAAACAAACTAATTGTATATAAGAGACTGTGAGAGAAGTGTTTTAGCCAGGCTGATATTGAAAGGGCTGGGATGACTCATAACGATTGTTCAGTGTCATCAATTAGCAGATTCTCAAGGCACAGTACATGCGGTTGTACATTTTGTGCATGGACTCTGCGTTGTGGGATTTGAAAATGTTAAGCAGAGTGTTTTTTAAGGACTGTCTCTTTTTTTGTTTACTGTCGAGAATTGAGCTGCAGTTGAAGATTTTCAATAATGGGAACAGCTTCTGTGGTTGTGTCTGGAGGTTTCCGTACATAGCAAGTCTACAAAGCAGTAGGGTTGTCTACTGAGTTTGACTGTTCAACCCATCAAGTGGTTAGTGAATTCACCTCTATTTGCCAGCATTTTAACTCGTGGAAAATAGATGCTGGATATAGTACTGCCCTTGCTGCTTTAGGTTGTTAGGCACATATCCAGGTTATTAATGTTGTCTAGGTCTGCACATCCAGAAAGAGAATTTGATACCATGTTTGATTAGTTGACAACAATCATTTGTTCAACCTGAAAAGAAATGTTTCCACTGCACATCAGAGGTTTCCTTCTTGCGTTTTGAGGAATGAAAAGTGACCCTCAATAATGCAGCACGTGAGCCCAGGTAAGCAAATATACACTTGCACATACATAAAACCCCAAAATGCAGAAGTCCATGTTGGTTGCTTTCAATGTCACCATGCTGACTCTAAATTATTGTATAGGTTTAAGCAGTTGGCATTATTAGTTTTAACCCTTTCACCAGCACAGACTTACAATTGTGCTGAAACACAATATAGTTAATAAAGATGTGTGGATGTTCTGAAATATATTAATGTCAAATGTGTTAATATTCTTGGTTTTCCTAGAGAGAGGTGTTTTAATTTGGCCTCTATCAAAATCATCATTCAGCTCCATTTTCACTGCAGTCCCTGTTCTCCAGCAGATGATCTAGTTTGCAAGATGGAGCAAGCCATGGGTATATTTGATGAATGAGTTAAATGAGTGTGGTATGAACATGAGAACCTGTGTTTAAAATATCTGGTCCTTAAATGGCACAAACTTTATTTCAGTTATCATCACTATTATCTCACTCTTGTGCATTATTTGAGAAATTTTAAATTTAGCATAATGAATATGATTGATTTCATGAGATTTTCAGTCAAATAATGGATTATAAAAAAATCATAGAATTTGATCCAAGAAGAATTTTTTTACATCAACACTAACCTGGTGAAGGGGTTAAATCCAGTCTGTGAACTTCAGATTCTTCTAGTCTTGGTCTACATTTGCTGTTTCGTCTACATTAACTTTAGACTCATGCAGGGCCTGTCCTCACTACTCGGAGGATGATGCAAGCAATAGCAGTTTGGTTGCACGAGCACCACTAACCTGTTCAGAATTGGGAAAGCATGTTGTGGAAGGAAGTAACGTTTTTGGAATTGAGACACATCCATAGAGTGATGTGATGACAACTAGTGTCCCTTTTTTCTCTGCTTTAACTGAAAAAGATCACCTGTATGTGAGCTGTACTTCAAGTGCTGGCTCAAATGATCTCCTTCCACTCTACGTGCTCACATGCAACAGGCTAAAATGGACAGAGTAAGCAAGTTTGACCTTGATTTGAATTAATTCTGAATACAGGGCTTGGTTTCTTTACTAAAAGATGGCATGCTAATTTGTTTGATTATGGTCATGTTTTAAAATCAGTCATGGTGGATCAAAAGGTTGGTCATGGTAACTGGTGCATGGATAAAAGCTGACGCTTTCCCACTGAGTGGTCAAAAGGGGCATTGTCCTCTGTTAATGTTAGTGGAAAAAGTTAGCATGAGTGTAAATCAAGGTGTCCAAAGTAGCCATATTTTGGCCTCCATCAGTTATAGTTTTAATTTGAGCTAGCAGGGGTAACTTTATATTGTTTTGTTACAGGCTATCAAAATAAGACATTGGGATAGTTTTATGGATTACTGTCTTTGCTAAATCATTAGATGGGACAAAATTCCATTTCTAGGAAAAGTATTTCACAATTACCAGATCATTGATGGTGTGCACCCCGTAATGTTAGAAAAACACATTGTGACTGACATAATATGGGCATCAATTACATTTTGGGTAAGATTTCCCATTAGACTGTAAGTTTCTTTATACTCAACAGAATAACCTATCTGTGCTGAAACTTATATCTAGGCATTTGAAGTCTGAATTCAAACAATTGGTGAGATTTCCAGAAACCAGATTTGGTTTTCTGATTTAGATAACTTAGATTTGAAATATCCAGCTTACTGGCTTTGTGTTTCCTGGCCTGCAGATTAAAGCGATAGTATAAAGTGGAGAATTGGTTTCTTTTAGGTCCGCAGAGCATCCTTGAGCCTAAAAGAAATTCTATGGACCAGACCAGCAGGATTTGGAAGTTTAGTGTTTCACTGGGCTTTCTATTGAAGTTCTCATTGTAGATCATGTGTGGAAAATTGTGTATAATTCTTTTGAGATGGTCACCATGAAAAGTAGCAGCTGTAGCGAACAGCAAATTTGTGATCAATCCCCAAATACTTAGTTATCAGTGGCTAGTGTGAAGTCAGAATTAGAGAACATTGCATCAGATAATATCCATCTGTCTTGTACCACATTTCTGACCATCATGTACTTGGTGTCATTATAATCATCATCATGCTCAAAAGTCTGCCTAAGGCAGGTTCTGGCTCAATTCTCCTTTCTCCAAACCTCTCTGTCTTGTACTTCTCTCTTCAATTCTCCATGATCTCCCATTTTTCAGGCAGTCGAGAAGCATCCTTCTTTTCCTCCCTCATGGTCTTTTTACTTTCATCTTCACTAATCTTTAATTCTCTTTTTCAGTTGTCTAGGCAATATCCTATTCCTTCTATTAAGTGCAACTTTTCGATTGTAATCCTGCCTTTCACCACCTTGTCACATCTGCCATCTTCAATTCATTATGCTTCCCAGATTTAAAGTCTCACCTGATCCAACTGTTCCCCATTTATTAAAATGCTCACTTTCACCTGCTTTCCTAGAAACTTTAATGTCATTGGTCTTACCCACATTGATTTACATTTCCTAATCCATCGCTGCAGCATTCAGACTATTTACTAACTGTAGTCCGTTCACAGTACTTGCTACCAAGGCTTAGTCATCAATAAATCGAATAGCTTTCACGAGCTGACCTTAACTTTCATTCCTGCTATAATGGAGGATAAAATTGATTTCATTCACACTGTGATGATCTAATCACTGTATTTGACAAACTGTTTGGTATAATAGAATTCACATCCTTGCCATTGGAGTTTGGTCATTTTAAGATTGGCATTAGTTACTTACCAACCGGATTTCCCCCATTGTCTACCAATATATCTGTTCATCTAGTGGTCCACTCAGAAATGGTCTTAACCTTTGCCCTAAAGATTCTTCCAGCCTCAGTCATGGATCCCCTGGACAACAGTAGGATAGAATGAGAGTGTATTTTCTCATATGGTATTATCAACATTCCACGTTGTTAACACCGATGAACCAGGTATAAAACTGCAGGACTCTAGACCCCTTTATACTGTGCCTCTTTGTTGAGTTATGGGATCCCAGCTGGTACCCTCCCAAATCGTCAGAGTTTTGATTTCCCACGAGCTGTGCACGTGTGCACCATTTTAATCTAGGGCCCTTGTTGATGTTTGACTGTCCCAACAGTGAGAATTCACATTAGTGAAAACTTCACACCAGTAAATCACTTTATAGTATTTACTGCTTGATACATTGTGAAATTATTTTAATCTTGTGTGTCCATACCATTAACAAAATGTGATGCTGCATGTTTGTGCCTCTAGTCTTTGATGAACAAGATAAATCTTTCAAGTTAAAATAGAAATGCACCATTTCCAATCTTGTGCCCTATATTGGATACTCCCTTGCTCTGGTGTTTCATTTCTAAAATGGTGCATCAACTCAAATCTGACTTGGTTAGGAACATCCTTGAATTCAGACCCATGACTTTATTGAGCCCTATTACTATTTTTCCCAATCCCTGCCACCCATTTTGGGCAGAGTGCAGGGTTGTCTTGGACCCATTGTTTTAGGAGTGTCATCAGTGTTGCACTCTGATCAGAGCAAAAAGTGCTTCATTTAGCAACCTTTGAACTAATGAAGCGCTCCTGTTGAGTGGAGTTCAAATGATAGCTAAGATAGAGGTTTGAATTCTGCTTCTCCACTCTCTGAATAACCAAACAACAAATTTCATCAGCTTTCTTTTTAATTTCTTCAAATTCTCTTCTGTCCAGCCAGGTAAAAGTATTTCCTATGGAAAATGATGCAGAAATGGTATTGTGGTTTTCTGAATTAAAGGGACAGTAGGTTTCTCAGACTGTGAGTTCTGTCAAGTTGCATGGACATGTGGAGTTTTTTTTAAACCACAATATTTTATCTAGTACAGTGGTTAAAATGTATTGTATTTCTGTTTCTCCCCCCACCCCATCTTTGAGCAGCCTCCAATATCAGGACAGTATATGATCCAGATTGTTCTGTATCTTGTGAATTGTGCTTGTGACCAGATGGGCGATATTTATTTATTCATTGTAGTGGAGAACTGATGCAATTCTATTCCAACTGTATTTTCAATTGACCACTAGCCCTTAAACAAGTCTGAAATTTACCATAATAAATAAGACCCTTTACCAGACCGATAAGAATTGCCGAGCTATTTGTTATCTAAATGTTGAGGCCTGTAAGAGTTCTTCCCAAGAACAGAATGATAACTTGTTGCACAGAAGCAAATATATATTGTAAACTCCAGTTGAATGGAATATCTCTTTAGCAGACAGACTTGTGTTCTTAATAGGGATTAGCTTGCTGAGACTGATCATGGTTATTATAAAATTCACACAACTAAATTTGGTACCATTTTTTAAAATCAGCATAATCAGTTGATTTTTTGACTTTGAGTTTGGGCTTTGGCCTATAGATAGAAGTCATCAACTAATAATCTCAAGGTGAAATTTCACAGCTGAACAACTGAAGTGCCTTTTAGAGAAGAGGTAAACTGGTGTGGACCATCTTGCTTGCCTTGAGTTATGTGTTCATTTGGCAGTAATGGAGTAACATTGGAGATAGCAATTGTGATTTTTATGTGTTGCTGACCTGGCAAGATTTTAAAAAATGGAAGAGCAGAGTGCAAATTGTTGAAGAAAGTAGGGCTGCACGATAGAGATGTGGAGAATACTTCTATTTTAAAATAGGATGTGACAGTAAATTGGATCAGACAAAATAAAATTGGGCTTTCAATTTGGAAAATGTTTTACTATAACACAGTGGATGCTTAATCTGATTCTCAACAGCCTAGAAACATGTTGACTTAACTTTATTCTCTTTGTGTTAAGATATTTGAACCAATTTGAATAGCACACTTTTGAGTTTTCTTTTTGTTGGCAAAATAGTATCTTTTCAAAAAATACAGCATCCTTTGTATATACTTTAACATTTAATATAAAAAGTAACCCCTGCAGAGCCATTTCCTGATTTTAAAAAGGAGAGCACAGGGCATTTCCACATACAGGGCCACCCACTGAGACCTTACCAAAGCACCTTACTTTATGATTTGTGGTGTGGGACTTGCACCAGCTACAGGCTGTCACACAGTAGGTCACTTTAAATATTCTCTGCAGTTATAAAATAGTCTGTATTCCACTTAAAAGAATGTGTGTAATTAGAAAGCTTATGCCATGGCACCTATTAATAACCAGCTGACTTTGGGGACTAAAGTAAATGATTTATTCAAAGCAGATAGTTGAATCAAATGCCAAAATAATATCTCTCATACCATTCATTAATGATTTTTGTGTTTTTATATTTGGTGGATATGACCACAGACTGATGGCTACTTAGTTAAATTAAACTAGATTGGTTAACTTATGCAAATAATACAAGTCATCAAAATGAGTTTTCTGGAGTCTGATTGAGGCAGAGATGGGTCTAAACTCAATCATATTGTTGTCTTCTTGTTGAACTGTTGTGTTGTACTAATTGCTCAAAAATTTATAAAATTAGTGGTTTTACCCTGGATGCTTTTAGAAGTTGTCATAAGTGCCCTAACTTTTTGAAGAAATTCTCCCGGAGCCACGGCCACAGCCTAACACTGCCGATATCGGCCTCATCTTTGCTTGAGTATTACTTGTATATTATAAATGTCATGTTCCTGCAACCATTTCAAATGTGTAACTTTTTTTAAAAATAAAGGCTAACTTTCATGTTTACAGTGCATGCAGCAGACTGCAGATTAAAGAGACAATCAAATTCAGTGGGAACCTGGTGCCTCTTCATTTCACAGAAGTGCAGAGTTGTGTCTTGAAAAAAAAATCAGAATTGATACTGTTGCTACTAATTTTCACTTGGGTCAGGCTGCTTAGGCATTTGGCACAGATTTTCTGCTGGCTTGTAGCCAAACTCAAATCTAGTTATACCCCCTTGTAATTTATTCTTCCTGTGGTCTGGGTATGAAAGACAGTGTGTTGAGTATAGGCTAAATTTTCTCTGGCACTGTTTAAAAATTGCACAATCCCACATCTATTAGTGTAAACACCATTTTAATTAATAGAATGCAAAATGAGCCATGCTTTTGGGCCATTTTAGGCTACAATCTTTATAATATAATTTAAATTAATGTCCTCAAGCTGTTTAAAACTCCTTTCTAGATTACCAAAGCAGTACTATATACTTTACAAAAGTCATAGTCTGCTTCTGTATATTATAACAAATTTTCAGTAGGAACAGTACTATAGAGTGGGACATTGAAGCAAAAGACACTTGCTTCCTTTTTGATAATGATTCAACTTCAACCAAATGTAGGATTAGATTTTTACTGTAAATAGCATTCCAACAATTGTATTTAAAAAGATGCATTGCTTATATAGCTGTTTCAACTTTAATAAAATTATTTTTAGCCATATATAATGTACTTAATAATGTCAGTATCACCATAAAATTCAACAAAGTACTGCCCTACCCATTTCTAATTAAGTACATCAAATAATTGAAAACCTTAAAATCACTTTAAATGAAGGTTTTTACAATAGTCACCATTTTTCTTAAGTAACTACTTTAGTAACAGTTGCAAACTAGTTGTCACTTCTTCCTGTGATAAAGACTAAAAAAAATTATCGTGCCACTTAGCAGTAGAGTGCTCCTACAGCAATCACAGATCAAAAATATAATGCCAAAGGTGGAAAGTAAAAGTAACTGATTTTGTCAAGGAAAATGGATATATATTAAAATTAAAGCACTCTGGTAGACATGTAAACTCTGATGCAATAACTCAAAGCACAGATTCCTATTAAATAAACATGTTTATCTGCAACATTTTATTCAGAAATATTCAACTCTAACAAGAATTCACACATTAGTATAAAGTGTAAAACTTTAAACTGGAATGAAAAAGACTTGTAGAAAAAAAAGGGATGGGAGGAGGATTTGCCCAAATACACACACACATGCTAAATCTTAGTATTTAACTATGGTAGCTGTGAAACCTAGGCACTTAGGTATTAAGGACTGAGTTCAGTACACAGGTACAAACCCTTTCTATTCAAGAGACACTTGCTTTATAAAATTAATTAGTTTAAAAGGTGTTAAATTATCTCTCTCAATATTAAAAACAAAAAACATTCTGGAATAAGGGCATTATGTAGAAAATATTTACAAACTGGATGAATTATGTGCATTTATCCAAATGTCTGTGATACTCTGCTCTCCAGTACTGACAAATAGCATGACTTTTGAGAACAATTCATTAACATTTTTTTAAAAAGACAATTTATTGACAGTATATTTTGGGGTTTTTTTTTAATTAAAAAGAACTCAATTCAAACCTAAGAGCTGATCAGACACCAGTTCAACTCTTATGCTACTTCTTCTATCCAGCAGTCTTTTCACTATAGTTCCAAACTTTACTATTTCTTAGGATAGTAATTTACCCTGCATGAAGTCTTTTTTATAAAAAGGAAAATGTCACCATAAAATAATTGAAGAAAGGCAAAACTGGAAAATATCTTTAGTTATATCTGGATAGTTACTCAAACTTTTCCATCAGCTACTGCTCTTTGACTAATTACCTTAACTTTCAAACCTTTGAGGACTATATTGATGTACTGTAAAAATATGTGCATGTTTTATCAGGAATATACTTAAAACAAGCACCAAATTCATTTTGTCTGATTTTTTTTTCAAAAGACCATAAATACATGATATTAAATCCCAACACTATGTTGAAATGTGCTTTGGAATATAATTTTAGGAAAATTCCATAGAACGTTCGTTTCTTCGGAAGTCCTTCACTCCTCAAATGAAATGGTAGCTCTACAATTAAAATATTACTATAGTCTTATGAGGTGGCACAAGCTTTAATCTCAGTCTCAACTGACCTACACTTGAGATTGGGGCAGTGAGAAGAAGCAAGCATTTTTTCAAGTCTCCTACTACTAAGGAACAATATTATCAATAAAGATGTCCACCAAAAGCAACTGTTCAACACTTCTAAGGCAAGAAGGCAGTGAGTATGTGGGGGGCAGAAGAGAAAGTGAGGATTTTTTTTTGACATGTATGATAAGTCAGAGAAACTAAGACAAGTAAAACTGAATTCAAGTATTGGTGCACACTAAGGAAAATTAGGCAGTAAATTTACTTTCCTCAGTACAAGAAACAAGTCTATTAATTAAATCTGAATGGAATCCTGAAAAACAGCTGATCTGGCAAGAGCACAGGCAGTGACAGTTAAAATGTAGTGGAGTTACTTTTTTGAGTTTACTGCAGTTGCATGAGTTCTATGGAACAATGGTCCTTAATGGTTTGGATCTCAGATCAGGAGTCACACCACAAGATTTTCAGTTTATTCCTCAGCTTTATCACAAAAAGAACATATGTACAATGGTTTGAAATAAACAACAATAGCCCCACAGGAGCACAATAGGTTACAAATAATAAAAGGCAGTTTCATAGAAAGACTAAGGCAAGTCTTTCAATCAAGTTGCCTGTTGTCTATTACAACAATCATTGGACCAGTTATTGAATAAGTCACTCTTTTTTCATGACAGGATTCCAGAATTTTCACTGATGTTTAGGGGAGTGCATTCCTCGTTTCTAATTAGACTCACTGGTTTAGTGATTGGAAAAGTCAAAGTCTGTCCTTATTACCTGGGAATTTTACCAGTGTTTTGGGGATCATATTCTGTGATTGTTTCCTATTTTTCTGTGAAGCAATAAATCAGTGGCCTTAATCATGATTTTATTGTACTTTTTCCATTATCCTCAATTATTCATTGAAACTGATTTTTAAAAAATGAGCACGGTGTCTTGCTGTCTCAGAAAACCCCCACAACCACACTATCCATTAAAGGCAACAGGATATCAGAAGTTTTGGTGAAGCTGGAAGCCCAGGCTGAACACTTGTGTTGTCATATCTTAGCCTCAGCAACAATGTTAAAACATAGCCCACATTGCAAAGTCAGTAAAGGTTTTTTAAATTCTTAGTTAGTACTCAAAGGTAACGCTGTATACCTTTAGGAAACACAGGTATATTTTCCTCAGTTTGCTAAATTTTAGTGAAGAAGTGATCATCACTATAAAGCTGTGGTCCGCACTTTATGCTCACTTTAGAGCCAAGAGGAAAATATGGCCCACTGTTGCTTCTGACCCCAGTTTAGACACCAGCCTCTGACAAAACAGTCATACGGCCAGCACCAATTATTGCAAAATCCCTTAAATACAATGAGGACACCTATGTAACTAATCAAAGGTAAACATTCAATAAAATGCTTCTGCTGACTCTCCTGCAAAGACGTTTTAAAACTCACCTTTTATTTTCTTCTGGTAAGAATTAGATTATTTTACCTTTTTTGAACCTCAGGTCTTATTACTTAAGTGACTAAAATTGCTTTGCCCAAACATGCTTCAATAGCTCTCCTGTACTTGTTTTCATTACTTTTTCTTTGTTCAGGTAGCTCCTCTGGTCGGTCTAAAAATGCCCAGTAATGATAAACATTAACTACACACAGGACGAGGCAGCTGCAAATACACATCCAAGATTCTTTGGTACGTTCTGCAAGAAATGCCCACCATCAAAGGATGAATATGTGGTATATAAAGTAATAAATAGCTGTAAAAAAAAATTTATAAACAGTCACTGCACTCCTAACCAATCCGGAATGCGGTTTCATTAAAGCAGAAAACAGTATCAACAGGGATGCTTGGAACACACAAACTCAACCAGAGAGCGCTTTGTTTCCACGGTAACTTTCACTGGCAAACATTCAGCATGAAGAGCATGTTTTAAATTTTTAATAAAACAGGATTTAAAGAAGATTTATAAAAATGTTATCGTGGCACATGGAGCCACTTAACTTTATTCAGAATGCCTTTTCTTGACACCCTCCTATTCATTAACTCCTTCCAGTTCGTCAACACAGGAGAAAGTCTCAAAAAGACTTCTCGACGCAGAGGTGGCTCTCTGTACTGTCATAAAACTAACAGATGCTACTATACAATTCTTCAATTGTTTAGGAACAGCTGGTATTTATTCTAATAAGCTGCCATGATTATATTCTGTAACTTAATTCTATCCTTTAGTTTTGAGACAAGAATGGCACACTTCAAAATGGTTACCTAAAAAGCAGTGTTTTCAATAACAACTTCAATTAAAGTTGCCAACCATTCACTGATCCACCCACCATCCCATTTTGACATCCGTATTCACATTACCGTTGGTCAGTAAAAAGTGGGCTGACACTGAAAATTGTTGCAAATGAAGTTATATATAGTCCAGAGCTGGAAAGCATTAAAGTTTAACATTATCGTTGCTCCTTTTTTATCTCTGGATCTGTCGAACAAAGGCCTGGACCAGCTGGATTAAGGGCTCCTGGCCCTCAGGACACAACTTGGATATGGAGCAGGTGGATTTGCTCTGAGGAGACAGCAGTAAGGCTCCAGCAGGGGAACATGGTGCTCCACGACGAGAATAGCGGGAAATGCTAGACAGAACCGTGCTCTGAAACAGTAAAAAAAAATGACAAAAAAGATTTAATGAATCTTAGTCATATGATCTATACTTTCTGCTGTAGGGCTGCTCATTTCTTTTTAATTTTCTAGTTTGAAACATTAAGGTCCAGAGAATAAACAAGCATGTTGTGCATAGGTGCTTTACTGTCTCATTTCTAGTTATGCTTCATTACTGGTGCAGTATCCCAGTTTCTGTCCTTACTCCAGGATCACCACTTAATATTTGACTATAAACTGGTTGTAACTTATGTACCATAAAATACTGTTTCTAAGTCCCCCTGTTATTGTGTGGTTGCTTTTTGGCAAAAAGCTTTATAAGGCACCTCCATATGTTTTAAGGGTACAAACGCAAATATAAAGGACTGCACTGTACTCCAGAGTTTACAATACAGTGGAACGTTACTTATCTGATCACCACTTAACCAAACCAGCAGAACCTTCCAGTACACATATATAATTATTTCCTAATACCAGTTTCCATACTGAATAGAACTGATTAATACAAAACACTAAAATTAACAATGATCAGGTATCTGAATTATTCACCTGAACGGGGTGTTTGCTGAACTGTTTTGGATAATGGCATCCCAAGTGCTTTAGTGTCCTCTACAGTACAAAGAGGTTACTGCAGCCTATAATTTCTCATTTGCATTGGGCAGTATGACTTTAATCCAATATTTTCTGCAAATCGTGATAAAATAAATAAAATAAAGCAAGTGGCCAACCACACACCAGAGGAATTTTCAACCCATAGTTTGGATAATCACAGTTCTGATCTGAGAATAAGCCGAACGTTTCAGTGGAACATTCCAACTCACTCCAACTATGTTACGCAGTCTGGGATCCAAGCATAACAATTTTTAGCAAAATGATTGCTTACTAGGATTGAACTATACCACTGCGTTAGGACTTTAAAAGAACACAGAAGACAGCGGAGGGAGAAAAAAAGATGAATAAAAGAAACAAGACAGTGTGAAAAAGGATAACAATTGGAGACAAACAAAGGCTCAGGAATAAAAAAAACTCAGGAAATACAAGGAAAAGGAAATTCTACAAATGGAGAGTAACAAAGTAAATAAACAGAACAGGTTGTCTGAACAATACAAGAAGCAACCTTAAATTCTATTCTATACTACATGGTATATTTTCCTCCTCTGAATTTTTGTTAGTGCTGGGAAAAAGTCAAGAGAATATAACACATGGATCTTGTTTTATACTTGCACCCACTTTTTTGCTAACATTAATAAATGGAAGAAATAATACCAAAATGGGGAAGATCTGTTCACTACAGTGAAATTGTAAACGTATGCCTGAAGAATGTTTTTACAATTTTTCCCCAAAGTACAAACATTCTGGATCACTGATGTTAGACAATTTCTGAAGTTATTTTCCTATAGACGCCAACTCTTTGCAGGAAATGTTCAAATGAGGAAACTACAACAGTTAAATATTAAGCAAGTCACATTCTGTGGACGGCACCTAATTGATACATAGTATAACTTATGATTACTAAACACTAAGTGCAGTGGTTCATGTGTAAAACGGAGAAGTTACCAGCTCGGAACTCAGCTCCTGCTTCATCCTCTGCTTGTCACGTGAGTGAACAGATGGGTCCTTCAGATACCGGACCGCTTGCGAAATCAGCACATAGAAACAGTTTTCCATCGTGAACATCAGAAGGGACCTTCAAAACAAGAGGGTATCACTAACCTTATTAGGGAAGGGAGAAATGGAACTTAAATTTATTTAGGCTACCTTTAAACTCATGAAACTCAACCTCTGAAGTTTCTGTTTGCTAGTGGATCTCCGCATTGCTCATGGCAGAAAGAAAATTGGTCGAAATTTTGTAAAAGATGTGATCAGACACAGTGAAGTAGACTGCCAGTGTTTTTGTTTATTTCTTAGGAAATTTGAACCAACCCCATATGTTAATATTGAAAAGAAAAGAACTTGCATTTATATAGCACCTCTCAACCTCAGGCTTCACAGCCTAATGAAGTACTTTGGAGGTTTAGTCACTGCTGTAATGTAGGGAAGCGTGGCAGCCAATATGCACACAGCAAGAAGACAAATGACCAGTTAATCGATTTTGGACGATGTTGGATCAGTGATGACCAAGATACCAGGAGAACTCGCCGCTCTTGTTCAAATAGTGCCACAGAACTTTTACCCGAGAGGGCAGACAGGACCTCAGTTTAACATCTCATCCGAAAGACGACACCTCAGACAGTGCAACACTCCCTTGGTACTACACTGAAGCATTAGCCTAGATTATGTGCTCAAGTCTCTGGGGTGGGGATTCAATCCACAACCTTCTGACTCAGAGGCAAGAGTTCTATCACTGAGCTAAGGCTGACACCACCATAAGTCACATCCCTAAAAATCTTCAAAGTTACTGATACTTTGTTTTTGGCACAATTTGGGTGGTGAGGTGATTTTTAATGAAAATTAAAAACCCTGCAAGTGCAGGCTATTACAGTTTAAGTACATTACTGATACTTAAAATTTTGAGCAAATACAAACCTTGTAGCAAACCAAAGCACAGCTGGTGTAGATTAAATTACCCTCTCCGATCATAAAATTCTGGCTCTTTGACAAGTATTTTAAACTATACCACACGTGTGGTCTGGGAACTGCAGAGAATATTTTAACAAATCTCCAGACTCATCATCATGGAAACAAATCCATTCTATTTTACTCATGGTATAAATGACATAGGCCTTAGTCAGTAATGAGATACGATAAAAGTCTCTCCAGTTGTGATAAGGGATATAACTGACTCACTGCTTTGTCAATAACAGGTTATGCAGTTAGCCTCACGCACCAAAATATTTATCATCTCTAATTCCTGGCCACAACAGACACTTTATATCTTTAGGTATTTTAGGTATTTGTTTCTCTTGGGCATAGAATGTGCTGATTTCCCCCCGCCCCTCTTGTTATTACAGTGGTGTGTTTATAAAAAGGAACCAACATACTCTCTCAGAACAAAAGGCAGACCCCATACTAGAAGGCAGGATGCTGTGAGGAGACGTGCTTACACTTGGGAATGGGCCTTAACCACCAGACCTGTGCCAAATAGAATCAGTGGATAACCACATTGTTTACTACAGTCCATGACACACAAAATTGGAACAATGCACACATTAGTATCCCTTGTGACATGTTAACCTGAAAAAAGATAAGCTCCAATTAGTGTTAAATAAAAAGGAACCATCTGAGCATCTAAAACTATTCACGCTTAAGATTATCTAAATAAATTGCTGGGTACTGTAGTACAGTGTATGGTTATGGGATGGGACTAGCAACCCAGAAGTCAAGAGCTCAAATCCTACAGTGCAAGATGTGAAACTGAATTCAATAAATGTAGCAAATCATGGTTAGCACCAGAAAAAAATCACCACGACTGCCGGATCCAGTAAAAAAAAATTCAACTAGTTCACTATGTTATTTAGCGAAGAGAAACTCTCACCGCCTATCCCGTCTGGCCTACATGTGACTCTAATCCACACTATGTGGTTGACTTTTAATGCCATCTGAAGTGACCTAGCAAGCCACTCAGTTGTACACAACTAGGATGAGCAGTAAGTGCAGCTTTGCCAGCACAGCCTGAGAACAAATTTTACAAAATTTGTTTCAAAGCATCCAGGCTAACATTTTACAAGATATACAACCATTTTAAATACCTGTATTTCAGACAGTGGTCAATTCATTCAGTTACAATAACAAAGTTTCTGAAATTACCAGAAAAGGATGTGCCTTGTGTCACTACAAAAACTGGAGAGGTGGAGTTTCTTCTTCAGTGCCTGATCGCAAGAGCTTGGTAGGATGTAAGCGTTTCATATTTGGGCATAAGATTTACACAATTTCCTCACATTATGTCCTACCAAACTCCTATGCACAGGTGCTGGAGAGAAAATACCCTTTTGTCATTCCATAGATCTACCACTGCAAGCCACAACATATACAACAGTTTCACAACATAGTGTACAGTGCTAGCAATGATGCTATAGAGATGAATAAATATAGCAGCAAAACAGATTTGTTCCTCCAATGTTTCAGAAGCTATTTGGGTGAAAGGGTGAAATTTGTGCAAGCTAATTTTGCATCGCTAAGCAAGGTGGAGGATATACAGCTGGACGGTGTTTACAATAGCCTCAGCAATTTAATAACTAAAGACACATTCTCCAGAACAGGCAAAATATTGTGGCATCTGGCTCCTCTGATGGGAAATCCATTGAGTGGTATGACACTCAGCTTTGTACATCAGGAGGTTCCAGGTTCTGTGCTCAGGTAGCTGATCTCAGTTGGGCATCAGTTAGCTTTAGCACCCTCAGGATGGAGGCAATGGAGAATTAATTAGCCTGGCTTCCCATTCCTGCTCTCTATGCAGTGACCTGTTGCTAGAAGTGCAAATAAGGGGAGAATGTATTTGGCCTTAGCCATATTAGCCTCCATAGTCAAATAACCTACCAACACTCACTAGATTCAATGTGAAGAATGGCCACTTGGGTGAGGTACCACAAAGCGACCAACTCTGTAACCACACCCAATAACGAATGACAGACTTCAAGAACATAATTGGAGGGTGGGGGGGGGGGCAAAAAAAGAAAGCTGTGAATCAAGTACACCAGGTCCACGTTTCTCAACCTCTGATTTTGCATTAGAAATTGATACAGCCCACTGCAGGAGAGTTGATTGGACCAGGAGGAGGCTCAAATTACCATATGATGAAATTGTTTGTGTGTCAGTGTCTGGTATATTTCTGATGCTTTGCAGAGAGGTAGAATTTTACTGTAGCAAGTATTCATTTGATATTACCTGTCTCATTGACAAATGAACTTGACAATTTTTTCTTTTAATAAATATAACAATTTCTATTTCTTGATGGTCAACTACACTTGAGCCATTTATCAATTTAAACCAGGGCTTCACTGGAGACACAAGCATCCAACGGGAAATTATTCCAATATTCTAGATCTGCAGCAAGCATCCCAACCGAAAAGGATTGTACAAAGGCAGCTGTAATTAGGCTGGACCTATGCTTGGGGCCTGATTTATATACTGCATGTTTAAGATTTCACAAAGCATGGCGACATTAATCCAATGTTTGATTTAGTTTAAGTTCCCAAATAGGCTTAATTAACTAAGTTTGTTTTTCTGATAGTTTATCACTCAAACAAACAACTCTCATGCTGGTAAGATACGGCAGCTGGCAGTGAACTATTTTACTGTGAGATTTTGCTGCTTGAAGCTAAAATCGGAAAGAGAGCCCACTCTCTTTAAACTTACTTTAATGACTTTGTCTCCTCAGATGAAGTTAGTGGTCCCATATTCAACGACAAAGGTTCCTTCTTCTTATCGATCTAGAGAGAATGAAACATATCCAAGTAAAGATAAGACGCAAAAATATAGGTTGTATTTTAGATTGCCGTGTCAGAAGCAGGCCATGAAGATGATGGAGGTGAATATTCTGTACTTGTACTGTAGTCCTGTACTCCTCGAGGGGGTAGAGCTCTACTTATGCTGACTGCCTTCTGGTATCTCAGCTGATCATTCTTCACACGGGCGTCTGAACAGGTTATTCAATAATGAATGGCATCACAACTGAGCTGTTCCTGAACTCACTCGAGGTCCACACACACTTGCCAGCAGAGGTCACTTGATAACCAGCAGCAGGAACCTTGACAGATTTTTCCCCTCCCTATCTTAGGGGCTTGGAGACCAATTGAAGCCCCTAAGATTTTGACTTCTTAAAGATTCTATTATAGAAAAAAAAATGTAGCACTTACATACCAGAGTTATCTCTTTAACACGAGAAATTAATTGTTGTTGTACATACTCTCAGTATAATGAGAAACAAAAGTGTCAATGTAAAAAACTGCCAAGGGAAGAAGTTGAGCTTTCCCTAAAACTCATTATGTTTTTTATTGCGACTGCTCGTGTTTTGACACATGAAGGATTATGCAACCTATTAATCTGCCAGTTATTCTGCACATAATATCCTACATGGATGTGGAAGAAATTTTAATAAGGTGCATTGAGGGATAGTTTATGATTAGTGGGACATGCTCCCACACAGGTTCAGTCAAACCTCTTTTGTGCAGTTATATTGATAATAGTCAAAACTCAATCTTTTAAATTGAAACTAGCACATCTTCCATGCGTGTTCAATCCCCAGACTGTGCTGAGTTACTAGATCTAGGCAGGGGGTAGCAATGCTGGCATTACAATTCGGCTCAATGTCTGCAGTAAGCCTTGCTGAAAAAGTGAATGCCTGGTAAGGATATCTGGTAACCCCATCAGTCAAATAGTTTATTGACAGCCACAGCGAAGGTTCACACATGAAAAATGATCATTTGGATGATGTACTGGAAGGTTGCCAGTAGTTGTGGAACTGTACTCCAGCATGCGTCAACTGCTTTGATAATGTAGAAAATTAGATACAGTGAAGGCAGTAAGGCTTCATTACTTCTTGAGAAAGCAGCTGGAAACCTCAAGGTATTGTGGCAGGATGAGAAAAGTAACAACCCACAGAAGCAATTTTAGTAACCCTGAAAAACTGAATTATAGCATATCTGTGGTCTAAAATTTCAGCCATCACTACGGTATCATTGTATGTGCCATATTAAACGTCAAGACACAATAGCCTCTTACCTCTCCCTGCATATTAAGGGCGACATTCACTGTTGCTAGCAGAGTACCAAATGATGGAGCAACATCAGAATCAAATGCTGGAGTGGTAAAGCTCAGGACGAAGAGCATATCATATTCGGCCAGATCCAGCGACTGTGGGAATAAAATTAATTAATTCATAACAATGGTGGGGGGGGGGGGGGGGGTGTCCATTAACTACCTTCAGTACATGTGTTGGCGTCCTGTCACTCAGTAGAAGGTGAGATTCCAGCCGTATGATTTTCCTTAGCCCATAAAATGTCCACCATGTATGCTCCATCTAATAGGTGAGCCAAGAACTAGCAAACTACATAAGTAGATTAAGTGAATTCAAATCTCAGTCACAACTGATATTCACAGTTTCCTAACAAGGGAGCCTGCGTATCTTGACCAGGCTTTTGGGGAAGGCAAGGAAAACTATATGGAACATGGTCTTTCCCACATAGAACACACTTTTGAGCTATCAAGTCAAATGAGTAACAAAGATCACATATGTGTGAGTGTAACTTTGAAAAGAAAATAACAAAAATAAGTTACTTTGAAGAGCGATTTTTTTTTTCAAAATAGAGGCACTGTTGCTTTAAATTGCTGGGTCTCATCAAACAACTGGGTTAAACTCAAGATGAATGGGTCCCGATTCTTCCTCAAGTTAGATGTACTGATTTAAATACAGTTCAACATTGAAAGTCTGCCTCTGCTGGGAGTGAACATTGTGCGGATTAGTGATTTGACTGGAGCAACAATTGTCACATTAAACAAAACAAGATCACTTCTTCGATTCTATGTTATATGTATTTTTATTTTACCTCAAAAGAAAAATACACATACTGTACACTCAAAATTAGAAAACAGTAGGGTCAATATCATGGTATGCGCAGAGATTAGCCAGCATTAGGAAGGCAGGAGAATTAAGGTGTCTATATATAAGGCCCTGCACTTCTCTTGGGGTGGGGGGGAACGGGAGGGGTCAGATTGCTGGTCTGTTCAGAGTACCAGCTTTCAGTTGTGCGGTGTCGGACTATGCACTGAGAATCTCAGTACCCAAGAACATCCCTAAATATCTTAAACTAACCACATTCATATTTAATAATATTAACTGTACTGTGTTTGTTTCATACTAAGAATACATAAGAAACGTTTATTTACCTGGTCCAGCAGTATCTGGCAGAGATCAGGGGTAAAGTGTCGAACAGCAGCCAATGTCTTACTCAGAATCCTGAGCAGACTGGACTGCACTTTCAGCAGTGCACGCTGTTCCACTTCCTCTTTTTCTGTGCTTTGTTGCTTTGTTGGTGTCTGAGTAGGTTTTGGTTGCCGAGGAAGAATTGCAGATGGAAGTGTGTCTCCATTCTTCACCTGTGGGATATTAGGTGCAATTATTGTACGTTTTCTCTTATAGGATTTGCCTCATCGCCAAATATGGTTTTCTGTATAGTGAGAACTACAAATACCAATAGTCAACACTCTGTAACCAACTGCCAATGGGCTTGATTCAATCTCTGAGTTCCTGCTCCGAGATGGAATTTAAACTTTGCTTTTTCTTTAACAAAAAAGAGTAACTGGAAAAACAGTTTTGAAAGGAGGCAGCTAAATGGCAACATTGTGGAGGTATTCAAAATAGTAAACAGGACAAAAAGTAAATTTGAACCACCACTTCAAGCTAAACTGTGTGCATTTTTACACTGCTACTGACTGCAAACGTGAGTCTCCTGTCAGCTGCAGTGCATAGTGTAAACCAGCCCATCTTCCACTTTCCAAAAAGTCCACTAAAATGTAGGTCTTCATCAGGATAAGAAAGCCAGTTTTAGTAAACAAATTTTATTTTCTATCTGATCTTGGTATAGAGAGAATATCTAGATCCCTATAGAGGAGATTGTCCAAATTTAAAAATAGGACAGTGGTGCACAGACATCGTTCTCTTAAAACTGGATGCAATGCAAGTATTAAAATACCACATGATAGTAAACAAGGGGTCACAGGCTCATACTCGCTAACGGCAAATTTAAGACGGATCAGGAAACTGCACTTTACACAGTGGAATGGTCTTTCACATGGGGTAGTGGAGACAAATACCCTATGATTTAAGCAAGTTATATGCTGTGATGAGGAGAACGTAGACTTTTTCTGTGTGAATAAGTTTAGAAAAGCCAAATGGGTCCTCATCACCTGAATCTATCATGCTCTTGTAAGTCATACCCACAATAGTAGTTCTTTTGGTGGGAGCAGCAAATGAAAGAGAAAAAAAAATGGTCTTCTTGAACTGCTCAGCACTCATAACAACTTAGCTAAGGGCCAACAAAATTCATTTAACTGATGTAGGAGGATCAGAGGGTGGGGCAGCCCTGGAAATTAGACTCAAAAAAAATCCTGGCTTTGAGACAGAACTGTACTGCTTGCACTAATGGGCAGTGCTTTTCCATTCAACTAATTGCCTGCGTGCTCAAGATGAGGGGCAGCACTGCTTCGGAATAGAACATTTCCACTCCAATTCTACTGATGTCTATTTTTCCCCAGACATGTATGGCAAAGATTAAATGGAAAGTTATATTTTCACCCTGGAGAATCTATCTTATCCTGATGAGTGCTCCTGCTTGACATTTTCTTTTCGATTGAAATTAACAAGTACACGTCAACGGTTGAGTTGCTGATTTCTGCACATCGATGTCAGAATTGAGACTGCTCAAACTAATTTTCTTTATTCAGCAACTGTCAGTTCATCATCACTGCGCATCTGACTATAGGTGACTGGATTAAACACATGCTACAAAGACAAAAACATCTATTCCACTACTATTTCAACTTCTTTCCTCTATGGCAACTTCCTTTCTGCTAGAAAAGATGAACTCTTATATATCAATTAAAAATTCCAGAAATTTCCACTATTTATCTCCAGCTAACTTTCTCCCTTCCCACCTCTCCTCTCCGGAACGCACCAACTCCCTCACTGACTTTCATTAGCAGTTACCCTTTGGCCATTATGTGTATGCTTCGATGGTGAGTGCCCAGTGTGGAAGACGTCACAACCAAACCTGACCCTATCCTTAAGCTGACGTCCCCACATACCTCCGGTAGGGGCTGCTGTACATCAAAAGCAGGAACCTGGCACTCTAATTCAGCCCAGACCAGGAATAAAACCTGGACCCTCTTGGCTTGTGTGGCTCAGAGACAGAAAGTTAACCTCTGAGCTACAGGGACAATCTAAAGGATTTTCTTTTCTATTTTAATCAGCTGCTTTTTAAATCTGATCCATTGGGAAAAAGTTAACAAGCAGATTGCTAGCAGAGTGGTTATGTCATTTCATTCACAAACCCCAAGGCCAAAGGTTCAAGTGCCAACACAAAGCCTTTACTCAAAAAGCACAATTCACATAGTACAGTAACAATTTACTGCTGAGGTTTTTAAAAATGTGTTTTGTCTTAAGTACCATTGATCACACATTTTGAAACGCTTGCTTTAAATGTTTGGCAGTGCACATATTCATAATCAAAACCCAATTAAAAGAAGAAATTATATGCTGACCTGTAGATAGTGCTGAAGCACTTTGGGGCTGTGAAGCAGAAAAGTGCATGTCTGGCATAGGTAACAGAGGTTCACCTGTAATACACAGAAAAAGTGGTTAACCACAGCAATAACAAATACTTCCCCCACAAATCTAACTTTTTTGGATCTACGGATTTGTGCAGTTCAGTTCTGGTTTGCCATCAATCCACATCCTGCTGAATCAACAGGAACTGAATACAATTAGCACCAACAAAAACCAAGGTAACAACCTGAAGATTTAAAAAGCAGGTCTTAATATAATAACACCCTATTTATGATATCACCAACCTGCTGCACAACACCATATATTTCCACTCTGCACTCTCCACAAAGTTACAATTTGAAAGTTTAAAGCTGGGTGGTTTTTGATGACCGAATTTGATAAATGCACAGCCCAGAACTGAACTAAGCCTTACACATCAGAAAGGTCATAGGTTTTATCCCTAGTCTGTGCTGAGGTTGCAACAGGAGCATCAAAATTGGCCTCAGTTGTCCTGGACTATGGATGAGGATAAAGAGTAGTCAGGATTCTTGTTCCTGATTACATTTGATTAGCATAACTAAAACAGTACAATGAGAGGATTTCAGTTTTAAATGATTCTATTAGAAGAAAAAGTGACCTCTCAAGTTCAAGATTACAACTTTTCTGAGCTAAAGCATACCTGCACATCTCTAAGGAGCTGCGGCAAGTGAAACCGCCACTCTTTGATGAAGTTGGAGAGTTGAAGAATGAACCCAACTGTGTGATCAACTTCATCAAGGCAAGCCAAGCTCTGCACCTTCCGAACGGCATCCAAACACTATGGAAGAAGGACCAAAGATAATGTTAAGTGCATCAGTACATCTGACAACAAAATCGATATACTGTGTTTAACAAGTCCTTCTCTTCATTTAAAAATAACCTAAAACCATCTAAAAACAAAAATCAATGATCTCCTTCAGTTGTGATGGTAAGAAGGTTAAACAACTGGATTTTTCCAAGATGACTTTCATACCAACCCAGGATTAACAAGCAGAAAGCAACCTGTGGTGAGACAACATAGGTATACCACTGAGGCCATGATATACTTCTACAAAGTGCACCATCTAGTGGCCTGGATGACATCCACCAAATCTCATTTCAACTATAGCAAGTGGATTTGAATAACTAGCAGTTATGAGTGGATGGATCCACAGTTACAATGCCAGAGCATTGGATTCTTAACTGGCATTTGTAATCGAGCCTCAACTGGACCAACTGAATGAAAAGGCACAGAATCATCAAACCACTTTATCAGTGATGTGCTTCAGACATTCACAGCTTTCAAGCAAGTTATGGGTCTTCAGCGAATGGGCTCCGGGGATTACCACCTCCATAAAATATATTCCATTTCAAGATAATGCTGAACAGTATTGTTGAAACAAATGTAGAATTTTCATTTATACACTTTCAAAAAAAGGGATCATTTGCTTCAAAGAAACTCTACAAGTTCCACATAGCTTAGATTTAAAAAAATCATCAAAAATCATTGTCCCCACCTGCAGTATCCGCTCCTGATGGACCCCAACAAAGTCTAAGGCTTCTGTGAGAAAGTTGTAGCGTAGTGATTTTAAAAGTCTTTCCATCAGCGACATGGTGAGCCTATAAATACCTGGCCAGGAGGGGGCATCCAGAGATTTCCGTGAGGATCCCAAAGTCTTAATTATAGAAAAGATAAATAAAAACAATGGCGAGGCATTAAGCAGTATTCATTGGTTCATCCAAAACATCAGACAAGCATTCTATACATTTTCAGGCTGTTTCAAGTAATTGAATGAAAGACAGGTTGCTTAAAAATGTTAACTAATAGGAAAATTAATAAGCCATATTGCTTAAGTGTACCACAGATCCATAGGCATTATGGGTCTGTGGTACAACTATAAAAATACTTGATCCAGTTATGCAGAAGACTTGATACTGCAATAATGAAAACATGTAAAGATACAATATTTTTATGAGCTGTGCAATATATGTATTGATTGAAAATCACGTTGCTCTTCCCGGTTACGTGTATGTTTCAGCATCTTCATATCGTGCTGAAAAGTACAAGTTCTGAATATAATTTTGTAACAGCTAGATGGAATTAAAGGATTTCTTCACCCCAAAAGCACTGAGAGACAATCAATCACATCACTTGTGGGGGATGGAGAAGACGACACAAAAAGTCTCAAGCTCAGAAAATAGGAGGATAAGTCGGATTTAAAATTGTGAAATATAACATTCTTTTAGAAATTAATTTGTGTCTGTTGCAATTTACAATTAGCACACAGTACATTAAAACGCAGCAGGAACATGATTAACAAAATAAGAGTGTATAATTGGGATGTATGAAGAACATTATGGACAGCAAACATGCTTTATAGATACTATAAGAACACTAAGTATGGACGTGGAATAAGAAACTATCATTCAGCCTATCAAAGCTGCTCCATCCACAGAGGACATACAATCTAACCCACCTATCTAATCTCCACAATTCAATCCTGACTGGCTGCTCTCCACAGACAACAGCCACCCTCCCCAAAGTCCCAGACGAACAGGAACCATCATATCCCGTGTGAAGTATTTGATCTTTTTTATATATACTTATCCCTAATATCCTCCTCCTTGATAACACTTTAGCATGTTTGCATCTTACCTGCTTGCCCAAAGTGACTCAATGGATAAGCCCACAAAACTGGATACAATTTCAAAAACACCAAGTTCAATTTAAAACAAGACTTTGTGAGATGCACACAGGGGTACGCACTTCACGTGTGAAGTATTCACCCTACACTATGATCCACTTTGATCACTATAGAACAACTCCCATCATTCCTTCTACTGCACTTCAGTCCCTGTTACCTGGGCAGTTCCATTGGTGCTGAGCTGGTAAACGCTTAGGAGTGGCAGACAAATGCTTGGTAGGATACCCGCTCCCGCCACAGCAGCTGCTCCCTGAAAGTACAAAATAAGAGAAAAATGTCGACTTAACAGCAAGCACAATTTCTACAAAATCATAACCACTATAACAGTATTTAATGGATTACTGACTCAGTTTATGTACATCATTGACATAACATGTGGGAGGAGGCTCGTGTGGAGCAATAAACACCAGCATGGACAAGTTGGGCCGCATGGCCGGTTTCTGTGGTGTAAATATTATGTAATAACATACACACACTGCACAGTATTACACCACTGCATCACGATTGAGAGCCACACATAAGCCATGCTCATAGCAAGGCACCTATAACAGATAAGGCATATTATAGGCTCAGTGAAAAAAAATTTTGGAAATGATGAGTTCAGAGTTCACTGTCTTTTAAAATCTGTTATAATGCCAATCTACTGTACAAATATTTAGAAACTATAAATACTCCCCATTTTTACATATGATGTATATTAAATGTAATTTGATAGCACTGGAACAATGGATTTCTATAGAGGTAATGTATTAATTTTTATCTGCACAGCCTTCGACACTGCAGCTTTCCTCTACACAGTCTGATCTGCTCAACCTAATTTTACATTAAAAAGAGAAAAAGTAAACTTATTGAAATCAAAGCCACTGTCGTTACCAACATGAGGGACCAGCACACACTGACATCCCTCACAATTATCAACAGACAGATGTGGATTAGAGTAAAGACCTCAACCCACTTTTGGCAAAGTCACATGTGGATTACAATTGTTCTAGAATTCAGAAAAGGATGTAAAAATAATGTGGTACAGTATAGTGAGAATACAGTTTAGCAACAAAACAGTTGCTGGTTGCATCGGATGACAACTTCTATTCAAATGTGAAAGACCATCAAACTCCACTCAAGCCAGAGGCACTAATGTGTTACTTGTCTTTCACATTTAAAGAGCCACAGGTTTCACCATCACCAGTGAGATACTCAATTCTGTCGCTATTCACTCTATACCTTCTTCATATTGTGTAGGTGCAATTGTAAGTGAGATCAATAGGAGCTGATAGATTTTGCCACAAGCATGGGCCACTAGTTGAACAAACACCTAATCCAGCTAGGTTTCCAGGTGTGCTCGTGTCTCTCAAGTTAACTGATTTTTGATGTAATTACCTACTAATGGCTGACCTACTCCCAGGCCAATAGAAGCATGAGAGCAACCTGGAGACATTTGGTTCTTCCCATTTAATTCCCTATATTACAACAGTGACTACACTTCAAAGGTACTTCATTAGATGTGAAGTGCTTTGAGTCGTCTGGAAAGGGGCCATATAAATGCAGGTTCTTTCTTTAATTTACATTATACTTCTGGAAAACAATAAAAAGACCCTCAAAACTACTAGGATTAAGAAACACTGCTTACCTGCTGAGTTCTGGCCAGCACTAAAAGCAAGTGTAGAGATGCCTCTGCAAAATGTAGATTCTGTTTGACTCGAAGACTAAGCTCCAAGGTGCTAAGCATTGCAGGAAGGACTGGAACCTTCCGAGTGATCAAAAATAAGTGGTCGCCAGACTCATCCATTTCACAAAGTTCTTTGGCCAGATGGAGAGCCAGCACACATACCTGGAGACAGAAAGACTTATTATACCAGAGACCATAAACTTAAGAGGTTATAGTTAGATCAGCCTTCTCGCAGATGTATAAGTAAACAATAATTTTTCTCCTCCTACCCCATCTTTCTGGTCCTTGTGCTGTGACCTTGGTGCACAATCTGTCTCCATACTATCCTTGTCATCAGATGAACCAGCATCTCCTGCTGTCAGTGCATGATGTGTTTGGTCCAACAGAACAATTGCTTCATCATGTATGGTCTCACACACAGTCAGGAGCATTTGGGAATACTGGGGGAAGTCACAAACTAAACAATAAAAAAATTTAAAAATTATGCTCTGTACAATGGTAGATAGCTGTAAGTGAATTACAAGCAGTAATTTAACTGAATTTATTTATTTATTTATTCGTTCATGGGATGTGGGCATCGCTGGCGAGGCCGGCATTTATTGCCCATCCCTAATTGCCCTTGAGAAGGTGGTGGTGAGCCCCCTTCTTGAACCGCTGCAGTCAGTGTAGTGAAGGTTCTCCCACAGTACTGTTAGGAAGGGAGTTCCAGGATTTTGACCCAGCAACGATGAAGGAACGGTGATATATTTCCAAGACGGGATGGTGTGTGACTTGGAGGGGAACGTGCAGGTGGTGTTGTTCCCATGTACCTGCTGCACTTATCCTTCTAGATGGTAGAGGTCGCGGGTTTGGGAGGTGCTGTCGAAGAAGCCTTGGCAGGTTGCTGCAGTGCATCCTGTGGATGGTACACACTTCAGCCACTGTGCGCAGGTGGTGAAGGGAGTGAATGTTTAGGGTGGTGGATGGGGTGCCAATCAAGCAGGCTGCTTTGTCCTGGATGGTGTCGAGCTTCTTGAGTGTTGTTGGAGCTACACTCATCCAGGCAAGTGGAGAGTATTCCATCACACTCTGACTTGT
Source organism: Heptranchias perlo (assembly GCF_035084215.1). Lineage (NCBI taxonomy): Eukaryota > Metazoa > Chordata > Chondrichthyes > Hexanchiformes > Hexanchidae > Heptranchias > Heptranchias perlo. The sequence goes on from NC_090355.1 coordinate 27,455,662, forward strand.
GCCTTGTAGATGGTGGAAAGGCTTTGGGGAGTCAGGAGGTGAGTCACTCGCCGCAGAATACCCAGCCTCTGGCCTGCTCTTGTAGCCACAGTATTTATATGGCTAGTCCAGTTAAGTTTCTGGTCAATGGTGACCCCCAGGATGTTGATGGTGGGGGATTCGGCGATGGTAATGCCGTTGAATGTCAAGGGGAAGTGGCTAGACTCTCTCTTGTTGGAGATGGTCATTGCCTGGCACTTTTCTGGCACGAATGTTACTTGCCACTTATGAGCCCAAGCCTGAATGTGGTCCAGGTCTTGCTGCATGCGGGCTCGGAGTGCTTCGTTATCTGAGGGGTTGCGAATGGAACTGAACACTGTGCAATCATCAGCGAACATCCCCATTTCTGACCTTATGATGGAGGGAAGGTCATTGATGAAGCAGCTGAAGATGGTTGGGCCTAGGACACTGCCTAAATAATATAATTTATAAAATGCCATAAATCAGAAGTGTACAAAGCTCAGGCAATTTATTCTATATCTAAACTCAGATTTCTGAATCTGCCCTGAACCACCGAATTAATTCACATTGAATCATACAATTTTCCACGCACACATATTCACATATAACACATAAAAAATACTTGTTTCCAGCACACCCATCATACCTCAAAATGACATACCTGTCACATTTGAAAATGTCACATATGTAAAGTGTTATGTCACATTTGCACCTGGCTCATATTCATAAAGCAGCAACAAATCACAACTGAACAGGCAAGGAACCTACCAATGAACAAGTCTTAAAGTTCAGAGTAACAGCAATTAGGCTCTGAACTTAGGATGTGCCTCTTTACAACACTTCCCCACATTAGTTTAGCAGGTCGAGCAGATTCCTGCTCTGGTTTAGTCCGAATTTTAGATTTCCTGACGGCAACTCCTTTACTGCTATGTATGCTATGTGTATATTGCTCCCTCATTATAAAATATTATATCCTCTGACACTGTAAGTAATGTCACAGATCAGCTAATGCATTCTACTTTTAAGTAATATAATTCAATGCATGTTATCAATTACAAATATAAGCTATTAATAATCACCATAAGATAAAATAAGGCCATTGTTTGAAATAAATTATGGAGTAATTGACTATATAGCACATTACAGTAAGTGACCATTTTTTCATTCTGATGCAGATCATATTTCTCCATTTTTCAAGAACAGAATTGTTGCAACTGTCAGCAAATTACATGCAAGTAAAAAGGCCCTAGTTTTTGGATTTGCTTCTAGCCTAGTCATCACTGCCCTTAATTCATTCTACCTTCTGAAGCAGTTGTAGATCTTTACTTTAACATTATCCCTCATTTGCCCCCTACACTAGCTGACCTGAAGAGTTTAGTGAGTTGGCTGTCTGCTGATTTAGAATGTTTTTCTAATCTTTTTTCTCCTGATTTCCCTCCTCCAAGTCTCCTCATACCTTACACTATATCCCTATTGACAGGATGGGCAGCCAATACCTCTCAATGCTGCTCATCCATTATCAAATGAATAAGTGTGGAGTACATCGACTCTCTCCAGTATTCTTGGCTGGCATCTTTAAAACTGCCTGCTTTTAAAACTCACTGGATTTTTGCTATGGACCCAAGCAGCCAAGGCTGCTAAAATAAATTCAATTAGGACCATTAACTGTCAGAGAGGAGAAATTATGAGTTGCATGAAGTATTAAAACCCAGGTTCCTGAAAAGAAAGTCAGTCAATAATCATAACCGTGCCTACACGGTAAGGCCATTATGCTTTCTCCTCTGCAAGCTCCTACAGATGTCCTTCTGTTGTTCCTGGCCCATGTAGCTCTCCCCACACACAGTTCCACCATCTCAGCTTTGGCTTTACATGTGTATGGTCCTATTCCAGCTGGGGTCCATTCCATTATCTCCTAAGGGTGCTGATCTTTAGCCACTGGGCACATACCCATTATTGCCCATGGCAATCATCACCCATAACTGTTTTTACCCATGATGTGGAGATGCCGGTGATGGACTGGGGTTGACAATTGTAAACAATTTTACAACACCAAGTTATAGTCCAGCAATTTTATTTTAAATTCACAAGCTTTCGGAGACTTCCTCCTTCCTCAGGTAAATGTTTCAGGAGCTCCTTGAAGCCTACGCATTTATACATATAGAACAATACATGGTGTTTACAGACTGCCCCTGCAACTGCCCGTTGCCAAGGCAATCACCGTGTTCAGACAGAGAGGTGTCACCTGCAGAACCCCCGAATACACATTCAACAAAAAAACAAACAGGGAAAAAAAAGAGAAAAAAAAAGAGAGAGGCAGAAACATCCGGAAGGCAGAGAGAGCCAGCAAATGACCCATTATATTAAAAACAGATAACATTTGTTCGCTGGTGGGGTAACGTGTAGCGTGACATGAACCCAAGATCCCGGTTGAGGCCGTCCTCATGGGTGCACCCTAACCACGTCAAAGAGGCCATCCCCTATGGACAGGCCCTGCGAATACACAGGGTCTGCTCAGACGAGGAGGAACGCGATGGACACCTACAGACGCTGAAAGACGCCCTAGTAAGAACGGGATATGACGCTCGACTCATCGATCGACAGTTCCGACGGGCCACAGCAAAAAATCGCATAGACCTCCTCAGGAGACTAACACGGGACGCAACCAACAGAGTACCCTTTGTCGTCCAGTACTTCCCCGGAGCGGAGAAACTACGCCATGTTCTCCGCAGCCTTCAACATGTCATCAATGAGGACAAACACCTCGCTATGGCCATCCCCACACCTCCACTACTCGCCTTTAAACAGCCACCCAACCTCAAACAGACCATCGTTCGCAGCAAATTACCTAGCTTTCAAGAGAACAGCGTCCACGACGCCACACAACCCTGCCACGGTAACCTCTGCAAGACATGCCAGATCATCGACACAGATACCACCATCACACGAGAGGACACCACCCACCAGGTGCATGGTTCATACTCCTGTGACTCGGCCAACGTTGTCTACCTCATACGTTGCAGGAAAGGATGCCCCAGAGCATGGTACATTGGCGAGACCATGCAGACGCTGCGACAACGGATGAACGGACACCGCGCAACAATCGCCAAACAGGAGGGTTCCCTCCCAGTCGGGGAACACTTCAGCAGTCATGGACATTCATCCACCGACCTTCGGGTAAGCGTACTCCAAGGCGGCCTTCGAGACACACGACAACGCAAAATCGTCGAGCAGAAATTGATAGCCAAGTTCCGCACCCATGAGGACGGCCTCAACCGGGATCTTGGGTTCATGTCACGCTACACGTTACCCCACCAGCGAACAAATGTTATCTGTTTTTAATATAATGGGTCAGTTGCTGGCTCTCTCTGCCTTCCGGATGTTTCTGCCTCTCTCTGTTTTTTTTTCTCTGTTTTTTTTCCCTGTTTGTTTTTTTGTTGAATGTGTATTCGGGGGTTCTGCAGGTGACACCTCTCTGTCTGAACACGGTGATTGCCTTGGCAACGGGCAGTTGCAGGGGCAGTCTGTAAACACCATGTATTGTTCTATATGTATAAATGCGTAGGCTTCAAGGAGATCCTGAAACATTTACCTGAGGAAGGAGGAAGTCTCCGAAAGCTTGTGAATTTAAAATAAAATTGCTGGACTATAACTTGGTGTTGTAAAATTGTTTACAATTGTTTTTACCCAAAGCAGGGTCCAATCTCTGGAAGAAAATCATTTAAAAAGAACGTCTTACCTTGTAGATGTTTGATCTGAAGAGTAGTTATTATAGCTGAAAATATTTTCGCCTTTGTCTTCTCCATGAAATATTGGTTACTCTGTGACAGGCTCTCTAGAATTTGGTCCAGGGGGTCCAGGATTTTAGACACATGAACAATGATGCTGAGAATGAAAAAAAAAAAATCAGTATTCTATGCAACAAAATCAGCTGTGCCACTACTTCAATATAGGGCATATGTTTGTAATATGCACATTTCCTTAAAAAAAAATTAGCAGCAGCAAATCCAGGGCAACATCCAGAGGTGTATTGCCTCAGGTATGCTCTTGGATTTGTAATTAGAAAGAATTTTGCCCTTTCCTTGACTGAGTGTATTTGATATACATTCTACATTGTATTTTTACCTCAATTTTAACCCTTTTAAGGAGTAGCAGTATACAATAAAATAAGACTAAGAGCACAATTTTGTAAATGTTATAACAGAAACCCACAATGTAATTTGAAAGATGCAAAAGATATTCAGTATTCAAATGGGTCAGTGATAAAATTCCAAAACAGACTACCCTTTATCTTCAGGTGTGTACACACTGGGATGTTCAATCTCCTTGTCTCCTACCTTTTCCATTGTTTCAACAGGATTAGAAGTAGTGTTGCCAGCATTGATCCCATTCGCAGACAGGGAGCAGATGAAGGAACCAACAGCTACAAAAAAAGACATAATTTTAAGGTGGGAGTCCAGCATAAAGGTTGGATAGGCAACTGACTTGCACACTTCCAACAAATACCACCCTAAAATTGCTCACCAGGAAATGTGCAAGAGGGGCTCCAATGTGCCGGACATCTGCTGAAATCTCAGCAGCACAGACTTAGGGCAGTGAATAGGATTCCAATTATAAGAAAAAAAACTCACCAAAAGTTTGGTCCCCTCTAGAACATCATGTAGTAACTGCAGTCGTATTGAACAATCACCTAGATGCATCACCTCCGCCTGGGGAATAATAGGTAAGAATAAAGCTCAATTATATGGCTACGTGCATGCTACCTTATAAAACATTTCATTGTACCTGCTCATTCGTCTCGATATTAACCCTCCCTCCCATGGCAGACTGGAGGTGGCCGGGGGGGGGGGGGGGGGGGGGGGAGTGGGAGTTGAAAATTTTAAAATGGGGAACACGACCCCAACCCGCTGTGTAAGCGCCAGCTGCCATTTTTATGGCGGCATATAGCGTGCCGTGTGAGTGTCACACCTTGGAGAGACAGGGCACCTCATTAACATATTTAAATAAGTCTCCTACCGTGCAATTGGGAGCCTGATTTAAATGCAACAGTTGCCAGCTGGGTCTCCCAAGGCTCAGCAAACCCGGCAGTAAAAGGAAAGTGGAAGCTGCTGATTCAAGAAGGCAAGTGCCTTTTACAGCACTCTTTGCGGGCCAGGAGGAGCAGGAGTGCTCCCCTTGGTCCCTCAAGGAAGCCTTCGGCCTCCTCTCTACCCCACCCCTGCTGCGATCGACGACCTCCCCGCGACCAGCCCCACTCTCTCGCTCGCCGCACTCTTTTCACCCCCCATCCCCAACCAAGCCCCGATCTCTCACTCCCTCCCTCCCGAATGCCAGGGACCGTCCCTAAGGGACCCCAGTTGCGGCCTCCTACCACTGGTTTTCTCGTCTGGCAGCCGGCCAGCCTGTCAATTTGGCCAGCTGCCAGACGGGAAATGGAACAAAAAAATTATAATGAGCTCCTGTTGTTAAATTCAGCAGGACCTCCGCGTCCCTGGCCTTGCCAGGTTTTTCCCATGCTACTGCACATCCTCCCCATAAGTATTGGGGCCGTTATGTCAATTCAAGCAAAGTCTGATCTAACTTTACACTGAAAATGGGACGGTTTAGTCAATATCGCTAGGACATATTGCATGCATTTATATACTGGAGCACATGGGTACAGTCGTGTAGTGGTTTTACTAATGAACTAGCAACCCAGAGATGCAGGGTTCAATGGCAACTTGGTAATATTTCACCATGGTAAATTGTGAAATTGAATTCAATAAATCTGGTCATTTGTAGGCTAGCACCATAAAATGACCATGAATGTCACGTGATTGTTGTAAAAATCCAACTTGTTCACTAATGTCTTTCAGGGAAGGGAACCCGACCCCCCCTCCCGCCCCACCCCCCCCCATCTGTACATGTATTCCCCAGTCCCACATTGATTCAGGGCAATAAATGCTGCCTTGCCAGTTTCGCCCACATCCCAAGAAAAATTTTAAAAGTCAGCTGTACATCAAGGACTATCCACAACTATTACTTTTTCATTAAGTACTCCTTTGTTGCAGCCAAACCCACCATTACTTTGGTTCAGTTGGCAGCACTCTGCTTCAGAGTCATAGGGTTGTGGGTTCAAGTTCCACTCCAGGATTTGAGCAGCTAATCTAGGTGCAGTAGGGGGAATGCTGCATTGTCTGATGTGCTATCTTTCAGATGAAACGTTAAAGTGAGGCCCTGCTTGCCTGTTCAGGCGGACATTAAAGATTTTCTGGACTATTTACAGACAACGAGGGAGTTCTCCTGTTGTCCTAACATTCATCCCTTAATTATACCACCAAAAACAGATTCAATGGTCATTTGTAGGACCTTGCTGTGTGCAAATTGGTTACCACATTGCCTATATAACCATGAATGCAATTCAGAAGTAAGTGATTGCGAAACGCTTTGATACATTTAGGTGATGAAGTGCTATAAAAATGCAAGTTCTTTTTTTCATATAAAATGAGACACAAGGGCTTTTTAGTCTCCGCTACAGGCACACTTACACAGACAGGAGCATTACAGCACTGAGTCCTTCCAGGTCAAAATTCAACTTATTGCAGCTCATCATCATAAACAGGATTGACAATTTTTTTCTTTAATTTTGATGCATATTATATTGTCCTAATGCCGTTTTGTTATACTTTATCAGATACCACTGTAACCTCGGCAGATAGGCTACAACACCACCATTTTCATAATACAGGTGGCAATATTTCAAATAAAGCTGGAAAATTTGGGAAAAAGCACAGATTCTGAAAAATTGCGATCAGTTAGATTTAACCAGATTATCATAGAAATTTATGGCACAGGAGGAAGCCATTTGACCAATCGTGTCTGTGGCAGCCGAAAAAGAGCTATCCAGCCTAATCCCACTTTCTAGCTCTTGGTCCGTAGCCTTGTAGGTTACGGCACTTCAAGTGCACATCCAAGCACCTTTTAAATGCAATGATGGTTTTTGCCTCTACCACCCATTCAGACAGTGAATTCCAGACCCCTACCACCCTCTGGATGAAAAAAAATTTCCTCAGTTCCCCTCTAATCCTTCTACCAATCACTTTAAATCTATGTCTCCTGATTATTGACCCCTCAGCTAAGGGAAATAGGTGCTTCCTATCCACTTTATCTAGGCCCCTCATAATTTTATACACCTCAATTAAATCTCCCCTCAGTTCCAAAGGAAACAACCCCAGCCTATCCAATCTTTCCTCAAAACTAAAATTCTCCAGACCTGGCAACATCCTCGTAAATATCCTCTGTACCCTCTCTAGTGCAATCACATCTTTCCTGTAATGTGACGACCAGAACTGTACCAAGTACTCTAGCTGTGGCCTAACTAGTGTTTTATACAGTTCAACCTAACCTCCTTGCTCTTACATTCTTATATTGCCAAGATGCATCACTTCATTAACATCCATCACTGAAATAGCTACTGAAGCTACATCTGAACCCAAGTGTCTTTGGAAGTTAACCTTCCTAAAAGATGTTAGTACTCAGAAAGCCAATGATATTTTATTCTTACGTAGCTGGTAGCCAGAACGAGAAGCATTCTCCACGCAGAGATCACCATATGGAACTCTAGAACTGTGGAGACCCCCTCTGCTTCTGTCTCCGCCATGTGGGCGACAAGAGATTTGATATATTCAGACCAATATTCGTACCGCTTCTTATCAAAGAACGTCTTCAGTGTGCACTTTAAGGACTGGTCCAGAGAACCCCTGACAGACAAAATCACATGAATCATAAAGACTATCCAGGATTAGTCATCATTTCTTAATTCACGTTTGGCTCCGTTCAACTCAGAGGACTGGACCAATATTTTTGCACAGTTGTAACATAATGTAGTAAGATATGCCAATCAATAGAAAAATAATCAAACGACTTTTGACTGAGTTGGCATTGCGAACCCAGTACAAACACCTGACGTGATTGTGATAATTATCAAGGATGGGAATTTCTTTTTTAAAAAAATCACATTTCTTTATTGTACAAAATAAATCAAGAATAAATCTGTAGCTGCACAGATAAGGAAAACAAAAAGAAGATCCTCTTCCTCATTCAGCTCACCCATTTAAAAAAACAGAATAAACATTCACCCGAAATAATGATGTCCTTCCCTTAACACAGAAGGTGCAAGCATCTCGGGGAAGCTACGACTGCAATGGGAAAAAGAAAATCTTATAAATGTGTAAATCCATAAACCAAAATTCCTATAAGATCAGGTTTATATAGACATGCACAATTTTAATCAGCTGCAAATTGGGGGATAAATTTTCAAATACTTGAACGGATGAAGGATTTAAAAATTGCAGTTACTATTTTTACATTAGGTCATCCAATATATTAAAATTAATAGCAATTGACTTGCACATTATAGGAACATAGATCATATGCATAATTAAAATAATTTTTACCTTTGCCCAAAATTCACCTTATTTTTGATCAAAGGTTGCAAGTAGACTTCCAACACTGGTCATCAGTCCCCACAACTTCGTTCCAATCTAACCAAAGATTAATCCTATCGGTTGAATCTTATTTTTTTACTTCCCAGACATTCCAACAATTGACTTGAACAAAATAAACTGAACTAGTACAGACCACAGTGAAGCAGTATGATGCTGCTGTAGTCTAACAGTCTAGTGAAGTAGTTTCTGTGTCCCTAACGCAGAAGTGGGCATGGTATTCAATTTGCAAAGGGAATATCAGCCAGACATGCTTCCAGGCTTCAATTCCCTTAAGCCAGTGGAATATGTCAGTCATGGGTGTTTCAGTATCAAGATGAGATACCTGTAATTGTTATTGTAGAAATAGCTTGTTACTTTATAAATAACACTGCTGTACAAAGAAACTGCTGCTGCTTCTGAATCAGTAAGAGTTGTACCTGACAACGTAGTAAATTTCCAGGCAGATGATCTTCAGGGTGAAGGCACAGGTTTCCAGGACGTTCTTCTATAGAGGAAAAATTAACATTAATTATGGCAAAACCCATTAAAAGTACAGAATATAATGTGAACTATAAAGTACTCACAAATATTAATTTATTTTAAGGTATTGTGATGATGTTTACTAGCACTGAAGGTTTTGGAGGGGGGTGGATAGAAAGACTGGTCATTATTTTGGCAGAAGGAGGTGAGATCCTAGCAGGCTGGCCAGAAGATTTCAAAATCATTTTCATCACACGGAAAGCATGCCCACTTCCAACATGGACAATGTCTTTGTGGTATGTCGATAAACACAATTAGGAAGCTATAACAATAACCTTTCCAGCAGTTTTAATGGTTGAGGAATTTGCAGCCAGAGCTTCCCCTCGAAGTGCAGAATGCTGAAGACCTCAATAGAGGCAAGAGGCACACTTTGAGGAAGGAAAGGGGAGACAACTAAAATTTTGATTTTTAAAAAGTTTATAAAAGTCATACCTCTGTAATGTCAGAGGGTGCTGGCAGTTCTCCAAAAAGCACAGATGTCAAATTCTCCCAGAATCGATCCCTGAAAAATAAAATTCATTAAGACTACAAACTGTTGTGTCCAAAGAAAAATCTATCATCTTTCCGCAATAATGTTTTTATAATAGATTTTCTAACTCAGCCCATTCACCAGTGTAGGTTGAGTTTCAGTATTTTAAGGAACTCCTATCCTGCTGTTTGCCTTGGTTAAAAAAACAATAAAATTCTTTGGTTTCTTTAAGTAGCCTTAACAGCCAACAAGTTTTCGAACAGGATAAAAATTAAGTGGCTATGTGCTGATCTAATCTGCCTACGGAGTCACCAACAATGAAGGGAACCTCCAATTCAGTTACAGCAGCTTAGCACTCATCTGAATTTAGCAGCCACTTGCTTCTCTTCTCTCCCACCACAGATTTTTGCAATGTGACTTGTCTGGTTCCCACAATATGTAGTGATCTCAATGCTACTTCCAAACCATTGCTTTAGAATTTAGGTGAGCAGAGATGTTGAATATGGACTGAGCAGCCATTAAAAAAACTTTCCTTTCAGTCCACTGATTTTTCTTTTGTGCCCGTTGATGGCACATCTTTAATTTCAACCGAGTCAAATAAAACCGAAATTATTTCCAATTACTTTTATCCTTCAGCACAGTTACTCACTTCCCTGTATTGCAGGATATATGGAACAATCCTTGTTCTAATCCTATTCAGGTCCTCTCCCTAACTTCTTCCTCCATTCCATTGATGACTGTGTTGGTGGTGTTTCCTGCTTTTGTTGATCTTGAGAATTTATTTAACTATGCTTCCAATGCTCACCCATCCCTCACATGTGGTCCACCTCTTAATTCCCTGCCCTTCCTGATAATCTCTCTTGCCTTCTCTGGCAATGGGCTTTCCATAGACATCTACTCCCAAGTCCAGAACCCCCCCCAAAACTACCTGGATTTTGCTGCTTCCCACCCCAATTCCTTTAAAAACTCCATCCCTTTCTCAGTCCTCATTGCAACTCTTCTGATGACAGCATTTTCTCCATCAAAGCTTTTGAAATGTCCTAATCAACTAACATTCCCTCTCAACAGTGGTCAACAGGACCCCGGACCACATCCGCTCCTTTTCCCATGCCTCTATTTTCACCCCTCCCTCTTTTCCTCACAATAACGTCTCACCTTCTACCCTACGAATCTCTATAATTGCCAGACTATCTTCCAGCATTTGAATCACCCACAACATGATCCCAACACCAAATTCCCACATTACAATAGTGACTACACTTCAAAAGTACTTCTTTGGCTGTAAAGCGCCGTGGGACGTCCTGAGGTCGTGAAAGGTGCAACATAAGTGCAAGTCCTGCTTTTTTTCCTTTTAAATACTTATTCCTCTTCCCTCTCCACTTTGGGAAGGGATTGTTCTCTCTCTGATATCATTGTTCATTCTTTCACCACCCCAACATCTAGCTACCCTTCCCCTGGCACTTTTCCATGCAACCGTAGCAGATGCAACATCTGTTCAATTCACTTCTTCCTACACCCTTGCAAAGACCCCAAGCATTCCTTCCACGAGACAGGAATTTACGTGTACGTCCTCCAATTTAGTATAGCGCACTGCATTCACTGAAGGCGGGGTCAGAAGAATTTCATTATCTGTCAGCTGGGGTTTTGCATCACAAGAGATGGTGCATTACACCCACAGGGAAGTCGTTCCCATCAGTAGTACTTGTAGAATTACCTTCCTTCCAATTTGTTTTAAAATAGTTTGCATAGGAATCTAATTCATCATGTCCTTCAAAGGCAACAATCTGACTAATTGTGGCGCTATAAACACACCACCCACCAATGATCATGGAGTAGATTAGGTCCATTTGTAGTGGAGCCTGGACAATCCTGCTTTCCTCACTTAGAGAGGCTACCACAGTGTAACTGATGATACAAAATCTATTACAGTAAAACATCCCTCTTGCTTCTGACAGGAGCTCAGTTGTAGCTAGCTATATAGTTAGACTGCAAATCTCAATTACTACATAATTAAACTGCATCACAATCCAACAGCTGTCTCATCAGTGCAACTAATTTTGTACACTATCTGCACTGCGGGCCTTCTTAAATGTATTTTTTTTAAAACAGACCAAAAGCAACTGCTGGTGGGGACAAAAATATAAATTTAGGACTACAAATAAAAGCAAAAACACTTTAATATAATCACTAAAAGAAAATGGACCTACTTGGTTCGCAAAACGGTCATGGCACTGTCCCTGCGATCCTGCCACAGTGCGTGCAAAAAAGCAATGGCAGCACGATGGATGAGAGGGGGACACCAGTACTTCCCTAGCTGCTTGGAGTCAATGAATTCCAGTACAACCTGCAGACAGCTCCATTCCCCCAGGATAAACTCCTGAGGATACATGCCACAGGACAGACTATTAGTTTAAAATTAAATTCGGTCAATATGACATTCAGCTTTTAGCTGCACTGTGTGAGGAGTGCCCTCCACAAACAAGTTAGTTTTTTCTCACCTTTGACCCAACTGCACCGTCTTTCACTTCGAGGTTGAGGAAGAGCTCAATCAAGCCAGGCTGCGTTTCCACAGCAACAGTTAAAAACTCCAGGATCATCACCTTAATCCGCATATCCTGAATCACAGAAAACATAATTTGTTATTTAACTTTTTTAACAGCACCTGGAGGAACTCATTTGCTTACATAGTTCTAGTTTTATGCTTCCCTTCAGAGTGCTGATTGTGACAAATGCATTATACGTTTGCTTTTATGTGAGTCAGTAGCATAGTGCATTAGCATTTTCATTTTGTGAAATAAGAGAATAGGCACCTCTGTCTTGCTCTGCAGTCTATTAAGAAATGCATCACGAATTGCAGCAGCATCACTCCCAAGGCAGGCATACACTGACATTGGGGCCACCTGGAAAAGTATAAAAGGGAAAGTTTCAATGTATGTATCTATACCCTTTCTTTACTGTACTTTTATTAACTTACTGGTCCCCCACAAATGATGTCTTCTCACCATCTGCTCTCCTTCAGCTGGGAATGTAGGATATTTAGTCCAGAACCTTTCACAACTATTACCTATTTCATCAGGCTTGTAAAGGACAATATCAAATACATCTACCTTCTTTGGTGCTACACCTTGAGAACTCCTCCATGGATTTCACTGTTTATTTTTAAGGAGTCATCCATAATTTTTAACATTTTTATAAGCATTCTATTTGGGAGGTGAATATATAATGTTCTATGTACACTACACAAATACACTATAGTACATGTATATAAGTGATATACATAGGTATGGTAAGAATAAAAACTTTTTATACTTTTGAAAAAGATAAAAACGATAGTTAACAGAATATTGGAGATTTTAGATCTCTATCACAATATCTTCTCAAATAATATCAAGCTTACACCAATAAGTCAAAGTTATCAACTTTAACCAAATTCATATTCCATTTATAGTGGGAGGGGGAAGTTGACAATCTCAAAATCTAACCTCTCTATGCCATGATAAACAAGTTTCAGATCAGCAACAGCCCAGGAGTGGGTCTCATGCCAACATCTACTCAAACACACTGCTGCTATAGACTGACAGAGGGATTGCGACCAGAGTCCCCATACTGGCATTAAGCAGTCTCCCACCTTCTATCTCATCTATCCCCCCATTCATTCCTTCAATCCTCTCTTATTGTCTGACTATAGTTACCAACCGTTTGAAAACAGAATAATGAAGACTGGAGAGTAATTCTGAGGCATTATTCTTATCAAGGCGTTCAGATGTGACAAATCTCAACAACAAAATTTGAGCAATTCGAAACAGCCGTCTGTACCCCGCTCCCTCCACCTCTAGTCCCCCAGATCTCAATCCAGGGCCTGGTCGCAGCCCCACCAGACAACCTGACTCACCACAACCGGAGCCTGGCTGTAGATCTGGCCCAAACAGGTGTACACAAATCCGACATACAATTTCAAATCAGCACTAAAGGACCTCGCTAGTGTAAAACAGGATAACTCAGCTAATCTGTCTCTGCAGATTCAATTGTTGAATTTGGGTTACGGCATGTGTCTCAGCAAAATAAGATAGAAACATTACTATGGTCTATCACACTAGTGTATTACAATGTCCCCAAATAACATTTTTCTTGGGTTACAAAAATGTAATTACATTTTGTAAGACAAAGTGCTTAAGGACTGTGAAACATAAGTAGTCAAAGTTAAGGCACCCTCAGGATCAGTTAACGTCCCTCACACTGAACGGCAGAAACCTATTTTCCCCCCTCTCCTTTGTTCTACCAGTTGTCTCTCAGTACCTTGCTCAAGTAGCCATTTTTGATAAGTGAGCCTAGATACTATGTGTAGCAGGCTTTCTACCACACGCTGAGCCCAATTCTGTCCTTACCCATAGGCATACTTCCAGCACTGTTTGCTGGACAGCAATCAGGAGTGAGAACTTTAGTCAATTTTCCCCTCCCAACCCCAGGAGTCCTGAGGTCATTAGTCGTGCTTCTACTGAGATCAGCTACCTCAGTAGACCAGAGTTCGAACTTGGGAGCTGTAAACTTTAAAACATAACCTACCATTGCAAGTCTCTTCAGTAGCTGGATAGCAAGGCGTGGCAGTGCAGGGTCGTGCCTGTGGTAGATATACTTTGCCAAAACTGCTATCAAATTATTACCGTGGGTACCTGTAATTGTAAACATGAATGTAAAACAAAATTAAAAGCCAAAAGACAAAACCAACTGTAATATTAATCTAGCTACAAGGACTGAGTTACAAATACCATATTGGTACTTCCCGAGATTACACAACGATTACAGCAAGAGGTTCACTATTTGTGACATTCAGTGGTGATTGGGTGGGAGGAAAGAGCAAGCAAGTTTTGATCAGCCACTAGAGACCAATTCCGCTCCCATCAACGTTGTGGGGAATCATACTTCTGAAAAATCCTTTTGTTCCACCTCACACCCTCGCAGTCTACCACTGTTGTCCATTCCTTTGAGCCGACTTCTTTTGTGGAGTCCATTACATAAAGAGTTTTTACAAGATTATCTACCATGCAGCCTTTACCATCAATGTCTTCGATCTCTGGGTTTATTGCCCCTTTTTTTTCCAAAATATGACTTAATCTTTGGTTTCTAATCTGTCACCCCACCCAATAGTTTAAGGGACATTAGTTTTCAAACTTTAGTCTGTGTCCACTTCCAAAAGCAGTGTTACTCAGCCAACTGGAAAGATGGAATGGAACAACACATTACTATCAATGCCACACTGTGATCATCTAGCAGAATGCACAATTTAATACAAACTGAATTGTGCTAGTTTATCACTCCACAAAGCAGGGGACAACATTCCATGGAGGGAGGGGGGTAGGATTGATGGAACTCAAAGTCAGTGATAGGAACCTATTAGACGCAACATTCCTGTTAGCTGCTTATTCCATTAACCACTTGATGAAGCTTTTAGAAATGGAGCAATTCCTGCAATCTGGTTAATGCATGCTCCTAATAAGTATTTAAAATTATATTTGTCTGAATAGTTTTCCCAAACCCTATCAAACTATGCTCAATAATCTCAACAGATTCAAAAGTGGTTTGCCCATTTCAACACAGAATGACCATCAACAGAAGGAATATCAGCAGTTGCAAGATATGAATTTCATCTTTTTCTTCTGGTTTGCAATTTGTTAATTTCAGTCCTTCAGTCAACCCAAAATATGTCACTTAGTCCCTCCCTGAAATTATTACTTCAGCAATTGATATCTACTGTGCAGCAATGGGATACTAAGAACAGGTTAAAAAAAAAATCACTGCATAACATTAGCAGCAGTAACAATTCCATTCTATTCCAAAATGTTATTTCTGATTATTCATTGCTTCCATGATTATTACATACCATGTTGTGTCAGGGCCTGCTCCAATGGCGAGACCACTTCTGATGATGGCTTCAGTTTGATGACATTGTTAGTTATAGAAAATGCTAGTTTGATTGTTTGAGTGAGGGTTTGACCTGATCCTTCAGAACCACTGCTGCATTTACAGTTTTGGCAGTTGTTTGGGAGTGGGAGGAAAAAGAGCAGAAAGTTAGATAACAATTATATTTTTAAATTGTCAAAACATGCAGATATATAAATACTTAATATTAGGGAAGAGGGAAAGTTTCATATTTGCAATATTCTTTAAAGGGCACTTGTTAGTAATCGTAATACTTATTACTTTAATTTTATTCTCTTTTATTCCCATTTATCTATATGTCGTAGTCTTTTACTGCAATGCAGCAGTTTTCAGCAGCAAGGTCAAAATACTTTGGCTATGCAATGTTGCAGTTCAAACGGATTCTATTTTTCCTTAAAATGCAATCATTTTCACTGCATTTAATGTTATACCTTTAGCTCCCTATAACTTTGCATCAAAGTCATTTCTAAATATTTTTCTAACCTACCAAGATTTTAATACTCCAACATTAACTGGTAAATACCATACTACCACTGTACTAAACTGCAGCAGAATGTAAGAGCAGTCTATTGTTTTGATACTTAATTGAGTCAAAGACATTGTAGAACTGTCAGTGGAAAAGTAGTGGGCAAGAAAAAATTCATTTCACTCAAGATTTGAAAATCCTAAATGACATCTACAAATGAAACAAATGCAATTGTGAGGTCACAGAACTATTTCTCTTTTTGTCAAAAAAAGTTATTCAAGGCCTTACAGAGGGTATGGAAGAGATTTAATAGAATGGTACAAGGGACGAAAGACTTCAGTTACGTGAAGAGACTAGAGAAGCTAGGGTGGTTCTCCTCAGGGCAGAGATGGAGAAGGGGAGATTTGATAGAGGTATTCAAAATCACGAAGGGTTTTGATAGAGTAAATCAGAAGAAACTGTTTCCAGTGGCAGAAGGGTCGGTAACCAGAGGACACAGATTTAAGGTAATTGGCAAAAGAACCAGAGGCGACACGAAGAAAAATAAAATTTATGCAGCGAGTTATGATGATCAGGAATGCACCACCTGAAAGAGTGGTGGAAGCAAATTCAGTAATAACGTTCAAAGGGGAATTGGATAAATACTTGAAGTGGGAAAGAGCATGGGAGTGGGACTAATTAGATAGCTCTTTTAAAGAGCCGGCACAGGCACTATGGGCCGAATGGCCTCCTTCTGCACTGTATCATTCTATGAAATCTATTGACTCTTAAGATCTCATGAAATAAACAAAAAGAATAACTGACCGATTACAGAGCAGCTTCCAGTTGCTGTGAAAAACTTTCTAACTCATCCCAAAGGGCTCGTGAGCTAAATGCCTTTCACAATAGACTGGGATGGCCAGCAAGTTAGAATGCTATTCAGTCACAATTTGAATTTGATTCCAGTCCAAAACGACAGGATACACATTATCATAGGAATACTAGAAAATCCAGAAGAAGAAAAGGCCAATTGGCTCATCAAGCCCACTCCATCCAGAGTCTGTGTACGATTATTCTATCATCATGGGCTTAATCTCCCATATCACTAATTGATTCCTTACTTTAGGGAATACTGATTTTTTTCAGGGAAGGCAGGGGGAAAGAAATTAGTGTTATTCATATCACTTCAACCTTCAATTCTCAAGATATATCAATCCAGCTTCGTTAAAGGGGTCAACTGACTTGAATGAACTGCCTCCTCTAGGTGTTTGTTCAACACATCCACTATCCTGGGGGAGAAAAAATCTCTTTGCATTGTTCGAGGCTTGCAAACTTTTCCAATGCCCATTGTCCAAATAGCTTACTTACTTCAAACTTCATTCACAACAATTTGCATTTATATAGCACCTTTAACATAGGAAAAAGGCCCAAGGAGCTTCACAGGAGTGTAGTAAGACAAAAACTGACACTGAGCCAAAGAAGCAGATATTGGAACAGGTAACTAAAAACTTGGTCAAAGAGGCAAGTTTGAAGGAAAGTCTTAAAGGAGGAGAAAGAGGGGGAGAGTCGGAGAGATTTAGGGAGAGAATTGTTGATTGAATTGTTGAAGCCGACTATTAGCAACCTCGACACCCTATCTGACCCCAAGCTGAGCTTCCCACCCCATGTCCTCTCTAGCATAATGACTACCTATTTCCCCCTCTGGAACATCGCTTGCCTCCACCTCTGCCTCAGCCCATCTGCTACTGAAACCGTCGTCCATGCTTTTGTCACCGATACCAGTGCTGGCGTGGCCACCAGCCTCCCCACCCTTCATCTAAACTTTAGCTCAACAAAAACTCTGCTGCCCGAATCCTAACTTGCACCAAGTGCCCCTCATCCATCAGCCCTGTGTTTGCTGACCTACAGTGGCTCCAATTTAAAATTTGCATCGTGTTCAAATCCCTTCAAGAATTCACCCCTCCCTATCTCTAACCTCCTCCAGCTCTACGAGAACTCTGAGTACCTCCATCTCTGGCCTCTTATGCACCCCAACACCCTTCGCCCCACCATTTGTGCATTTGCCTTCAATCATCTAGGCCATATGCTCTAGAATTCCTTTCCGAATCCTCTCTGCTTCTCCACTTCTCCCTGCTCCTTAAAACCTACCTCTCTGGCCAAGATTTTAATCATTTCCCCTAATATTTCCTTTATTTAGCTCGGTGCCAATTTTTGCCTGATTATGCTCCTGTGAAATACCTTGGAATGTTTCTACCTTAAAGATGCTATTAAATGCAAGTTGTCATTGTTAATGATGAACAATACTTCAATTTCCTCGCAGGTATTCATTTCCTTTCTTTTCAGTTTGTTTGTTCACCCTTTCCCTTGCTTGATTTAAATCCTTCATATCTACCTCTTGGTGAAGCCCATCCCAAAACTTCTCCCAATGCCCTAGGAACCTGAAGGTCTCCCTTTTACACCATCGGTTTAGCCATGTTTTGACATATCTAACCAGTACCTCCCTAATTAATCCAGCACACGGCACTGGGAGTAATCCCAAGATTCTCTTTCCTTGGTCGACAATAAGACTCCCAGGTGAAATGAGTTTGGGTACTCTCAATGCGGTTAGTTCCTAGTGAGCATGAGCCCATAGCTCAAAAATGTCTACCATTCAGCACTAAAATCCTGTAACCTCCCTCAGTGAAGCAACAAAGAGCTGCGAAAAACAGAACTGTCAAACTGAACATCAGCACCTACTTTTCTAAGATGTAATTGCTGCTGAGGAAAAAAAAAGAGAAAAGGTTTTGCTTTGCATCAAACGTGTACTATATAAGACCTGTGAGTATCTGAGACCGATAATGATTGGGAAAGGTGAAGAAATGATCTGACACCAGTGCTTGATATGCCATACATTGATCACCAGACAAGAAGCAAAAAAAAATCTAAATAATTGCCCATTTTTAGCAGATTATAATTTGAGTTTTACCAAGTGTTATAGCTTTTATATGTTCCAATTAAATGCCACCCTTCACACGTAATCTATCAATAAATCTTTTACAATGTTTTGTAAATACAGGTATTTTATGTTGTGCATCATTTATAAAGCTTTCTAGTGACATCAGTCAGTAGAACCTCTGTACTGCTGAAAGTGCAAAGGGTTGACTGAAGTTGATATAAACAATATCTTGCCTAACTAAATGCTGTATTACAACTTACCTGCTGGGCTGTGCTGCCATTAACGTATCAATGGTGTCCACTCCAATAGCCATAATATTTATGATGGCCTGCCCTGCTTCTGTGTTTGCCAAACAATGTGTGCACAAAGACTGAAGACTGGGTGAGCTAGTAAATGGAGGAAAGAAAAA
This sequence comes from Heptranchias perlo, assembly GCF_035084215.1. Lineage (NCBI taxonomy): Eukaryota > Metazoa > Chordata > Chondrichthyes > Hexanchiformes > Hexanchidae > Heptranchias > Heptranchias perlo. The sequence goes on from NC_090355.1 coordinate 27,474,859, forward strand.
TGTTAAGTTTTTTGTAAGAAAAAAATCATCCCTCTCATTAGCCCTCCCCAAAAATAAATTCAGGCTGCAAACATACATCCTTGCACCATACCTGCATTGTGATTCCTCCGCAGGGTTCAGATTCAGGATGGCATAAATAAGTTCAAGAATCAGGCAACCTATGATGTTGATGGAAGAACATGAAATTGCAAATGGTTTAAAATTACATCATACAAAAGAGAATTGGCTGTTGATGCCTCCATATATATTGCTCATTTTACCTAAAAGAAAATTTTTTAAAAATAGGAGGGACCAAAATTGTTTCTTTCACAATTTCTTGATACTTAACCAGGGTGACTGCGAAACATGGTAATATCACTGAGTTGGACCTATCTGTTAGGTGACATTATTTTAAATCAACAGTACTCAAGATACAATCTGGGAGCCACTTATGGCCCACTTCACTTCAATTGCAGCCTTCAGAAGAAAGAACTGCTGCTCCTTGTGATGGGTGCATCATGTCATGAAATTTCTGTATTATATCTTTTACAAATTTTGTAACTAGTCCAACTATGGCAAATTCAAATTGAACTTTTGTTAACTGCTTTCTGAAAGGAATACTTTTGTCTATGTTGTGTGGGTGTGTATGATAGTTGAGCCAATATAAAATATTGTCGAAATCATTATACACTAATTGCACCGAACCTGCCTCCCTCCGATTGCGAAAAATTAGAGGCATGCAATAATTTGCAGACACATAGGGCTCGATTTTAGGATTGTGTTTCCGGCGGGTTCCCAGCGGGGTGGCCCCGAAAATCCCGATCTCCGGTCACGTGACCGGATCGCGACGAAATCCCGGCCACTTCCGGGTACCGCGCTGACGTGCGGGGCTGCGCGCGCAAGCCCCGCTGGTGGGAATCCCGCAGGCAATTAAAGCCAGCGGGGTTCCACTTGAGAGTACTTACCTTGCTCGTTGTGGTCAGTTAATGAGCTGAAGCAGCTGTCAAAAGAGGAAGTGTGGGATTTTCGGTTCAAGGCAGTGAGTTTCCCACACTGGGGGAAACAGTCTCCCTCCAACCAGGCATGTTGCAGCCAGAAGCCTGTGGCAGGTGCCAAGGTGCGCTCCACGGGGGAGAGCCCTCACCCACGCAGGAGGCCACCGCGTCACATAGGGCAACCCCTGCCCTCCACCACCCCCTGCCAAGCCAGAGGACAGACCGACACGAAAGCGCAGCCCCAGTCCGAGGAACCACACACCTACCCTGCACAACCACTCAGACCAACACCTGCCAGTTGGGTGGTGTGTGGAGACCCTCGGAGGACGAAGAGCATGACCAGCACCAGCAGCCTCGCAGTCCACGCCGTCCGCCGCAGAGACGTGGATCCCCCCAACACGGTGTTGTTGCACGCCCACCTGCACAGCAGGAGGGAGGGCTACCGCAGAGAGAGACGCGTCGCAGAGGGCACTACCCTCGCCACAGGGTCCACAGACCGAGGCGCAGCTCCCCGGACCTCTCCGAGCAGCAGTGCACAGGGAGGCGCAGATTCGCTCGACATGTAGTCGTGGAGATCTGCAGCCTCTTTCATGCCGAGCTGCTCCTGGCTGGCCCCAGCACCAACTGCTTACCTGTCGCTGGCAAAGTCACCACTGCCCTCCACACCTTCTCCTCCGCATCCTTCCAGGGTGCAGCCGGCTACACCGCCGATGTCTCTCAGTCGTCTGCGCGGACGAGCCCTGCAAATACACCTGCACCTACTCTGCAGTAACACGATGGGTGGCATCAGTGGTGGGTCCTCATAGTGATACCCAGGAGCGGGCATTATTGGACACAACGGACAGGATTCGCGGAGACATGGCAGTGGTGGTGTCAATATAATGTGTGCTGTTTGTTGCTCTGAAATTCAATATGGGTAACACCCATGACAAACCCTCAGACACCCTTGTGCACCCCCTTCATGCTGACGAGACGTTTGCCTTACGCTGCCTACTGCACATATGTGATGCATGCCCTGTGGCTGCAGCACAGGTGGTGGCAGGTTGAGTGAGGCTGGCCGTGAGGGAGATGCACGAGAGGGTGAGTATGGGATGGAGCAATGAGATTGTATGAGGAGTGGGTTGCGTGTTAGTGGCAGGGTGAGTACTGGCGAGGTGAGTAGGTTGAGGTAAGATGAGGATGGGGTGTGAGTGGGTATGAAGGGTGATGTGACAGAATAGTGTTGGCGGTGCCGAAGGAGATGTGGGGTGGGGGCAGTGTTGTGGCAGACGGAGTGTAGGGGAAAGACTTCGTGTTCTCACTGCGGCTGACCTACTGCGGTCATTGCAGCGCCTCCTGCACTGTATGCAGGTGGGCGATATGTTGGTGGCGCAGGTGACCCCCTCTGCCACCTCGAGCCAGGCCTTCTTGGTGGCAGAGGCAGACCGCTTCCTCCCGCCCGCCGGGGGGAAGATCTGTGTCCTCCCCCTCCTCCTCACCCCATCTGATGATACCTGGGGTGAGGCATCATTAAACTGGGAGCAGCCTTCCCCCTGGGCTGCTCCATGCTGCAATTTGTCCCATTGGTTGCAGCATCTGTCAGTGGAGGACTGCCCCTTTAACTAGAGAGCCTCCAGCTGACAGATCGTACTGCGCACGCGCAGCCCGACCGACGCGCAGGCCAGCGCCGTGGACCCCGGAGGAGCAGGTAATTGATTCCTATTAGTGGGTTGCCTGCTACGATCGCGTGGGCAACCCACTAATTTCGCCGAGCGTGTTGACCACGCTCCCGGAGGACCACCCGCTGGGAACCCGCAGGCCTGCTAAATTCGGGCCCATAATATTTAACAAAAGGGGGTGCCATGCCAGAGGGCCGGGGGGTGGGGTGTGGTGGGGGGAGAGGCGTTGTCTATGTTCACACTGGCCATAGAATTAATATATACCAGTTGGTTCAGAAAGAATTTGGAATGTCCTCAGACACTTGCCTTTTGTGAAAAGATCTGCTTTATATCTGAAGTGTAAAAAGCTGTGTGGAGATGTGCATTTAGTATTTGACTGCTAGCTGTCTGATACTCAGTACAACTTTTATTACAACCTTTCATCTGGCAGGACATGATGGTGAGACAGAACCTCATGGGAATAAGGCATGCGCTTACCAAAAAAATCTCAAATGACCCAGTTTAAAGAGTTTGAAAAGGGACTTGGAAACTAAAAGCTTTATTTTCTAGAATAGGAATAAACTGTGTTTAAGTCTAATATTGTTCTGCTGTTTTCACATTGTTAGCTTGTGTCCATTTGTAGCTTAAGCCTGAACTAAATGATTTGACAGTGCAGTAATTTTCCAATTAGTGAAGGTATCAGGCGGGTATGGCAAATATCCAGTCTTCCAGTGCATACCCCAGTGATACAAGGATATACAGTTAAGCCTGAAACTATTTACTCCCATCCACTGCAGGTTATAAATTGTAAGTTTCGGATCACAGAGTTCTATATGGAACCTGCAATCTGATGAAAACACAAAGTGTTGGGAAAGGGCATAATAGTACTTATGCCTGAACCTAGTTTCATAGCCCACCAGGATGTTGCCAAACTGAATTGCACCATTATCTCTTTCTCTTGCTCTCTAAGGAGAGAAAGCAAAATAAATGTCTTTAGGAAGCAAGGCTATCCCAGCATCCATTGAGCAAATGAAAATGCTCGACTCAAACTAATGGACTTTCAGTTTTAATAGAACTATCATTCTTGTAGTTTTTTCCCCCCTATTTATGTTGGAAAGTGCCTGAACTTCAATCAGCAACTTGAAATCAGGAGCTAAGCATGTGGTAAATTTGGGCTGAGACCATTATTCCATAGTGCAACATATTGCAACATTGTTGAGAATAGTCCTGATTAAAAAGTTAGTGAATAATTGATTTGGATAATGTCATAACAAATGTGTTTCTACTCTGCGCACTGAAAAGGTCTCCTAGCAATGCAAGAACTATTTGTTGCTGCAGACAATTATCAAAATGTATTGTGTGTCCAATAGACTAATAAAATAATTAATTTGGTGCCAATGGGGCTGGTAGGGGAAACACCCTTTGTGAAGGCTGGAGAAATGAAAATTCATCAGCTTGACTGACAGATGCAGTTCTCTAAAGGGCTTTTCCATACAGGATTCAGAAAACATGGAATTGTGTAATTACCACACAGGTGCAGCAACATGCTGCATCAACAGCTAAACTTATTAGTGTACACTTGGAAGTTTGTATCAAATTAAACATGATGGTGAATTTAGGTTTTAAAATGGTTATAAATACAACTTACATACATACCCGTTACCTAAACCATACTATTAAGCACAGCTGTTTGCTGTGAGCAAGTCAACCAAAATCTAAACAACCCAAGTTACATACATTTCCAGGACCTTGCAAACTTGGACTTTACTCCCTGAAATAATTATTTTAAGTACTAAGATAATAAACTATTGTATCGAATAATGCATGCTACATAGTGCTACTCGAGCATTAACACATACTCACCCCCTTCAATGTGCCAGTAGATTCAATTAAATAGGTAAGTAATATCAGCTTTGCTCAAAAAGCAGCACGCTCATTCTGGAGTCAGAAACCCTACTCCAGAACTTGACAGCATATTCTATATGTTGACACTCCAATAAACTACCAAAGAGGTGCATGTTGTCAGAGTTGCCATCTATCAGATGAGATATTAAACCAAGGCTTCATCTGCCTGTTCTGCTAGCTCAGGTGGATATTGAAGCTCTCATGTCATTATTTTCAGGGAGTTCTTCCAGCGCCCTGACCAACATTCCTCCCTCATCCACCACCACCAGAAACAGATCAACCATCATTACTGTTAATGGGAGCTTGCTGTGTACAAATAGCACAGCATTTACTCACATAACAGCAATAACTGTACAATGTAATTCCTTGTATATGAAGCGCTTTAGTGAGTTTCTGAGAAACATGATAAGGTGCTTCATAATTCCTCCGTCCCTAATTAGAGAACGGGTTTATATGATGATAGTGCAGGAATCCTTACCAATTTCCTCTCGTATCCCATAGATGTTGTAGCGCCATTTATGGTAGGTTGGCAGCATTTCTTTCAAAACAAAGACCACGCAAGGCATAAGACCTCGACTCTGGGTGCTTCCCAGCTGTCCCTGTTGAAATGCACAAAAACTCAAAGATCAGGCTCTTTCTCTTGATCACAATAGTGAGTGTAGAGCACATACTAATTGGATTATCTTAATCTAAGTATATCTGTGGTACAAAGAACGATAGAAAGAAAATAAGCCAGGACCTGGAAGAGGCCACCCTATGAAGCCCATCCCATAATTTTATCACACATATACTTTTCCTATTCACCAGAATCCCTATATATATATATATATATATATATATATATATTAATTAATTATACTAAAAATGTACAATCCATAATTGTTTGGTCATGAAGAATGGATTGTACTGCACTATACAGGAGTAGTTCCAGCAGTGCCATAATTTTGCTGTGCTTTTTTACAACATCAGCCACTTCTGTAATTTTAAAGCATTTATACATCACCCAACCCTCTACTTGCTACAAGCCTGTGTTTTGAAATTTTGCTTCAAATACATGTAATAGCATGCTGCTGGGCAAACAGTGAACCCTTATTGCACTGAAAATAGTACAGGATATCACCATGTAGTCCTGATCTCTGAAATTCGTGAAAAATAACATATGGCTCAGATTAAAAATGATTAATTCAGTTTATTGTAAGAAGGATTATGAAAAAGAATAAATCAGCAGATGTAAATAGCAGAATGATGAATCTCACCCTTATTTTTAAAATTGCTTTTTGATACCAAAATTGCAGGTCCTTGATGAAATTCCTATGTAAGTGCACACAGTCATGCCTCACCACAGCAACCTAAACATGCAATGGAACTGCATGAACTAAGTCAAAAGTCTAGCTATAGAATTGTGAATCAAGATAGATTGCAAAGATAAATGGGCAACCTCGTAGATATCTGATTCAAGCAATTCGCCACATCCAGGATAAAATGAAACTGTGAGGCTCTTTCTAGCTGAATTCAATGGTGGGACCGCGTTATAAGTAACTTTGGCCATTTCCAAACAGACAGCAGGCACTGTTTCAATTTTTAACTTTTCAAAGACTTGGAACAATTACAAATGTAATCGACAATCTATGGCCAACTGACAGCCCAGTGATCCATATTAATTGATCCCATCATTTTGGTGTACTTTGCCTATTAACTCTCGTTAAGTAATAAAAATACTGCATTTCTGTCCCAAGCAATCATATACATCTGACAGGAAACTACAAATTAACCCATCCATTGATCTATTAAGTATCCATAGCTTGATCAACAGAGTTCCATAATTACTGAAGCAATCAAAAGTTTTTATAATCAGGAGAAAATAGCTGGTGCAACTTTGCACTGTGATGGCTTCAGATAGAGTGGCATGTATTCGTACATACACAGAAAAAAAATCCCTTCTAGCTACCAGTTTACAGAAACCAATTTAAATTTGTTCATTTTGACCTACCTAAAATTTTATACAAAAAGATGTAATGTTCAAATCTCATTAAAACTAGGACAGATCTCATTCCTTCACAGGTCTTCAATATTTTCATTATTCAATACAGGAAGACCCAACACATAAGGCACAACAAGCAACTACTTTATGCATGACTGCGTGTACACACTGCCTTCTGAATTAAGTGTGCATTTTTGGTAACTTCACATACATTTTTTCATTATCCAAGTAAAGAGAGCAACAAACAATACAGTAATGGTGATGTAATACAAAAGCTTGTGCTATCAGATTACATACAACCATCTAGTTATTTGGTCCAATATCAGCGGTTTATTTTGCAACAACTACCACTCAGTTTTGTTTTGGTTGTTTTTTTAGCCCTCAATTTTCTCCTCCTCTCCTGAGGGTTCTAACACATGGTAGACTCAACTATTGGATTTAGGTTCAAAGGAAAATAAAGCTAGAAGGTAGTTGCTGCAAAATAAACCACTGAATGATGTTGAGCCAAAAATAAAAACTCTCTGTCTGAGCTGGACTGACACCAAGGGTAAGGAGGCAATGGTGAAAATGTTCCAACACACTGCACCATTAACTTTAGTTTTCTTTATAGCTCATCAATACAGGCTTTCATAGATTATTTAATTTCCAACGGGAAGAGCTGAACAATTTAAACACATGCATTTAAGGAGCAGCTTTACCTTGACAAGCGTTGTAACCAGTCGGAGAAAAGCCATTGTGACACTGTACTCGCCCTGTGGTCTCTCAATACTCAACAGCAGGTTACCATAACTACCAGCCTGCATTCCTTCAGCCCTGCAAGGGGAAAAAAAGTTGATTGTTGTGTGTCCATTTCCCCCATCAATACTACAATAATATTCAACTCAGAGAGGCAATCTTTTTCAGAAATAATTTACAGAGAAAGCTGCAATGTTAATGGGCAACTCCTTAGAAAGAATCACCGCCATTCTCCATACCCTCAATGAGTGTAAAATCTCCCACTTCTCCCCTCCAGGACAGTAAAAGACAAAACAATGAAGGACATCAAAATTTTAAAAAAGCCCACAGGATGGGTAGGGGAAGGACGGGGGCATTTAAGAAGCAGGACTACAGAAACAGAAGAGAGAGCAAAATTTGGCACAAATCTTCAATGCCAGCATGTAGTCTACACCCATACTACAATAAATCTTCAACAAAAATAAAACAAAGATAAGCTTCGCATCATAACCTATCATCTTTCAGACACCTGGAAGCAAATTTGTTCGGACCCCTCTCAAAATCATCTAAGAACATAAGAAATAGGAGCAGGAGTAGGCCAATCGGCCCCTCGAGCCTGCTCCGCCATTCAATAAGATCATGGCTGATCTGATCCTAACCTCAAATCTAAATTCATGTCCAATTTCCTGCCCGCTCCCCGTAACCCCAAATTCCCTTTACTTCTAGGAAACTGTCTATTTCTGTTTTAAATTTATTTAATGATGTAGCTTCCACAGCTTCCTGGGGCAGCAAATTCCACAGACCTACTACCCTCTGAGTGAAGAGGGTACCCTCTGGGTGAAAGTCTACAGAAGTAGCTAAGTAGGAAAGCTCCAAGAGAACAATCATAGTAAAATGAAGAGCTTTCCAGCTACCCTTATTTCTGGAGAAGTTTCTCCATTCACATGTATAGTATTCATTTGCAGTGCTTTAAGAAATCTAACTTATATGCACCTCTAATACTGTCTATACTCTATAACACAAACATTCTTTTTCTCCATGGCATTCTATGATAGTATGCAGGAGACAACTATCATACATTATTAACATTCCTTTAATTGCAAATCCTTGCACCAAGTTTGATCTCGCTCATTTTTGTAATTTGGTATAGGAAATATGACTAAAAGTGTGTGCACACAAAGTAGACCAGATATGACATGGAATTATATAAAGATTTTTTTTAAATATTTGATACATACTGGAGCTATCTATACATTTCCCCCAGTCAGCAGTAATCTTCAATTTAAATCTGACTTTTCAAGAGTGAGCAAGGTTGACACACAAAGGCAGTAATGTTCACAAGAGACAAGGAAGGAAAGTAAGAGAAGGAAGAGTGATAATGGAATAAAAAATTTAGAAAATAGAACACACTTTAATCAGTAATTAGCCATAAGTAATCAGTCAAATTTGTTAATATCCTACATTTCACTTTGTAATGGAATTAATTTATAATCCAATACCTGATGGACTGAGCAATCCCAGTGACTTGTGTCACAGAGTAAGGCAAGAAGCCTGTGTGCTGGAGATCTGCCCACACCTAAGTACAGAAAAAAAGTTAATGTAGTTCATTTCTCTTAGGTATACAATAAATGCCATGCAAAATTCTACATTTAACCAAAGAGTGCACTCAAATAAACAGAAGGAAAATGTTTTAAGACTGCATTACAGCTTAAATAACATTTTTTTTACAATCTGAGCTAAGTCACTAGTTTGCACTAAAAAAAACCTACACATTAATGCTTTAAGTAAATCTCATTAGAAATTACTCTCTTCCATTGTGCAATACCAGACTCAAATATGATTTTGTTGTGGTTATGTGTTAAATCCAGCTAATTGGTATCGATGGACTGTCCTCAGGCTACAAATTGTTATCCCATTTTACTTTTGGTAATGTATTTAAAATTTGTCTACTTTCTTCCTGCAAAAATTATGTGGTAAAAGCAAGGTATATCTGCAGATTCTTTTGTTCTTGCTGGATTCTGAAGGCTGCTCAAACAAAACAGCTCTGTGAATGTGCGGCTCATATTGCACTTGAAATTCCCTATCTGAGGGATACGGTTCAAGACAATATTCTGGTACCACGTGCCATGAGAGGGCTCAACTGTTATCAGTTTTCAACACTTGGCTCATTTTCATTCTGAGAGGCTGCTCTAACTGTTGGAATAGCATTAGCGAGCGCTCTGATGAACATGTAGGTAATAAATTATAGTTGTCTTGCACTCAAACATTAGTCCAATTCATTGTATTTTGTAATCCTGTCTGATTATGTACTTAAATTTGATTAATTATTTTAGCCTGTTGAATCTCTGGTCCATATGTTAATATTTTCTGTTTATCTAAAGCACATGTGAAAGCGTAGCAAGAGGATATACATAATCCAGTGGCCGAACTGTAGTTGGGATAATTGTTAATCCCTAGGTCCACACACTCTGCAGTGGCCAGAAAGTGAAAAGACACAGATTTCAGATCAGGAGGGACATGGTCAGCTTTGGAAACTGTTAGGTCGTGGAATGAGGAAACAGTGCAAAAGAACCAAAACTTTAACCCAGGAAATGAGCTCACACCCACAGTTCCTCACATGGCGAGTTGCTAATCTCACCTGTGGTATCAAGAGGAGGTTGCCAAGCAGAGGCTTCCCCACAGAGAGGACAGGAGAAGAGGAGGGAAAAAAGAAAAAGAGCGAGTCAAGCTCCGCTGCATCCATGCCCTTTCTAGCAGCTGGCTTAAGAGTGGAACTGCAGAGGGTTGGGAACAGTTAGCCTGCCCACACTCAGCCAGTAGAAGATGTATGGCGGAGGGAGACCTAAAAAGATGGGAGAAAGTAAACATTTTTTGGCTTGCACATGACTGTAAGAATGTACTCTACCACAAAGTTGTTGCTCCAACATTGATTATTCCCATCATGCCTTACCTTGGCTGGCATCCGTGTGGCCAGAACAGTTAAGGTATTTACACAGGAAGCAATCACTTCCATTGGAGGATTCATCACTGAAGCAAGCCTGCAGCAAGCACAGAAACTATTAGCACCAAAAAAATACATACTTTATATTACAGATCTAGACATTGAAATTACCAACTAACTTACCTAGCACTGGAGAACATAAATATATGTGTAAGTGCTATGTGAACAATTCCATTGCTAAGCCAGATAATATGAAGATCTTTTGTAAAATGGGGATCTTGACCCACAGGCAAAGGTGTTCTTAGCTGAAATGTACAATACCCCAAATTTTCAGTTACCAAGACTGAAGCAATTTTGCAGTCATTTTTGGTCTCAATTCCCAAATTTTGATTATGTTGATGCAACATTATGGCTGTACGGTTTCAATTTTACAGACAAATGCACATAAATACCAGCGGAAAAGTATAGCGTTCTTGGCTTCATAAAAATATATTTTTTTGAAAAGTTCTTACCTTTGAATTAACATGTACAGACGTGAAGTGATTGGCAACAGACAATCCGTAATAGACCAATCTGTGCTGATTATTTTGTGTACCAGATCAATGATAGGTTTGACCTTCTGGCAGTGATGAAGAACATCTGGTACAAAAGACAAAACTATACATAAAATCTGTCAAAGCACATCTGTAGGATTTTACCATTTAACGACTAATGTAATGTTTCTGTTAACAAAATGAAATGTCTGGTGCCAAGTGATTCTATAAACAAAATTAACAATTTGTTTGGTATTGAAATAAGTTAGTGTAGCTGGTCTCTGATCCTAAATTCTTATGTTATGCAAGGCATTTATTAAGCATGTCTTCAAAGACAAGAAAAATTTTATATGTGAGTTGATATCAGGTGAGTTGCAGTGTCAGTCCAACTGTCCCAATCAGGACAATCAGTTACATAAACCAGCAGCAGAATTGTTGAAATATTGATTAAGACATATTCTGTTGCTAAAATCACAGCTGTTTCATGTGAAAATACCTTCCAAATTATATTCTGAAGACTTTTTAAATTTGCTCTGAACATTACTCCTGATAATTTGAAGTTGTTTTTGCACTAAAAGATTTGAAGTATCCAATCATTTTAATTATGTAAATACCACAGGAAATTGGGCACTTAATGCTTTTAAAAAAAGGAATTATCAGAAAATTTGAATTAAGCAATTTTGAATTAAGAGCAGACTGTACACAATGACAACAACTTGCATTTTATATAGCGCCATTAATGTAGTAAAACGTCCCAAGGCACTTCACAGGAGTGTTATCAAACAAAATTTGACATCGAGCGACATAAGGAGATATTAGGACAAGTGAACAAAAGCTTGGTCAAAGAGGTAGGTTTTAAGGAGCATCTTAAAGGAGGAGTGAGAGGTAGAAAGGCGGAGAGGTTTAGGGAGGGAATTCCAGAGCTTAGGGCCTAAGCAGCTGAAGGCACGGCTGTCAACAGTGGAGCAATTAAAATCGGGGATGCGTAAGAGGCCAGAATTGGAGGAGTGCAGAGGTCTCGGAGGGTAGTAGGGCTGGAGGAGGTTACAGTGAGGCCTATAATAAACAGGCAGAAATTTTAAGTTATATTTTGACTTACCAAAATTTTAATTGAAGTTTTTGCTAATTTTGCATACAGACAATCACAATATACAACCACATACACATGGTATAGGGTATAATAGCAATGAGTTGTTATAGGTCTCACACAGAACAACTGGTACCCAACTAACCTGCTGTTGAAACCACATGCAGCAGCATCTCAATCTCACAAGTGAAAACTGTCCAAGAGCTGTACGAGTAACCCCAACGTACAAGGTAACCCTGTCCTGTAGGTACTACTTGTCCATATGTACCCTGCGGCATGCGAATATTTGCCTGACCAGATCCTATGATTAGATAAAATAATGCAATACATTTAATGATGTTTCTTTTTTAAATAACTGTTTATAAGGATTAAATTGCATGTTTTGAGAATATATTCCAATTTACATCTATTTCAACTCTACTTTGATGCCTAATGTCAGCTCATCAATAATAACAGTTTTGCTGTTGCACCAACTCTTCTTCCTTGTATCTTTTATACTATGAATCTACATTCTAGATCCATTATTATTACTAGATTAGAAAAGATTATACAAACAGTCCAACATATCATTGCATAAATGTATTAACGTAGTGCAGCACTGCATTGTAGACACTGCCATCATTAGTTTATGAGCTCAGGTTACTAGGAAGGCACCGAGTGAAAAAAAGGCTCCTGTCAAAGAGATGAGAAAACTAGGGGTGGGAAGAAAAGATGATCATTCACCACTCGGAAATTTCAGGTTTCAGTGAAACTGCACTATTTCTGCTTTCTCTCTGCGTCACACATCATTCCCTAGCTAAGTAACCTCCTTCCACTTAAGCTCATGAGCAGTGCAGGATTGACCTCTTCCGACCCCCTCCCCAAGATGCCCCCTCCTCCTTGAAGGTGCTGTATTAGCTGATCTTACAAGTTCTTCTCTCGATTCCAATTCAACACATCAATTATGCAACAGAAATATTCTTCAAAACGGTGAAATTAAAAATGCCTTGCATGTTTGCTATTGTGACTTTTAAGAGGGTTAACAGACCTGGAAGAATCAAGATACACAAGAGTGCAATGCCACAGCGTATAGTCAGAAATTTAGTTACATCATATCTCTTTATACTCTTGCAAACTACAAATCTTGAAGTAAAGAATCACACATTTTAATAAATAAAAGTGCAGGATTCGTACACAGCTCCTATACTTTGTGCAAGATTAACTGGAACTTTTTCTTACCAAGAGGATAAAGCAGCTTTGGGGTTTGCCTCCTCCACCGGGTTTCATCCTCATGTGAAAGTACATCATGTGGTTTGTGCTTGTATAGCTCCGTATAACATGTCATTTCGTCCAAAAAGCTGTAAACCTTCAAAAAGAAAGCAAAATGTCAACAACTGAACACAAACACGCCTACACCAACTAAAGAGAAAATATGGATTTGTGATTAATATTCTAAGTCAATTAAAACTATACATAATGTAACCAAGAATTTTGCTTCATTTAGTCCTATTTCATTTATATTGCAGTCAATAATACCGTGCAATTTTGAACATTCCCGAACTGTATTACAACTATCTGTTATATTTAAAAAGAGCATTGTATCCCAGTAGGAATCTTGCTTCTTGGATTTTCTCTTCTTAAGATAGTTTAGGTAGCTTACTCATACCTTTTTCGCAGTGCATTTGTCCGATATAAGCGCAGATAGTAGCTGTAGCAGTGGTGCCATAGACTGCGGGAACGTTCCACAATTGTTGGCCAACAAAATAGCAAGGCCTGCTGTGGGCTCCTTCTTAAAAAAAGAGAAACACACACAAAAGGGAATCAGAATTTACATTAAATGTTATACAGGTAAAAAACTAATTTCAAAACCAAGCTGACATACTTCAATATTTTAATCCTTACTAAAGAAGAAAATACCACTAAAAAATAGAAATCCTAGGCTTCTACCATTATTCTTTATTTATGCTCATAGCAAGCAATGTTAGTTCCAAAGGCAGCTGTATTCCTTCTATGAACTGAAAACATATACACCTTGTGCATAGAGTAAAAGGGATAGGGTACCATAAGACTAACAATTATTCTTTTCTCAAGTAGCACTCCAAAAAGATATACAGGATGTCCACTATACTCTCAATTGCTTCGATAATCAGAAAAACATTATACTGGCAGACCACAGGAAGAAAGGAACACAGGAATTGCTAGTCAAAAAATAAAGTCCAAAATCGATCTATTTCACCTGCTACCAACCTGGTAGTCACATGATACAACAAGAATGGAATTGCTGACTAATCACTGCAGTCAATCCACTGCCTCAAAGCCCCCAATAATTTTGACTTGCTCTGTTCTGTATCCTCTCATTAGCTGCATTATCCAATTTGTACTGCTGCAACCAGAACTGTATACAGTATTCTAACTGTGGTCGCACCAACGAGTTATAAAGTGGAAGGATTACATCACTATTTTGGCTCAATGACCTTATAATACATCCCAACATCTGATTTGCTTTAGTCACTGCCATTGATGCGATAGCTTAAATTTATTGTCATTCAGGACCCTAGCTCTCTCTCATTTTCCATGCACATTATTTTTTTCCATTTGAGTAATAGTCCCTTCCTGGATTTTTTGTCCCCATGTGAAGCACTTTGCATTTCTCTACATTGAATTTCATCTGACACCTGTCTGCTCCATTCCCAAGTATATTCACATCCTCCTGTAGCTTACCCTGTTCAGCTTTGGAGTCTACCACCTTTTTTGGCTTTGTATTATCTGCATATTTAGCCACTGTGCTTGTGACTTCTAGCTGCAGATCATTTATGAAGATAGTAAACAAGAGGTCCCAAAACAGATCCATGTGGTAACATACTTAGAGACTGATGATAATCCTTGTACCACCACCTTCTGGGTTCTATTGGTCAACTAGTTACGTATCCATTGTAAACTATTTCCACTGATTCCCACTTTCTTTATTATCAGTACAAGCCTTTCCAGACCATCTATGTCAGGCTAAACTACAAATGTATTTATTGTAAGATGTACATTTATACAAAAACAAAATAAAGCAGTTGTAGAGCAATACAGTACTTTATTTTCACTGACACTTTAAACCATTTTCAGAGACCAAAAAAAAAAGTTTTTCAAACTTTTTAGAACCCTTTTACTCAGACTTGGATGACAGTAATATGGGAACTTAGCTTCATGGAGTTGTGTCCCACTGCTATGTCGTGGGGCTAAATGATTGAAATAAGTTAACTGAAGACACAACAAAAGGCTGTAGAAAATACACCCAACATCTCAGACCAACAGCACACCTTTCGCAGTAGGCAAATGGTGTTTTTTTAAAAAAAGAAAAAACAACTCTTTCTCAACAGGCCAGTGATCATTAATAATTATTTCCATCACCCAGTGAATGGGAAGTGGAAAAAAAACTTCTTTCACCATCTGTGGAATTGGTAATTACATCCGGCACGCCAAGATAACTTTAACAGCACCCTCAGCTGACAGAAACTTGCAATCATGAATTCATTTATTTTTTGATCCCATTGGAAAACAATAATAATGTAAGTACCTTCTTGGCAATCTTTAGGTAAACATAATCTGATGTACTCACAGTAGCCCAAAACAGTTCAGCCAGATTAGGAGCTGCAAACACCTCACAAGCTACATTAATCAAGTGCTGGAAGAGAAGAAACATTGGATCAAATCAGTCTACTTCTGAAAAGTACAGAAAGCATATATAGTAGCTCAGTATCAAAACATACCAAGGTCATATCAAAATACATCTACCATGAATGAATACAATAAAAATGGAAAATTATGCCAGTTTCTGATCATGCCCAAGCTATCAGGAACAAACAGGGAAGAAAAGGCCTGATAACAAGTCACCATCTACTGCAGCAGCAATACTGAAATGGGATAGCTTCTGTTTCCTTAAGAAAGGACATGTGTGAAACAGTTTTACCATTAATGAGGAACAATACTATACAGGAGGGGACTTTAGTTAGTTTAAATTATTTTAAAAAAAATAATTTCTGCTAAGGGAATCTTAAAATGAATCTTGGCAAAATTTTGAAACTTGGTAGAGAGTCACTTCAGTAATGTCAGTGACAAAAAAAATGTTTGCAAATAAATTTAAGTGTTGAAAGGACAGCCACCTGCTCAATTTTGAATTCCACACTGGCAGAGCCACAGCAGAATGGTATAGCATGTTGGAGTACACAGAGTGGTGAGGCACAGGTTTGATCCCTGCAAGGCTGAGCTCCTCATCCTGGCCATGACTGAATAGGTGTCAGGTGCACCTGTGGGATGGGATAAAAGTCAAAGTAACAATCCCCCAGAGGGCACTCTTGAGCACTTCCTGAATATTAGTTAAGAATGGCACTGGCTGAGACCTGATTGCAGGTAATGATTCAGCCCTGGTTGTGTAATGACTTGGAAAACAAGGAAGATGGGTAAAGAAGAGAAAACAAAGAGAGATAACTTTCAATTTTTAAAAAAAATCAGTATTGGCTTGATATGTACTGGCGTCTGTGGTCATAAGTTTATTTATAGATTAATCACCGGCAATTTTCTTTTCTTATGGCTAAAAATGCAGTACAATTAACGGTTTGCACCAAACCAGCAAGCCCTGCCAATTCTACATTGGAGTCATATAAATACAATTTTTTTGTTATAGTTTTTTAACAAAACTGATTTATAGGCAAATCCTTCTCCTTTAATAATTATAAATCATAGACTTGCAACAATCAAGCAATGGAAAACGTATCTGTGCACTATGACATCTAACATTCAATAGGGTTACTACATGTTAGTTGATCTCCCTTGACGTTGCACATAGGGAGTGAACATGAAGTGTAGTGTTCAGGTGAAGCGGGGTTGGAATGCAAAAGGTAACTGGGCCAGGTGCAATTCAATCCCAATTTTAAAGTTGTACATTGTGTCCTTATTTTTATATAATAATTGATTTATATTTCTGATAACATTTTTATGGTCAGGGGTTTCTCAACTAGTAGGTTTTCACTGTTATATACTAAACAGTCAATACAAATGTCATATTTTGTACCTGTTCATCTCCCAAAGTTTCTTCTTCAAAAGATGTTAAGACAAATGAGAGGAGTCCATAGATGCACATTCGAGCAGTACTGGCTGTACACTGAAACACACATACACAATGCCATCACTGTATTTTTAAAGTAATCTGAAGTAGAAGTAAAATATTCTGCTGTCCAGGAGGTAAAAAGCAGACTAGTATAAAGAAAATAACACCAGTTTTGTTCAGTTCTTAAAATTTGCCCAGTGTAAAACTTTAAAGAAAAACATTAAAATTACATATGCAAACACTATCTCTCACTGCTGGACAACCATTATCTTTGCCCCACAAAAAATAACCTGCTGCATGGTACTTGTTAACTATCTATTTAACAGTACCATTTTTTTCCCCAACTAAGAGCATAACCATTTTTAGGTACAGAAAAAGACTCATTTGCCCCAACAAACCTTTGTCACTGATCTCAGCCCTACCGATCCCTCTTTTCACTATATTCAGAAACACATTTATATTATCTGTGTTCCTCCAATTCTGGCCTCTTGCGCATCCCAATTTCCTTCGCCCCACTATTGGCGGCCATGCCTTCAGCTGTCTAGGCCCTTAACTCTGGAGTTCCCTCCCTAAATCACTCCACCTATCTCTCTTCCTTTAAGATGCTCCGTAAAAGCTACCTCTTTGACCAAGCATGCCCTAATATCTCATGTGGCTCGGTGTTAAATTTTGTCTGATTACGCTCCTGTGAAACACCTTCAGACGTTTTACTACGTTAAAAGGCACTATATAAATGCAAGTTGTTGCTGTTGTATTTGCTTCAACGGTTTTCCGTGGTAACTTATTCCACAAGTATATCACATTAGAACCTCATCCTGCTTAACTAATCTGGGCAGGACCTGCTCTGTGCAGTAGGGTAAAACTTCAGTAGCTCCAGTTACATTAGGGACACATTGCTAGTATTTTCTGAAGGCCTCCCAGACCCCTGACTCCCCCTTCTGCAGACAAGATACAGGTTATATTTTCTGTAATATTTATTAGCTCCACTAATGACTGTTTCAATTTTGCAGGGTTGTTCCCTCATTGGTGGATTTAGAATTTAATCAGCAATGAGGGGCAATACTGAAAACAGATCCACTAACCATGCTAATTCAGTCAAGCCCAATGATATTACCAAAGTAAAATATATCACAACAAACACAAATAACAATGACTGCTGAAAGGGAGAAGTCAATGGAGCTAGAAGACCTTTAGAAAATAAGTGTTTCAGTAGGCAAGAGTTCTGTTCGGTGAGGTCCTACTACATCATTTTGTGAAAAAAGTTCAATTATTTCTCCTAATTTCCTTACTTTTAAAGCTTACATTCTCTGGTATTTGAACCTTTCGTCAAGGTGTAGTATTTTCCCAGATAATTTTTTTCAAAGCTTTTCCTAATATTGGAAAATTCAATTAAAATTACACTACAAAGAACACGGATCAAGACTACTCCAGTGGGTCTGGCTCATTCATAAACTAGAGATGGCAACAATTCAGTCACAATTGTGAATATCTGTAGTTCTTTGTATCTGCCATATCTAACTTTTTTTTAAAATTCGTTCATGGGATGTGGGCGTCACTGGCAAGGCCAGCATTTATTGCCCATCCCTAATTGTCCTCGAGAAGGTGGTGGTGAGCGCCTTCTTGAACTGCTGCAGTCCATGTGGTGAAGGTTCTCCCACAGTGCTGTTAGGTAGGGACTTCCAGGAATTTGACCCAGCGACGATGAAGGAATGGCAATATATTTCCAAGTCGAAACAGTGTGTGACTTGGAGGGGAACATGCAGGTGGTGTTGTTCCCACGTGCCTGCTGCCCATGTCCTTCTAGGTGGTAGAGGTCGCGGGTTTGGGAGGTGCTGTCGAAGAAGCCAGTGGATGGTGAAGGGAGTGAATGTTTAGGGTGGTGGACGAGGTGCCAATCAAGCAGGTTGCTTTGTCTTGGACAGTGTCAAGCTTCTTGAGTGTTGTTAGAGCTGCACTCATCCAGGCAAGTGGGGAATATTCCATCACACTCCTGACTTGTGCCTTGTAAATGGTGGAAAGGCTTTGGGGAGGTCAGGGGTGAGTCACTCGTCGCAGAATACCCAGCCTCTGACCTGCTCTTGTAGCCACAGTATTTATGTGGCTGGTCCAGTTAAGTTTCTGGTCAATGGTGATTCCCAGGATGTTGGAGTTTGGGACTGATGGTTGCCATACAGTATCTGTCCCATGGGCAGATAGGCTTTTGCAATACCATTCCCTCCGCTACAGGGATGCTGTTTCCTTTCCTCTTCAGCTCTCTTGAATCTCCTGTTTTTGCTTTGTCTTTCTCATTCGTCATTCTTGTCTACAGATTGGCACTGCAATATCACTTGCTACAGGCTACATCCCACGTCTGCATGGTTGAGATGGGAATGATGCCAAACTGATTCTTCCTTAGTTGAATGACATAAGGCAGGTGGCAATTGAATCTACATAAACCTTAGAACATAATCCTCTAAACCAGCCATTTCAATTTTAAACAGTGCTCATGCAAGCTCTGTTAAACAATGATATCGTACTACCTTCCCACACTACTCACATTGTTTCCTCCACTACCAAGTGCCTTAAGCATCCGTGTCATGTACTGGAATGCATTCTGCTGAATAGCAGTGCTCCCCAACCGCCTAATTACGTGACTTGATTCATCCAGGCTCAAAGTATGGCGCAGCAGAGCCCAAGACAGCAGCACTGGAGAATGGTGTGGTATGTCCCCTAATGTCAACAGCAGCTTGTCCATCTCCTGTAAGAAACAAAATAAATTTAATAGAAAATTTGTACCACGCTAATTATAGATAATGGATTAAAAAGTCCTTCTGTAAACATGACATGAGTATCACAGAACTCAAAATAACAGCAAAATACTGAATTTTGTTGGCTGATGTCAGATGCAATCCAACAGCATATAAAAGAATCTGGTCAATATAAAACAAATCAAAACCAGTCAGTTGCTAACGAGTTTTCATTCATTGTAAAATCCGGGGCACTCACTACTGAATGTTTTGAAAGATGTAAAAGGCAATCACATTTCTATCATGTAACATCTCCAATTATAACAGGAAGAAAAAAAGAAACAGAGAAACACACAAAACCTCAATGTTTTCTATTTCAGAACAAGCGAAAAGGCAATGGATTTGTATAACGCTTGTGAAATCCTCAATTGCTATCCAGAGGATTTCCACGTAGATCCCACATAAAGCTCTCAACCACCGTGGTCAATAAGAAAATCTTGCATTTTTAAAACTATTTTTTTAAATTGTTAAATTGACTGAACTAGATTAGAATTGAGAGGTGTAGTGGAAAACCTAATTGACAATTTCAGGATTAGAGCAAAATACTACCGTTGTAAAAGGTTTTTAAAAATACCCAAAATATCCTATTCAGACGTACTCTCACGATGACAAAGAAAAAATACTGTGATGCATGAAATCAACAACAGGCACTTGCACTACAGAAACCCAGTTGTACTACTCAATTGTTTGAGTGAAAGTGATAAGGCTCACAAATTCCACGGTTTCAAAATGTTAACCTACAGTCTGTAAGCAGTCACAGCATCAAACAATGCTATGATGTCCTCCTGAATTAAATTAGCCATGCTGACAACTACAGAGAATCGCTGTTCTACTCTATTCCCCTCCCATTACACTGGACCCAACATACAGCATTTCAGTCATAAAGGGAATGTTTACCTGGCAAACCTCCCGAGTGTTCGCAAACTGATGTTGCTCTACTCGCTCCTCTAGAGCACATTTATGTAGGAAATCGATGTCCATTCCTTCTACCAGGATCAATGTGCTGAAATACCTAAAGAGAAAGGTCAGAGCTCAAACGCCTGAGTGCCATAGGAAAATGGATAGCCGATCTACATGATAAGAATGCACACATATAATCAGACACAAGCCTTTACTGTAATGTCTAAACTCTTCAAATCTCCCAGAGTTAAAAATGCTAGAGGCGCAAAGAGTAACAAATACCCAAAAAGGTGAACTGGTGCTGATTTAACCATTATTCATAACCCTTTACACATTTATGATTTTTTTTTTTGCTTACCTGTTCTCCTCCCCTTCTGAAGGCATCGACATCTTGCAAGGGTGTGGTAACATAGACACCAATCACTTCGCTATTCATGTGTGACGTGGACAGTGTGTTAGCACATTATTGTTCCACACAAAGTCCATCACAGCTGAGCCCAATCCTGTCCCCACCAGATGTTCACACATGCGGCTTCCTGACCTCTGCTGGAAGTGGACAATTGTCTCCTTAACCCAGGGGATGTAGTGCACATACCACCAACCCAGCTGAAATCAGCACAAGCTGGGCATTACAATTTTTGGGCACTCGCCAGGTATTTCTCATGTACTCGGTGCAAAGGACCACTCCCATATGCAAGCCCTTGCATCCTATAAACCAAAGTGTGACCTTAAATGCACAATACCTGCTAATGTAGCATTACCTCACTGAAACTGAAACATGTCCCCCTAGTCCTCAGATAATAGAATAATCACCGCTCTAAGTCTGGAGCTTAGACTATAATCTACAAATCATATTTATTGAAAATAAAAATTAAACAACAGTAAAAGATTAACAGATTATATTAATGACAACATTCAAACTACAACTTCTCAGTTCACAAAATAATAAAAGACGCAATGTTTCAAGCAACTTCACTATTTGTATGAAACCAGAATTCAACCTATGATTAAGGCAGAAATGACTGGAAAAGGCTGCGCATACATACGCAAATATACCATAAACTCATACTTGGACAGTGCCATTTTGCATTGCAGCAGCAGAAGCAACAAAGATTCTAATGTCTCTGAAAAGGTGGAAGGGGGAGGTTGTCAGAATAAATTGCAGCACAAGTGGAACATAACCCAAAGTGTTAATTATAATTTCAGAACATTATAAGTACCAGTGCAGAATGTAACATATTCAGTAAGTGATGAAATTTACATCTATTATTTTTCAACAGCTTGTCACTGGATGTTTCAAAATCTATCCACATAATACTACTACTACATTGTAAGATCACAAAATATTTCAACTGAAAATTTTCTTCAAAAAAATCTAACCACCTCAAAGACTACTTTAACCATTTGTACATCAATCTTTGTATCTCCAGCACACACTCACCCAATACGATCAACTAGCCCATCCATGCTTTCATCAATAAGATGTCTGTTTGTTTGTCTTGCTCCAAATCCTTGCTCTTTAAATATCCGTGCAAAAGCCAGGAGATCTTCCGGTCCCATCTCAAAATAGGCATAATATAAGAAGATAATCTCCAAAATAAGGGCCTGCTCCCTCAGGCACTGTACAAACCAACGAGACACCTGACGCTCTGTCTACAGAAAACAGTGAAAGTAGATAATGTAACATGGTCAATTCTACTTTGAGTGAGCCCTGGTCAGAGACTGTTTTCTCGAACAGGAGACTGAATAATGGAAGATCCTTCGGCACAGGTTGCCTTTGAAGATTTTTGAAATTTTATACATTAAAGTAACTTGTGCAGGCTGAAGCTAAAAAGGACTATCCCTATAAAAGACAGAGAATTTCTAAGTATACATAATTAAGCCAAAATACTTAGTTTGGAGAAATGGTTCCACAGTACTGGCTACAATCTGTACATCTCCATTAAATAAACTATTCACTGATTCACAGATGAACAACTGAGGTACATCTGGTCTCACTGAATTTCAAAGGATGGGAAGACAATCAGCAGAACCAGTGTGGCCCCATAGAAACACTTCCTGTCAGCTGATCACAGCTGATGGCCATGCAAAAACCCAGACTATGATGCTTCTGCCTTCCAATGTGGTGGGAGAAGTAAAGCAACAGGAAACAATAGTTTGGAAGAGGACGAGGTAAACAATATAAAAGGAACCTAAACAAATACAAAATCAGGGAATTTACTTACCATAAGATTCCCATGAGTTTCCCAAGTTGGAGCTTCAGTTCTGAACAATTCTTCAAACTGTTTCCGATATTTCACGACCAGTTCCTTCTCCAACTTGTCCACACATTTTGAATACTCTCCCTATAGAATGAATCAATCAATTTCATTTAAATATTTGTAATTTCTAGGTAAAATTATATGCCACACTAACATGTTATATTGTATTGTTACACGTGCAATGTCAATGTACAGTATATATGTGCTTAGAGTACCAAGATTCCTTTTTCTTCAAATAGCATTCCTTTATATCCATTAATAGCTCATCAGCTGTCACAATTAACATATAGCCCAATTTTAACCTTGCACACAGAGAAAATCAATGAAAAGTATGTACTACTTTACTATATACTGACCAGAAGTACAGCATATAGAATGTAGTTCAACTCTTAAAATATGTCCATCTAATCAGTAGTAGGTACTACAACATTTCCCAAAAATCTTTCTATTTAGCAGTGCAGTTTAAAATTCACCTGAATAGTTCATTTCTGCATTAATTCAACTCACCCTGTAAGGGTGTCGTTCATCCTGAAAGTACGTGAGTAGGTATAGAACACAACGTAGCGTGTAGAGTCTTTCTTCATAGTAGTATTCTGCAATCTAAGGACAGGAGGACACCAAGAAATATATAATTTATTTCAAGAAAAACACTCTCAAAATGAAAAAATTAGTGGCAAGAATTATCAGCCAATTTCAAGCTCTAATTTCACCTTCCACCAGCTCAAATTCATTGAAAGACTAAATGATACAAGCCACGCATTTCATTTTGTAATCGGAGGACAGCAGGCAAGGCAAAAATGGCCAATTTTTCCACATGGTCATGACAGGTGGTTCTGCTTTCCTAAGCCTGGTAGCTCAGCTTTCATAATGCTGACCCCACCATGAACGAACAAAAGTCAATCTGTCTGTAGCAGACAGATTAAAATGTTGACAATCAAGGAAATTAAAACAACAACCCTCTTAAGTGTTTATTAGAAAATACACCCTCACAGCTAAAGAATATTATGTCAAAAAAATCACTAATAAAAATAAGTATTTTCCTAGCGTCTCCCAGTTTCTTAGCTGAAGGAAAATTATAAAACTATTATTTAATTGTTTATTTCAAAAGATGATTGTGAATCAGACCACTGTGGCCAAACACTGCTTTCACATTCATTTCCAGATTGTTGTATGACACTGGGTACCATCTCACCCACTTCAGTACTTAAATCAGGAAAGACAGCAAGTGCTCTGATGTCATCCCACATCAGAGTGCTCCGGAATGAGAGCAGGATGCAGTACTACTCAGAAAACTCCCAAATTGTGAGTCAAGCATTTGTGAATTCAACGGTAAAAAAAAAAATCACACAAACAAGTAGGTGTTAAATTCATTTTTTGACATAAGGAACTGCACATACTAGGCAAAAACTCATGACTTATGAGCCTGAAGCATATTCCTTTAAATGCTTTGATTTTTAAAAAAATCTTTCAAAGATATTAAGCTCTCCCATACAAGTAGCTCCTGCGGGCAAATTGCGCAATGAAAGCTGTCGGGAGACATGAATCTTTGACCTGGAAGCAACTGCCCCTCTGATTTCCCTGCCCCTTGTGTGCAGTCACAACTTCCATTCAGCATCTCCCCGTAGCAGCATAACTGAGATTGGGAACTCAGCAGGGGGGGACAGGGAGAGCAAATCTGCATTCTCCATTACCACAGCCCTGCACACTGGCTGTGGATATATGCTGTACTTTTTATTCTTAAACATAACCACTTACCTTCAGCTGCAGGGCCTGGCTCTGTCTCTCATCCTGCAACACTACCTGGAAAGAACAAAAGAAACAAATGAAGCAGCTTCACAATAATATATCCATCTGTCAACACCCCAATAAGAACATTATACTGGAAATTCAAGGCCGGAAGAACCACACCTTTATTGAGTCCTTTGTGCCCCTGTAATCCTCTTGAAGATACGACTGCAATATTTGAACACTCTGCTGTTCATCCAAACTCTGTCCAAGAACAATAAACTTATCAGAACAAATGAATGATATTGCAATAAACAAGCTGTGCATTTTTCATACATTTTTACAAATAGATGCTGTGATAAATCAAACACAATGAAATTTAATTTCAAGACTGTTAGTTCAAAATGGAATATGATAGAAACTAATCTAAATGTATTGACTCAAATGGTCTGCTTTATAATATGCGACAAAAAAAAGTTAGGGATGAGAAAATATATTTGAACCATCAATAGTCATCCTTTTAATAAAGAAACAGATAGACCAAATGGTCTTCATTTTTACTGTCAGATTTTAGGCCATTTTGTGCTATGAGCTTCCAACCATTTAAAACTGGGTTAAGGCAGCCCTAAACTCTTTTCATGTTGGACCATTACACCTGGCAGAGAGATTTCCATCCCTTCGAGGTCAGATTCCAACACAGGTCCCAAAGATGAGACTTCATGCTAATTCACTGTGACACCTAAGACAGTAATAGTAGTACACACCAAGAATTTGCTGATTCGTAGCCCAAGTTCCTTCAGCGGTGCTACCACTTCCTTATCAGCCTTTAGCTTCTCTCCAGAGGATGCACTGTAAGAGAAACAACCTGCATTCACCCGAGTTTTAACTCCATCAGTTACCTTAGTCAGTGTCTGGAGATGATCAGCTTCTTAACTCCATTAGCCACAAAAACAGGAAGCTATCTTGCCCTGAATAGCAATAGCTAGGGCTATTTATTAATTTTCACAAATAAATCAAAAATATTCTCAGCTTACGAACATATCCACTGGGGTCATTTACACCCACTGACAGTATTCATCCATTGAGTTAATTTACACCCAACAATGGCTACTTCATAGGTTTTATATTATATCCAACCAACAATACCTACCCATTTGAGCAATTCATATCCATTGACAAAACCTATCTGCTTATACATCCTCTGTGATCACTCATTTTCACACACTAATGCAAATTAGTCGTCTACTTACACGTACTGTACAACCCATCCCCACTCTCAAAGATGTACCTCAAACTATAGGGAAAATAAATCTGGTCAGTCTTACAACAAAAAAAAGTCATTCATATTACCTAACTATGAATATAAATCTCACAATGTTCTGAGCATTTATTTACTTAAGGTACACAGTTTCCCAACTAGTGTTGATATACAGCATTACCTGGGGGGTTTGTAGTAAGACAGTCCAGCCAGTAACCGCTCACAATGTCGGTCCAACTCAGCTTCAATCTGAACCTGAAACAAAATAGCGCACACATTTTAAATTTGATTTTATAATTCATTCTCTTTGCATTTTCCACCTATCACAGATTGATGTTTCCTTCCATCCCCCCATTGTGATTTTATTAGGGATTTCTTAAATAATATTGTATCATTCCTGTTTTCCTTATGTTATTTTCTTTCCTATTCAAGTCCCCCATATACCACAACAACCTACCCCCAGCCTTTTGCTGATGCTGTTCTGTAGCAGAAGGCTGGGTGCAGGTTCTGTAACTGTACACAACCCATCCCCACAGCCATGTAGCCTCCTGGAAGAGGCAAAAAGAGAAAAAACCCAGTGCCAATAAGGGAATAAATACTCTGTAAAATTCCTCTCTTTGAATAACCCAGCAGAGGTGTGCAAATTATGTAGAGAGCTGTTGCCATAAACCAAGTAAAATATCAACGTTTATAACACCAAATCATACTCATTGTGTGTCTTTTGAAAATTGTTTTAACCCACTGCCACTGGTGCAGCAACTAAAAGGATTATTCACACCATTGATAAGTCATATTGTGTTGCCTCTACTGACAACTGTGGGCAAATATCAATCCTTCAAGAACTCCAAGAGAAGTTAAGCAACCAACTTCAAATCAGGTAACAGTTTGACTGAGTTGAACTTACAGTTTCTCTTAGCGCTGACCTCCCCAGTAAAATCGTCCACAGCTCTCGACTGCTCCTGTGAACAAATTAATACTCCTTACACAAATGCCAGCATACAAACATTATTAATTCATCATGCTGTATGCTAAGAACAGACATCCATACAATGTAAATCAAAATTAAAACCAAGCCTAAATCTTACCTGAAAAATTACTCACTCAATCACCAGGGAAACACAGTGTCTCGGCTTTACCAGCAACTTAGTGCTGAAATATGAGCATTATTACGTTGTGAACTTATGCCCACTGTGAACTGGAGTTGACATTGCCTCCCAAATTAATTTCATATAGGACCCTTATACAAATCAGAGAGGAGATTTTCATCCCCATAGTCTGAACTGGATTCAAGCATTAAGCTAAAAGGTAAAAGGGACAGTGTTATATTCCGTTGCTCCCGTTCCTTTACTTTTCTACAAAGTTCATGTGACAAAGAAGAATGACCAGATGACCTGTTTTGGGCTGTTGGTTGAGCGGGTAATGTTGACCATGTCACTTTGGAAACTCCCTCTCCTCTTCAAGTAGTGCCATCGACTCTTTTATATCTACCTGACAGGTAGCTGGCACCTCAGTTTAATGTCTCATCGAAAAGGCGGCATCTCCGAACAATGCCGCTCTCCCTTATTGAGAGTTCCAGGTTTCAGAATAATTTTACAGAAGTGGCTCCAGAAGCTTCTGCAATTTGGAATCCCAAGAAAGGCTTGGAAAAATATATTTTTTTAATTTGCTTTTAATAAGCACTATGAAATAATAGGAATCTTCAACACATTGAGTGAAATACCAATAAAACAGTACGCCTATCAGCATGGCTCAGTTGATAGCATTCTCATCTAAGTTAGAAGGTTATAGTTTCAAGCTCTATGATGGTCTTGAGCACATAACCTAAGCTAACACTTCAGTGCTGTACTGAGGGAGAGCTGCCGTCTTTTCGATGAGACATTAAACTGAGGTGTCAGCTGCCTGTCAGGTAGATGTAAAAGAGCCGATGGTATTATTTGAAAAAGGAAAGGGAGTTCCCCAAAGTGACTTGGTCAACATTACCCGCTCAACCAACAGCCCAAAACAGATCATCTGGTCATTCTTCTTTGTCACATGAACTTTGCACTCATCAAGGTGAACGATACTGGTCCTTGGAGACCATATCTGCCCCCTTTCTGTCACGCACACTCCAGATTAAACATGGATTAAACATTCTAATATTCTCCTAACAAAGAACAAACCTTAACCTCACTACTGTACCTAACCTAATACACATGACATTTCCGATTTGCTCTTCCATATTCATTCTTTTCAATAATTTTATCCTTGTTACCACATTTATTCCATTCACATTTTATGTCTGTCAAATGCAAATATTTGTCACTACCTCCAGAAAAGTGATATGATCAAAATCACCCCCTTCCCTGCAATATGACCAATCTTACATGTGACAATTGAGTATTTTTGATAACAACATCACGTTGTGAAAGCCAGTTATGCTATTTGCTGCACATTGGCATTGTTTTGCTGATAAACCAAAAGGAGAGACTCTCATTGTATTTAAAACATCTCACCCACATAAATCATTTGCTAAAAATAAATACACTGTAACCTCATTTATCCTGCTCAAACTGTTCTATCACAGCAAAACCAGAGCATGTCAGAACATTCATTAACTCATTCAACTAAAGCAGAGTTTTACCTACTTGATTTTTTTTAAAACAAGAGCTTAACCACTGTAAGGAATTCATATGTGTCATTACTAGTTTAATTCTGCTGCCATCCAACTCCCAATTTTAATAAATCTTTTCCAATACAAAAAGGCAGAGACAAAAAATCATCTGACTTTGTAACTCAGTGTTGGAACATAGGAGCCTATTCTATACTCCCTGCACAAGGACTGTTGAGAAAATTTAAAGGGATGCAGCCACTTAATAGTAAGCAGTCCCAGAGGAGGAACAAAAATTCTTCCAGTCTCTAGAAAATAACTGAAAGGCTGAAAATAGTTTTTAAATGTCAACCTTTCCAAACACTGTACTGGGCAGGTGGGGGCAGGGGGGAAGAGGAAATAAGTGACAGGCCAAAAATAATAGATTTTAAACCCAAAGTCACAGTACAAAAGGGGAGTCTGTGGGCAAGTGGCAGAATAACACAACCCTTTGTTTGATGGCTGACGAAGTGAAGTTGCTGCTTCATGATGTTGTCGTGAGGAGGATTTGTCTGTTTTGTTGACATTCCAGGGCACCCGCTCCAAAAGACAACAGTGCACCATGCCTGGCAGGAAGTGGTGGCAAGATCCAACACTGTGTTCAGTATCTGCAGGACCTGGGAACAGATGCTGGAGAGGACAGCATATTTTAAAGGAACCTGGCAAGAAGCTTGTATACTTAAAAGTACCATGTACCAAGCTGGTGGCACAAAACTGCATGCAGAAAATGCTGCCCATCAACAACTTGCATTTATATAACACTTTAACATAGGAAAACATCCCACAGGAGGGTGATAAGACAAAAATTGACACCAAGCCAAAGAAGGAGATAATAGGACAGGTAATTGAAAGCTTCAAAGGCGCAAGTTTTGTGCGTCTTAAAGGAGAGAGGCAGAAAGACAGAGAGGTTTTGGGAGGTAGCACGTCTACACTACTTCATTTTGCAAGTCAAAATTATCTCATAAATAAATGGATTGTCCTCCTGTATAATTTTCAAGATGGCAGCCCAGATGGTTCAGTGAATGTCCAATGCAGATATTTTTTAAAAAACAGTACCAGTCATCTCACGACAGAGAAAGGAAGAAAAACCATAGGAATCCCAAAATAAAAAAATAGAAAATGCAAAAAGCATACAATGCTCAGCATCTGAAAGAAGAAAAAAATATGCTAATGTTTCAGGAAGAATTCTCCACTGATTCTGAAGAAAGTTTCCATTGAAAACATTAACCTGTCTTTTCTCTTTCAGATCCTGGCTGTGTATTTTGAACATTGATACATAAATAGTCAATCATCAAGTATTTGAAAGAAATTCTGGATTCAACATCCAATAGTTAACAAGTTTGTTCCACATTTCACTGGCCATATAAATTGTAAACAATTTTACAACACCAAGTTATAGTCCAGCAATTTTATTTTAAATTCACAAGCTTTTGGAGGCTTCCTCCTTCCTCAGGTGAACAACCGTTCACCTGAGGAAGGAGGAAGCCTCCAAAAGCTTGTGAATTTAAAATAAAATTGCTGGACTATAACTTGGTGTTGTAAAATTGTTTACAATTGTCAACCCCAGTCCATCACCGGCATCTCCACATCATATAAATTGTGTTATACTCACATGGGCTGCACACTGCAGAATGCATCCAGTTGCAACATCATAATAGCTTTGTACTAACAGTGCTAGCTTGTGATACTTTTCTCACTGGAAGGGGTGGGGGGGGGGGGGTTTAAAAAAGTCTATTATAACCTGAAAAGCACAGCCAATAAAAATAAAATACTTAATAACTCCCATGAATGTGCAATTTTTATTTCCACTCAAAAGACTGAGCACAGCAACCGGTCAGTCTCACTAATAACACTGTAATGAAAATTGAATTTAACTGGGAGACATTCAACATCCTTCTGTTCATAACATACATAAGGTCCAAGAGATGTAAATAAGACTAACTAAAACTCACTTTTGGAGATCTGTTAACACATCTGACTGCTGGCTTGGTCATGTACCATTTACATTACTGGGACTATATGTATGAATGACGGATCTAAGACCTTCTTGGCACAGAGGATATCAGGTACTAGTTCGACACTGTGGGTCCCAGGCGTTCTTTTCAGACCATTGAGTGACAGGAGGGAGGGGAAGAAAGAACAGTTTCCTGTCAGATGCCTATGAAATTATGTTCCTTTACAAAAATGCCTTAAAGCCGAGATTTGGAATGACTTATTTGGAAAATAAACAGAAATAAAACCCTAAAATTATTCCCAAAAGGACAAAAGCCCATTTTTAAAAAAAACTGCAATTATCTGTCAGACTCATTGAGAGTTTGAATGTAAACTCGTGTCCGACGCGCTCTCACCATTTAATTTATCAACTGTAAACCCCCTGAACTCCTTACAACCCCTTCTCACTGGCCTCTGGCTCGCCGTTTATCTAGGATAAAGTTTCTTTATTCCGCAAAGCCCCTTGGCTTTGACTCAAATGTGTTTTTTTTGAAAAAAAGTTTGTTTTTTTTACCTCACACACAACCCCGCTGCCGCCGCCATTGCCGACCCTCCTCACGTGACCACACAGGCCACTCGTCACGTGACTGTCAAACCGACTTCACTTCGTCTGGCCCGTGTCACGTGATTGTCGTTTCACTATGGCCGCCCCCCTAGAAGGTGACAGATGTGTGGTAAGAGATTTTTTTTTTAATGGATTTTTTTTTGGACATTTATTTACTATTTTGTTTTACTGATCGAATATTAAAATGGGAATGTTCCTCTCTATGATCATTTTCATTTTCACAGTGTCTGCAAGCGAATGAGGGTTTTTATATCAATGGATTTTTGCTAATCAGCACCCCTCCCTATTATTCCTGTTCATTAAAATCAATGCTACTGTAGAGCACTTCAGACTGCCACTATTTTTCTGCCACTTGCTGCTGCTAACATTATTATTTAGTAGACCGCTGAGCTGACCGTTTTTGCTTCGACCCACCTTTTTTGAATTGCAACGGGAGGATTAGGGTGTGTACTACAGGGTAGCTGCAAATGAATTAACATTACGACAAGGAAAGGTTTATTGTGATTGGCACACTATAAATGTTCCTACCAGTGGTTTGATATTTCTGACTGTCACAACGATTATGTCAATTAAAATTTGTACTGTATTTTTGATTCAACGCTTCAATTTGCTTTTTTTTTGCTTGTTTGGACATTTTGTACTGGGCATGTGCAATCCGTTTCCTGAGCCCTGCTATGTATACGCGTCCAGTGGTTTGTTGTCAGCCCAACACAGTAGCAAACCTCACGAGTCTCACTCATTTGGAGTAAAATTCCCTCATTTTAGTTCTTAAAAATAAATACAGTTCTGTGTCTTTGAATTGGCATACAATCAGTTTCACTTTTTTTATTCGTTCATGGGATGTGGGCGTCGCTGACGAGGCCAGCATTTATTGCCCATCCCTAATTGCCCTTGAGGAGGTGGTGGTGAGCCGCCTTCTTGAACCGCTGCAGTCCATGTGGTGAAGGTTCTCCCACAGTGCTGTTAGGGAGTTCCAGGATTTTGACCCAGCGACAATGAAGGAACAACAATATATTTCCAAGTCGGGATGTTGTGTGACTTGGAGGGGAACGTGTTGGTGGTGTTGTTCCCATATGCCTGCTGCCCTTGTCCTTCTAGGTGGTAGAGGTCACGGGTTTGGCAGGTGCTGTCGAAGAAGCCTTGGCGAGTTGCTGCAGTGTATCCTGTGGATGGTACACACTGCAGCCACAGTGCGCTGGTGGTGAAGGGAGTGAATGTTTAGGGTGGTGGATGGGGTGCCAATCAAGCGGGCTGCTTTGTCCTGCGTGGTGTCGAACTTCTTGAGTGTTGTTGGAGCTGCACTCATCCAGGCAAGTGGAGAGTATTCCATCACACTCCTGACTTGTGCCTTGTAGATGGTGGAAAGGCTTTGGGTAGTCAGGAGGTGAGTCACTCGCTGCAGAATACCCAGCCTCTGACCTGTTCTTGTAGCCACAGTATATATATGGCTGGTCCAGTTAAGTTTCTGGTCAATGGTGACCCCCAGGATGTTGATGGCGGGGGATTCGGCGATGGTAATGCCGTTGAATGTCAAGGGGAGGTGGTTAGACTCTCTCTTGTTGGAGATGGTCATTGTCTGGCGCGGATGTTACTTGCCACTTATCAGTCCAAGCCTGGATGTTGTCCAGGTCATGCTGCATGCGGGCATGGACTGCTTCATTATCTGAGGGGTTGCGAATGGAACTGAACATTGTGCAATCATCAGCGAACATCCCTATTTATGACCTTATGATGGAGGGAAGGTCATTGATGAAGCAGCTGAAGATGGTTGGGCCTAGGACACTGCCCTGAGGAACTCCAGCAGCATTGACCTGGGGCTGAGATGATTGGCCTCCAACAACCACTACCATCTTCCTTTGTGCTAGGTATGACTCCAGCCACTGGAGAGTTTTCCCCCTGATTCCCATTGACTTCAATTTTACAAGGGCTCCTTGGTGCCACACTTGATAAAATGCTGCCTTGATGTCAAGGGCAGTCACTCTCGCCTCACCTCTGGAATTCAGCTCTTTTGTCCATGTTTGGACCAAGGCTGTAATGAGGTCTGGAGCCGAGTGGTCCTGGCGGAACCCAAACTGAGCGTAGGTGAGCAGGTTATTGGTGAGTAAGTGCTGCTTGATAGCACTGTCAACGACACCTTCAATCACTTTGCTGATGATTGAGAGTAGACTGATGGGGCGGTAATTGGCCAGATTGGATTTGTCCGGCTTTTTGTGGACAGGACATACCTAGGCAATTTTCCACATTGTCGGGTAGATGCCAGTGTTGTAGCTGTACTGGAACCGTTCGGCTAGAGGCGCAGCGAGTTCTGGAGCACAAGTCTTCAGCACTACAGCCGGGATGTTGTCGGGGCCCATAGCCTTTGCTGCATCCAGTGCACTTAGCTGTTTCTTTATATCACGTGGAGTAAATCGAATTGGCTGAAGACTGGCTTCTGTGATGGTGGGGATATCGGGAGGAGGCTGAGATGGATCATCCACTCTTCTGGCTGAAGATGGTTGCAAACGCTTCAGCCATGTCTTTTGCACTCACTTGCTGGACTCCGCCATCATTGAGGATGGGGATGTTTACAGATCCTCCTCCTTCCGTTAGTTGTTTAATTGTCCACTTCCATTCACGACTGCATGTGGCAGGACTGCAGAGCTTTGATCTGATCCGTTGGTTGTGGAATCGCTTAGCCCTGTCTGTAGCATGTTGCTTCCGCTGTTTAGCATGCATGTAGTCCTGAGTTGTAGCTTCACCAGGTTGGCACCTCATTTTTAGGTACGCCTGGTGCTGCTCCTGGCATGCTCTTCTACACTCCTCATTGAACCAGTGTTGATCCCCTGGCATGTTGGTAATGGTAGAGTGAGGAATATGCCAGGCCATGAGGTTACAGATTGTGCTGGAATACAATTCTGCTGCTGCTGATGGCCCACAGCGCCTCATGGATGCCCAGTATTGAGCTGCTAGATCTGTTCTGAATCTATCCCATTTAGCACGGTGGTAGTGCCACACAACATGTTGGATGGTGTCCTCAGTGTGAAGATGGGACTTTGTCTCCACAAGGACTGTGCGGTGGCCACTCCTACCAATACGGTCATGGACAGATGCATCTGCGACAGGTAGATTGGTGAGGATGAGGTCAAGTAAGTTTTTCCCTCGTGTTGGTTCGCCCACCACCTGCCGCAGGCCCAGTCTGGCAGCTATGTCCTTCAGGACTCGGCCAGCTCGGTCAGTAGTGGTGCTACCGAGCCACTCTTGGTGATGGATATTGAAGTCCCCCACCCAGAGTACATTCTGTACCCTTGCTACCCTCAGTGCTTCCTCCAAGAGGAGGACTGATTCATCAGCTGAGGGAGGACGGTAGGTGGTAATCAGCAGGAGGTTTCCTTGCCCGTGTTTGACCTGATGCCATGAGATTTCACGGGGTCCAGGGTCAATGTTGAGGACTTCCAGGGGCCACTCCCTCCTGACTGTATATCGCTGTACCACCACCTCTGGTCGGTCTGTCCTGCCGGTGGGACAGGACATACCCAGGGATCGTGATGGAAGAGTCTGGGACGTTGGCTGAAAGGTACGATTCTGTGAGTATGGCTATGTCAGGCTGTTGCTTGACTAGTCTGTAGGACAGTTCTCCCAATTTTGGCACAAGTCCCCAGATGTTAGTGAGGAGGACTTTGCAGGGTCGACTGGGCTTGGTTTGCCTTTGGCGTGTCCGATGCCGGGTGGTCCGTCCGGTTTTATTCTTATGACTTTTTTTTAGTGAGATTGTACAACTGAGTGGCTTGCTAGGCCATTTCAGAGGGCAATTAAGAATCAACCACATTGCTGTGGGTCTGGAGTCACATGTAGGCCAGACCAGGGAGGATGGCAGGTTTCCTTCCCTAAAGGACATTAGTGAACCAGATGAGTTTTTACGACAATCCTGTAGTTTCATGGCCACTATTACTGATACTAGTTCTCTTCATTCCAGATTTTTATTTGATTGAATTTAAATTCCCCAGCTGCCGTGGTGGGACTTTGGATTATTAGTCCAGGCCTCTGGATTACTAGTCCAGTAACATAACCACTATGCTACCGTACCCACACTGTACCTTTGATCATAAGTAGGGAATATTATAATCAGATTTTAGATTTCCATCGATAAATTGCTGGATTTTTTGGATGATGAATCAGTTCACAAAAAAATGTCCTCCCAAATTTGAGATAAAAGCCCTGAAATTTCCATTTGTTTTCTCACCAAAAATCAGGTCCAGAGATGCAAGTGCATCACAACCATGATGTCAGCACACACTTTGTATGCTGTGCATGCCATGCTGACAACACAGATGTGATGCATCCACATCTCTGGGCTTAATGTTTGGAAGGAAAAGAAACAGATGCTGTGCAATTTGTATTTTTATGAAGGGACCGGGATCTTCTTTTGTACTATATTCTTAATACCGCTGCAATTGTCAGTCTTATTTCTTGTTACGTATGGAGCAAGGACAGCACTGACAGTCACCACATTGAAAACCTCAGTCTTCCAGGGACTATCAATCAAGAGCTTGAGCACAGAGGTTGGTAATGACAGAGAGTGAACCTCTAACACGTTAATTGCTAACAGAGTGAGGACTTCAACTGGGAATTTGGTGAGTGTGAGAATTAGGTGCAGAGGGGGAAGGAGGTGCTAAGCAATTTAAACCAAGGGACTATAAACTATCTGTCCACTTTTAAAACTTCAATAAAAATACATAACATTTTTTAAAAGACTAACTAATTACTAATTATTTTGAAATCAAGCCAAATCCATTTACTAAATATAATTAAGATCTCAAGTGATTCTGTTAGTCCTAGAAATAAACTTCTGATTAAATAAATAAAAACTGGAGATGGCAGTACAGGCTGTGTGTCGGGACTGTAATATGTGGGAGTTTGTGGACAGCGAGACTGTCCCAGATTGCCACATCTGCAGTAAATGTCTCTAGCTTGAAACACTCGGCTCAGAGTCTTTGAGCTGGAGTGCAAGCTAGAGACACTGACACATAAGGGAGGGGGAGGTAGAGAAGGAGATCCTGCAGACACTGGTCCCATCCAACAGGTACGAGATACTTGATACCTGTGAGGATAAGGATGAAGGCTGAATGGAGGATGCCCAGAAAGCTAACCATGGCACCGTGGAGCATGAGGTAGTCCAGGATGGGGTGTGGGGGGGAGGATCAAAATAGAAAGGTTGTAGTCATAGGGGATTCTATAATCAGGGGGATAGATAGCGTCCACTGAAGTCATGACCAAGAGTCCAGGAGGGTGTGTTGCTTACCTGGTGCAAGGGTAAAGGACAAATGGAGAGGAAGTTGGAAAGGGAAGGGGGAGGATCCAGTTCTCGTGATCCAGGTCGGCACCAATGACATAAGGAAGAACAAGGAGGAGGTCCTGCTAAGGGAATATCAGAAGCTAGGAACTAAATTAAAAAGCAGGACCTCATGAGCGGTAATCTCAGGTTTACTACCTGAACCATGTGCTAATTGGCATAGGGATAGGCAGATCAGAAAGGTGAATGCTTAGCTGGAAGAGTGGTGTGGGAAGGAGAGGTTCCATTTCATGGGACACTGACACCAGTACCAGTACCAGTACTAGGACAGGAAGGAGCTGTACGGCTGGGACGGGCTCCACCTGAACCAGAATGGGACCGGAATCCTAGTGGAGAGGATAAATAGGGCGGTGCATAAGGCTTTAAACTAGCAAGATGCGGGGAGGGATCTGGTAGCAATAACAATAGCTTAAGGATAAAAGAAACAGGAGGTGAGTGTAAAGGTCAGACCAGAATAAGGAATAACGATACCATGAACAGTCAAGGACTAAATATAGTTATAAAACAGAAGTATAAAAGCACCGTTAAAAATAAAGTAAAAGGAACAACTATTCAAGATGAATTAAACTGCCTGTACAGCAATGTACACAGCATCCAAAATAAAACGGGAGAACTGAGGAACCATGTGTAGTAGGAATAACTGAAACATGGCTACATAAAGGACAGGACTGACAACTAAATATTGCAAGTTAGAACATAATGAGAAAGTATGGGGAAGGAAGATGGAGGGGTGGAGTTGCTGTTTTAATTAGAGATAACAATGGCAGTAGAAAAAAGGGACATAACTGACAGAAGGATAGA
Source organism: Heptranchias perlo (assembly GCF_035084215.1). Taxonomy (NCBI): domain Eukaryota; kingdom Metazoa; phylum Chordata; class Chondrichthyes; order Hexanchiformes; family Hexanchidae; genus Heptranchias; species Heptranchias perlo. Next base: position 27,511,948 of record NC_090355.1, read on the forward strand.
AACAGAATCCATATGGATTGAACTAAAAGATAAGGGATCAATCACACTAATAGGGGTATACTACAGACCGCCTAATAGTGGAAAGGAGGCGGAGGAAGAAATATGTAAGCAAATTTGTGAAATAAGTAAAGAACATAGAATAATAATCATGGGAGATTTTAACTATCCCCAAATAAACTGGCAAGAATAGGTAGGTAAAGGGGTACAGGGAATTGAGTTTTTACAATGTGTGCAGGACTCCCTTCTTACCCAGTATGTAAAAAGCCCAACAAGAGAGAAAGCACTGCTGGATCTAGTAATGGGAAATGAACCAGAACAGATAAGAGAAGGAAGCAGAGGGAAACATCTGGGCAGTAGCGATCACAACATAATAATGTTCAAGATAAAGATTGAGAAGGACATAAGTAAGACAAAGACCAAAGTAATAAAATGGAATAAAGCTGATTTTTAAGGGGATGAGAATGGAACTAGGGAAAATAAACTGGAAACATTTACTAATAAAGAAATAGAACAGCAGTGGGAAACATTTAAAATGGTGATTAATAGAGTCCAAGAAAAATATACCCTACTAAAAAGCAAGAACAAACTACCCAGTAATGATATACCATGGAAGAATAAAGAAATAAGACAAAAATTGAAACTGAAGAAAAAGGCATACACTAAGTACATAGACAACAAAGGAGAGGATGACAAAAGGGAATACGAAAAGGTTAGGAAAGCAATCAAAAAATCAATTAGGAAGGCAAAGAGAAACTAAGAAATTAAATTATTAAAGAATATAAAAAGAAATAGTGAAGTATTCTATAGACACATAAATAACAAAAGAAAAATCAGGGTAGGAATAGGTCCACTAAGAGATACACACGATAAACTCACAAGTAATGACAGCGAAATGGCAGGAATATTAAATAATTACTTTGCCTCAGTATTTACCAGGGAGACTAACACGGTGGGCTTGACATTAGAAGAAGAGATCAAAAAGGATATAAAGATATTTAAGATAGAAAGGGAGGAGATAATTGATAAACTAATCAAACTTAGAGAGAATAAAACCCCTGGTCCGGATGGATTGCATTCATGCCTATTAAAAGAAGTTAGGGAAGAGATAGCAGAGGCACTGTTACATATATATAATAATTCATCAGAAAAGGGAATTGTGCCAGAGGACTGGCGGACAGCTAATGTGATATTTAAAAAGGGAGATCGAACCAGTCCAGGGAACTATAGACCAATTAGCTTAACGTCAGTGGTAGGAAAGATAATTGAATCCTTACTCAAAGATATAATAGAAAAACATCTAGAAACCGAAAATATAATAAAGAATAGTCAGCACGGATTTCAAAAGGGAAATTCATGCTTGACCAACCTTATTGAATTCTTTGAAGAAGTAACAGGTAGACAAGGGTAATGCAGTAGATGTAATATATTTGGATTTTCAAAAGGCCTTTGATATTGTAGACTCGTGACTAAGGTCATAGCATGTGGCGTAAGGGGACAAGTAGAAGAATGGATAGCAATCTGGGTACAAAACAGAAAACAGAGTAGGGATTAAAGGTAATTACTCAGACTGGCAAAAGGTGGGAAGTGGTGTTCCACAAGGATCAGTGCTGGGACCACTGTTGTTCAACATTTACATAAACGATTTGGACTCTGGAATCGGAAGTACAATTTCAAAATTTGTAGATGACACCAAATTGGAGGTCTGCGACAAAATACAGGAAAGCATTAATAAACTAGCAGCCTGGGCATGTAATTGGCAAATGAATTTCAATATAGATAAGTGTGAGGTATTACATTTTGGTAGGAAGAATAAGGGGGCCACATACTGCTTGGATAACAGGAGTCTAAATGGAGCAGAGGAGCATTGGGATCTGGGGGCACAGATACACAGATCACTAAAAGTAGCGACACAGGTTAATACGGCCATAAAAAAAAGCACCAAGCACTGGGGTTCATTTCTAGAGGGATAGAATTGAAAAGCAGAGAAATTAAGTTAAACTGGCATAGAACCTTGGTTAGACAACACTTTGAGTACTATGAACAGTTTTGGTCTCCATATTATAAAAAGGAGATAGAGGCACTGGATAAAGTGCAAAAAAGATTTACTAGGATGATACCAGAACTGAGAGGTTATACCTATCAGGAAGGGTTGAGTAGGCTGGGGCTCTTTTCTCTAGAAAAGAGAAGACTGAGGGGTGACTTGATAGAGGCCTTTAAGATGATAAAAGGGTTTGATAGGGTAAACATAGAGATGTTTCCACTTGCGGGGGAGACCAGAATTAGGGGCCATAAATATAAGATAGTCACTAATAAAGCCAATAGGGAATTCAGGAGAAACCTCTTTACCCAGAGAGTGGTTAGAATATGGAACTCGCTACCACTAGGAGTAGTTGAGGCGACTAGCATAGATACATTTAAGGGGAATCTAGATAAACACAAGAGACAGAAAGGAATAGAAGGATATGCTGATATGGTTAGATGAAGGAGGGAGGGAGGAGGCTCATGTGGAGCATAAACCGGCATGGACCTATTGGGCCGAATGGCCTGTTTCTGTGCTGTACGTTCTGTGTAATTTTATGTAATGTCTGGTTATGGTCACACCTCGTTTATTAAAAGCAAAATTGCAACATTCTCTTGCATATTCTCCAGTAGTTTTTAGCATACACTATCATAGTAGCAGGTAAGTGGCTGGAGGCATAGCAATAAACATTGGTTCGTCAATTTCACTATTAGTTTTTATGGGGTTAAGTCAGCGTTGGCTCAATAGTAGCACTCTTACCTCTGAGTCAGAAAATTGTGGGTTCAAGTCCCCCTGCAGAGACTTGAGCACAAAATCTAGGCTGACCAGTGCAGTCCTGGGGGAATGCTACACTGTTGGAAGTGCCGTGTTTCAGAAGAGACGTTAAGCCCTCTCAGGTGAACGTAAAAGATTCCATGGTACTATTCAAAGAAGAGCAGGCAACTTCTCCCCGGTGTACTGGCCAATATTTATCCCTCAGCCGTCACTAAAACAGATTACCTGGTCATTATCTCATTGCTGTTTGTGGGACCTTGCTGTGTGCAAATTGGCTGCTGTGCTTCCCTACATTACAACAGCGACTACACTTCAAAAGCATTATATTGACTGTAAAGTGCTTTGGGACGTCCTGAGGACATGAAAGGCGCTATATAAATGCACGTTATTTCTTTCACTCTTCAAGTGATGGTCTGATGGTGAGTCCTATAAAAGTATTATCTGTAAACTATGTAAATAATTGTGATTTCTCATTTAGCTTGACTGCACCTTTTTAAGTCCCTTGTTTTCTTGGGTTTTAGTGATGTTCAAAATAAAAATTGCTTTTTACTGACTTTCTCCAAATTTGCCTGGGTTTTTTGGAGTCCAAGGTTCCCTCACTGATTTTCTCTTTTTTTATATTAAAAATAAATCCTGAAAACCTGGGTTTTTAAATTGGAAATAAAAACTGACTTTAATGACCCTTAATTATAAGTTTCATTCATAATAGATCCCTAATCTTGAGAATTAAGCAATAGTCCTGATAAGTCTCGCTCACTTCCAGTGAGAGGAACTATTTTGTGAAAAAGAATTAACTCTTTATCCATACGTACAAAAAGAAATCAGCTATCTCATTTCAATAGGTTTGCAATCTATCACAATTACTTTCTAAGAAAACCAAACTCCCTGCTTCCCTATTGCCAATTAAATGTCCTGCCATTCATCCAGTCCCTCTACACCTCCATCCCCCACTAGGATGGCCTGCACGCCCTCCGCTTCTCCCTCGAACAGAGGCCCATCCAGTCCCCATCCAACACCACCCTTCTCCGCCTGGCTGAACTTGTTCTTGCGTTGAACAAATTCTCCTTTGACTGCACTCACTTCCTCCAAATAAAAGGTGTCGCCATGAGAACCCGTATGGGTCCCATCTATGCCTGCCTTTTTGTGGGATACATGGAACGTTCCTTGTTCCAGTACTACTCAGGTCACCTCCCTCACCTTTTTTTCCGGTACATTGATGGCTGGATCGATGACGCTACCTCCTCTCGCCCCGAACTGGAAAATTTCATCAACTCTTCTTCCAATTTCCACCCTTCCCTCACCTTCACATGGTCCATCTCCAACTCTTCCCTTCCCTTCCTTGACTTCTCTATCTTCATTGCTGGGGATAGGCTGTCAACCAATATCTATTATAAGCCCACCGACTCCCACAGCTACCTTGATTACAATACCTCCCACCTCACTTCCTGTAAGGACTCTGTTCCCTTCTCCCAGTTTCTCCGTCTCCGTCGCACCTGTTCTGACGATGCTACCTTCCACATCAGTGCTTCCCTTATGTCTTCCTTTTTCCTCAACCTAGGATTCCCCTCCACTGTAGTTAACTGCTCTCAACCATGTCCATCCTATTTCTCGCACTTCTGCCCTGACCCCTTTCCCTCCCTCCCAGAACCATGATAAGGTCCCCTTTGTCCTCACCTTCCACCCCACCTGCCTCCACATTTAATGTATCATCCTCCACCATTTCCACCACCACCAGCTATCCCACCACCAAGTACATCTTCTCTTCCCCTCCCCGCCCCCCCTTTCAGCGTTCTGAAGGGACTGCTCCCTCTGCAACACCCTGGTCCACTCTTCCAACACCCGCTCTCCTCCCCATGGCACCTTCCCGTGCGAGCGCAGGAGATGCAACACCTGCCCTTTCACCTTCTCCCTTTCCACTGTCCAGGGCCTCAAACACTTCTTCCAGGTGAAAGAGCGATTTATTTGTACTTCTTTCAATTTAGTATACTGTATTCGCTGCTCATAATGCGGTTTTCTCTACATTGGGGAGACCAAATGCAGATTGGGTGATCGCTTTGCTGAACACCTCTGCTCAATCCGCAAGCGTGACCCTGACCTGCCGGTCGCTTGCCATTTTAATTCCCCTTCCCACTCCCACTCTGACCCCTCTGCCCTCGGCCTCTTACACTGTTCTGAGGAAGCTCGTGGAACAGCACTTCATCTTTCGATTAGGCACTTTACAGTCTTCCAGACTCCAACATTGATTTCAATGACTTCAGATCATAACCACTGCTCCCATTTTTTCGGACAGCAAGTGGTGGTAATGGTTCTGATATTGCCATTTACAAGTCCTCTAGACCTATCTTTTATTTCCTGTCCCATTACCATCCTGCCTGCCTTGCACCATCATTCCTTTTATCATTTAATCACTCCTGCCCTCCACCCTATCAGAGACCTTCCCTTTTGTTCTCTCCTCCCCTTCCTTCCCCCACCCCTTTCCCTGACTCTGTACTTGCTTAAAAACTGTTTAATCTTCGACTTCTTCCAGTTCTGACGAAGGATCATTGACCTGAAACGTTAACTCTGTTCCTTTCTCCACAGATGCTGCCTGTCTTGCTGAGTATTTCCAGCATTTTCTGTTTTTATTTCAGATTTCCAGCATCCACATTATTTTGCTTTTGATTCATTCATATAATTTGGCTATTTACAATATATACTTTAAACTAAAAATTATAACACATACCTTACCAGCAGTGATATGAAACAAAAGCATAAATCATATGTTAGTTGTCTATGGATGATGGAGGGAGGGCTAAGGACACAAGTAGCACTATAATAATGATGCATAAATAAAACATAGACATGAAAAAATATCCTCAGGAAACAGAAAAAAAAGACAGCCCAGGAAAGCACTGAATAAAATGCCCAAAATCACAAGGTGCTGAAAGCCTTACAACAATTCTAAATTTATTAGGCAATTTTCAGCCAGTGAAGAGAGACTTTCAGTATCACATATTTAAACTGGTTAAAAAGCCTTATGGAATGTTGGCCTTTACCTCAAGCGGGCTGATTTACAAAGGAGTGGAAGTTATGTTACAGCTGCACAGAGCTCTGGTTAGACCCCATCAGGAGTACTGCATTCATTTCTGGGCACCACACCTCAGGAAGGAGACATTGGCCTTGGAAGGGGTGCAGCACAGATTCACCAGAATGATACCGGGGCTAAAAGTGTTAAATTATGAGGACAGGTTTTATAGACTGGGCTTGTATTCCCTTGAATATAGAACACTAAGAGGTGATCTAATTGAGGTGTTGAAGATGATCAAAGGAGTTGATAGGGTAGATAGAGAGAAACTATTTCCTCTGGTGGAGGAGTCCAGAACAAGGGGGCACAACCTTAAAATTCGAGCTAGGCTGTTATGGGGTGATGTCAGAAAGCATTTATTTACACAAAGGGCAGTGGAAATCTGGAATTCTCTTCCCCCGAAAAGCTGTTGAGGCTAGGTCAATTGAAAATTTCAAAACTAAGATTGATAGATTTTTGTTAGGCAAGGGTTACGGATTGAAGGTGGTGGATGGAGTTAAGATACAGATCAGCCATGATCTAATTGAACGGTGGAACAGGCTTAAGGGCTGAATGGCCTACTTATGTTCCTATGTTTAGGTAGAGAATACAAAACACAGTGTACAATCGATTTTTGTATTCATTTTATTGATGGCAGAAGTTGTATATTGCGTCTGCTGGAGTGACAGATACCACCATTAGCCTGTCCTGTTTGGTATTGTAATACATGTTGTCCAGGAAATTACATCAGGCAGCTAGCTGGTGCATAGAACAAGCAGCTGGAGTGTGGAACAAACAGCTGGAGCCTGTTCAGCCCAGCTGCCTAACAAGTGGTAGGTTTTTTTTATTTAGCAAAATAGTAATATTGGTAGTAAGATAATATTAGTGATTCTGCATCGGACCACCAACTGTTTTAAGCAGTTTCTGCATTTATTTTATTTATCTTTAACTGGAAATGAATTGGCTGTAGTTCACTCTGCACCATGTATTATAATCTGATGACATATCCAAGCTGTATTTGATTTTTTTTCTGCCAGTTTATCACTGAAATAATGGAGTGTTGAAAAAAAATATTCTGTTACTAATTGCCAGATGGGTATCGAGTCACTTAATAATGAGAATATATGTATTTTATCAAGGTTCTGCTTCTTGGAAGTTTTTCCAGAGACTATGTTGTACAAAGTGGATTCTGTTTATTCCATTACTATAAGATTCTCTTCAAAGCATAACCTGGGAAGAACACTAAAAATACTACATTATTTGAAAATCACACATTATTTGAGAATTTTTTTGTTTGTTGGGAAAATAAAGTGACCTGAGCAGGAAATCCATAAGCACTGCGGGCTGAACTTCAGACTGCACTGTGCTTACCTGCTAACTTCCCCAGTATGAAGTGAGCTCTAATTAAAGACAAATGTCTGCAAACTTGCTGAGTCTAACAATTTGTTAAATTTCACTCATTTATGTGACTTACCTATGCTGTTACCATGCTCCTTTGACCGATGCACAGATAGATGAAAAAGCCTCTCTACAACATTTGACACATTGTCTTATAATCTAACTGTAACTAACGTGGCCTACATTACAATCTCTGTTCCAGGTCTGACAGTGAGTTAGATCTACCCGGTTGCAAAAGGTGGAAGAAAGTCCGATCAGACAGAAGAAAAATTTAACAATCATTTCTGGCAGTTGGAATGAAACCGCACTTTCCTGGATTCTTGAGTAATTAAAACGTTCTCGGGACTGTACGTCAGAAGAGTCTGCAAACATGTTGAAAAATCCTGTCTTTGTGGAGTCTTTCATTGTTTTCATCATTGTGCTGTCTGTCCACGCTGTGATCTGGAACAAGTTTTCTTGGTGCATACTTGCCTTGGCAGTTCAGGCTTATTATGTCCAGCACAAGTGGGACCGGTTGCTAAAGTCCGGCAATGCAGTTTTTCAATACAGACGGGCTTTTAGCAGTGGACTGCTGCCAGCTAGCGTGGTTTTGCCTCTGCTAGGGATTGTGTTAAAGGAGCGGTGGGAAATGGTCGGAAACGCGCACTTTGAGCGGTTCTGCATTGTGTGTTCGGCTGCAGGTATGGCCATAGCTCTGTTTGTCTCGTTACTGGCTTTGGGCCTCACAAAGCCACTTCCCACTAATACCAGCATTGTATATGGTTTCGCAGCCAGTGCCATAATTTACACCCTTAAGCACTCTCTTTCTGTTTCCGAGGTCATCGAAATCCTGGAGGTGCTATTGATTTTCGTCTATCTTTCTCTCATTGTCCTTTATATTATGCCCCGGAGCTTCACCCCAGGAGAAGTTATGTTGTTCTTGACAGGTTTGAGCATAGTCACTAACCAGCTCATCAAACGCTCTTTGACTTTCGGAGATGGCAGATTTGATCCGCTTGCATCGTTCCTCTTGGTGGCTGTAGTTGGGACAGCCCTTTTGGGACTAGTTTTCACTATTTTTTACTGTTTTATGGACTCTGAAACCTGGGTTTCATCATTGATTTTCCATGTGATGGCAATAGTTTTTGGATTGGGAATCATGGTACCATGGTTCTACCGACTGACCAGGAAGGATCTTTTTGGTTGGCTTGTCAACTTCCTCACCAACACAAGAACCAGGATCTACCTAATAAACTACTGGATCGCACTGGCACTTCTTGCGTCAGTCATTGTCTTTCACCAAAGCACTAAGCAATCATCTGGATCTAAACCATACAAAGCTTCCACTGTTATGCGAAAAAGCTTTCATATCATTATAGTGGCAACCTATGTCCCAGGACTCATCTATGATCGTCAGTTACTCTACATTGCCGCAGTAGTTTGTTTTGCTGCATTTGTAGTTTTGGAATATATAAGACATTTTAGGATTAAACCGCTTGGAATGAAATTGAGACAAATGCTGACCCTGTTTCTTGATGACCGTGATAGCGGTCCATTGATCCTGACACATATTTACCTGCTGCTAGGCCTGACCCTGCCAGTATGGCTGTTCCCCGGAGTGTTTGTCCCCAAAAGTTCTTTTCCAGGAGAGGTAGCACTGGCGCCCTATGCTGGAGTCCTGGCTGTGGGGATTGGCGATGCCATGGCCTCTGCTTTTGGCAGCACAATGGGGGAAGTTAGATGGCCTGGAACTAAGAAGACCTTTGAAGGAACAGCTACCTCTGTCTTTGCCCAGATCATTGCTGTTGCTTTGATTCTGATCTTTGATAAAACAGTGAGTCTGAATGGCAGCTACATCTGGATTGTGGGATCCATTGGTATAGTCTCCCTGCTAGAAGCTTACACCGATCAAATAGACAATCTTCTTTTGCCTTTGTATCTTTTCGTTATGCTGATGGTCTGAATGAGATTGTTGGAGATACACTGACATTGCAGTGAATGTGCTGTTTTTGCTGGTACAAGGGCAGTATCCCTTTTGTTGAAATTCAACAAAAATCATACAAATACCACCAGAAGAAAGAAATTATAATATTTTGTATCTAACTTAATTAGCTTATTTTAATTTATTCTTAGGTGATCCCAGCAACTAATACCTAACTGATAAATTATTAGTTCAAGGCAATGTTAGCAAAAATACAAAAGAAAGCGTCAAGGCTTCCCCAATGGTTTGGTTGATGAATTAATTCCCCAATGTGAAATTAAGCCATACGCACTAGGCAGGTCCCTGGTTTATTCCCTGGCCTGTGCTGAATTAACTAGTCTCAACCTGGGCGAGGGAGGTGGATAAAAATAAATCAGCCAGGGTTCCCACTCCTGATAGGCAGAATCTATAAAGAAAGGAAGATGTTCACATTTCAGGCACAGCCCTTCATCCGAACTGATGAATGAAGAACTATGCCTGAAATATCAGATTGACAATTGAGCAGACTACTGGTGCCTTTCACATGTGGCTTAACACAAGTCATCACTTTGAAGAGAGAAAATTTTTTGAGTGGTACTTTTAAGTTTGGTAAAAAAAATAAAACAAAATAAAATCATGTGCTCCTACCATCGAAGCAATCATGTCAATCTTTATATTTCTGATGCTTGATTGACCAAAAAAGTGACCTCCGTGTCAATTTTTTACCCAATCAAAACCCACTGGTTCACTAATGTCTTTTAGGGAAGGAAACCTGCTATCCTTACCTGGTCTGGCCTATATGTAAGTAAAGTCCCACACCAACATGGCCTAGCAAGCCACTCAGTTGTATAGAACTGCTACCAGTGGTTCAAGAAGGTGGTGCTAGGCCTTCTTACCACCTTCTCAGGGTTGCCAGTGATGCCCACATTCTGTGAATGAATGTAAAAACAATTCATTATATTACTTCAATATGCATTTGAAATGCCATACCCTACAAGGCTACGGACCAAGCGCTGGAAAGTGGGATTAGGCTGGGTAGCTCTTTTTTGACAGTCACAGACACGATGGGCCAAATGGCCTCCTTCTGTGCCGTAAATTTTTCTATGTTTCTATATTTTGAAAAAAAATAAAATGCTGCAGATGCTGGAAATCTGAGACAAAAACCAAAAATGCTGGTCAAGCAAAATCTGTAAAGAAAGGAAAAGGGTTAACGTTTCAGGTGTAACTCTTCGTCAGAGGTGTTCTGATAAAGGGTTACACCTGAAGGTTAACTGTTTACCTTTCTTTACAAATGCTGCCTGACTTGCTGAGTCTTCCCAGAATTTTCTGTTTTTGTTTCAGAATTCCAGCATCTGCAGTATTTTGTTTTTTGTTCCCATTCGTGATCATTGTCCAGTGACTCCTGCTGCTGGAAAGGTCTCGTGGACTTTGGGTGAGGACAGGTTTGGGCTCAATAATAATGCTTTCTCTTTTCTGTTCCCCCCCCCCCCCTTCTCCCCCATTATCAAATAAATGGCTGATGCTTGCTGTCCAGGTTCACACAAAATAATTGGACATTTAAGCAAGGCAATTGACAAAAGAACCAGAGGGGAGGTGGAGAATATTTTTTATGCAGTGAATTGTTATGATCTGGAATGCGCTGCATGAAAGGGTGGCAGAAGCAGATTCAATAGTAACTTTCAAGAGAAATTTGGATATTTACTTGAAAGGGGAAAACATGCAGGACTATGGGGAAAAAGCAGGGGATGGGGACTAATTGGAAAGCTCTTCCAATGAGCCAATACAGGCAGGATGGGCTGAATGGCCTTCTTCTGTACTATGAGATTCTATGAGGTACTGGAGGACACTGTCAGAACCATATTCTAACACAAATCAACACTTTCAGAGGAGGAGGCGAGAGGAGAAATTAAGGATTTTGTTTTTAAAAAGAGCAAGTGTTGACTAAAGAACAATATTTTAATTGTCCTCTGACCCAGCAGATCTAATGATATGAGTGGTTTGGATTTCCATTGGTGGAAATCAGGTGTATAGACCACACCTCAAAACAGGGTTCATAAGATCTGCAAACCTGGGCATGTGACTTATGCACTGATGGGATTTGAGATTTTCCTGAGTGTAAAATCATGGCTGAAATCTGTACACTGCATTTTACAATATGTATAATGAATATTAGTTGTGATATGCCCCTTAATAATGCCACGACAGTCAGGAGTTGGTACAAAGGGAAGTGGCATGATTGTTGCCAGAGTAACCAGTAATAGTGCAGAACTATATTCACAAAGTATAAATAGTATTATATATTATGTTAATACTGAGTAAACATCAGTAAACATGAACAAATTGTAATGTGTCACTGGGGGAGGAAATACTGAAGAGGGCAGGAAATCCCCATAGTAGGGGGGAGGGATTCAGGAGGGGGAAGAATGAATAAGTCACTCAAACTAGGCCAATCTATTCACCTTACAGGAACTGCTCCAGAAAATCAGAGGCAGATACCTGGGAGTCAGTTACCTGTCATTCAGCAGTGATTGGTGTCTGGTCCTAATATCTCCTTCTTTGGCTTGGTGTAAATTTTTGTCTGATTATGCTCTTGTGAAGCACCTTGGTTACTTTTCCAATGTTAAAGGTGCTATATAAATGCATGTTGTTGTTGGTGCAGGGAGCACAAAGAACAGAGACAGATAACATCCCCCCCCCCCACACACACACACACAGTTTACAAATGGTCGAGTCATTAAAGAAAAAAATCACAACTATATCACATTCTGTACCAATTTTTTTTAAAACTTCGTATTTTTTTCTTGCTGAGTGGGATATGTGTCACATTCCAGATTTCACTGAGGTGGATGTCACGTTTTCTGATTTGGAGGTAGTTACACCAGATCCACACCTGAGAAAAGTTAATCTCTTTGATGAAGGAGAAAAAGTCACTACCTCATAATAATTGACTGGTGGACGTTTAAGAAACATTTTTTTGGGGGGTGGAATATTGCTACTTAGGTAGGTCATGAGTTTCACGACTAGGGCTGTGCTGATCAACTATCGGTTTAAACTGTTGCTATTCACCTTATCTTCAAAATAAGTAACCCATTGTAATATTAAAAAAGCCTCATTTTGTTTCTGGGTTCGGGTAGTACAATAAGCTAGGGTTCCTGGTTCTAGTTGCTATCCAGTAACGTCAGCTGAGAGACATCGGAGTGTAGACATAAGGTAGGATCAAGCTTGGCTATGACATGTCCTGTGGTGAAATAGCATGCCAACACTCACTGACCAAGCTTGCGAATGAAGAATAACCACCTGGGCCATACACTGGATGGATGTCAGACATGCGGACCTGGAAGAGTGACTGCCTGCAGAGGAGGCGTCAGGGTACCAAATACGTTTATATCAAAGTTTCTCCCTACAGTTAGTGTTCCAGACTCATAGTTAATTCCAAAAGAATTAAGCACAATTTATAGAATGCATCAAGAGGGATACTGTCTCTTATTGCTTCAGTTTGCTAAAAGACTGGTCACTCTGATGCTGAATTGATAAATTCAGCACCGTTCCAGCCCAAGCTGAGATACTTTATCAATACAAGTTAAATACTTCCCACAGTTAGATTATTTTTTCTTTTATTTGATTAATGCACTTCACTATAAAATGATTGTTGGTTTGAAGAAATTTACTGAGGATTTCTTGATCATGAACTTTTGATAAGATGCATGTACAACTGTTTATAATGGAATGGAGTTAAGAAACAAGATTTCACAGGGCTACAATGTACAAGTCATGTATAATAAATCTATATATAATCATCACTAACTGCAATCACTCAATACAAGCTTTTTTAAACCCTTAAGATGATGAGTAAAAGATAACTTCATGTAGTTTGCATGGCATCCAATGGCTAGTATAGTTACGTCAAACAGCTAACCCTTTGAGTACTGTTTTTTTTTTCCAACTTTGCACTGATAATGGATTAGTTTTCACTTGGCTACTGTCTCTAGTTACTACTTTTATTGGTCCTTGATTTTTTTTTTTAAAAACAGTCTCATATCCCTGCTGGCCTATTCAGGTATCATCTCTGCTTCTTCTCCCCTCTCTTCCCCTCACCTTCACTCATCATTACCAAAGAAAATACCAGAAAATCCCTCTGTATATCCCGCACTTCACTCACACTCTGCAGCACATATCTTTGTCTGCACTCGTACAGCCAATAGCTCTCACATATCACCATCTGATCACTTCCATTGTTATCCAGAGGAAACTGGATGCCTGGAACCATCCCTCAGGAGCCGTTGGCATGAGACGGGGAGAAGTAGTAGGAAAAGATAAAAGGAAGCAGAGGTGAAACAGGAGAAATTCAATGAAAGAAATGTACTCATAATTCCCACGCATACGGGTGTCTAAATGTTCCAGTGTAAGGGATTCATAATTTTAGCACCTTCATTCAGTGCAAACCCCCTCTTAATGGCCCACGCCAAGTAAAGCAGTTAATCAAACTTCCGGAACTCATCACTCCTATTCCCACGCTAGCTAACTGAGCATTCCTCCACAGATGTAAGATATTAAATGTCTTAGTTATATCTATAGTACAGATTGTGGTATAATTCATGTATAAGCCTCTTAAACAACCCCCCCCCCTTTATCCATACCTGATTTCCAATATTCTATCACTGATTTAGGTGCACTTCATTGATGTATAGACTACCTTGCATGATAAGCTTTCGTTGTATTGTAGTGAGTATGGAAAGTTTGCACTGTATTCACTGGAAGTGTAATGTCACAATTTTGAGAATAAATTGGAACTTATTGATCATTCAGGTGGGTTTAATTGTTTTATCATTCCATTTTATAAAAATATCTTCTCTTTCCTTCGCAACTTCCACACCGAGAGGGCCAGCAAGCCTCTGCCAGTGGCGTAAACAAGTTCCCCAAAACTTGACTGATTACAAAGAACATTTGAGTATCTGAGCCAAGGGCCTCCAAGTGAGATTCACAGCTTATCTCAATTTCTCGCAGGTTTACTACAGCATACTGAAATAATTGTCAACTTCAAAAGTCCTTTTATTAAAGGTTGCGTGTTACATATTTCCATCACAACATATAAAAGTCACATTATTTTAAGAATTTAAAATCTTAAAAGAACAAATGGAGTGCAGCTTTATTAAAATAATCAAAAACTGAAGCCAATGCAAATGACAAGTGTGTTTAATATCAGCTTGTCTTTCCTTTAAAGCCAAAGAAGGAAACAGAAAGAATGGCAGAAGGAGATAAGCAGAAAGACAGTTAGAGAGATACAATTTATTTTACTTTAATCTGTGAGCATTGCCACAGGAGAATAACCAGTTAATCATAGCTCCTTGGAAATTTTGAAATGGCCCCAACAGGGAAATTTCCTCTAATTACACTCCAACATCTTAGGTATATGACACTAAATCAAAAGCAAAATACTGCGGATGCAGGAAATCTGAAATAAAAACAGAAAATGCTGGAGAAGCTCAGCAAGTCAGGCAGCATCTGTGGAGAAAGAAACAGAGTTAACGTTTTAGGTCGAAGACCTTTTAGAACTGGAATATGTTAAAGGTCTGATGAACGGTCTTCGACCTGAAACATTAACTCTGTTTCTTTCTCCACAGATGCTGCCTGACTTGCTGAGCTTCTCCAGCACTTTTTGTTTTTATTCCATAGGTATACTAAATTGTTCCTGTTCCAAAATGAATCCAATTAAAAATATTGCATTTTCCAGCTAAGGACACCAGATGGCATTTCACCTCACTACTTAATGTGTTCTTATTTACACATCAGTGTAAGATGTATGGCTAAAAGAAAGAATTTTAAGTGTACAGAAGTGGGAATGGTAGTTCTGGAGTTGGCTGCAACCTGGAAATGAAAAGAGAAAAAGAATATTGAGCACATTCATCTAAACAACAATCCAAGATCCTGCTTTATTCAGCCACACACAGTCAGTCTCACTACATCGGCAGTAAGAGAAAAGTCATTAATGAGAAAAGACCATTTGGCCCATGACGCTCATCCCTCCAGTACCCTACAACTCCTCCTTTAGCATCTAACTGCATTTTGAACATCCCCGATGCTTTTGCCTCTACCATCTCGCATGGCAGATTATTCCAAACAGTTATCGCTGAGAAGTTCTACACTGGTTTCTCCCTAGTTCTGTACATTTCACACATTCTGGATACTTGCTTTAAATACACTTTCACTAATTTGAATTTATGTTCTCTCGTCTGACTTTCCTAATTGAATTTAAAGTAATATTCAGGGACTTCAAAATTACACAGTTAATTGGATATGAACACGTAACAATTTTGTCTGAAATTTCTCCCTCAAGCTATTTTAACGGAGAGTTAATCGATTTATTTTAAATAGATTAATACAGTACCTCCATTAAAACAGCAGAGGGGGGAGTCGGACGGATATGTTAAATATTCATACATTAGTGTCCCAGAAAGTAATTTCAAGCCCTGGGTTTATATTTATACCATTTAATATTTGGATTGGAGGATGCTGTATCGGAATTAGCCAGCCTCAAGTGAGACTAGAAATTAGAATGTATTTTTCTCTCCATCAATTAAAATAAAAGGGCTAGACAAATATCTGGAAATGAAAGAAAATAATGGTGATCAGACAGAGCTCTTTAAATGCTGATGATGCAAACTCAGCTCCTGGACTTCCCCATAGTAGTGGTGGCACAGAAAGTAATAAACTTAGCCACTGCTAGCCTGACTGACCTGAAGCCGTCCCATTTCTTCAATACTAGACTAGTTATGTGGTGATATCGTAACTCTCCATCAAAATGAGGTCGGGGGTGTACTTTGACATTCACTGAATGAGTTATTCTACCTCAGCCAGGGCACTAGATGGCGCTCTGCACCGCAACATAGTCTCCAGTTTGAGCAAAAATCATCTTGACTATTATACATGCACCTTTCATCAGCTGGTAACAGACCCATAATACAGTTAACTGGTGGGATTGACAGCTCACGATAATACCACCTTTTCGGTCAAAGGAAGAAATAATTCCGCAGGGAACAGCAGGCCGCTACATTAAAAGCATGATGTGGAGATGCCGGTGATGGACTGGGGTGGCCAAATGTAAGGAGTCGCACAACACCAGGTTATAGTCCAACAGCTGTTGGACTATAACCTGGTGTTGTGCAACTCCTTACATTAAAAGCAATAAAACATCCAAGTTTATTTTTGTTGTGCAAGGGTATTAAGGGTTATGGAACCAAGACAGGTAGATGGAATTAAAATACAGATCAGCCATGACCTAACTGAATGGCGGAACAGGCTCAAGGCGCTGAATGGCCTACTCCTGTTCCTATGTTCCTAAGTTAAAATAACCAAACCAGCACTGAGATTTTGTAGATACTACAGTTTCATATACACACATGCAGACAGTGAAGTACTAATTCAAATCCTTACCAGTTCTCCTCACTCCATTGAGTATTCCGGGATTCCATCAAGTGGAAAGTGTAGGCATGTCGAGATTTATCAGACGTGTTTAAAGCACTTTTGTGCACAACTTCTCCATGAATGAGGACAAGCCCCCCTGCGTACAGCAAATCATCATGTCTTATTTTACACTCACACAAAGATCTTAATAACTTATTCAAATTAACACTCAGGTTAACCTCAATTTACATTCATTAATTTCTGCATTTATATTGCAGCACTTTTAATATAAATAAAATAGCTGCCTCCAGTGGCACTGAGACCCAGTTCCCACCCCCCCGAATGTAAATGAGGCAAATTCAAAGCACCAGCAATGCTCACACATGACGGAACTGTCAGGTAATTTTAGGATGTAAAATACTAATGGAAGCTCAATGTTAAGTAAAATGACACAACACATCATTCACATCAGGCAGACTGAAGGCTCAGCTACAACTGGAATCCACAGCTTATGGGGGCATAAATCATTTACCTTCTTCCTTACTTTTAACCGCCACCTGACAAAATACTCACCAGGCCTTCCTTGAGGGCGATGCTGAAACTGCTTTTAACCAGTTCTGAGGTAGTGCTGAAGTGCAATGGGCCCCGATGCCAATTTATGTTTTGCTTCCTTCCTTCCAAAGAAGGGACTGGCCTAGTCTTGCTGCTTCCCCTCTGATTTCCCTCCATCCACAGTGCAGGCAATCACAGGAGTCAGCCCATTTCCTGCTATAGAATGGAGCATCAGATTACAGCTCCAGCACCCTGCCCAAGTGCAAATATTCTGAAGTAATTCATTTTAGACAGGGCCACTGATTTACAATGACTGATTAAAGTCAAATCTATTTCTCCTGCAAAAGAATCCAAAATTTTTAAACCAGTGTTTTGGAGATCACATTCTGTAATTCCTTTTGCTTGTCTGTGAAAACCAAAAACCAGTGCCCCTGACTACAGACCAAATAATATAAAGAGTAACAGAGGCCTGGTGGTGAATTCAATGCAGTAATTTAATCTCATGGTTCTGCTGATGTTCACAAGTATTTCTGACATCTTCAGAGGCACTCAACTGCATTACTTGTAATCTGTTCCTATCCACCAATATTCTATATTTACAGTTTGCATCAGTAACTCTGACCAGCATGCTACAATATATTGATACTATATAATACAAAACACTGCAGTCAACTTTCATTACCAGCCCAGTCTAATAAAAATGATATCTACCTTTCTTAACTGGAACAGGGATGAATTCATCAGCCGGATAATCACGTTCCTTTCCGATAAATTTGGTCAGCGGATACTCTCCTTTTGGGGTGCGTAACATCCTTCGTGTAATACCAGCTGTCAGACAGAAAAAAGGTTACTTAACAAAGCACTGTATAATGGGCATGAACAGACTTTGAAAATCTAAGACAATGAACAGACTTTATACAATGTCTTAGATTTTCAATCAGTAATTACACACGTTTTTGTATCATATTTTGAGAATTTTCCAATTTTTTCTCTACTTCCTTTATGCTGTCCTGTGCCACGCAGTTTCCTCAGCTGAGGAAGCAAGCAGGCAGCCTACTCCCAGGCCTCTGTCAGTGCCACTGGCTAGAAGAACCATAGAATGGCTCGTGGTGACTATCTTTCAAAATCTTGCCACTCTGCCCATAGAATCACCTCCATCCAGCACTTCGCCACAGCAGCACGGCTGAGATTGGAAACTTCATAACTAATAGACAATGTCAAGGTCTAATGGTTTCAATAAGACAGCTCCCTTAAAATAGCATCAGTGTACTATTAATTACACGGGAGACCTCAGGTTCAAGGGAGTCAAGATTCCTACCTGTGTGGGAGCCGGGAATGAACCAAAGGCAGCCATTCTCCTCAGTTGCATCCTCCAGCGCAATCCAAAAACCTATAAGGGAGCTGAGAGGTTCCGTATATAGGAAGGTGGCATCCTGATGAGGGTTCACTGGAAACAGCAAGAACAAGATTGAGTGGAGATTAACCAAGGATGAATCTACTGGACTGAAATCAGGTCATCAATTCAAGGCCATGTTTCCCGTGTTTAAACCTTCTCTATTAAAACCTATACAAACACACACTATCACTTCCTCACTGAGTGGTGGCAAAACCATCACACTACGCCAACACCACTCTGAATCTCCCCTTCCACTGTTTAAAAAAAAAGTCAGAGGGATAAAAGTAACAGAGCTAGTAATGAGATTATTAGTAAACAGAGATTAATTATTAAAAAGAAATTAGTCCCAGTTCTTGTGGTGCATTTGGGCCTCGGGCAAAATGCAGTTAATTGAGTTCTCAGAAATGAGGCTGGTTAAGAAGATCCCAAGATAAGGTTTTGTTAATCAGTTGCCAAAAATGTGTTTCCCCTTTATCATCATCCAGTTTCATTTACAGAGCAAACAGAAGGCCATTCAAGTGACAGGTCTGTTGTGTAGAAGGAGGGAAGTTTGGTCATACCTTCACCACCAATCCTTGGTTGCTGAAGAAAAAACACAGTAACATGTTGTTAGCACTTTGTACAACCCTACACTGCAGCAAATTACTCAATAAAATAACACCACCCTCAAAGTATCCTTCGACAGATTATTCAGGGCAATTAGTACACGGTAGTTAACATGGGATTGAACTGATGAAATTCAATCATGTGCCTTATGATTCTCAACATTTCTATGACAGGTACATGGTCATAAAATTCAACGGCCCGGAATTTGCTCATAAAATAACGGTGAGGCCAACAGCTCGCCGGCTGAGTCACCATTGGAATGAATGGACCAGCGTAAAGTTGCTGGTAACAAACTAATCAACACAGAAAAAGATACACATAGTTTTTGTTAGGTCTAAGCTAACTTTTAACAGAGTGGTAAGTCTTAATGACTGTCAAACAACCTCAATGGCACTGAAAATTAACTTTTAAAAATGTGGAGTCTCATTTTTTCTGATTTTAATTGTTGGATTTTTTTTAAAAATTATATTTTGTTTACTTTTTCTTTGTTTCTTTTATCTCTGTCTTATAATTAAATATTTCTTACCCTCTATTTCGCTTTCTCTAACTGATTTTACATTGAATTTACTGTTCTAGTTTGCACTTCCTGGTTCTGACTCAGCGTGGTTTGCCTAGTATGCTTCAATCTGATTGATTAAGGGGACACACAGTTCCTTGCCCCGCTCACACAGCTCACAAAAGCCCGGGAGAGGACGCTGCACTTTTTTCAGCTCCCCATTGCAGCAGGTTGGTGCCCAGAAGCCCGTGCATAGTTTGTGGGTAAGTTTAAATCTAATAGCGGCGGGCACCATTTGTTTGCCGCTCAGTGCAAATTCCGGGCCATTATATCATCAAATGGGCTGGTGTCTTCATTAGTGTACCCCATGTTTGACCAGAAGACGAAGCCAGCATGTCTAAGATTGTTACAAAATTATTGGTTGAATCAGCATTAAATGTTGGAAGGGGTTAGCTAGAAATGTTTAGACTCCAAAACATTTATTGCTCCGCACCCGAGCTGCTACTGCTAAATTAAGAGACTAACTGACATCAACAAAACATTAAAGAGGCAATTTATTCAAAAGCAATTGCCCTATAACCCATAAACCATTTGGCTTCTCCTATCTCATCCACCCAGAACAAACCTATAGTTCCCCCCAACATAGCAGCAACTATTTCTTAAATGATTCCATGTTTTTGCCTCTACTATCCTACTAGGAAGTCCATTTCACCAGTCGAGCACGCTGTGTGAAGAGCTTCCTGCAGGAGATACGTAAATACTTATTATTGTCTCAGGCACCATCTTTTAAGCTTCAGAAGTGAGTGTAGATATTTTACATAAAACTCCCTGTCATGTAACATCATGACATTCCAGTCCAATCACTTCATGAATGAGGAGTGGGACTCGCAGTCCCACCATTCCCATTCATAATGTCATATCTAGGAAGAATTATTTTTCTCTACCAATTTTATACCCACCTCTCCTGAAACTGTTGAATTCCTGCTAAGGAATGGTTCAACCAGCATTGGGTGCCGTCCAGTAACTGACCCAAGTGGCCATTCTTCACATATGAGTCATGAAAGTGAGTGCCGGCAGGGTATTTGACTGTGGGGGGCATCACAGCTGAGCCTGACCCTGTCCTCATCTGATGTCTATAGGCACACTACCAACTGCGGTCAAGTGTATAGCTATCAGAAGTAGGAATTAAAGCTGATTTTCTTCTCCATAACCCAGGAAAACTGATGCCAATTGTAGTGACCCCATTATCACTCTGGTTGAGATTAACAAACTCAGGGGTAGAAATTAGTCCTTCCTGGTTTGTTTGACTCAGCTACTCACTATATAAGCTTGCTGAACCATTGGGGGAGCCATCAAGGGACATTCTATGCAAAAGGTCTACTCCCAGGCTGCCTCTAACGCACAGCTCCAACCCATAAAACACCGGCAAAACAGAACAGACATCACCCTTTTACTACATTTAAGGAAGGCAAGATAATATTGCATACCTTTTACTTTAAAAACCGCACTGAAAATAAAATTAAACATAGTACAATGGAAATAATAGACTGAAAGATGCATCGATATCAAAGGTTTTGCTCCAGGATTTGTTTTATCTTTCAGCTTCCAGACATACCAAATCTCTGATTATTTCTCGGCTTTCACAATCTCCTCACATACCTTGAAGATGTACATGCTCTGCACAATGACAGGTTCCTGTAGATCCAACTTCCGGGCCACTTCCTGTCACACACAGATATAAACTTATTTCACAATTGAAATATATTTTCTCCCCTTTGGGTCTCCCATATCTGTATCATTCCCTGAGCAAAGAGAGCAGCCAAGCAACCTGCTCTCAAACCTCTGCTTAAGCTGCTCTCAAGTAGCTCACAAGAGGTGAGAGCAACAGGGATTCTTTCTGTTAGTTTTCCCTTCTCTCTTCTGGAGGAGCACATGGATTTAAATCAACACAACCAAGGCACAAGGAAGACATTCAAACCATGAGACTGATCACCAGCATCAGAGAAAAATCTTAGTCATTTTAGTTCTTAAAAGGAGGTAACTTAGAGGGTACCTTGCACAGCCATACACAATAGTAACAGATATAGAAAAGATAAATCTGGAAAATTAAGTTAAACTGACAACAGGACAAGGGGCACAGGTTCAAACTGGCAAGGCCAGGAAGTTACTCACACAAAGAATGATCGACCCATGGAATGAAGTACAGGTGGGTAGTGGAGGAAAAAAACATGGAAACATTTACGTGTTGGAGGGTCTGATGGGGGTCACTATAAGTACTTTTTAAAATGGATCACCTAGGATGGACTAAATGACCACCTCATCCATATCTATTTTGTGGATGCCTGTTCTGATGGCACAGCTTAAATCAAGGATGCATCGCGTAGATAACCACAAGCCCAAACTTGGGTCCTAATGCTAATTGCACTCCCTACAGAAACAGCATTAAAAGATGCAGAAAATTTATCAGTATATCAAAGACATGCACAATCAGAGGGTCAGGGCTGAGTGTCAATGCTGTAATTACAGTCAGAGGACCAGGGCTGAGTCTCAGTGCTGTAAATACAGTCAGAGGACCAGGGCCGAGTCTCAGTGCTGTATTTACAGTCAGAGGACCAGGGCTGAATGTCAGTGCTGTATTTACAGTCAGAGGACCAGGGCTGAATGTCAGTGCTGTAATTACAGTCAGAGGACCAGGGCTGAGTCTCAGAGCTGTAAATACAGTCAGAGGATCAGAGCTGAGTCTCAGAGCTGTAAATACAGTCAGAGGACCAGGGCCGAGTGTCAGTGCTGTAATTACAGTCAGAGGACCAGGGCCGAATGTCAGTGCTGTATTTACAGTCAGAGGACCAGGGCTGAATGTCAGTGCTGTAATTACAGTCAGAGGATCAGAGCTGAGTCTCAGTGCTGTAAATACAGTCAGAGGATCAGAGCTGAGTCTCAGTGCTGTAAATACAGTCAGAGGATCAGAGCTGAGTCTCAGTGCTGTAAATACAGTCAGAGGACCAGGGCTGAGTCTCAGTGCTGTAAATACAGTCAGAGGACCAGGGCTGAGTCTCAGTGCTGTAAATACAGTCAGAGGATCAGAGCTGAGTCTCAGTGCTGTAAATACAGTCAGAGGACCAGGGCTGAGTCTCAGTGCTGTAAATACAGTCAGAGGACCAGGGCTGAGTCTCAGTGCTGTAAATACAGTCAGAGGACCAGGGCTAAGGGCCAGTGCTGCAATTACAACAACTACCACAGATGAGTAGTTTCAGCAAGGGACTTTAATGCAGTTTGAGTGTGAAAAATGGATTTCCGACAGTGTAGTTACAGCATAGATCTGGCTCTTGCCAATTGGCAATAGAAGGCTGTTGGTGCCAGATTCAGAAAAATCCGCCGTCTATTTAGTTCAGAATCTGCCTGGAAGGGGCTGCTTTTCTTTTAAATTATTGAGAAACCTAGTGAAGGGCCTGGGCCAATAAGGTTTTACACACACGGAAAAAAGAAACAAGCCACCAACACGTTTATGAGGTGATTCCTTTTGGGTGTTTTTTTTCCACACATTTCCTGACTCCTTGCAGTTCAACAGGTGCCCATCACCTTCTGGCATCACCAGCCGAGCCTCCATGCTGACTTCCACCTGCAGTCACTGGACACCAGTCGCTTTTGTCCTTCCTGGAAACTGCTTGTATGTGGACATTGTGTGAGGACAGGATTAGGTTTGGTTGTGTTACAATCCATACACCCCTCCCACCCCACAGCCCCCCTTCTAACGCCACTATGTAAACTGATATTGCTTGGATGAGGTACTTGAAAGAAAACTGTTGGTGGGGGAAGAAAAAGTGTTGTTAAAACTGGATTTAACAAAATTTTTTTTTTATTTCTGTTTAGTGCTCAGCCAATATAAAATGGCAGAAACCATTTCAGTCTGATGTAGTGTGAGAACCTTTATCAGGCATCACTGCTACACCCGCTGGAATAAGTTCCTGTATTCCAGTAGTTGCAGCGACACTCAGTTACATTGATAGTAAACTTAAGAAAGACCCACCTGCACTTTGGGTGAACACGTGAGATTTTTGAATATAGGCTCCAAGGCATGAAGAGCTGTGGAGAAGAAAGAGTCACGTTAAAAAGTGAGTGTCTGTGTGAGAGAGATATCCTGTTTGAAGTGAGACATTAGAATGAGCGCCTAGTGGGACTCACTTGGAGCGCAGTCTGAGCCTCATTGCCCCATCAATCATATTTTTTAACATTACAGCACAGAGTCTCAGCTGCCATAAGGTCCTACATGATGCTTAATTTTTTTTGATCTTCCTATAAAGCAGAGAGACTTACCAGAATGATAAAAGGTATGGGAGTGTGTATATCGGGGGGGGGGGGGGGGGGGGGGGGGGGAGGGGGAATTTAAACTATCTGATATTTCTAACTGGCCTCTAAGACATATGTTGAAAATAAAGAACTCAAATTTATACCACAAAAAGACTCTATTGCTCTGTGTTGGGTTATTTGATCTCAGTTTGATGTCAGGGGGGATATTTCAATTAGTCTCAGTTCTCCTGGGTTAAAGAGTGGAAAAACACCCTAGCATTCCCTCCCCGATCACTTAAAGATGAACAGAAAGCCCAGCAAATTGGAAAAAAACCAGCCTGATGTGAGCAGACAGGAAGGCTTTGCAATCCATTGAATGGTCCCATCTCCTTTATGAGCATTTTGTTGATATTTGGAATCTAATAATCTCACTAAAGTTTTCAGTGAATGTCGCTGGTTCCCTCGGTAGCACGTTTCCAGCATGTGCTTGCGTTGCTTCGCTCACAATAAAATAATGCGCTTTTTTTGAGTCATTCTATACATTTCCAAGTAGTGTAAAACAGACCTTACCGTGTCCAATTTTATTTAAGGATTCCTGCTTTGGTACAAGGAAGTCACCTGAAGAGTAAAATGAGAATGAGCAGTGTCCTGATCTGCACTGGCTGAGTAAGACATCTTTCTAATTCATCTAAGGCTTTTAGACTTCCCAGTTGCTCAGTTGGTAAAGATGATTCCCAGTGAGTAGCTAGGCCACACAGAAGGTCCCAGGTTTGATCCTTACCTATGCTGTTGCCTGGGCAGTAGTAAGGGCTCCACAAATGGCCTTCATGCCCCTTGGTTAGGGAGAGAGGAAAAAAAAAAATCAGCAAAGTCCCCACTCATGATCACTTTCCAGTGACTCCTGTTGGGCAGTGAATGTACATGGACATTAAGTGAAAAGATGATTGAGATCCACTGTAATCCCTTGTCCATGCTGACATTCACTGTCAAAGCTCACCCATGAAGAATAACCATGTGAGCAAGGTACTGGAGGACAGCCAGTGCCCATGGAACAATACCCCAACAGTAGTCAGTGATTTCAGAAGAGGAAAGGAAAAGATTTACAGGGAAATAAAGAACAGGTGCTTGTTCTGGCATGTTGGAGGTCCAATGCACTGCACAACAGAGTAAACTGACATGAGTTAGCAGCTATGATCCCTTACTTGCTGGGGTCCTGATCTTGGTAACTTCCTGAGATACCATGACTAAGTGGAGACCATGGGAAGAGAGAGCGAAAGAGCCACCACTCACACTGCCCTCTGTCACCTTCAAGCTAATGGTTATAGGATGGCATGGTGGGGCAAGGAGGAAGTCAACCAACTCCTCACCTGCAAAGACTTAAAAATGGGGAGAAAATACCTCTTAAAAAAGAGGCAGTTTCACCATGAAATAATCACACGTAGTATATAAGAATGAGCGAATCTGCATTTATCTAGCGCTTTTCACCACTTTAGGATGTCCCAAAAGACTTAAAATCCAATGACGTGTAGTCACTGTTGTAGGCAAATGCAGCAGCTGGTTTGCGCAGAGCAAGATCCCATAAACAGCAATGAGATAAATGATCAGATAATCTGCTTTAGTGGTGTTGGTTGAGGGATAAATATTGACCAGGACACTGGGAGAACTCCCCTGCAGATTACTAGTTTGATGTCCATTAATAGAATCTCAGGACATAAACTTCCTAGAGTCCTGGCCAACATTGTTCCCTCAGCCAATATCACTTACAGCAGATTAACAGGCCATGCGTTTCATTGCTGTTTGTGGGCTGTTGCTGGTGCAAAATGGCTAACTTGTTTGCCTACATAATAACAGTCACTGCACTTCATAAAACAATTCATTGTGTGAAGCGCTTTGATGTGATAATAAGGTACCATATAAATGCAAATATTTTTATTATTAATGAACCTGAATACAGGTCACATTCTCCTTTACCTTTGCTATCAAACACTCCTTTTTCAAAGAAGAATCGAATTTTGTCCCCACTTGTCAGGAAGTAGTCAGCGCTTCCCTAAAAAAAGGAGTTGTAACAATTAACAGCAAGTGCTCTACAAAACAGAACTTGTTATGAAGCAGAGATCTATTATCCAACCTGCAACACACTCACTCACCTGCATCTTTTGAGGCCAGTCAGCAATGCATTAAGACAAAGAAAAAATATATAATTCATTTCAATCTTTATTGGCCATGAAATGTCAGGAGAATTGGACTATCACATCACATGTATTAATTTGTGAAAAGTAAATGAAAATAGATAGTAGGAAGAACTTCTTTACTTAAAGACTGAAACATTTGGAATAATCTGCCAGGGTAGGATTGTTGTGATGAAAACATTTGGGACTTTCAAAGTGCAGCTGGATGTTATAAGGGGAGAGTCAGTGCACTAGAGAGAAGGGCTTCAATTGTCTGAATGCTATTTTCTCATCCTTCAGTTTTTTATGGTCTTAAAAACAGCAAAACAATTTGGCATTTACTCTTGATTAAGATCATTTTTCTCCAGATCAACACTTTTTTGGGTCATTTATTTCTCTTCATTTCCACTCCTGTACCACATACATTCCCTGACAGAAAGAGGTGACGTGGAGTCATGTCCCAGATTCTATCAATCTTGCTCTCTTAACTGTAAGGGGGGCAAGCCAGAAGTTATCTCAATTGGGGAGGGCAAAGTTGGCAATACAAGATGTAGGGAAGCCAAAAAAAGAAAGAAGATAAAACTCCCCCCCAAAAAAGGTACTAAACAACACAAGTACATAAGCAAGAAGCCATTTTCAGCTTTGCCCATAAGTTGGATGGGTCAATCTGAGGCAAGTTACCATTCCTTTTTTAATTGATAATTTTAACTAATTAAAATAACTCATCTGTAATTATAGCACTGGCATACACACACTGCCACAGTGATCACTGTCACACATACAGCAATACCCAATTCTCTCACACATACCCAAACACCAACCTGTAATTTATGCTGCTCCTCTTCGTGAGTCGAGAATTCAGTATGAAGGTGTTGGGGAACGTCCATCTCATCAATAATGTTTGACATCCGTGCTCTCAAGGAGTCACACTCCTCAGCTGTGAAAAAACCTTCAATTGCAACAAAGCCATCTTTCCTAAACTGGAGATGGGAAGAAAGCATGTTTTAACAGGCAAATTAGATCAGAACTTGCTCATTAACTTATTTACCCAAAGAAATAATTGTCAGTTTGGCTTAGTAGTAACCCTCTCACCCCGAGTCAGAAGGTCACAGGTTCAAACCTCACTGTAGGACTTCAGTACTTAATCCTGCCTGTAGCTCAGTGCAGTACCGAGGGAGCACTGCATTATCAGGTGTCATCTTTCAGATGAGACATTAAACTGAGGTCTCATCTGTGTGTTTGGGCAAATTAAAAGATGCTGTGACATTATTCAAAGAGCAGGGGAGTTCTCCTGGTTTTCCAACTAATATTTATCCCTCAACGAACAGATTATTTGGTAATTATCTCATTTGCTGATTGTGCAACCTTGCAGTGGCAAAATTGGCTGCTGCATTTCCCTACATAACAGCAGTGACTACATTACAAAAGTAATTAACTGGCTGTGAAGTGCTTTGGGATGTCCTGAAGATGTGAAAGGCGTTCCATAAGTGCACGTTTTTCCTTTCTTTCTTTAATCTGCCAGAAAGTAGTACAGGCAAAAATAGTGATATTCAAAATGAGGTTGCATATTACTATATTAGTTAGGGTGCCAGGGGGAATGCTTACACATTTCAGTGAAGCTGGTGTTAGGGGCACTACAATTAGCTTCAGCACCCCTGGGTTTCAGGGGTGGGGATCATCCAAGGTTCCTGCTCCAGCTTGTTATACAATATTCCCTGTTGAGATGGCTAATACAGACAGGACTGGCCTCAGCTTTGATGCCCAATGTGTTTGAATAGCCTGCCAAGACCCACTGGAACGATATCCCAGTGTGTGTTAATGTCTTCAGGAGCAGAGAGGAAAAATAAACTTTAAAAATATAGGGAGTTGCACAACACCAGGTTATAGTCCAACAGCTTTATTTGAAATCACAAGCTTTCGGAGCTTTGATCCTTCCTCACCTGACTTGTGATTTCAAATAAAACTGTTGGACTATAACCTGGTGTTGTAAGATTCCTTACAGATAGGGTTAGATGAAGTAGGGAGGGAGGAGGCGCGTGTGAAGCATAAACGCGGGCACGTTGGGCCAAATGGCCTGTTTCTGTGCTGTAGTTTCGATGTAACTCCATGTTTGACAAATTACTCTCCCAATCGGTTAGAAGAAACGGACAAGTTTCACCAAAGATATTGCCTCTACTTCCACCGATTACTGCAGTACAATTGAGGCCTCTATGCGATACAGGCGGGTATAATGTGGATTCCCGCTCCCCTCCCCTCCCCACCCCACCCCACAAGTTGTGTATCCAATATTTACACATTAGGTGCTAACAATGTAACATTGTAAAGAGATGGTAACAGAATCTTCCGGGAGACGTTCTAAAAGTTGCAGAATCAACTCTGTAGTTTGCGAGTGTCACTCACCGCCGTGCCGAGTTCAGCAGCGTCCATCGTGTTATTTTAAGTGTTCCCCGTCTACAAACATACGAAAATATCCGATGGGAAAAGACCAGTTGCCCAATCTTGCCTGTCACATAAAAGTCGTCATGCCTATGGACACGAGTCAGACACTCCACCAGCTGCCGTGGCCGGTTAACGAGTGGATTAACTGGTTAATGGGATTAGCAAAGTACACTACACTGCACCCGGAGCTTTTAGGTTTTGCTTTAGGGGGTCAAAGGTGAGTGTGTAAAAAATAAATAAACTACCAGCAATGCGCATGCGCTAGTCCCTGGCCCCCTAAATAAACATTTTCACAATTGCAGCGGTTCCCGAAACAAATATTTTAACTGGAGTCAGATTCACCATCTGACCTAAAAGCAAAATCATCAAAGGTAGAGTAAACGGGCAGTTTCGAAATGATTAACCACTAAATGAAGCTAATCCTTTACAGATGTCAGACAAGGGGCCTCTCTTGGAGACGTTAATCAGTTTTTTCAGATGCTGACAGGCGTGCTGTGTACTTCTTGCAATGGTTCCATCTGTGTTTCTGTGGGTGCATTCACACGCCAGCTTCACATTCCCAGTGTACTGCTTTCCATTGCCGCAATTGGTGTGTCAACAAAGCAACAATTGTAAACAATTTTACAACACCAAGTTATAGTCCAGCAATTTTATTTTAAATTCACAAGCTTTCGGAGATTTTCTCCTTCCTCAGGCAAAAGGAGAAAATCTCCGAAAGCTTGTGAATTTAAAATAAAATTGCTGGACTATAACTTGGTGTTGTAAAATTGTTTACAATTGTCAACCCCAGTCCATCACCGGCATCTCCACAACAAAGCAACAGGCAAGGCAGGCAAAAATGGAAACTTAAGTAGAACTCTGAGCATTTTGTTGTTCCTTCTGGGAATAAAGTGGGAAATATTTTTAGTTCATATAAATTTAACTGTCATGTGTGCAGTTGTGAAGTCATTGTACACATGTCAACAGTCTCCACGGCGATTTAAACCCAGAAAGTAAGACTGGGTTTTAGAGGAGCAATATAAATCACTTCTCCAAACATAAAGTCTCTCTCGGTTCACTTGTTGCAGTATGAATGCACCCTGTGATCCATTGGTTTTGCTTTCTCTGTGATGATTAATTTTCCTTGTAAACAAAGTTAGGCACTTTCTGTGTTTACCTACCGACATAGAATCATAGAAGTTTACAACATGGAAACAGGCCCTTCGGCCCAACATGTCCATGTCGCCCAGTTTATACCACTAAGCTAGTCCCAGTTGCCTGCACTTGGCCCATATCCCTCTATACCCATCTTACCCATGTAACTGTCCAAATGCTTTTTAAAAGACAAAATTGTACCCGCCTCTACTACTGCCTCTGGCAGCTCGTTCCAGACACTCACCACCCTTTGAGTGAAAAAATTGCCCCTCTGGACCCTTTTGTATCTCTCCCCTCTCACCTTAAATCTATGCCCCCTCGTTATAGACTCCCCTACCGTTGGGAAAAGATTTTGACTACCTTATCTATGCCCCTCATTATTTTATAGACTTCTAAAAGATCACCCCTAAACCTCCTACTCTCCAGGGAAAAAAGTCTCAGTCTATCCAACCTCTCCCTAGAAGTCAAACCATCAAGTCCCGGTAGCATCCTAGTAAATCTTTTCTGCACTCTTTCTAGTTTAATAATATCCTTTCTATAATAGGGTGACCAGAACTGTACACAGTATTTCAAGTGTGGCCTAACTAATGTCTTGTACAACTTCAACAAGACATCCCAACTCCTGTATTCAATGTTCTGACCAATGAAACCAAGCATGCTGAATGCCATCTTCACCACCCTATCCACCTGTGACTCCACTTTCAAGGAGCTATGAACCTGTACTCCTAGATCTCTTTGTTCTATAACTCTCCCCAACGCCCTACCATTAACGGAGTAGGTCCTGGCCCGATTCGATCTACCAAAATGCATCACCTCACATTTATCTAAATTAAACTCCATCTGCCATTCATCGGCCCACTGGCCCAATTTATCAAGATCCCGTTGCAATCCTGGATAACCTTCTTCACTGTCCACAATGCCACCAATCTTGGTGTCATCTGCAAACTTACTAACCATGCCTCCTAAATTCTCATCCAAATCATTAATATAAATAACAAATAACAGCGGACCCAGCACCGATCCCTGAGGCACACTGCTGGTCACAGGCCTCCAATTTGAAAAACAACCCTCTACAAC
Organism: Heptranchias perlo; assembly: GCF_035084215.1. Taxonomy (NCBI): domain Eukaryota; kingdom Metazoa; phylum Chordata; class Chondrichthyes; order Hexanchiformes; family Hexanchidae; genus Heptranchias; species Heptranchias perlo. The sequence goes on from NC_090355.1 coordinate 27,542,678, forward strand.
CACCCTCTGTCTTCTGTCGTCAATCCAATTTTGTATCCAATTGGCTACCTCACCTTGGATCCCATGAGATCTAACCTTATGTAACAACCTACCATGCGGTACCTTGTCAAAGGCTTTGCTAAAGTCCATGTAGACCACGTCTACTGCACAGCCCTCATCTATCTTCTTGGTTACCCCTTCAAAAAACTCAATCAAATTTGTGAGACATGATTTTCCTCACACAAAACCATGCTGACTGTTCCTAATCAGTCCCTGCCTCTCCAAATGCCCGTAGATCCTGTCTCTCAGAATACCCTCTAACAACTTACCCACTACAGATGTCAGGCTCACCGGTCTGTAGTTCCCAGGCTTTTCCCTGCCGCCCTTCTTAAACAAAGGCACAACATTTGCTACCCTCCAATCTTCAGGCACCTCACCTGTAGCGGTGGATGATTCAAATATCTCTGCTAGGGGACCCGCAGTTTCCTCCCTAACCTCCCATAACGTCCTGGGATACATTTCATCAGGTCCCGGAGATTTATCTACCTTGATGTGCGTTAAGACCTCCAGCACCTCCCTCTCTGTAATATGTACACTCCTCAAGACATCACTATTTATTTCCCCAAGTTCCCTAACATCCATGCCTTTCTCAACCGTAAATACCGATGCGAAATATTCATTTAGGATCTCACCCACCTCTTGTGGTTCCGCACATAGATGACCTTGTTGATCCTTACGAGGCCCTACTCTCTCCCTAGTTACTCTTTTGCCCTTTATGTATTTGTAGAAGCTCTTTGGATTCACCTTTGCCTTATCTGCCAAAGCAATCTCATGTCCCCTTTTTGCCCTCCTGATTTCTCTCTTAACTCTACTCCGGCAATCACTATACTCTTCAAGGGATCCACTTGATCCCAGCTGCCTATGCATGTCATATGCCTCCTTCTTCTTTCTGACTAGGGCCTCAATCTCCCGAGTCATCCAAGGTTCCCTACTTCTACCAGCCTTGCCCTTCACTTTATAAGGAATGTGCTTACCCTGAACCCTGGTTAACACACTTTTGAAAGCCTCCCACTTACCAGACGTCCCTTTGCCTGCCAACAGACTCTCCCAATCAACTTCTGAAAGTTCCTGTCTAATACCATCAAAATTGGCCTTTCCCCAATTTAGAATTTTAACTTTTGGGCCAGACCTATCATTCTCCATAGCTATCTTAAAACTAATGGAATTATGATCACTGGTCCCAAAGTGATCCCTCACTAACACTTCTGTCACCTGCCCTTCCTTATTTCCCAAGAGGAGGTCAAGTTTTGCCCCCTCTCTAGTCGGGCCATCCACATACTGAATGAGAAATTCCTCCTGAATACACTCAACAAATTTCTCTCCATCCAAGCCCCTAATGCTATGGCTGTCCCAGTCAATGTTGGGAAAGTTAAAGTCCCCTACAATTAATCTGTCTGTGGATCAGTGAAACCTGAAAACGTAAACACTTGCAACATTTTCTCCCCTTGTTTAAATATTCATTTAGGGCCAGATCTTAAACTAGTGTTTGATGTCAGACTATCAGTAGGAAATTAGAGCAGATCAGCAATGTGTGAGACTTGATTGTTGATTTACACTGATGTCAGGGTGGCAGTAAATTGTACAATTGACCAATTGGAAAGTGCATACATGAAGACAAAGGGCGAGAACAGAATAGGGGCTGGCTGCTTCATCAATGATCTTCCTTCTGTCACAAGCAGGAGTGGCTTTTGCTGATGATTTCAGTGTTCAGTTCCATTCGCAACTCCTCCAGTAATGAAATAGCCCATCCCAGCCTATAGCAGGAGTTGGATAGCAGTCAGGATTGGGCTGACAAGTGGTAGGTAATATTTGTGCCACATAAGGGCCAATATAAATCTCAAATAAGAAAAAGCCCACCCTTCACCCCCTGACCTTCAATGGCACCACCATCGCCGAGTCCCTCACATCTTGGAGGACTTCTCAGAGACTTAACTGCAGCAGCCATATCAATCCCATAGCTACAAGAGCAGGATAAAAGGCTGAGTACTCTGAGACAAATAGCACGCCTTCTGACTCCTCGAAGCCTCTGCAGGCTCAGGTCAGGAGTGTGATGGAATACACACCACTCACCTTGGTGGATTCAGCCACAACAACACTGAATAAGCTCAACATCATCTAGGCAGTTCATTTGATTGACATCCCAGAATCCATCCCCTCCATCATCAGGGGACTATGGGTACAGTATATATGATCTACAAAATGCACTGCAGCAACTCGTTAAACTCACTTCAACAGCATCTCCCAGCTCTATGCTCTTGATTACCTAGAAGGACAAGAGCAGCAATGTTGTGGGATTGCCATCAACTTCAGGTTCCCCTCAGAGTCGCACACCATCCTAACTTAAACATACGCAATTGTTCTTTCATTGTTGCTGGGTCAATATCCTGAAATTCTCTACACAACGCTAAAGATTACAGTGGTTGAAGGCATTGGCCCACCACCACCTTCTCAGGATAACTAGGGATGGGCAATAAATTTGGCCTTCTCAGAGTTGATCATATCCCAAGAACAATGTTTTTTTTTTAAAGTGCTGGAGTGGGGCTTGTGACAAGGAATAGCTCTTAAAATGTAATAATTCTAGGCAGTATGAGAGGTTTACGTCATTGTTTTATTCAAAATCTGATAGCCATAAAATGTAATATGATAGGTGGATTTAGTTCAAATCAATTGACTTTTTTTCTTACATCAAGTATTTTTTTTCATGACTTACTTGGAACTAAACTACTGATGTCTGATGGTTCTCATTCTAACTGCCACCCATCTTTTCTCTTATTTCTAATGGAAGTGACTCAAAAACATATTGTTCCACCACAAGTCCACCAAGTTTCAGCATAGTGCATTGTCCTATTTCCACTGGGAGCTTTTCTAAGTGGTTTCCTTGAAGTTCCAACTGAGTTAGTTGGCTGAGCTTTGAGACCTTCCCACTGAGGGATGAGATTAAGTTATTGCTTAGCTTCAGAGTCATGAGCTTGGTACATTTGAAAAGCTGATCTGGTAGAGTTTCTATTTTATTGTGACGCAAATCCAGAAAATACAGGTTTTTGAGGTTCCCAATATCAGTTGGAATTGTGGAAATATTGTTGTTGTGTATATCTAAGTAATGCAGTTTCTCAACGCTGAAAAGGACTTTTGGTAAAGTCTCAATCTGGTTGTTTGACAAGTAAAGATACTCAAGCTTCTTGATTAAATTAATAGTTGGAGGGATGGATTTGATCATGTTGAACCAGAACTTCAAACAGGACAACTTTTCCAGATATTGCAAGTTGATCATTTCTTCAATTTTGGTAAGATTGTTACCTTTAAGGTCTAAGACTTGAAGTTTGGACAAGGCATAAATGACATTTGGGATTTTATCCAACTCACAGTTGTGCAGTTCAAGTTGGGTCAGATTGGCCATTTTCTTTAAGATACTCAGGCTCAAGAGCTTAGTCTTATCATTGTGAATGCAAAGCTTGAGCAGGTGGAATGCAACGTCGAAGATGCTGGAGGGTATTTTGGAAAGACTCGTTTTTAGGTAAAGGACTTTCAGAGAGCGAAGTCCCTTCATGGATTCCAGTTCCAATGCTTTTCTTTCAATAGCTAGCTTTCCAGTGAGGTACAGCTCTTTGAGCTGGATCAGTTTGTAGATCCATTCAGGGATTTCATCACGATTCACATATTTAACTCCCACTTTCTTCAGTTGGTTTCTCAGCCACATCAAAGCTGATGGTGTAACTTCAGTCACACAATGTGAGAGCCAGACTTCTTCCAACTGGTTAAGTTGGATTATTTTGTTGGATATTTTAACATTACTACAAAGTTCCAGTTTTAAGACCTGTAGCTCAGTAACATCATAGACTGACTCAGGAATTCCTGATAGCATGAAGAGGTACAACTCATACTGGTCCTTCTTATTTTTTGTTAGATGTTGCTTCACCTTCTCCATAGTCCAATCGTTATTCAAACTTAACAATTTTAACTTTTGTTCACTCACCTCTGAAAGGAAAACTGCAAGACGTTTGCAATACAGAGCGTCATACTGATCAATCAAATGCAACATGAAAGCAAAGTCATTCGTTACATCAGGGATATCACTGAATTGGTTTTCTCCTCGTTTCTCAAAGGAGTATTTCTTCAGAGGTTTTTTGAAAACCCAAAGTAGTGTGTGGATACAGAGTATCCAATAGATAATCACTAAACTCAGGTACAGCAGGGCCATTTTCCCGATGAAACGAGCAGTGCTATAAGTGCAATTGAAAGTCTTGTAAAAAACCAATGATATCGCATTAGGTTCACATAAATTTTCAAAGTCAACATCATAAACATGGGCTGGAAAGTAACAAATAATAATTATGCAATGTATAGTTTTGAACAATGTTTGGCCAGCATATAATTTATAGATTGTATCTTTCTCTTCAACATGGAGTCTGAATTTCCTTACTTTCTCAAACAAAGCTTTGGCTTGCTCTGCGTCCTTCTTGTCCAGGGATGAGCCAGATCCTTGTGCGTTTGAGTGGATGCGTGTGGGAATTTTAATGGTTGATGTAGTAGTTGTAATACTGATATTGTCAGCGCCATTGTCAGAGGCCTTATTTGGTTTTAGGGCTTCTTCCAGTTCATTGGCATCTACACAGACTGCTGTAGATAGGGCTTTGGATGTCCATGGTGACTGAAAACAATTCTGAAGGATGTCAAGAAATTGTTGCAATTTGGAGCTTGTTTTAGGATATGTGAAATAGAAGTTACTGCAGATAATCAGGACAACTGTATGGAATAAAATTAGGTAAGAAAAGAACCTGGTAAACCAGGGAATTTGACTATAGCACATTTGATTGATGTAATGGTACTGCCAATTGTATAACTTTGTAACTTTCCCTTGGCTAATAGGAGGAAATGGATCTGGATTACTTTGTACTCGTGGATTGGCATTGACATCAGATATTGTTGGAGTATTTTGCAGGGTTGAACTTATCTCATGTGACCTTCCTTTGGTTTTACCAACATTATTGATCTGTGGCAAACAGAAAGTCTCATCCATGTAAAGCTGTATGCTGCAACCAAAGATAGCTAGCAACAACATGATAACAGTCAGATAATCCATGAAAGTATCCCACCAAGGTTTGAAGATCCGGAAGGCAGGTTGCTTACTTTCTAAACTTGAAAAATCAACGACTGAAAACATACCTGAAATAAATGCAAAAATTTGAAGTGATATTTGAAACATACATTTTGTAGACACTTGAGATATTAGTTCTCTACATTACAACATTTGGGTTTGGGTAATTCCAGGCACGTGCATGCCATATAGGGGTACCCACAAAAGGCTGCAAAGTAGAAGAAGGACTGAGGGCATTGTTGACAAAACACTGAAGCTAGGACAGGTCACTTTTTTTTATTCATTCATGGGATGTGGGCATCACTGGCAAGGCCAGCATTTATTGCCCAACCCTAATTGCCCTTGAGAAGGTGGTGGTGAACCGCCTTCTTGAACTATTGCAGTCCCTTTGGTAAAGGTACTCCCACAGCTGTTAGGTAGGGAGTTCCAGGATTTTGACCCAGCGACGGTGAAGGAATGGCAATATATTTCCATGTCAGGATGGTGTGTGACTCGGAGGCGGACGTGCAGGTGGTGGTGTTCCCATGCACCTGCTGCCCTTGTAAAACTAGAAACATTATACTTACCTCATACAAGGCCTTAATACAGCCTGATCTAGAACACTGTCCAGTTTGTCCCCCCCCCCCCCCCCCCCAAATGTTGTTGGCCCTAGAGAAGGTCTGGATCACAGCCACAAGAATGAAAACTAGTCTTAGAACTCTTAGCTATCGGGATAGGCTCTGGGAACTAGGGCTTTTGTCATTGGAGAAACATAGACTTCGAGGTAATATAATTTATTTTCAAAACGATGAAGGGAATAGGTTCCGTTTGGGTGGATAGGTAATTTGAGTTTGATAGGAATGGGAGAACTAGGGGCCATCAGTATAAAATACAAAACATGGAATCAAGTTAGATGCCATGAAGTATTTCTTTTCACAGAGAGTTATTGACCTGTGGAATGGATGACCAAAACATGTAGTAAGTACGGATTCACTGCAATCCTTCAAAGGGGAGCTGGACGAATTCTTTAGAGTTGAGGACATCTCAAGTTATAGAGGCAGGGACCACAGGCCAAGTGTTACTGTTTTCCACAAGGCCCTCATAGTGCATTCTAACATACTGTAAATAGAGTCCCAATAAATGAGGGATAGTTGACCTACCCATAGCCGAGCTGGCCACTAAAAAATGTGCAGGGCACTGTCTAATTTCTCCGTAGGGAGAAACTGACCTTTGCTCAACACCTACCCACAGTAGTGTAGTTAAGATCCAAAGCACAGCAGTGTTAGTGAATCAGAACTGCATCATACCAGTCCTTGCCATTGGTGTTGGTGTTGTTGTAACTTATACTTTTAAAATTAATTTTCAAAGGAATTGTAAGGAAAGGATTAATTAATCTGGCTTGAAGTCTCTTTATGTTGTAGTAATATTAACTTTTAGCTTTTGCCTGTTAAGTGAATTTCTGTTAGAAGGATGAAAATGTACTCAAAAGACAGGTTTGCTTTATTTTGGATAATTGTGCGTTTAGCAATGTTCCTGGCTCGGCATCTGTCTTCCTTAGAACTTTTTTACATTAAAAGCACTATATAATGTAAGTTGTTTTTGTTGTGCCCACTGTGGAACTGACCTTTACATATTTAAAGGCCCTAGATACAATCCCTGGTCTGTGCTGTGTTAGCTGATCTCAGTGAGGGTAATGGTAAGGATTGGTCTCAGAGTGCCCGAGCTAACAAGGGGAGAAAGGACCCAGGGTTACGGCTCCTTATGACTTTTCATGATTCTTGCCGAAAGTGCATGTGTAGACATTGGGGTGAGAACTCGACAGAGTCAGCTGTGATGCCATGAATAGAAGAATGAGATGGATGTAAAAGCACATACACAGTCAGGCTACAGTAAATGATCACACACCAAACAGTACAAAGTATTTACTAGCTACCTGTAGAGGTCAACAAATCAGGAATACAGAATGGGAATATTTTTCAAAGGTAGAGACAAATTGGTAGAAAAATAATTAGGTAGAAAACAAATATTTGTACTTACTCAAGACAGGACTTTGGACTGAACTAAATCTGAATAGATAGCTTTTCCAGTAAACATCAACATTTGTCTTTTACAAATCATAAAGATAATAATATGTTAATTTAAGATAGCAAAATTAATAATACATGTTCAAACGGTTTCATAACTTTCGACTGACATCCACCTGAGAAATATTGATAAAGTTCTAACAAATGGTTGGGTTTAGAATTTTTCTATTGATGAAGTTGAATTTGGAATTTTTGATTGTCTTCAATATTCTAATTCTTCTAGATCCATTTAAACTCCTGACATCGCACAAATTGAAAGGTATGGCCTCTCCTGGAGCTGGGCTGTCATCCATTAAGTACATGAATATCTTGAGTTTAACACATACCCGTCATGCTCCAGATATCAGACTTCAAAGTGTCACATTTTGTTATATATATAAAGCAACCTTAAAAAAGAGAAAGAGAGACAGCCATTTCATGATGGGTTCTTCTGACCTGAAGCAAGAAATTTACAAGCAATTATAATTGCCTTCATGAGTTCACAAGCAGCTACAATCATGTGGATTTGCTTATTTAGACCACTGCTCCACAGGGAGTTTCTGATCAGTAGCGATCAGTGGTCTCAAAAGGACAGGCTGGATGAACATGATAACATTGCTACACACCCAGACTACCTGGGAACAATGCCATAGCAGACCTTCTATGACTTTCATAAAATACCACAGGCTTTTAAAGTATTTATTTGAAATTCAACTATTTCTAGCTGAAAAGCAGATATGAGAAAGTTACGAACTGCCATTTGTTAAACAATTTCAGGCATAAAGATTTGCTGATCAGGCTCCCCAATGGATAAATATCCCATTAGGTGTACTACTGAGCCACTGAAACAAGGAAGGCCCCAGGTCTAATCCTGAGCCCTTGTTGCTTTAATCAAATCTAGTCAGGGCAGCACTAGGGGAGGTAATACAATTGAACTCAGTTCCCTGAGGATGTAGAAGAAAAAAAATTGTTTCAAATCTGAAATATGTGCTTATTTTACCCACTGTGCAGTTAGCTGGATTGGCTCTCCCTCTTGGTTGCCTGGAAGAGCAGAACAAGAAAACACATTACAATGCTTCTAAAAATACACTCCTTGAAACATAGCTACACATGGCAAGAGATTGCTGTGTGTAACACTGAATTGCTGCAATGTGGGTCCATGTTTGATGGAATGAATGACAGTAAATAAGGAGATATGCAATAAATAGCAAAAGATACTAGACATGAATTAGCCAGGGGCCTTCAAATCCAGCCTTTCTCCCCACCCCTCTATTGACTCCACACCCACAATCCTGATGGCTTTCTCCTCATAAGGAGTCAAGGGTCACAGCTCCTGTAGCCTGCTCCTACAAGTAGATATGAAAGGGACAGATGTAAAAAAGAGGATTGTGAAATGAATGATAACAAAGTGCCCAGGACAACATCCACCTGAGTGTGTAAAGATACAGCTGCAAGGAACCTTATGCTGCCATAGTACTTGCTGCTTGATTGACCTAGTTAATGGCCAACATGGAGATGACAGTGATATGTCAACAGGGCCTAGTGAACCGAAAGACCATGATTATGCCTATGCATTTACAGAGATCAGGGATTGCCAAAGTGCTCTGGTTTTTCTCTCTTTGATGCTGTTCCAAGTTTATGAGGAGCAATAACCATGTTGGCAAAACAACCAATTAAGATATTATCACATGCATGCTCATTTACCTTGAGAAACTTTGCGTCAGCCAAAAAATGTCTTCCTCTCCCCCTCCAAGGTTTGGACTAAAGATGAGGCAGCAATGACACACTCTGTCAGCCCCATTCATACTGCTCTGCCTGTACTCTTTAATGCTGGGTGGTCCTCTCCTCCAAATTGGACCACCTTTCACTTCAGGACTTCCTGTACTCCAGTGCTTGATCACTGAATGACATCACTCTGTGCCCAGACATTTTTGGTTGCTTCTTTAAGAGCTGCTGGGGCCAGGAATCCTGCCCTAGAACCTCAACATGTCCCCAGCACCTCACACCAAGATCTTTTTGTTGCTCAACCTCTTTCAGTATTGTTCCCTGCAAATGATACGTGTATTCTGTGTTGTTCCTATCAGCACGCATAACACTACATTTATCTAAATTAAATGCCATTTGCCAATGTGTAGCCCACTCCCCAAGCACATCTAAATCTTTTTGATTGCACTCCTCTACCCACTACTCATTTCCCCTCCTAGATTGGTATCATCTGCAAGTTTGACCACTATGCCTTGAATTTCTGATACTATGAGCAGCTTGAGTTTTAAAAGCTGTTGATTGTAAAAGGAAGAGAAGACTGAGGGGAATAAAAAGTTCCACAGTTTTTAGGACCTGAGAAAGGATGAGTTAGAATTGGTCCAATAAGTCTAGATTTGATCACCATGCGCATGCAGGGAGGAGGAAGCGAGTGCAGAATGGCGTACCTGGAGCTTAGGAGAAAAAAAAGAATATTCACAGGGGCAATGACCACAGTAACATCAGTAAAATGGAGGAGGACAAGAAAACTGGGTTGGAGAGAGGAAATAATCAGGTGAAGAAACTTTTTCTTATATCTTGAAAAGGCCAGGATCACACATCAAGAATGGCAATTGAGCAGACTACTGGAGGACTGCTGGTGTCTTTCACATGTGCCTCAGCACAAGTCATCATTTTGAAGAGAGAAAATTTGTTGAATGGTACTTTTCAGTTTGGTAAAACAAAAAGAAAATGTGCGCCCACCATCGATGCAATCATGTCAATCTTTATATTTCTGATGCATGATTGGCTGAAAAGGTGACATCGGTGTCTGTTCTTTACCCAATCGGAGGCCATATTTTGCAAAACATAAAATGCTGCAGATGCTGGAAATCTGAGACAAAAAATGAATATGCAGGTAACACTCAGCAGGTCGGGCAACATCTGTAAAGAAAGGAAAAGTTTCAGGTTTGTTCAGGTTTATCACTTCATCAGAAGTGCTCTGACGAAGGATTATTCCTTCCTTTACAAATGCTGGCTGACCTGCTGAGTGTTTCCAGCATTTTTGGTTTTCGCCACATTTTGCAAAGCGGATTCTCACTTCCAATATGGACTGCAAGACTCCTGAGTTGGAAGAAAACAGGTAGTCAGCGTATTTAAATTTAAAAATATTTTGGGGAAAAACATAACATAAAAATTAGAGTAGGGCTTGTTAGAAATAGAATAAAGTAAAATTGAGCCCATAGGAGTAAAGAGAAGACAGTAAACTGAAATAAAGTGTTTAATTTTTATAAAAAATTACTCAATATTTTTATTCTACTCCTGACATCTGGTTAGCGTTTGTTCCAACGTTACAGTGCTTGAGTTGAATTTTTTTTGAAGCCAACCAACGAGCTGCATCACCATATCTGCTCCATCATCAAGTCTGCCTATTTCCACCTCCGTAGCATCACCTGTCTCTGCCCCTGCCTCAGCTCATCCGCTGCTGAAACCTGCATCCATGCCTTTGTTACCCACAGACTTGACTATTCCAATGCTCTCCTGGCCGGCCTCCTACCTTCCACCCTCCATAAACTTGAGCTGATCCAAAACTCTGCCGCCCGTATCCTGACTTCCACCAAGTCCTGTTCACCCATTACCTCTGTGCTCACTGACCTACATTGGCTCCCAGTCCGGCAATGCCTCGATTTTAAAATTCTCATCCTTGTTTTTAAATTCCTCCATGGCTTCGCCCCTCCCTATCTCTGTAACCTCCTCCAGCCCTACAATCCTCCAAGATCTCTGCGCTCCTCCAATTCTCGCCTCTTGTGCATCCCCGATTTTAATTGCCTCACCATTGGCGGCCATGCCTTCAGCTGCCGAGGTCCTAAGCTCTGGAATTCCCTCCCTAAACCTCTCTGACTCTCTACCTCTCTCTCCTCCTATAAGATGCTCCTTGGCCAAGTTTTTGGTCACTTGTCCTAATAGTTCCTTATGTGGCTCGGTGTCAAATTTTGTTTGATAATGCTCCTGTGCAGCACCTTTGGATGTTTTACTATGTTAAAGGCACTTAAACAAATACAATAACCCTAATAAAATAAGAAAAGACTAAATATATATGCAAGTTGTTGTTGTTCATCTGCCCCAAGTTTATGAGTGCATTATTACTGCCAAAGACCAACAGCTGTAGTACTGTTCAAGCTAGGGAGTACCTTATTTATAATGCCCTTTAAGAGTGAGGTTAGAACCTGAGTCCAGAGTTATACTGCAACTGCAGCATCACTGCAAAGCAGATATCACTTTGCAGTAACACTAAACATCTTAGTGTTAATATAAAAAATCTGAAATGTGTGGTTAAAGATGGCTGATTATATACAAATTATATCTCAAAACAAGACAAAATATTTATTCTTTTCTTATTTTATTAGGGTTATTGTATTTGTTTAAGTGTGACTGTTCATTATAACCTAAAACATAACAGGTTGAATTTTGCTTCAGATTTTCAACACTGGCTAATCAATTAATCTCAGTTTGTACATTTGATTCTGTTAGGATATATACTCTTTTTTATTAGTTCCTTTTTAATATGCAGAAAAGGCAAACACTTGAGTATTTTATCATTTGTTGCTTGACAAGGGACAGCCACTGGCCAATATGTTCTGTTAACACATGATATTGTGGAGTAATCTTTAATCCTTAGCTCAGTTTGATCGCATGCTGAGACATTGCCAGAATATGTAGTTGTTGGTTTGGTTAAGGGGTTAGACATTTGTTTTCTCTTTTTGGGTCAATAGCAAAAGAATCTTTGGTTTGATCACATTCCATATTTTATACAAGGTGGTCCAGTTCAGGAAGTGACATCTTGTTGGGAATTATTAGTCTGATCTCTGGAGGAGCCTCAAGGTTAGCAGTCATATTAATTCTGATTTCTAAAGGAAGTGTCTCAAACAAATATTCATCCAATACCAGACCACTTTGTTTCAGTTTGCTACATTGTGCTACCTCTATTGGAAGTTCTTCCAACTTATTTCCTTTGAGTTCTAGTTTTGAAAGTAGGCTACACTGCTGGATCTTCCCACTAAGGGATGAGATTAAGTTATTGTTTAGCTTCAGAGTCTTGAGCTTCTTACAGAGGAACAGCTCATCTGGTAGAGTTTCCAATTTATTGGAACTCAAATCTAGGAACTTCAGGTTTTTGAGGAATCTAATGGCTGGAGGAATCTCAGTTAGACGATTATTGCTTATGTCTAAATGATGCAGCTTCTGAATAGTAAACAAAGTATTTGGCAATGTTTCAATCTGATTGTTTGATGCATTAAAACGTTCAAGGTTGCCGATGAAATTAATGGTATCTGGAATGGATTGGATTCTGTTAAAACTGAGATTGAAGGAGGATAGTCGGCGCAGACGTAGCAAGCCTTCAATTTCGTCAATCGTGGTAAGCTCGTTGCCCTGGAGGTTCAACTCTTGCAGATTGGAGAGGCTAAAAATGCCCTGTGGAATCTTCTCCAGATCACAGCTTTGTAAATCAAGACGGGCCAAATTGACCATACTTCCCAAATTGTGGAGCATAGCGAGCTTGTTTTTATTATTGAGAATAGACAGCTCAACCAAATGGGGTGCAACGTACAGCACATTGAAAGGGATTTTCGAGAGGTTACTGTTGATATGAAGGACTTTCAAATAACGAAGTTCTTTTAAGAATTCCAGTTCCAACACTGATTTTTCACCATTGATGTTCCCAATCAGGTAGAGCTCTCTCAACCTGGTCAGTTTACTGATCCATTCGGGCACTTCATCGTGATTTGAAAATGTGACCGTCAGTGAGTTCAACTGGCTGCCTAAGAAGAATAAAGCGGCTGGTTTAATGGTGACCATACAGTTTACGATCGAGAGTTCTAGCAGATGGACAAGTTGGGTTACCTTGGTGTTTATGTTAATATCACTGCAAAGTTCCATCTTTAAGACCTGTATCTCAGTAACATCGTAGACCGCTTCAGGAATTCCTGATAATAGCAAAAGGTGCAGTTCTAACTGGTCCTTCTGATTTCTGATCAACTGTTGCCTCACCTTATCCGCAGTCCAGTCGCTATTCAAACTTAACATCTTCAACTTTTTCTCACTTGCCTCGGACAGGAAGATACAAAAACGTTTGCAGTACAAGGGGTCGTACTGATCGATCAGATGTAACAAGAAAGCAAAATCATTCTTTACGTTGGGAATGTCGCTGAACAGGCTTTCTCGTTTTTCGAAAGAGTATTGCTTCAGTGGTTTGCGGAAGACCCATATGATGGTGTGGAAGCAAAGCAATACATAGATAGCCACTAAAGCCAGGTAGAGCAGAAGCAGCCTCCTGAGCAAAAAGGCAACACTGAAAGTGCAAATAAAAACCCCATAACCAATCACCGACTCTGTGCCGGGTCGACATATAATGTCAAATGCGACCGCTTCAACGTATAACGCAAAATAACTTAAAATCGTTATACACTGCAGGGTTTTTAAAATGAGTTGCCCAACGTAGAGTTTATATATCGTGTCCTCTTTCTCCACATGGACCCTGAATTTCCTTACTTTCTCAAACAAAGCTTTGGCTCGCTCTCCATCCTTCTTGTCCAGTAGCTGGTAATGTCTTTGTATAACTGGATTATTCCGTGTGATGGGTTTAGTCAATGTATCGCTGATACCGGCGACAATCGGCTTAAGTGTGGCGGCTATGCTTTTGTGCCTTTCTGGTATTTTGACGTTCATTTTACTGCTGTTCTCAGTGACTGCCAGAGAGAGGACATCGGTTGTCCAAGGTGACTCGAAACACTTCTCTAAGATGAAGATCAAATGTTCTATTTTTGAGCTTGTTTTGGGATACTTGAACCAGAAGTTGCTACAAATCATTAACGCGACTGTATGGAGTAAAATAAAATAGCAGAAATATTTTGGAAACCAAGGTACTGCATAGAAGTAGCATGCCTGGTTGACATAGCGGTACTGCTGATGGTCCAAGTTTGCCCTCCCGTCACCTACTGCATATACAGCATCGAGGTGTGAGAATCTAATGAAGTCTGGATGAATTAATCTACCACGAATGTCAGTTACATTAGGATCCGCAATGGCGTGTCTCATGGTATAGTTGGCTTTAGTATGTATCCGGCTGTTATCAACAAATTCATCCAGAATTGGTAAACAAACAGTCTTATCCTTGTATATCTGTATGGTGCCTCCAAACACAGCGATCATCAACATGGTTATAGCCAAATAATCCATGAAAGCGTCCCACCAGGGTTTGAAGATCCGGAAGGATGGCGGGGCTTTGCTCATTGACGAAATATCTTCGAAGGACAACATCCCTAAATACAGAAGAGGAGTACTATTATTCTTAGGAATCGTTCTCAAATACAGAGAGGAAGATTCCCCAAAATGTATGGAGTGGACGAAATGTCATAAACAACAATGAAATGGAGAAATTAGAACCTTGTTACCCCAATATCTAAAATAAGCGTTTTTACGGGAAGCTAAGGGTTACTATCCCCAAGTTGTGAATGTTGACTGGAAAGCCGTCTTGCACATGGGCTACTGCATCTAAAACTACTACAGAGAAAAAGTACCAAATCAAAATGCCATTTATTGTGGGGTAGCCAAGATGATAGGAGCATGAGATACTAATATCCACCCTAGTGCCCTTGTTTGGAAATGGGACAACGTCATTCATTTATCCTTAAAAGAAACAAATCTGGGTCCAAATATTTCTAATAGTTCTCATATGATCTGTTGAGCAGTAGGCAGAAAAATTGGCCAGACTTGCTGCTGTGGTGACTCCTATTATTAAATGTATGTATGTAGACAGGATAGAACTTGGCTGTGATGCTCCCCTTGTTAAAATGGCTTGCTAACGCTCACTGTTTCAGTTCAGATTTGAAGAATACCCACTGGGGTGATGCTGTCTGCCTCCATAAAGCTGTACCCTAGCTTGAATTAACATCTTCAAGAGAGGAGAGGAAGGGGTGAAGAATATTGGGGAAAATAACAGTCCGATTATCTAGGAATCAGATTTAATGTTCTCTAAACTAGCAGTTGTGCTTTGGAAAAACTATTAGAGGTAAACATTACAAGACAAGACAGTAGGTTGCACCATCATTGCTGAACTCCCCATTACATAGATCCTTAAAAATAACATTTTTGGCAGGGCTATTTAATTAATTATGTTTTATACATTGATTATTTTAGAATTCTTCATCTCTGTCCTTTGTAGGTTCTTCCACCTGTCAGAAGACCATACATCATTACCTGACCAAAAGGATTCCCAGATGAAAAGCAAAACACTGCGGATGTTGGAAATCCGACTCTGACGAAAGGTCTTCGACCTGAAATGTTAACTCTGTTTCTTTCTCCACAGATGCTGCCTGACTTGCTGAGTATTTCCAGGATTTTGTGTTTTTATTTTGGATTCCCAGATGATTTGTTTTTTGCACCCTGTTAATGTTGATCGTGAACTAGCTATTAAAAATTCAGCAGGAATTGCAAAATTATTTTCTTCATGTACCTTTCTGTCAATCATGTGACCATTATTTTGCATTACAATAATCTTTTGTAATCTCTAATCCCTGTCATTTCAGCACTTCAATTTGAAATTATTAGCACTTTGTTCCCATTTTTCCCTTCAATCTCCTTCCCTGAATGTGGTGGCTCATACTGTGGTATATTTCCACAAGTGCTTTTTCCCTCAGTATGTTACCCAAATAACTATCTTTCATCTGTGAATCTAGGCACTGTGTGTCACAAGGTTGTTTGCCATTTGAGGGAGGCTTGATATGGTTTTCACTTGTTGCACACATACACAGAGTTTCCAGCAAGAGTAACTGGACAGTGATCGGGAGTAGGAATGCTGACTGAATGGTTTCCTCCCAAACCCAGAGATACCAGGGACCAATTGACACCAAACTGTCATATCGGCCAAGATCAATTGACTCAACATAATTGGCAGTTCAAAATAATTGGCCATTCAATAGCAGCACTCACAGTGATAGAATGTTCTGACATTATTTATTACATTTTACAACTAGTTACACTTCAGTTTTTCCATTTCTCATCTGATGAAGTAGCCTCCATAGTGTTAATCCACTAAAAGGGTGGTGAGTGTCTGGAACGAGCTGCCAGAGGCAGTAGTAGAGGCGGGTACAATTTTGTCTTTTAAAAAGCATTTGGACAGTTACATGGGTAAGTTGGGTATGGAGGGATATGGGCCAAGTGCAGGCAATTGGGACTAGCTTAGTGGTATAAACTGGGCGACATGGACATGTTGGGCCGAAGGGCCTGTTTCCATGTTGTAAACTTCTATGATTCTAAAAACAATTCATTTTATAGTGAAACCTATCAGAAGTGACTGAAACTATTTATTAAATAAAAATCCTTTGTAGATTTTGAATTGGTAAAAATGTAAACATTTCACATCTATTATCAATAATGATGACAAATAAAGAGGGAAACATGTAAGATTAATAGCCTCACCCACTGATGAAAATTCTTATCTCAGTACGTGGGTTCATAAATTGATGAGCAGACAGATAAAGTCTAAACACTAAAACAGAAACATTAATTAAAAAAACAAATATTTATCAGTACATTAATTCTAGTCTGAGGCATAATTTACCTTCTTGTGCCTGTCTCTATTTCAATTTTAAAAACTTTTCTGTTCTTGCCTGAAGGCTGACTCTTCCAGGAGTAAAATTCTATGGGTGTCTGCAGCCTTTTAGTACCTCACCCATGTGATCATTCTCAACAGTGAATGTTGGCAGGCTATTAGACTATGACAGCATCACATCTGATCCTTTTGTCCAACATCCAAGTCTGGCCGACTTTGATCCTGTTTAAGAAAAACAAAAGCTGGAAGTTGATTTGTGTCAGACTTTATTTTTTACTGCTGTAAGATACTTTTGACCTCTACTTTTCTGTGCCTGCGACTCACGTCCTCTTCCTTTTCCTCCCCACACGCTTGTAAAGTGTCCTTCTATGTGAGGGCTCTATAATAATACAAGTTGCTGTTATTACTTACTGTATTGAAGAACTGAATGGGGTCTAAAGGTCTCTAAAGAACAATGTCAGTGATCAGAGAAAGCTCAATAGGTTCTAAGACTTAAATGTGTTTAGAATGTCTTTTATGATGTTAACCAGAATTCTGAATGTTGCAGTGTTCTTTCCTCCTTCTCTGGCTTTTGATAAGGGTTCTAGCCTGTCTCAAGTTATTGTCTCTTCCCAATTATTCCTGACCTGCCTGGACCAACACAAATTGTGACCAAGATGACAGTTGGAAGAAAGACTTGCTTTCCAGTCTCCAACCTTAGCGCTATTAGCCAGCCATTAAGAGATCGACAGCCTACTAATGTCTCTCCCTCTCTCCCATGCGAAGTGCCTAACCTCCACAGCAGTGTAGCTGACCATTAGGAACTTGATGGTGAACCCCCACCCACCACTGCATGGTACCATCCTACCTTCACCATTCCTACAACTCTATATTCACAGAAACCAATAACAAATTATAATAGCAACATGGTCTTACTCCTTCATTCCAAAGAATAGCCTAACTTATCAATGAGGTAAAATTACAGGGACAATGTTCTTTTAAAACAACCACTTCCATCTTTTCTCCCATTGCAGAATTGTCGTTTTGCATTAGAATAGTAACACAACATTACAATTGAATCTGAAAGATATAGTTAATTTTCCACAATTTTCTCCTCTGCTTTTTTGAAGACTTTGACTCAGGTTGGGGTACAATTCCATGAGTGCCAGCTGCCTTCCACTATCTCACCCAAATGTCCATTCTTCATGTGTGAGCCTAGATGGTATCAGCAATCTATTTAATTATGATGGGTGTCAATGTTGTCTGATTCTGGCTTAAACTGATGGTCACACACTTTAAATTTCCCAACAGGGGTCACTGGGGAATAACCAGGAGCAGAAACCCTGGTTAATTTTTCCCCTCCCTGGTTCAGTGACTTTGAAGCCAATTGTAGTACCCCCGCAGCACTGTCTTGGCTGAGATCAGCTAACTCAGCACAGACTAGTGATTGAACCAGGGACCTCCTTATTCTGTATGTTTGATTGCACACCAGGTGATGTACGCACATCTACTGGGGGAAGAGGAAGACTGAGCCAACACCAATGAGCAGCACTGAAGTTAGTATATTCATGCTCAGTGAAGACCCAAGGAGACTTCTTGTCACCTATATAATAATGCATTTCCACAAATCCAGCAGCTCTGAATTGAGGTAGGTTCAAGTGTCTGTATGCACCTCTGTAACATTCGGGATGTTCAGAAAGAGGCTGGATGCTGTCATAGGAGAATCAGGACCATAAAGAGATGAGCGTCAATGGGCTTATCCTTGACCTTTCAATGTTCTGTGCAGGCATGGTACCAGGCATGCTTACTAGTGGAAAAATTTTACAGATCATAGGGTGGAACAGCCCTTGTTTCTGTCCTGGATACCAATTTTGGCCACTCCATCATTTGTCCTTTTTTTTTGTTAGTTGGGTGGGGGGGGGGGGGGGGGAGTCATTTCTGCATTATATTTCTTATCATTGCTTTCTGACCCTTTGACCCCAGTCCTTTTGAATTCTAGGGCCCACTTTGGGACACTCATTATCCCCAGGTAGCTTATTGGCTTTGCAGATCAGCTGAAAAAGCTCACTATTGTACTTTTAACAATTTTGACATAAATTGTATTATTCTGAGTGGTTAACTTGCCTGAGTAATAAAAAGTCAAAAATAAAAAAAAATGATAGGCACATTCATGACTTAATTGATAGGACACATTGGGTTAGACACTAGTCTTTTATCTCTGGAATCTAGGTTCAAATCCAGCCCATGTTTGTGGGATGAAAGTTTTCTTTGGCTGCTGGCTGTTTGGGGTAGACTCAATACAGTTCCTAGTAGGCATAGGCCTACAGCTGCAAACTGCCCTTAATTCAGCATTAATTAGCAATGTCACTCAGACTGACTTAAGGATGGTTGGAGTGGGAAATGGAAAAATGTCACAATGGTGCAGTGGAGGGTGAGATATTGACAACTAGGGAGAGAGTAGAGGGAGCTTTACATCTCTGTGAAATGCCGCCAACAAATTGGTAAAGTAGTCATGGGAAGTGTAAACATTGAGCCAAGAGTACACTCATGTTTTTATCTCAAGGAACAAAAGGAAACATCCAGTCTTAATAAATAGCATCAAAACATTTAATACTTAAGTGACCTATTGACTTCTATGTTAGGCTCTAACCTATAAGAACAATTTAAATTGGCATCCTCAGTTGACATTTATAGTCAGTCACTCTCTAGGTTTTGTCTGGGCTGTTTGTGGCAAGGGAGAATAATGAGACATGGAAGGACCCTTTCTCACAATGGTCAAGTAGGCTTCTTCATGGGTCAGCCAAGGACGATGTTCATGGACATCTTTAGTATCATAATAGGTACGGCACAGGAGGAGGCCATTCAGCCCATCATGCCTGTGCTGGCTCTTTGAAAGAGCTATCCTATTAGTCCCATTCCCCTGCTTTTTCCCCATAGCCCTGTAAATCTTTCCCCATAGCCCTGTAAATCTTTCCCCCACAAATATTTATCTAATTTCCTTTTGAAAGTTACTGTTGAATCTGCTTCCACCACCCCTTCAGGCAGTGCATTCCAGATCATTACAACTTGCTGTGTAAAAAAATGTTTCCTCATGTCACCCCTGGCTCTTCTGCTGATCATCTTAAATCTGTGTCCTCTGGTTATCGATCCTTCTGCCACTGGAAACAGTTTCTCCTTACTCACTCTTTCAAAACCGTTTATGATCTTGAACACTTCTATCAAATCTCTCCTTAACCTTCTCTGTTCTAAGGCAAACAACCCCAGCTTCTCCAGTCTCTCCACATAACTGAAATTCCTCATCCCTGGTACAATTCTAGTAAATCTCTTCTGCATCCTCTCTAGGGCCTTGACATCCTTCCTAAAGTGTGGAGTCCAGAATTGAACACAATACTCCAGCTGAAGCCTAACCAGTGTTTTATAAAGGTTTAGCATAACTTCCTTGCTTCTGTACTCTATGCCTGCCTCTATTAATAAAGCCAAGGATCCCATATGGTTATCCAACAGCCTTCTCAACTGCCACCTTCAAAGATTTGTGTATATGCACCCCCCAGGTCTCTTATTCCTACGCCCCCATTAAAATTGTACCATTTAGTTTATATTGCCTCTCCTCGTTCTTCCTACCAAAATGCATCACTTCACACTTCTCTGTGTTAAATTTCATCTGCCATGTGTCTGCCTATTTCACCAGTCTGTTTACATCCGCCTGAAGTCCGTTGCTATCCTCCACATTGTTTACTACATTTACAAGTTTCATGTCATCTGCAAACTTTGAAATTATACTGTCTATACCCAAGTCCAGGTCATTAATATATATTAAGAAGAGCAGTGGTCCTAATACTAACTCATGGGGAACACCACTGTAAACTTCCCTCCAGTCTAAAAAACAACCGTTCACCACTACTCTCTGCTTTCTGTCCCCTAGCCAATTTTGTATCCACACAACCATTGTCCCTTAAATCCAATGGGCTTTAATTTTGCAAACAAGTTTATTATGTGATTCTTTATCAAATGTCTTTTGAAACTCCATATACACATCAACTGCACTACTCATATCAACCCTCTCTGTTACTTCATCAAAGAACTCAATCAGGTTAGTCAAACACGATTTTTCTTTAACAAATCCATGCTGACTTTCATTTATTAGCCCATACCTTTCCAAGTGCCAATTAATTTTGTCCCAGATTATTGTCTCTAAAAGTTTCCCCACCACCAATGTTAGGCTGACTGGCCTGTAATTGCCGGGTTTACCCCTCTCCCCTTTTTTGCAATCCTCCAGTCCTCCGATCTGGAGCTTTCTGTCCTGAGATCCAAGGAGAATAGTGTGGGTAGGAGGTGGAAGGAAAAGAAAGAATTGATGAAGGAAGGGATCGTAGAAGGATAAACAAATACTAAAAACTATCTAATTACTATCACCCTGTCAAGACAGAGTTAATTCTCCAGGTCAATAAGGTTTTGAAATTGTGACTTTGAGATTCCTTAAAATAACACAAAAACAAAATGGAACACACGACTTAAAAGTCACAATAAACACTTACACTTTTTGCTTCAGGTACAATAGAATCATTTTTAATATAAAAATGTGTCTTCAGCAGTTAAAACAAGTTCAAACAAAAGAGATACAGTCAGGTAGTTTAACACCATTTGGAATGATTGATCTTCTTAAAATCTGGTTTGGGCAGCATTATGTTATCAGAATACTCATGGAACTGGATCAAATCTTTTTTCCCCTTTAATTCTTTGATGACAGTCTCCTTGATGAGGTCAGAACTTGAGGCAGCAATGTTCCTATACAAATGCAAGTACCGTCTACATTATGCATTGTGAAAGACTTTCCACTTGTTAGCAAATTGGTAACAAACCTGGAACCTTCTTGAGATGGTTAGCTCAGTTCCACCTTGAGCAGCGTACTTAACAATTATGCCTAACTTTTCTTTAAAATCACAAAAGACACCAGTTTCTTTAAGGACAGTATTGTTAGGGTCCTAGTATTTACCAAACTAACCTCCAATGAAACCTCTTGTCTGTGGTAGTACTGTACTAATTCTTCAACTGTTGCTATTTAATCCAATTTCCTTGCCCTTTCCCCATATCTAATTATATTCTGACGAAAGGTCATCGACCTGAAACGTTAAATCTGTTTCTTTCTCCACAGATGCTGCCTGACTTGCTGAGTATTTCCAGCATTTTCTGTTTTTATTCCAATTATATTCTTCCTTTTCTAATAACCCTCGGTATGAAAATAATCTTCTGAAGATCATTGTTACCAATTTGTCAACAAGTGGAAACAATCTTTCACAATGCACCCTCTCAAAACCCTCCATAATCTTGAAAAATTATGTAACTTAAATGGAAGTTGAGGAGAGAGAAAAAACACTATGTGGTGACTTAAGTTTCTGGAAATGTTTTATAAAGTTCAGACATCAAGACTTACACAAAGTAATTTGTGATGTCGCTATTCAGGACTTAAAGCTGCCATTATATGTTTATAGGATACTGCTTCATCTTAAAGTGGAGGATGCGAACTGGGAAGTAGGGAGAAAGTTGCAGAAAGAGGGTGCAGCGAGGGATTTGTAGATTAGGACGAGGGTTTTGAAATCCATGTGTTGGGGGATGAGGAGTCAGCAATGGCAGAAGTAATAGGTGGGCAGAATTTAGTCTGGGATAGAATCCAGGCAGTGGAGTTCTGGATGAGTTGGGAGTTAATGCAGATTGAACCTCAGGGGACTGTTACACAAAAGAATTGTAGAAATCAAGCCTGGAGGTGGTAATGGTTCAAATGAGGGTTTCAGTCATGGAATGGTGAGTTAGGGGAGACAAGTGATATCAATAATAAGCCACCTATACACACTTTGCTATATATCATAATTGTGGATAAAACTGAAAGATTTCTGCAATTATAGTAACATATGCATCCACTTCAGAAAGACCAGTGTCAAAAATTACAATTATTTCACATGTATTTTTGAGATGACAGTGGCAGAATTTTGCCTTTAGTCTTCACAGTTATGGCCAAGTCATTCTGTAATGTTAAGGCTGTGCTATGTAATCAGTAGCACAATTAGTAAACTGGATTAGATACATTACCATGGAATGTTGCCTAGTTCAAATCAAAGAAACTAGTCTGAGCACCCAGCACCATTCATAAAAGGTAAGAAGAAAGCTCCTGGGGAACTCTTTAAAAAAAATGCTGGAAATAAACAGCACGTCTATTAACATCTGGAAAGAGAAACATATTAGCATTCTGGGTAGAGACCTTTCATCTGTAGGACCGCAGATTATTGCACACGAACACAAAAGCTACAAACTTCAAACATTCTTGTTCTTTTAAAAATGAGCAGCAATATTTATGTACAAGGTGTTTTAGGCACAAATAAGATTAGGGCAATTCCAAATTGCCACGATCTCAAAGGCAGATGAGATAGCTGTAATCCTTGATTCTTGAATATCTACTTAATCAGTTACAAAAGACTAAATTAAATACACACGTACTCACACAAGTTAAATGACTGTTCAGCTTATCCACTATCAAGAAGTCTTGTCCTTTTATTTAACACTGATCTTTTACTTCTTTAGCTTTCTCCCATCTCCACTTGTTTGTTTCCAATTTGGCTCCCCGATTAAAAAGAATAACTTGCATTTCTATAGTGCTCCTCAGAAACAGGAAACTGTCTCAAAGTGCTTTATATTGAAGGAAAAAAGTTTTACTTTCACTAACCTGCAAAGTCAGAGAAGTAAAAACTGAACAACAATCAAAATTATACAACTTGAAATTCATCTAATCATTTTGAGGGGAAAATGTGACAGTTTGTTTCAGTGATTTCCAGGAGGGTTAAAAAGGTTTAAAATGCTACATATTTTCACACACTTGCATGTAAAGACAACAGCCACGACACTTTTCTTATTGCCTTTGATTCTGTTACTATTTAAATAGTGGAATTTGTTTTCATGGATTTTTGTAACAGTATATTCATCATTTGAATTTTAATAATTAGTCTGTCAGGATTTACCTTTAAAATCAATCCCTTAGATTCACAATTTTAAAAACTGCCTAGATGTTAACAATGGTAAATTGGGACCCTGATGGCTCAGTGGCATTACCCAGTGAGCAGCTGAACCATACAGATCAGGATGGTTGTCGATTCAATTCCAGGCCAGTGCTAAGTTAGCTGATCTCAGCCAAAATGGCAGAATGGGTGTTACAGTTAGCCTCAGAACCTGGGAGTTACAGAGGCAAAAATCAGTTGGAGTACGGCTCCTGATTCCTGTTGGAAGTGCCAGTTTGTGGATGCCAGGTAAGGAAAGAACCAGGCTTGGCTGTAATACCCTCTGTGGTTGAATTGCCTGCAGATGCTCACTTTCAAGGATCACGCATAAATGCTAGGATTTTGACCTAGGCCCGCAACCTCTACCAAGAAAGACAAGTGCACCAAACCATGGGTACACCATCACTTCCAAGCTCTCCTCCAAGCCATACATGATCTGGATTTGGGCATATATTGCCTTTCCTTCATCGTTGCTGGGCCAAAATCCTGGAATTCCCTACCCAAAACCATTGTCTGAGCACCCTCAGGACAAGGATTGCAGCATTCAAGGTTGTGACACACCAGTGCCTTCTCAGGGTAACTAGGAATGGGTAATAAATGTGGCCTTACCAGCATTTCTACATCCAGAGAACAATTTTTTTTAAAATGGCTACCTAGACATTGTACCAGAGGGTGGCTGCACCATTGTGGAATCAAACGCCAGCAAGGAGTGGTCATGAGGGAAGAAAGTTGGGAAGTAAAGGAAGAAAATCAGTTTAAAACTCGACCTATACATCCCTTTCATATTACTGCAAATTTGGTTCTCTTCTCCTACCAAATGAGGTGCTGTATGGATCACTTCTGGCCACAATTTAAATTTTAAAAAATGATACATTCTGTTCTAATTTGGACACCAGCCATACCTCAAATGTAACATTTGTTTTTGTTGCTAGCTTTCCCGCTTGCTGAAGTAGAACTTGCAGTACCTCAGCCATGCGGCCATTTTTCACGTGAGCCTGAACGGCAAGTACGGTGAGAGCTATTTGCTTGTGGGAGAGGGGCAACCAGCCAAGTCCAAGCCTGTCCTCACCCAACTTCCACACACATTCATTTTCCTGCTGGAATCACATGATACTGACCAGGAGCAGGGAACCTTGGCTGACATTTCCCCTCCCTAGTCCAGGGAGAGACCAAATGCAGTATGTATACTGCCAGTCTGGCTGAGATCAGCTAATTTAGCATGGACTGGAAATCAAAGCTGGGTGTTCAGTTAAAGAAAAAAAATCTAGAGTTCTAATTTTCCCACTTAAAAGCCCTGCAATTTCTATCTAAATTACTCCACGGTATTCCTGCTGGCCTTGCTATGACTACAACTTAAGATAAATTATTTGATAAAATATATTAGTGAGAATAACATGCAGATTTTAGAAAAAAAATCATTTATGGGAGAAAAGAGGGAGGAGGGACAACTGTGTCCCATTAACATGCTGTTGCCAAGTTAGAACTGAGAAATTACAGGATTTTAATTCGTACACCAGTAATTTTCAACAAGAGACCACAGTGGAAGTACCATTTTTGGTTAATCATTTTTCCTATCTCAAGCCGCAACTATTGTAACTCTTCACTATTTAGTATATAATTTCATCATAATCTCAGTTTGTGTAGCAACACAAAGTCAAAATTTAACTCAACCAACTTGTCAAGTGAAATATAGGAGACTATGCTTCATATCGCCAGTGTATGAGTGCAGCTTTCTATTTTTTCCCACATTCTTGCCTGTTTTTAAAATGATTTTCCCCAACCCGCTCAATCCACGCCAATTTCTAGAGACTGTGCAGTAAGCTCAGTCTCTACGTCCAACCTGGCCCCACTCTCATTCGGGTCCGGACTCAATCCTGTGGTCAACCAAAAATACCTGTAGATCAGCTGATCGATCACCAAAATGATCTTGCCACCAGGAGCTGATTCCATTACAGCATGGAATGCCAGGTCAGAGTCTGGGGCCAGGTGCTGTTTCTTGTATTGAAAAGCTGTTTTTTAAAAAAATCACAATCAATCACTAGTAAAGAGAAAAATGTAACAGCCTGGATCAATTAGTAGCACTCTGGCCTCTGAGTCAGAAGTTGTGGACTTGAGCACATAATCTAGTTGACACTGTTCAGGTTGACAGAAAAGATCTCATGGCATTATTGGAAAAACAGGGAGTTCTCCCAGTGATCTGGCCAACATTTCTCCCTCCCAACAAATAAAATAGAAGTCCGAGCAGCCACAATGTGCAGTAATGTGTATCAAATACTGAGGTAAATGGTGTGTTGAGAGACATTAGAGGAAGCATCATGAGATCACAGACAGATTTCAGTGAAAATCAGATTTACATGTAATGATTTATGTATAATTTTATATAAAGTCAATGGAAAGGAAAATAAAGCTGGGTGTACAATGGATGGCCGATCCGCTGTCACCTGTTTCACGCCCCCGCCGAAGTTGAAAGTTCCTCCCATTGTCTGGACATTCATTCATTTACTGTTTGTATCCTTGCTGTGTACAAATTGGCTTCTGTATTGGCCCCACTTTACTTCAAAAGTAATTCCAGTGGTTGCAAAGCTCCTTTGAACATCTTAAGGCACTACATAAATGCAAGCTCTTTATTTAAAGAGGGAATTATTTGTAAAATGGTGTCTAGAATCTCAGCCTATTAAATGTAGATCGATGATTTCTTTTTCCAGGTATTTTCGGCTGTAAAGTGGGGTGGGGAAGGAGGAGCAGGGGAGTCATCTTAATCACGTTACCTGATACGTGAGTATATGTGGCAGACAAGCAGTAACACCAGCAAATAAGATATTAGAAGTCAGAGCAGCACCAATGTGCAGTAATATGTATCAAACACTAAGGTAAATGGTGAGTTTGAATACACTAGAGGGAGAATCATGAGATTAGAGAGATTTCAGGAAAACAAAAACAAAAATCACATTTACATCTAATATTATACAATTATATAATTGACACTTATATAAACAACTATATGTAAATCTATGTATATTTGTAATATTTATATCTATTCTGATATTACGTATTTTGTACATTCTTGATGGTTATTCATTCTATTTCAATGGCGACGGACAGGTGACTAACACAAATGTATTTGTAAGGAGGGTAGGTGGGGGGGGCACAGAAATTTATCTTTTCAATTATTCTTAATTTTAAATTTATGAATAACACACAGAAGACCCACTCATTTATTTAAAAAAATATAAACTCAATGCACAATTTCTTAAGATTTTGGCCTGGAAGCCTATTAGCCGTCACAAAGTTATTTCAGTGTTAAGTAATAACCCTTTTATTGATCATCTTGTTTTCCATATTCAATATATAAAGGTCACTGGCTGCTTGTTTTTAAGCATATGCTTCTACATGTAGGAATGTCACAATAAGATTTTTTTTCTGTCTCTTTATATCTGTACAATGCCCATTTGGTTTATTCCAACAGTAGAGGTGATCCGTTGATTGTGACTTTTGAATGCTGAACAACTTTAGGCACCCAATTGTGATGGGAAATCAGTTTTGCCATTATAGAAACTTAAGTCTCTTGTTATAAGAGAGAGACAGACAGACAGACAGAGACAAACAGAAAGGTAGAAAGAAAGAGGAAAGGCAGTGTTGAAGCACATGCAAGTAATCAATCACTTCAGTTACCAAAGCAGCATCACGGTCCGAGTAAAACACACACAATAATTACAATACTGCAGAATATGAATAATCTTGTAATTTATTCCTAGCAATTCAACTTATGTAGGTAAAAATGCCAGATTTTACCATTCTGACGAGGCAAATTCAAAAAAGATGGGTTTATTATTGAGATATCTCACGACATCCCAACTGAAATGCTGACCATTGGAAAACACTGCAGCTTTAAAATAGGGCTGTTAGACATGAAATTAACAACATTTCTAATTACATTTTAAAGAGGAATAAAATTAAATGTAGGTTTTCAACATGGAGACTGTGAATAAAGCCTATTTCACAGCATTAGATAATACTTTCTACTGCTTTGATTAAATGTGTAAGCAAACCAGCGTATTTACAGTCACTTACACATTTAATAAGTCAAAGAGTCAAAATAACAAACCTGAGAAAAGTGTTGCTACTAGTTTAGGGCATATTCACCCCTGAGGACTGCAGAAGTCCTAGCATCAATTACAATTGAAAAATAATGAAATCTTATACAGAATCCAACTTATGTATGAAGCCAGCCAGTCCCATTAAAAGCATACTGCAATAACTATTTCATTCTTAGTGAGTAATTGGGGATCATTGCAACATTTCCAGTAATTTGAGCATTAACAAAAATTGAAGCTTAGCACATACATTTGCTCTGGAAAACATTAGAAGAGGTTCACAACAAGCAACAATGACCCTGGAAGAATACCCTTTCTCCCCCCTTCCCCCAAAATGGGGGATGTTAGTGCTGGGGGACAGAACACTTTATATTTCTGGGGCACCCAGTGTCAGTATCAAGCTCTCTTAGGTTAGGCATAGCTTGATGCACAGTAAAGATCCCTCTACTCTGCCCCATCAATGCACTTCAGCTCCACCCTCAGTAGAACACTGCTACTGCAACAGTTGTGAATTTTTTTCCAAACCATGCCTATCTGTGTGACATTGCCAATTAAAAGCAGTTTTGTATTGTAAGCCCATGCCCACTAGGAACTGCCCAAGTAGCTAGCAGACAAAAGACACTTTGGTCCCACCCGTCTGGGCTGGATTTAAACCCAGGTACCATAGGTGACAGGCTTGTGTCTCACCCAAGGCCACCCAGCTCTTCAAATACCATTTTGTCCCAAATTATGGTAGACTAAAACACTTAAAATCCTGTGGATTATCAATGGTTGAAGTACCAACCAGCATAGTACTGACTAGTCACAATGAATTGGAAAGAAGAAAAAAGATAACTTGTGAATGCTTGCAGCAGAAACAGAAAATGCTAGAATAGCACATATGGCCAATCAGCATTTAAAAGACGAAGAGAGGTTTATGTGGGTCCCACCCAAACTCTAACCTATCTTTTTCTCCCAGGTGCTGACTGGCCTACTGCATATTTCCTTAAGAAAAAAAATGGTTCTTTGTTCCCTATATGCCGTTGCTGTCTCTCCTTGCTTCTCAATACCTCTTCCACCCTCTTCTCACTATTATTTTCATCTTTTGTTGAACTTTTTCAAATTGCCTATTTGTTCTTTCTCTCATTTCATTGTTCTGTTTCAGGTGGGTTGAGGGCAGAGAGTAGGGAGGTGCAAGCTATACAGCAAGAAAACCAACAAAACACTGGTACGATCAGGTGTCTGATCTAAACAAATATATAATAGCAAGACCAGGACATTTAAAACACAGAAGCTGGTTTAGAAGAGACAACATAACTTTAGCCTAGGATGAAATGCTGGTAAGAAGCCAGATTAGCAGAGGCAATTCCCATGAGTAAACAGCCACAGTGCAGCATGCAGGTTCATTATCAACAAGACTAAATTAGAATAGTTAATCACTGGAAAGTGTACAGAACATGATACACGAAAGGTACAGTACACTATGATGAGGGGAATATTTTATACAGAAAAGTATTTTTAAATGAATATTTAAGTGAATTTTTCCAAACCAATTCCCCACACTCCCCAAGTGCTAGGGTGCAATGCTCTGGATACCGTGTCCAAATACCCATTCTTTTTATGTGAACCTAGACAGTGACAACAGGATATATGATAACACAGGCATCTTAACCAAACCCGATTCCGTCTTTAACCGAGGTTCACACGGTTGTATTTCCAACTGGGGTCACTGGACAGTAACCGGGAGCATGTCTATACTTAATCTACATTACTACAGAGTTATTTTTGAAGAACAGTTGCAGATGTAATGGAAAGTAGGTTTTGTTCTTAGGAACTACATTTTTTAAAATGAAACATGTGCCCCGAACAACTTAATTAAATTGAAACATTAAAAAAAAACTATCCTTTAGTCTTTAACAGTTTTATAAAAAACCTATTCCATCGATCCCCAAATCTCAATACCCACTCCTCTCAGTTTACTGCCTACATCTGTAAAATAGGCCTCCATGGAAATTCCCCTCCCTCTTCTTAACTGTTTTGACAACATGACTCAGGAGTATTGTGTCGTGTTTTGCTCTATTTGAAGGGGCATGGTGGAAAGGATGTGAAATAGTGAGTTCAGCTCAATCATCGTGCTAAACAAAAAATCAGCTTGATGAAAAACTAGAATTTTTTTGGCTTAAGACGGTCAAAAGAGCATCATTTCAAAAAAATATCACCGGTTGTTTCATGCAAGGAATGTATTGCCTGCTCAGGGCAGATACAGTACCGGTCCCTAATACAGTATCAGCTAAATAAATAACAAGGCATTGGCAATATCAGTCTGTTGACATGTCATGGCTATGAATGTATTAGCTTTTTTGTGATTCATTAAAGCAGAAGTATTAATTGTGTTTAGATATTTAAACCAGCTATTTCTTTAAGTGATTCTTTTAGTTACTGGCAGGCATTCCATTCTGTCTATCGCTCTGTTCCCCGTGGAGAGCACCAGTCCCAGGAACAGAAAATCAGACACTTTTCAGTTATACAAACAACAGAACAGGAGATCTGCTCATCATTCCAGCACAGCAGGCTACAAAATCTGCTGAAAACTTGGCAAGATAGATTTTTTTTTTCCTTTTTCCCTTACAATATAAATAAAATTCAGGCTTGTTCCTTGTCTGCTCGCCACAGTTGCTCCTTGACCTCAGATGGGAGTGTATTGAAGAGATCATCCTCTACTACGAGACCACTTCGCTTGAGTAGCCGGCATTCTCCGAGCTCCACAGGGAGGCACTCTAGTCTGTTTCCACGAAGCTCCAGCTGTGTCAAGCTCGTCAGCTCGCCGACTCGTGACGGCAGTGATAGCAGGCAGTTATTCCCTAGGTTTAGGGTCCGGAGCTTACGACATTGGAAGAGTTCAGGTGGCAGGGTTTCAATCTGCAAGGTGGGAGGGGGGCAAAGAAGGGGAACAAAACGTCAAATACTTTAATTGATGTACTTGTTGGACCGAAGTAGCATTCATGAAGCATGTTAAAAAAAATACTTGTTTATTCAGAGAATATCAAAGATTTTTTGTAAACTCTCCAAGTTTTATCTTATATTTTATCTCATATTATACAATATTAGAAATTTGGAGGAAGTAATTTTCACATAGGCTGTAATACAGAAGACACACAATTAAACTTCAAAAGGATTAAAAAGCATTATTAAGGGCCTTCCAGCAAATCACTTGCAAATTAGTCTACTTTTGTCTTCACGAACTGTATGCATGCACAGATACATGTGCACAAAATGAATACAGTGGAAAGTAGTATTTTTATTAGGTCCATTTGGACAGCACACATCTCCACAACCTCAAGCACTGCTTCACTGCAAGCTCATCATTGGTGGGATTTGCACTGAGTAACTTGGGAGATTTGTTTACAAAAATAAAAAGCTGAGAGAAATATATTTTGGAAGTAGTTACTTCTAAGCCTCATTTTACTTTTAGAAAGATTAGTGGGTAGTTTCGGCCTTTATTTTATCTTTCTACTGGCAAGAGTGGAATAGGGCTAGCATGTACCTGTTTTCTAAACCTCCCACAATAAC
The DNA here is from genome assembly GCF_035084215.1 of Heptranchias perlo. NCBI lineage: Eukaryota > Metazoa > Chordata > Chondrichthyes > Hexanchiformes > Hexanchidae > Heptranchias > Heptranchias perlo. The sequence continues at coordinate 27,574,090 of NC_090355.1, forward strand.
TCGCTTTCTGGGAAGGTTTAATGTGATATATCGAAACATTAATTAAATCAGTTTGAGAATCAAAAATAATGTAAGCAGTAAAAAAAAATGTTTTAAATCGACTTTAAACTCTGCATGGGCAAAAACATGTCACAGCTGCATATTAAAAAGGCTTCTACCTTTGTAAAAGTAAAGGCAAAGCCTAACTGATGTGATTACTGGCGTAACTGCTACTTGCAATAATCTAGCAAAGATCTGGCAGCAGCTGCTTCAAGGAATGAGCAACTGTCATGCTCAACAGCTGAGGAGAGGCCTTAAAAGCCTCAACGTTCTGCAATTAGAGCAAATTTGGACTAATTCAGTTCAGGCTTGCAAAAAAAAGGTAATTGGGGAAAAAAACAGGGAAACTGAAAGGTTAAAATGTTAATCAAAAGCAAAATACTGCGGACCATATAAAGTACTTATGTCAGGTGTCCCTATAGGTACAAAACTAGAGCTCAGGGCTCCAGAGATCAAATCCCAGTCATTACACAACAGGTTGTACTCGGGCTTCCCTTATAGTTTAACAGTCTCAACCTAGTGGAGGGAGGGAATACATAGCATACATCTTTATGAGGTAAGCAAACAGTAATATTAATGAAGTCCACAGGGCCTCTATCCGTGCTGTATAACTCTATGACTAGATGTTTAGATGTTAGACTGTCCTACCCTGCTGATTAAAAGATAGCATGAATGATGGGCAGGAGAAGGCAAAATAGATGTAAATGTAGAATGAATACTGCACATATATTAATCATTATAGTCGAATGCGCACACTCACCCTGTTTGCAGTAACAGCGAAATACTGCAAATTCTGAAGGAATCCAATGTCTTGTGGTATGGAGGTTAGGTTATTGTGACTCAAATCTAAGTACCGCAACTTGCGGCAATAGAAGAGCTGAGCGGGAATCTTTTCAATTTTGTTCCGGTTCAGGTAGAGCCTTTCCAAGTTGGTCAAAGTGCCAATCTGAATGGGGATATAGGCAATGTGGTTATACCACAGCTTAAGGCAGACTAGGCGCCGTAGGTGCTGGAAGCTGATGATTTCCTCGATTGTCTTCAAGTTGTTGTCCTTGAGATCGATCTCCTGCAAATTATGGAGACTAAAGATTGAGTGTGGGATTCGTTCCAAGTCACAACGAATCAACTCCAATTCTGTCAGATTAACCATCTTCTTTAGACTATTGAGGACCATAAGCTTGGTGCCCTCATTGTTGATAGACAATTTCTGCAGATGGACTCCAACATCCGTGACTACCTGTGGCAACTTAGTTAGGTTGCTCTTCAACCTTAAAACTTTGAGGCATTTGAGTTCCCGCAAGCCATCAATCACAATGTAGCGATTGTTCTCTGCACTCAGATTCCCAGTTAGGTGAAGCTCTTCAAGGTTCTTCAAGCTGTAGATCCACAGAGGAATCTCTTTGATGTCTGTAAACTTAATATGTAGTGACTTCAGGTGTTCTCGTAAGAAGGCAAGAGCTGGTGCCTCAATCTTTGCTGGTGTGTGATACAACCAGAGTTCTTTGAGGTTGGTAAGTTGGGCAATGATCGGAGGAATGGTGACATCCAGGATCATCTCCAGTTTGAGCACTTCTAGCTCAGTCAGGTCAAAGATGGTGTCTGGGATTCCACTCAGCATGAAAAGGTGGAGTTCCAGTTTGTCCTGAGAGTTTTTCATGATCCTCTGCCGGAGTTTCTCCAGGGTCCATTCATTATTCAGATTGAGCTGGCGTAATTTGTTCTCACTGACCTCAGATAGAAAGACAGCAAAACGCTTAGAGTACAACGGATCGTACTGATCAATCAGGTGCAACATGAAAGCAAAATCATTCTTGACATCGGGAATGTCACTGTAGCTGCTCTCTTCCCGAATGGACTCGAATGAATACTTTTTCAGAGAACGCCGTAGCATCCACCAGAGTGTGTACATGCAGATGAGTCCATAGACAATCACTAAACTAATGTAAAAGGATGCAAGGATCTTGAACAGTGTAGCTAATGGATGAGCGCACTGATACACACGGTATCCTGTGAGGTTCTGAATGTCCACTATACAGGACACATCAAATTTTATATCGTCAACATAATAAAGTGAATAACTAATAATAAGAGCAAATTTGATTACTTTGATAATAGTCTGTCTCATGTAGAGTTGGTAAACTATATCCCCTTCTTCTACATGGGTGCGGAATTTCTTTACTTTTTCAAACAGGGCTTTAGCTTGCTCTCCCTCCTTCTTATCCAGTACACCTGTTTCCGAGCGATCAACTATTCCCTGTTCGATGCGAGATTTTGTTCTTTGCAGCATAGGTACGCTGGCCTCCACGTCCTCACTCACTGAGGAGGATTTCTTCACCATTGAGCCATTCATTTTAACAAATGACTGTTTTGGGTCGCTCTCCTCCACCACAGTTTCAGATAGCGCCCGTGTTGTCCATGGTGAGTCAAAACATTTCAGAAGGATGGATACAAAGTGTTCCAGCTTTGAGCTGGTCCGAGGATATTTGAACCAGAAATTGCTACACACTAAGAACACCAGTGTGTGCAGAAGTACAAGGTATGGGAAGTATTTTGCAAACCAGTGAAGTTTATTCTCATAGCATACTGCATCCACATAGTTGTACTGGTGCCGGTCCAAGTCATACTGGATACCCGTGGGTTCACTGGAAAATGGGGGAAGGACTGAAGATGGTGGGAGGGATGTATTTGGGTATGCAGTGGTTGGGGGCTCTGTGGGTTGTGGCTGTACAGGTTCAACACACGTATTGTTGATAACCCACTTGCAGGGTAAACAAATCATTTTGTCCTGTGTGACTTGCAATGTGCCACCAAACACTGCTATCATAAGCATTACGATGGAGATGTAGTCCGTAAACACGTCCCACCATGGCTTCAAGATGCGGTAAGCAGGCTGGGTGTCAGCAAAATATCGTAGTTCTGTTACCGGAATCATCACGCACCTGGAAATTAACAGAGAAATAAGTCACGGCGGATAACATGCACCTAAGATAGCGTTCTCACTAGGATCACAGTAAAGGATAATGGTGGGCACCTTAAATTTTTGCACTGCATGCACTCAGCAACACAATTATAGATTTTACCTTCCAAACTTGGCTTACGTCTGTCTGGAGAGACTATTCTTAACTATATAGGGTGAAGTACTAATGACTACAGGTCTGTCACAGGTGGTGGTGCTAGTGGGAGCAAATTGAGATGATGAATTAAGATCATATAAGTAGAATATCAAACATTAATGAATATAGTGTATCTCTGAGGCTTGCTCATGATAGGTTGGAGATATGTCATTTTATAAAGACAGGAGCATCATGCCAGGTAATGCACAATGTATTATTCTCAGGAGCAGTGTGTAATTTACATGTTCATTTATGGCAGGGGGTGTCCACCCTTTTGGCGCAGAGGTTGGACCAGAACCATGTGCCACAATAAGCGGGTAACCCACATGTTTTTGAGTCAGGCACAATCATGATTAAGTATCAGGTCCAACACAATCACCTTTTTCAATAAAACATTTCCACGTTAATTGGAGCATGACTCACAAGCATTTAAATAAAATACTTCCAAAAATCATAGGATTTGTAGTTGTTGGCAACACAGTGTGCAGTGCTCCCCATTGATACTCATTAAAAAGAAACATACGCCCAAATGTAAAAAGAAATCACCCATTCATTAAAAAAAAATCAAACACTCTTAAACAGGAATTCAAACCACATAGATAAAATTTCAAATTCCAGGCAAAATTGCCACCCTGGGCTTTGTTTCTCCTTTTGCTGGCTGGTGCTCGTTGTGTTCTATATCCCAGATTCAGCTGACAAAATCTACTTCCCAACATAGTCTGGTCTTCTTTGCCGCTGTCAGCTGTCGTCCATCAACTGCTCTGGATTGTTCCAGTGCAGCCCACTTCCACTGCCATCTCTTATCTCTACCGATATCTGCTCCCCGAAGCGATGAAAAGCTTTTTGAACCCTTGTGGCCAAACAATAAAGGCTGTCCCTTGATTAGGCTAAATCTATCATTGAAGAAGCAGGTGTTGCCAATCCTCCAGGGTCAGGAAATCAAAAAGCTGAAGCCAGCAGCGGAAGACACTTATGAGCACCAGCATGCAAAGAGAAACCAACCCGAACAGGGCTTCGAGGAATGGTAATAGGAGCTTGGCTGTGTCTTGGGCACACTATCTTTAAGGCCTTCTTGGGTCAATTGGAGCTAATTCTAGGTTGGTCTTCAGTTTAAGGACAGGTTAAACCAGCTTTTTAAAATTAAAAAGAAAAACAATGTGGCTCCTAACGTCAATTTGAAGGCAAAAAGGTTTCTCTGCATATTGGAAATTATTAGCTCCACCCCACTCCAAGTGTCACACATAAAGAAGTATGACAGATACATCTGAATAATTAGGGTAGAGTTTCCGTGAGGCTTCTCCAATCTCGGAGAAATGCATAAATAGGCATTTCTGCTGATCTTCCACCAAAGTTACTGCGGGAGATCTGGAGAATCCCCATGGAAATTATACCTAATATATATCTTTACACAAGTGTGAACTTCCTGTCTGCCACATTTTAAACATCAGATATTGTCTGATGCAAAATTTCTGAACCATACTTAAAAATGATAAAAGGAACAAGGGCAGTGATTTACATTTGCAGAAAAACTCTCCAGAAAGAAAGCGATAATGTCTGCAGGCTCATAATTGACCTTCACACAAACAAGGTGACTAATCTTTGAATGAACTTACACAGTGTTTAGTCATCAATATGCTTCATAGCCTTAAGGGGACACACACAGTAGCACTATAATAAATTGCACGTTACATGGTATATTGGCGCATCCTCTGAATTTCCATCAGCAGAAAATATTTAAAAATATATAAAACATAATGAAGGGAATTCATTTCAGGATTTTTTTTCGACCAAGAGTTCAAAATTTGCAAGCACCTTCCAAATTGAAAACTTCCCGTACAAAATAGCAATTAACCTCTGACTTACAGCATGTAAACTTTGCAACTTGATGGGACACTACTAGTCTATCCATTATATATTAAAAACATATGTTTGTCATTTACCCACCCTTTTTAAAGTCTACCTACCGCCTTCACACCCCCCCCTCCCCAAAGAGTGAGCATGCACCTGCCCCTTAGCTCTCTACTAATGTTGCTTTGTAAATATGCATTAAATGCCTTGGCGCAGAGACTCTCAAACCTTTTTCTTGAGCACCCCTCCCCCTTCGGAGAATCATGCCCCATGCGCACCCCATTCTTTAAAAAAAAAAGTGGGGGTGAAATTAGTCTTAGTCAGTAGTGCGAAAAGGGCATTAACAAACTGGCTAGAAAATGAGGTGCGATGTATAACGGGCTGCTGATTTGCTATGAGCTCGTTTCGCACTACTGGTGAAAACCAATTTCATCCCCGTATTTTTGCATAGAACAAGAGGGTTATATTTTCTCAGCTAATATAACATATTGCTTAAGGCAGAAAGTAACAAATAGTACAGTACCAGTAGTATGCAACGGAGTAAACTTGAACATAAAAGAACACTTGATGACTCACCCTTGTCTTAGCGAGTACGATGAGCCTGTTTGCTAGCGCACAATTTGTGGAATCTCTGTATAATTTTGGAGAGTTTCAAACTCAAATCAGTCTCCACATTCAAGCTGTTTCTATACTTGTTTTTTTATGTAAATAAGTGAAGAAAAACCCACTTCACATAGATACGTTGAGGCAAAGTGGACATGAATTTCAAGGGATTTTTAGGACAACTCAGAGAACTCTTTTTGCATTGAGAGCTGTAACTGATCAAGAGGCATGACGTTGAAATTGTCTCTCAAAACAGAATCACCAACAACGTCGATCAAATTCTCTTTTAGACTCACTGCACTCATGGCCTTTGCTACGAAGTCTTCTGAAAATGAATTTCAAAGCCAGGTGAAATCCTGCAATTCATTTACCTCTCTTCCAGGAAAATATTTGTTGAATTTTGTGCAAAGTTGAGGCAAATGCTCCAGAATTACATCTTGAACTTCTAGGACCGACATTTCGCAGTCCATAATAACAGAAGATAATGTTGGGAACACAGCAGTTACATTGTCTTACAACACATAGCTACTCCATAGCAAATGTTTTTGGCAAGGCTTTGTACTTTTCTGTGCACAATGCCAATGTTACAACTCTTACCTTGCAAAGAAACACTGAGTTCATTGAGCCTGTTAAATATGTCGCTCAAATAGCCCAGTAAAACCAGGAAGAGCTGGTCTAGAGGGTGATGGTGAAATGGTGATTCAGAGTCAATCAAAAATATGCGGCTCTCCTCCCCGAGTTCGCAGGTTCTTGCGAAAACTTTATCACAAGACAGCCATTGACCTTCTTTGATTACCTTCATCTGTCCTTTCAGTTGGAAGAGCTTTTGTTTGAAAAAATCTTGTGGTTTACCTTTTAGGGCAGGATGTTTGGTCTCCAAGTGGTGTTTTAGTTTGCTTGGTTTCATGCTATCCTGAGCAAGAACTTCAGCACAAACAACAAATTACGGTTGACAATTCTCGCCAGACCAGTAAATGTGAATCCCAAGCCCAAGTATGGAAGACCATAATTCCTTTTTAACCTGGCTCAACTTGTTACTTACACTGGATCAACATCCACAACATTACATTTCAAAAAACACTCCGTTCTTTCACGAACACCAAACGTCACAGTCACGTTCGCTATATAGCATGTTGCAGAGTAACATCATGTACAAAACCAACAATAAGTCCTGTGAGCAGCACAAAATTTAGAAGCACCAATATATGGAAAGCTCTGTACTGTGCACCAGAAGCAGCTCTGATGGGTCCAACTCTCGCTTCTAGAAACCTGTGGGAATTTAGACATCTTGGTGCTGAGATTGCCCTATACGAGTCTGCCCGGTATATACTTTTTCTCTGCATTTAAACTTAAATTTGCTCAGTTTCTTTAAAATTTAAGGAAATTCGTCCTCTGGTTATGAGAGGTTGCATCGGTGGCTCCTCTTCTCGGCCAGCCTGTCCTCCTCACTCCAGCTTGCCTCACTCGATAACCTTATCGTGCCCCCCAGATTGGGAAGTTCTGCTTTGGGCAGTCTACCTGCCCATTTACCCTTCTGCCCTGTGGGGTTGCCCACCAGATCACCCATTTGGGATTATGAACATAATGAACAAGAAAATCAATGTGCACCTTGTGTGGCAAAGTGCACTGATGTGTTAAAGGTGCTGTGCAAGTGCAAGCGGTTAGCACCTGCTATTCCATATGGCTGCCTCTATCTTTTAATACAATTAATCTCTACGATTCCCTCTGATTGTTTTTTTAAAACAGCGTTTTCTCTCACCCCCTCCCTAGGTTGAGCTTATTATTCCCAAGAGAGCTGGGATAGGATCCAGTTATGAGATCAAGAGGTCAGCAGGCCTAGCAACAAGAGGAGAGCCTGATTAGCATCTATGAATAAAAATGAGTCATATAAACACTACGAGGAAGAAATACAAATTTACAAGCCTCCACGTCCTACAAAAAACACAGTTGTTTATAAAGCCATTCAATATGAATTAAAACTACTTTGGGTCCAGGCTTTTCTTTTTGAACATTAACCCTCTACCTAGCCTTAGAGTAAACATAAGTTTACTGCACAATATCTTATCTTGAATAGCAATACCAATCTTAAGCACAGGTAGATAACTCGTGCTATGCCTTTAGTAGGATTATGGCAATTTGGGACAAAGCTGGTGTCTGGATCACCTGAAGCTGTTTGGATGGTTCACAGCTTGTTTACTGCCCATGAATGCTGACCTGTCTCACTGCATTGACGAGCAGCGCGCAAGTGCAGATCACCAAAACAACGCAAAGACATCATATTCAATACCAACAATAAGTCCTGTGAGCAGTACAAAATTTAGAGGCACCAATATATGAAAAGCTCTGTCTGATGTACTTCCAGTTACATCTGTTTATATTTAATAATAACTCAGATCCAGAGAAACTGTAGGCTTTACAGTCCAATCAAGTACCTATGTTAATAGGCAAATAATTTTACTTTTGAAGTAATAATCAGATCAGAGGGCCTCCTACTTAAAAATGGTTGGAGCGATCTTCGTACACACTTCACCTTCCTCATTCAGATAGTTCTTTCGCTGTTTGATGTACTTTTATCTTCTCCCAGGTGAACTTGCCCTGTACATCTTGCACTATGTCTTGTGCCAATGCTATCATCAACTACAACCAACTTGAACATTCAATAAAAACTCTCCATCACACAGCTCCAGGTTTCTCTTTTGGTCTAATCAGATAATGGATAGACATACCAGTAGTCACATAGCAGTGTTAAAAAAGGTGTATAGGGAGAGGGTCTGTACCTAGGCAGGGATCTGTGGTGAATCTCCACAGAGAAAAAGAGACATCGACTGGCTGGTTAACTACTATATTCTGTAAGTGTGGTTGCTCTATTACAGCATGTGTATACATGTCTCTGACTGCAGCCTCTGTTCTTCCAACTCTGGTCTACAGTGCATCGCTCCTTCCCTCCACTCTACCATCAGTAGCAGAACCTTCAGCCAACTAGCTCCCACATTCTAGAACTCTCTGCCTAAACCCCTTTGCTTGCTAATTTTACCCAACTTAAAATCTCTCCTTAAACTTGACAGCTTTTGGTCACCTCCCACTCCTACTCCTTATTTTGAAATCAGAGTGTATGCAAAACAGTTAGGAGAGAGAAAGACTTAAACTTGAAACTACAATGATTCAGGTTAGAATAGCCCAGCATAGGAGAGGGGGACAACCTCCAAGACCAGACCAGCCAAGGAGCAGCTAATTGTCCTGTTAGGGAGAAATAAACTTTAATGTAGCCTAATATTTGTCCAATGGAGAAACTGAAAACAAAAGTTATGTACACTTAAAAATTTAAAAACACTTTAAAATACTTTAAGTAGTTGATCCTTTAACAGTATAAAATGGTGGATAAGTAATGCATTACTTTAAATGATTCGATATTGTGAATTAAATACTTGTACTCTGCTCCTCAGTCTTTAATACTACACCAAATCCTCCTTGTACATAACCCAAATGGACATAAGGGTTCAAGTCCAAACTTGTTTCCAGCAACATAGTCAACTTCTTACATGCGCGGCTTGATGCACTACATACTCCACTGTCATTTTTAAATTGAGAATTATTTTTTGCGCCCCTCTTTCGCCATTCTCATGTCACACAGCATTCTTTGACCGAGGTTGACAGGCAACCTACCCCCAAGCTTCTGTTAATCCTGCTTCTGTCACCAACTACTGGTAGCTCTACCTCACCACCACCTCCATCAACCCCTCCACTATTTCTAATTAGTCACATTGCTTGTCCGACATTCATTACTGGACGAGCAAAAATTTCCTCCAACTGAATATTGGCAAGACTGAAGCCATTGCCTTCAGTCCCCACCACAAACTCCGTTCCCTAGCCACTGACTCCATCCCTCTCCCTGGCCGCTGTCTGAGGCCGAACCGGACCTTTCATAACCTTGGCGTCTTATTTGACCCTGAGATGAGCTTCCGACCACATAGCCACTCCATCATCAAAGACCGCCTATTTCCATCTCCGTAACATTGCCCATCTCTGCCCCTGCCTCAGCTAATCTGCTGCTGAAACCCTCATTCATGCCAATGTTACTTCTAGACTTGACTATTCCAATGCTCTCCTGGCCAGCCTCCCATCTTCCATCCTCCATAAATTTGAGCTCATTGAAAACTCTCTGTAACCTCCTCCAGCCCTCTGAGATCCCTGCGCTCCTCCAATTCTGGCCTCTTGCGCATCTCCAATTTTAATCGCTCCACCATTGGCAGGTGTGCCTTCAGCAGCCAAGGCCTTACGATCTGGAATACCCTCCCTAAATCTCTCCGCCTGTCTCTCCTCCTTTAACACGCTCCTTAAAACCTAACTCTTTGACCAAGCTTTTGGTCACTTGTTCTAATATCTCCTTATGCGGCTCAGTGTCAAATTTTGCTTGATGACACTCCTGAGAAGTGCCTTGGGACGTTTTACTACGTTAAAGGCACTATATTAATGCAAGTTGTTGTTGTTGTACTGGGAAGTCAACTAGGGCAGCCAAGAATCACTCTCAGGAGTACTGTGACTTCCCTCAACCAAGAGAGGTCAGTTTGACTCGTTTGGTGGAAGTTTGCACCCGAGTCAGAAGGTTATGATATTCCACATCCAGTTTTGAGTACATAATCTAGGCTGACACTCTAGTGAAGTACTGAGGGGGTGCTGCATTGTCAGAGATGCCATTCTTTGGATGAGACATTAAAGCAAATTCCTGTAGTTTATGTGGATGTTAAAAGATTCCATGGTACTATTTGAAGAAAAGAACGGAATTCTCCTGATGTTCTAGCCAATATTCCTTCCTAGCCCAACATCATCAAAACATATTAACTGGTCATTCATCTGTGTTTTTTGGAATCTTACTATGCAAATTGGCTGCTGCAATTGCCTACATTCCAACAGTCACTCCACTTAAAAAGTAATTCATTGTATGTGAAGCACTTTGGGGTGTCTTGGCAGAAGTCTTAAGATGCCAAAATACAAGTCTTTCTTTCATGTTTTACTTTCTTTCCTTTGCTTGCCTTTTCAAGACCATGGGGAATTGTGGGTTTATCACGCCACAATGAAACACATGAAGCTACCTGAAGTGGCCACACCATAGCTTAAGATATTAAAGATACTGTTCCAAAAAAATAGTTTCAAGTGGCAGGAGGAATTCCAGGATGTAGCAATAGAATTTGGTAATGAGGTCATGCCCTTATGAATATTTTAATTTAATCTGAATATTAGAGTGCAACTTACACAGGTGTTTGACCTAGTGACTGAATTGCACAGAAATTAGAAATCCACAACAAGGTACATTCTGACTATAACATGGATATTAAAGGGGGATTTGTCAGTCCAGTGGATCAGACATAGGCCTTTCACCTCTGAGACCTGTGTTCAAATCCAGTCCTGGCTGATGGGATGAAAATCTCCTGTCTGCAAGGGTCCCATGTGAAAGCAATCCTAAGCGGTCTCAGCCCACAGCACAACACAGTTCAGTGTTAATTAGCAATGTTACTCACGAAGACGACAACTGGGGTGGGAAGTGGAAAAATGGAGGACAGAAATCAATTTGAACGAACAGTGTGCACTTAAAAACAATTTACTTTTAAATGCTTTAAACAAAATAATAGGAAAGATGTTTTCTTTTCAGTCTGGCAAATTGCTCTGACATTTCAGTATCTATTTAGTGGGCTCCAAGTACGTTCAAAACACACCCATTCTCCTGAGAGAAACAAGGAATAAATCACACAGCTGGCGAGAATGATAACAAAAGTCTCCTCTCTCTCACACGGCACTGATCTCCTGGAGTCTGGAATAAGTTCAAACGCGAGCTGTTTGAAACAATGGATTTCTGTAAATGCATTCAGTTCAATTTACCAGAAGGTTTTATGAGAGCAACTGAAAAGACCGTCAGATTCTTTTTTCAAAGTGAAAGACAATCCTAAGATCAACATTTTCCCATGATTGAGGTACAGCATGGCCTCATTTACAATACTGTACACTTGTATTTGTAGCTGGTTTGAGAAAAAAAACAGTCCCAATGTCGATGGTGCTGAGATTTTATTCTAACAATAAATGGAAGAAAAACAAACACCATCTCTTTGCATATTTGTACCCATGAAGCTAGATTAGTATAAATATCTGATAGACACCTCGTGCCTATTTTTTGTACTGTGAAGACAAACTGCACATGAAATTATCACCCTGCCGTAGAATCCAGCACACAAAGAGTTCGGGGGCGCCAATAGAAATGCAATACCAGATTTTACAAGTGCCTCCCATACACTCGTGTATGTGGATCTGGAGATTGTTCTCAGGCAATATACACAGTAAAGCAATCCTAACAATATAATAAATTAAGATATATAAATATGTTCACAATGTTAAAAAGTTCGAGAAATTGCACTCTACCAACTTATTTCTTCTCTACACAGCACCTTCCTATTATCAACATCCAGCGCTCTATAACAGACCTGCCCAATAAACAATTGCACACCAAATAAAACCTGAAGTGGTTGAAAAAAAAACTTGTATTTTTAAAAGATTCTTCAACAATCTCCAATTTACATTTGAAAGCCACAAAGTTTATCATGAAATTCTAAGATTACACAGCAACATTCAAAGACAAAAAGACAGAAATAAGCCTTGCTGTGCAAGTTTACCCAAAATAGACACTAAAAGTCAAAACCAAACTAATGGCTAAAGGTACGACTGAGTAGTCCCTTCAGGAGACTTCAACATGAATTACACTATTATATAATGCACCTTTAAATTTGGCCACACAAAGCCACGATAACAGTTGCTGAGATGGATAAGCTTGTTTATTTGTGAGGTTCGAAGCTCTTACAACAATTCTTCTGCTAATTCAATCTTGCTTCAGCTGCCAAGATTTCACTTCAATAAACTGAGCCAGATTTTCCCACACAGAACATTCAACGTGACCAGTAAAGGCTCAGTGTCCAACCAACAACATGTTATTGTGTACTGTTACACAGCCCTTGACTCACCGCATGGAAATAGATACACTAACCCCCGCCCCCCCCCCACCCCCACCCCCACCCCAGTCCACCACTATTATGGTACCCATCATACTCAGTTGCAGCTGAAGAAGAGGTGCATATTGTAATTTCAAGGCTTGCAACACAGCTGGGGAGATGCAATAATGTTTAGAAATACCTACCACCTGCATATCAATACTGTACAAATGACTAAATTACATAACCATAAAAAGAATTTCAGGAAGAAAATACTTTGTCATAACCTTTTGAAAATATTTAATATTCCATCTGAAACTCGATCATATTCAAGGTTTAAAAAAAATAGAAGCTTTTATTATAGAACTAACCCTCCTTACTCAAAAATAACTGAGAAAAATACTGTGGGAACATGATAGAGAAAAAAACAGACTGTGTTAGCGCCTCAACAGCAGCTAGTATTGATGCAGGCGCTTTATTCTTAACCACTTCTCTATTCCTACAGATGTCGCAGACTTTCACACAACTCAAGAACATTTTTGGAGCTGATCTCTTTCTGCTTACCACAGCTCATCTTTTAGAAACTGTGACGCAAATGTAAGTTTAAATATGATTTTTTTTAAAGGCAATGGTTATTTTTAGAAACAAAAAATTGTGCGAATGCAGCTGTCAGACATTTTATATCAACAATAGCGTATGGCCCCAAAACCTGGAGTGCTGCACTCAGCTACAGTAACAGGTTAAACATTAAGTGCAGTTCACAGTCCAGCTCCAATCTGTGAGCCTAGATCAAATGTCCCTGTCCCAGCGTACTGCATGTATATATTAAAATTGCTGAGCAGACACAAACAGTCCCTCATTAAACTTAAGGAATGTGGTCCTCTCCTGAAGAATGCAATAGTTCACATTTCAATTGGCTAGTTAAACATTTAAAAAAAATATTTTAGGGTTATTCATTAATCTTCCTCTCCCCTCCCTGACAAGCATTTTCTCTACTTCTGGTCTCTCTGAACCATGCATTTCCTGCAGCTGGCATCTAACTGGCTCCCACATCTTTGTAACCCCACAGCTGTCAGAGAACATGACAGTGATCCATGATTGACTCTCTACAATTTTCACTTCCTCTCTTTAGCCACATGGCCTCCACTCAATGCCTCCCACACCAGAGCTACTGAGATTGGGAATTCAGTTTTGCATCTTACCACTCTGTGCCCTTCATCTCCCTTGACTCAAAAGGAGATGGTGTTAAAGTCATTTTAAGTTGAATATTTATAAACAGCAGACTATATAATTTGAAATATTTAAACAGATGAAACAGATTTAGATTTTTTAAAATAATGATATGCATTTCAAAAGAACTATATTATAGCCCTTTCCTCCCACCCCCACTGAGTGCTGATTTCAGAATTGTACACAGCAAGCAACTGCAGCTCCATCAAGGAACAAAATTCAAAGCTGGCAAACCACTGCTAGAGGGAAAGCCATTCTAGGAAGAACAAGCACATTTTATTATTCAGGGAATCACTGCTATTATAGTTAATTGTGAAGACATAACTCAATACATATAATCAATTCTGGATTCTGCTTGCCGAGTCACCTAATAGTACATGAAACCACTGCACACAATTTCCCGATGAATCTGGGCATCCATTTGTAAATGTTCAAGAGTATCAATATACTTTGAGATGGTGGTGGCATCCCACAGACACCCACTGCTGTAATGTTAACTCTGAGCCATTTAGTAAATGAAAGCCTGAGCACGAACTAGCTGCATGAATAGATGTTTTCTGGGTTTGTGGGAGAGAGGGGGTTCGTAAATGTTTATCCAGCAAGAAGCTGAGCCACACAAAGATGGTCAGGCTAGTGAGGCAGAGACCATTGCATTCTTTATGGGAAAACTGTATAAATATTTGAAGCAGAGGAAGATACGGGGCTATGGGGAGAGAGTGCCAGTGGGATTAGTTTTGGATTGCTCTAATAAAGAGTCGGCACAGATGTGATGGGCCTCCTCCTATGCTGTAAACTTCTAGGGTTCTAAATGAAGGATGACATCTTCAACAACGTATCAGTTAAGTTGTACTGCACTAGTGTTAGCTTAAATCATGCACTCAAGTCTTGGTATGGGGCATGAACTCCAACTTTCTGTCCCAGAGGTGACCGGGCCATTAACCAAGTCGAAGCTTTTTAAAAAATCTTTCTGCATTCAACTTGACTGATTGCTAATGCACTATAAAGGATAATTTAGCACACAGAACAGCCGCACACCATTACATTGAGGAACCACTTTTTTTTATGGCTAGACTATTTAACAACATAAGAAAGCATGAAATGAGAAAACACTATTCAGCCTTTGAAAGCTATTCCCTTGGCAGACCACAACTATTTGCCCAATAAAAACTCTACACTTTACCCAATCCATGTAATCACTTGGGGGGGGGGGGGGGGGGGGGGGAAACAAACCACTGTTAAAGCCTCCACAAAAATTAAGTTGGTGACATTTCTCTCCTGGATATCAATCCAAAGACGCAACCCACATTATTCGAATTGCGTTTCACAGATGACATAATTATAGTCCTGCGATTTATTGTTCTGCATTTTCTACAGGGCACAGAAATCATCATGTTTGCAGACAATTTGATCATCTAGTCCTATAAAGTACGTATCCTTACATAACCTTTATTTCTGTACTACTGCCCTTCAGTTTTCCCATCACAGTCTATATTTAAATAACTGGTTTGCATCTACACTATTCACACCTCGTCATCATTTTAAAGATCTGGGTCGTGTTACCTCTAACCAGCTTTTCATAAATGAAAAACAGCCTAGTCTCTTCATAACTAGGGCTCTGATCAGAAATCATTCCCACCACTTTTCTCTGAACATTCTCCATGCATCAGTGTTCTATTAATAAAAATAGAAAACACTCCCAATGTTAGCCTGTCTTTTCTCTTTACAGACGCTGATGGGCCAGCTGTGCACTTACACCATTTTCTGTCATTGTTTCAAATTTTCAGCATGCCCAATTTTTTTTAAAATTTTTAGCATTTTTTTTTAAAGGTAAGTTACCTAACATTTCACACAATATTCTAACTGATGCCTTACCAGTAAACTACGGCAGGTCATAATAGTCTGTTAATTAATAATGAAATGATCTTTGGATGCAGCCCAGTACTTGATTAGCCATATTTATAGCAGCTTCACACTAATCGGAGACTTTACAATGCATGGTCTGTATTATATTTGGATCTTTTTCCACCTTTGCTAATGGACACCTATTCACTGCGTACCCAAGTTTTGTGTTCCCTGTTTCAATATACACTACCTTACATTTATCAACATTAAAATCTGGAATTCCTCAGGCTATCCATTTATTCAAATCTCCTTAGAACTAAGAACCTGTCTATGTATAGTCTACTCTTCAATTCAAAGTCACTTCATTTGAATTATCTGTTAATTCAATTTTTTTAAGCATTAAATTCCCACTTTGCTGTGTTATTTACTTTGTTTAACTCAATATTATTGGATAGTTCATATTTGTAGTGTAAAACACAACTTTGAAGGAGTAGATTTTATTTCCTAGATTCTAACAGATTAAATAAAGACAAGCACAGAAAATAAAGTTCATCGATAAAAATTCCCATATCTTTATGGGAAAAATAAATTTGGCTAGTAATGACTGTTACCTCAAAAATGAGCATATAAATTATTTTAAGTTGTATTTTTCACTAATTTAGTAACAGTCTGGAAATTTTTGCTGAACCTTATGGTCATTACTTAGCAGCTGAGTTTCTCTTTGCTCCTTGGACGACAATTATCAATGCACCTGAACAAAATGTGACTAACTTTTATCCCCTGGAAGCTTCTGTGCTACAACGGTGCTAGTTCAAATATTTGGGTGCTCTATAGATATTTCCTCTTATTGCCACTCTGATTGATATCTACGATTTTATTTTTTCCTTGCTGTCCAATTATGCTGGTTTTGAGTTCTGCAGCAGAAAACTGCTGTGTGACCATGTCTTACGCATGTCGGAGTTAACATGTGGTTCTCTAACTGAAATTACAGTGCTATGATTGGTTGTTGAAATGAATTTCAGCGTGGGCCAAATCACTCAGGTTCTAATGAAAATACTGGGACTGCAGTAGTCACTGAGGTGGCAAAGGTGGTCAAACTGAACTCAAGGTACAAAAGAATAGGGTGAATTTGTTCTATTGAGCAGGTACAGCGTGTTATTTTGTCAGAAAAATACTCATTAATTGGGAATGTTTAAACTTATGTAAGTTTACACTGGATAGAACAGAAGTAAGCAAATGCATTACCTAGTGTGGTACTGACCCATACAAAGCTGAAAGGATGCAGGCTCAGTCGAGGAATAGTGGGGACATTATGGCCAGCCTCATTACCTCTGGGCTGAGGGGAAGGGCTAAGGTCTCCTGCTCTTGATCAGTTACCCAGCACAATTTCATATGTAGATCGAATGACCAGTGTGATAAAATTAGCAATTCTTGCTGCTATTGATCTCACACCAGAAACACATATGCACAATTTAAAACATTACATAAAGCTCATGATTGCAGTTGTGGGCAACTGGTGATATAAATGAAAAAGATATGGAAACTATCTTAGAGGGAGTGAATATGACTACTTTTGATGATTTAGTTTTAAAGGATTATCTTCTAGAAACTATTCAAGATTATATTCTTAGTAGCAGTATTAATAATATTGCTTGATTTCTTCTTTGAAGGAAGGTAGGGGGAAGAAACATCATGGCCCTAAAGTAGGGAATCAAAGGTTGAATGGGATGGAAGTCCATACAAGGGCTCTGAAAGGAGTGGGCTTGATAGGCTGAATGTTTTTTTCTCACTATGGATTTTCTTATTGGATGACTTACGAGTATAGTAACCAGGAAACCACGACCCTAAATCAAATGGCTGAGTGAGCTGAGCATTATGCAATCTCATTAGCACCATGGATCTGGCAAGCCTACAGGAAGCCAGATGCCTCACACCAGCTGACTAGCAAGTGATTCACTAAATCAGTTGATTGGCTGACACTTAAGATTCCATAGCCCAAAAGATCACAGAAAGATGACTAAGGATATATAACATGAGATACAAAACAAGTGACTTCTGGTCCAAGAGGGAGGTCAGGTGTGCAAATGGGAAGACTGATCGCTGCTAGAAGAGCTGAACATATACGAGGTGGATCAGAGATTTGTCTTGTTTCAAATCTTGAAAGACTGTATTTTTAATACTTCTTTATGGAAGTTTGGTAGCCTGCCAGCTTGAAGCCACTTTAATTTGTGCACCCAGACAAGCAGCTTGTCTGCGGAGTACCAAAATACATATTAACTGTCTCGTGGTGATGCCACTTCAAAGGCAGATGAGTCATTTCAGTCTAATTGGACTGCTTAACAAGTATTAGATGCAGAATTCAGCCAGGTTTTAGAAAGAAAGTTAATATTGATCACCAGGCCACTACTTGGTTACATGGCCTTTACAATTTTCCCATCAGAGGTTCTTGGCCATGATCTGAAATGATGTTGCTTGCCAAGCCATTGGCGAAAGTTATCATTCCCTGCCCTAATCTCTGAAATTCCCTCCCTATGCCTCGCCACCTTTCTCTCCTTCTTTAAGGTGCTCCTTAAAACCTACCTCTTTGACCAAGCTTTTGGTCACCTTTCCTAAGATCTCATGTGGCTTGGTGTTAAATTTTGTCTGATAACACTCCTGTGAAGCACCTTGTGATGTTTTATTATGTTAAAGGTGCTATAATATTGCAAGTTGTTATCGTTATGAGTTGCTTTGTTTCACAAATGTAAACATATCAGGAAAACCTGTCAGGCAGTTTCTGTGCGCCTTTGAAACCTATTATTTAGGAAAATTGGAATGTACAGGACCATAAAAGACCATTTTAGTCCATCTGGCTGGTCCCAGACTTCAAAACAGAATACACTGTTCTCTACGCATATCCCTCAATTAATTTTCTCACCAGTCAATTCCAAACACCACCCTCTGTATGAAATAGTTATATCTGATTTGTCCATTCATCTACCCTCTTCTGAGCTTCCTCCTATACCCACTTGTCGTCATTCTTGAGACCATCGTAAACAGTTTCTTTGGGTTCATGTTGTTGATAACGGTAAAGATCTTAAATACCTCAAAAAGGTCCCTTCTCAGTCTTATCTTCTCTACTATAAAGAAATGTAGCTTCTGTAGTCTCTCCTCGTAGCTCAGATGTCTTATGGCAGGTATCAGACAGATGGCCCATTGCCGCACCTTTTCCAGTGCCTTTTTGTTCTTCCTGTAATACGACAACCAAAACTGCACATAATACTCCAGATGGGAATAAACCAACGCCTTGTATAGGCTCAGTATCAAATCTTACGATTTGTGTTCTATTCTATGTGCTTATTCAATGCAAGATAATATTTGCCTCATGCCGATGCTTTCAGTGACCCTTCCACCGGTTCCCCAAATCATCTTCCTGTGCTGTATCCTATATACCAGCACCATATAGCTTATACTTTTTAATGCTTATTTTCTATCCCTATTCTCATAATTTTGCACTTGTCAAGTGAATTTCATTTGCCATATTTCAGCCCAATTATCTAAACTATCTAGATATCTCTGCACCTGATCAGTCTGCTCTTCGTTGTTTGAAACATCTGCCCCACCTTGGTGTCATTGGAAAATGTTGACACTTTTGTCTTTGTCCCCAATTCCAAATCCTAATTGTGAAAAAGATCTGCAGATACTCCATCGCCTAGCCCTTTATCCTATCCACTTCCCTGGATGCCTGCTCAAGTTTAACCTGACTACGTGCAACTTCAGTGTCCTGCTCGACCCTAACTGAGCTTCTAATCCCACAACCATTCCATCATCAAGATTACCTACTTCCACCTCCAAAACATTGCCTATTCCAGCCCCTTCCTCAACCCCACTGCCGCTGAAACTCTCATCTACTCCAGACTCGACTCTTCCAATGCCCTCTTGAGCTCCAAGTATATTAGCTCCCAACTCATTTAGAACTCCGCCACCCACATCCTATCCTGCAGTATTTACATCAATCACCATAAATGTGCAGCAAATGGAAAGCCAAGTGCTATAGGGTATAGTTTGACATTGGCACGCCTACATCTGGTTTATGATGATCTGCTTACAGAAGGTGGCCACATTCACGACATTTCAGTGCAAAGGGTGTGTCTTTGGCCAAAGGGAACCTAGACTGTCAATTTTGAATGGTTAAACAAAAGGTAGGATTCATAAGGTCATTGGAGTATGATGCAATATTAGGGAACTATTTGAATACAAATATACAGATAGCCTGAGCCAGGCTGGAAATCCAAACCAAGTTGATGCAGAATCAGTATATCTGTCCACAGTGGATGCTATGATTTATGCAAATACACGGGCTTCCCATCCTGAACCAGGTCAGTGGGCTATAGTGTCTGGAGGCAGGCGAACCACTGTTGAGCAACAGGGAAATGTAGAGAGTCATCCCCACCCCCAAAAAAAAATCACTTCACACGCAACTGTCCAGAGAAGCCTGAGAAACATGAGCTGAGTGAAACTGGTAGAGACATGGCACATTGATACTGCATTAGAGATTGTGCTAAGACTAGCAGAAAGCACTGATCCTGAAGTGCAAGCTGAACCAACAGGGTAATTGTATTACAAGGAAAGGTTCAGTTCAACAAAGATGCACAAAGCAACATTGACTAGTCAAAAGCTCACCTCATCCAGCCTTATGTCTCTTAACAATGGATCTGCCCAAGCCGACTGACATCACGTTACATTAATTTACTGCAGGAAGCATCCTCAGGCATTAGACATTATGACAACAAACTTGAACGCAATCATAGAATCATATAGAATCATAGAAGTTACAACATGGAAACAGGCCCTTCGGCCCAACATGTCCATGTCGCCCAGTTTATACCACTAAGCTAGTCCCAATTTCCTGCACTTGGCCCATATCCCTCTATACCCATCTTACCCATGTAACTGTCCAAATGCTTTTTAAAAGACAAAATTGTACCCCCCTCTACTACTGCCTCTGGCAGCTCGTTCCAGACACTCACCACCCTTTGAGTGAAAAAATTGCCCCTCTGGACCCTCACCCCTTAAATCTATGCCCCCTCGTTATAGACTCCCCTACCTTTGGGAAAAGATTTTGACTATCTACCTTATCTATGCCCCTCATTATTTTATAGACTTCTATAAGATCACCCCTTAACCTCCTACTCTCCAGGGAAAAAAGTCCCAGTCTGTCTAACCTCTCCCTATAAGTCAAACCATCAAGTCCCGGTAGCATCCTAGTAAATCTTTTCTGCACTCTTTCTAGTTTAATAATATCCTTTCTATAATAGGGTGACCAGAACTGTACACAGTACTCCAAGTGTGGCCTCACCAATGCCCTGTACAACTTCAACAAGACATCCCAACTCCTGCATTCAATGTTCTGACCAATGAAACCAAGCATGCCGAATGCCTTCTTCACCACCCTATCCACCTGTGACTCCACTTTCAAGGAGCTATGAACCTGTACTCCTAGATCTCTTTGTTCTATAACTCTCCCCAACGCCCTACCATTAACGGAGTAGGTCCTGGCCCGATTCGATCTACCAAAATGCATCACCTCACATTTATCTAAATTAAACTCCATCTGCCATTTATCGGCCCACTGGCCCAATTTATCAAGATCCCGTTGCAATCCTGGATAACCTTCTTCACTGTCCACAATGCCACCAATCTTGGTGTCATCTGCAAACTTACTAACCATGCCTCCTAAATTCTCATCCAAATCATTAATATAAATAACAAATAACAGCAGACCCAGCACCGATCCCTGAGGCACACCGCTGGACACAGGCATCCAGTTTGAAAAACAACCCTCTACAACCACCCTCTGTCTTCTGTCGTCAAGCCAATTTTGTATCCAATTGGCTACCTCACCTTGGATCCCATGAGATTTAACCTTATGTAACAACCTACCATGCGGTACCTTGTCAAAGGCTTTGCTGAAGTCCATGTAGACCACGTCTACTGCACAGCCCTCATCTATCTTCTTGGTTACCCCTTCAAAAAACTCAATCAAATTCGTGAGACATGATTTTCCTCTCACAAAACCATGCTGACTGTTCCTAATTAGTCCCTGCCTCTCCAAATGCCTGTAGATCCTGTCCCTCAGAATACCCTCGAACAACTTACCCACTACAGATGTCAGGCTCACCGGTCTGTAGTTCCCAGGCTTTTCCCTGCCGCCCTTCTTAAACAAAGGCACAACATTTGCTACCCTCCAATCTTCAGGCACCTCACTTTTGCGGTGGATGATTCAAATATCTCTGCTAGGGGACCCGCAATTTCCTCCCTAACCTCCCATAACGTCTTGGGATACATTTCATACAATCAATAGCATAACCCTGACTGACCCTGCATCCTTGTCTGCAAGTCTTACTGAGCTGAGTTGAATCGTCCAATCTAGTAAAAGGTTGAGTATTTGTGGTATTGGCAGCAAAAGGGCCTGCCTCAAGAAACGCATCACATCAGAGTGCTTCTTCCTTCAGGGTTCCTACATGTACTTGTGGGCTCCCATGCTTGGTCAATATGATAATCGGCTGCAAAATCACAACAACTGGCATTTATATAGCACCTTTAACGTAGAAGAATGTCCCAAGGTACTTCACAAAAGTGTAAGGAAAAGAAACGGAGGCCGAGCTAAAGTAGGAGATATTAGGAGGGGTGACCAAAAGTTTGGTCAAAGATGTGGGTTATAAGAAAGGTCATGAAGGAGTAGAGGGAGGCATAGGTTTAGGCAGGGAATTCCAGAGCATGAAGCCTAGGTGGCTGAAGGTACAGCTGTCAATGACAGGGCTTAGGAAGAAGGGATGCACGAGAGGCCCCAGTCAAAGGAATGGAAAGATTGGGGGTATGGGTTGTAGTGCTAGAGAGTGATTACTCTGCTTTCCTGGTTAAAAAAAGTGTGCTGGTTTTTATCAACAACTTCTTTGGTAATTTAATAAATAGTTATCAAATGGGTTTAACAACATGTAGCTTTTACTGTACATTGGTGTGAAATGACCAAAATGCAAAGGAAATTAAACAATGAGGCCAAGAATGTGATATTCACTGACCAACCAAGCTTAGTACTCATAAACCAAATAACTACATAGAAGTATAGCGATAACCAAACAGCCAAGTTAACAAGCAAAATATACAATTCTGATATAAACAATGTCCTGTAATGGTGAAGGTCACTTACAAGATCAGTTGTAAGAACAGAATATATATATATATATATATATATATATATATAAAAATACATTAACAGTACAAGCTTATTTCCAAACTGTAAATTTACATCTTCTGCTCTGGTAATACTGCAATCACCATAACAGAAATGTATAGAACTGCAAAAGACCACTGCGGTCCATCTGGCCAGTCCAAGTGTACAATAACATGACAGCCAAGCCACTCTCACTCAGTCCTCAGCTCTATCTCCCATTGCTCCTGACCAAATATAGAAAGATAAAATTGTATTTAAATTAAAAAATTATGCTGAGGCTGGTGTTATATAACATGTGGGTGGCGTTATGAGCCTGAAACATTGAATAAAATGAAAATTTTTAGAATGCTAATTGACCTTATTGAGAAAAGACAGCCATAAAATGATCTGATGGGTAGAAAATATGCCTTGAAATCTGAAAGTCCTAATGGAATTTGGTTCAACACACTTAGCTAAAAGAGCTCAATACAGATCAGAACTCATCCTTTTGTTGAAGTTTTTCAATAGTCCGACCTTCATACCAATTTCAACCTTGTTCAGTATTACTGTGATACTTGCCCAATTAGAGGGAGAGGTAATCAGTTCTCAGGTTTCCGCTGTTGACTCCCTCTTGAACTAGCTCTCAAGTGTTGTGGAAGAAATACACCGACAGACTAGCTGTTCAATTTTTCTTCCTTCCACTGCAGGACAGTGTCTTACACCTATCGTAGATAGTAAGAAAAAGCTACTGCATCTGGAAAACCAACATGTTACAAGTCCATGGTTTGCTGCACCGCTGCATTACTGGGTCACCCAAATCTAACAGTATTGTCTATCCATGACATCTTTCCATTTATAGTAGAATGAATGTCATAAATCCAAATCAATTAGGGACATTATCTCAGTTCAGGTTTAAAATTGCAGATACACATATACAAACTAGTGAATAAGCTCACTATGACTTTTCCAGATATCACTTGCAACACTTGTACTGACAATGTAGTTATTTGCAATTTACATCTAAATGTGGCTAATTTACCTTATTAAGAAAAAAACAGCCCAACAAATGTTCTGGGGAGCAGACAGTGTGGCTTGAAAACGAAGATCCTATATGAAGTTTGATTCTTTAACACAGCTGAAGACGGCGATCATTTCTTTGCAGGATTCGAATTAACGCTGCAACTTCAATCAATTGCGCCTGTACTTTTCGCCCCACAACTTAGTATCTTTTTTTGTACTCCCTCAGCCTACAACATGTGCAATGAGTCAAGTCCGACTATTGGTGTCTGCAGCTCCAGTGTTCTAAGATACATTTACACAAAGCAGCACACAAAAGACAGTGGAAGAACAGAACTCAGCTGACTTCATGCACCATTCAAACTGTGGTTTAGGATTTCCTCTAAACTGCTTGGCTGCCTCTTATTTTCATCATAAGCAGTCATTGTTCTTGTCTTGTTCAGAGGAACTTTTATTAAAGTCCCACTTGTTTCCCATTAACCTGCAAGGAAAGCAATGTTATAAGAACACCCTGCTTAACAGAGGATTTTTCTCTCGGAAAAATTGAAGTTCTCATAGCAGAATTTCATTATTTCTAAGTTCCAATTTTGATCCTTACATAGTCAATTAGGGTTTAGGGTTTATCATAGAATCATAGAAATTTACGGCACTGAAGGAAGCCATTTGGCCCATCGTGTCTGTGCCGGCCGAAAGAGAGCAATGCAGCCTAATCCCACTTTCCAGCACTTGGTCCGTAGCCTTGTAGGTTATGGCACTTCAAGTGCATGTCCAAGTACTTTTTAAATGCGATGTGGGTTTCTGCCTCTACCACCCTTTCAAGCAGTGAGTTCCAGACTCCTACCACCCTCTGCATGAAAAAATTTCTCCTCAGCTCCCCTCTAATCCTTCTACCAATTACTTTAAACCCCCTGGTTATTGACCTCTCTGCTAAGGGAAATAGGCCCTTCCTATCCACTCTATCTTGGCCTCTCATAATTTTATACACCTCAATTAAATCTCCCCTCACCCTCCTCTGTTCCAAGAAAACAACCCCAGCCTATCCAATCTTTCCTCATGGCTAAAATTCTCCAGTCCTGGCAACATCCTCATAAATCTTCTCTGTACCTTCTCTAGCGCAATCACATCTTTCCTGTAATGTGGTGACCAGATCTGTAAGCAGTACTCAAGCTGTGGCCTAACTAGTGTTTTACACAGTTCTAGCTGTAGTTACTGCTAGTTTAATTACAGATGAGGCTGTTTATATGTTTTCCACCATTTTTAACCTTTTTTCATATTCTGTCCAGTGTAGTATTTTCACCTTTGTCTCACTCACCGTGTTGCTGGTTGTTATCTGTACTCAGATGCTCTGTGTGTCAGGCAGACAGCCCTCTGTGTTCGATCCCCACCAACTCTGGGCACCTTGTACTCTCTCAACGCCATAGGAGCAGTTGCTGGCACTGAAATTTTAGAGACAGAATGAATCAGAAAGCTAAGTGGCTTAACGGTGAAGACAGCAAAGTATTTGGTAAAAGTTTATCTGATCTGTGGGACTCCATAGAAGCCTGTACTCTAGTTATCAGCAACTCTCCCCACTCCACCATTGTGTTCCTTATCCATATTCATTAAGAATGGTTGAAAGTAAGTCCTGCAAAGATTGTTTTTAAAAATGCAATCCTAGAACAATGCAAACTGCAAACCATTCTAAAATACAGTTTAGCTACTACTGGAATTCATCCCCATGTACACGACAGAGCTGGTGTGATACTATATAAACAGAACACAGTGAAAGCTGCCCCTATACTGTAATACCCAGCAAGGTATCTCTGCTTCCTGGCCATCTCAGAATTTATATCAGAAAAATGATTTCTACTTGGGGGAAAGGGAACCCGAAAAAGACAAATGTCAGGATCATACCGCTTAACAGCTTACACTTGATATACAGAGAAGTTTCTGCACCAGTTTCTTTCTGATATCTTCCATTTGAAATGCACAAAGATGTTTTATTGCACATGTCAAACTGACACTTTGGTCTCTCATAACTTCTTATTTATAATATGTAACTAGATTATAAATACCAATGTATAAGTCACACCATTCTAAAATTTTTAAGTTGAACAGCAAACTATCATTTGCAATGGCACAATCGCCACATCCTCCAGTTCGTAAGTCATAAAGTGTGAAGATGCATCTTACCCCCTGGATTTACTGGTAAGTGAAAGTGGTGATGTCCATAAACTGATGGGTTATATGAGCTTTTGTCCTGGATATTTATTCTGATAGTTTAAGAACACAAAAATATAGGAATGAAAAATGGGCCACTCAGTTCATCCATGTTGTTCCATTTTACAGGTATTAATCAAGTTCATTGAAAGTCAGACAATTAAATGGGTCAGCAACAGATTATGCAAATAAGGTGGTGAGGGAAAAAAAAAGTGTTGCCGATTTTCAACTTAAATCTACAAAACCCGATAATCCACCCCATCCAAAAAAAAATTAAATTGATGCATGTAATAATTGATAACATGCATTCTTACAATAAACTTTCATTCTGGTGTGGAAGATCTGCAAAATAAAAGCCAAATCAGCAGAACTCAACTCAGAAACAGAAGTCAAGTTCCAAACCCTGACTCTGCACCATGGCCCCCCCAGAAAATGGAAAGGCAAAAATCTCATGGAAACTCACAATTTAGCACTGTTCCAATGGCTCGAGTTAAAATCTCAGTCTCCGAGCTAAAAGACCAGAAAGGTTCCAGGTTCAGTCCCTAGTCTGTGTTAAGTTAGCTCTCAGCTAGAGCAGCATTAGGGGCACTGAAATTGGTCACAGCACCCCAGGGATAAGGAGGAGAAAATCCACTTGTTATTGCTGCACGTCTAGTAAGAGTCGCCGTGCAACAGGTGAGGACAGGATCTGGCTTTGTTGTGATGGCCTCCAACAATCACCGTCAAGATTTACACACAAATAACAGCTACATGGGCGAGATACCAGAACACAATTGCTGCCTGTGGAATTGTACCCCAATGTGCAAATCAACCCTTTCAGGAGAGGAGGGATAGGGAGAAAATGAAAAAAAGAGCCATTTATGGAAGTAACTGCATTTAATTACCATAAAGCCACAGTGCACCCCTGAATAGTTCTGCAACACTGCAAAGCACAGCATAAGATAATCAGGTATGAGGAAGGTCATTTGGCCTAACTTAATCCATCCAGAAAGACCCTGAAGTCCCAGCAATTTTCCATTCCCTTAACTATATTGTATACTTCTATAAGGCTCTCTGTCAAGTACCTCCTTTCCAGGATGAAATGCCTAAGTTTGTCCCGTCTTTCCTTAAAACTCAAGACCTTTGACACTAGGGATTAGCCTTGTGGCTCTTCTCTGTACTGTCTCCAGTGCTAGAATGTCTTTCTTATGTCTGAGTGACCAGAACTGGACGCAGTACTCGAGGTGTGGTCTGCCCAGAGCACTATACAGTTTCACCACAACATCCTCTGACCATATTCACAGTTTTGGTTGCATAGTTCAACATTCTATTGGCTTTGGTGGTAAAAGCTTCAATATAAAAACTGATTGATCTGCAGCAACTTCCACTGCAGAATAGTGAAGTAACCATTCCAGGAGAGCAATGAGAGAGAGAGCGCAGTCATTTTACTAGAAGTTGTTTAATCCTCTTAATTTAATAATTAGCAGTTTCCAACATTATACAATTAAGAGGGAGGATCACTCTCCGCCCTCTGGCAAGAGCTATGGTCCTCAAGACAGCTCACCTCACTACCAGCCAATTTTTGGCCAGTTTCCCACCACTGGCCCATACCTTGCTGTTATTAGCAAAACATTAGCCTAGATTTTCCAATCAGCATTATTTTAATGCTAGTGGTAGCCCATTTAAAATGAAAGGGGTAGTCGACATTAAAATACTAACAATGGGAAAACCTACACTACAATCAACTAATCACTATCTGCTGAAGGGGAGGGGGTGCAGTAGAGGCAAGTGGAATCTCCTTGGGGGTTGAGATGGCTCCAACACGACACTCCTGCCAATGAAATACTGGAATGGGAGTCCACCAATTCTACTTGGCAATTTGATAAAAGAGCTAGGCAGGTCTGCAGTACTCAAGTGCACCACTGATTAAACAGCCAGCCTGACTCATTCATGGAACCTGGAAGGGTACACCTGTCCTTGAGGTTCGTCTTCTTCCCACTCGGCTCCTGGATATCTTGCAAGCTAGCGGCCTGACAGGCAGGGTAGCTCTGGCTGCATAAGCAGTAGCAACCTTACATGTGCTCTGCGCAGGAAAGCTGGTTAAACTCCAGCAGTATCCCTGCACATACTCAAGGGTGTCCAAGACTCAGATCTTACCAACCAAACTCTCTGGGATTGGATAATTGGGATGCACTTCATATCAGAAAGCAGACCTCATAACTGTGTGGATTTCTCAGTAGCTTGGTTTGAAACTGTTATGTAGGTACTGTTTTTCTGCATATGTCAAGACATCTGGCTGACCAAAAAAAAAATTAAATAATCCCCGCTCTGCGGAAGAATAGCCAACAAGTGGTAGGGAATCCAATACACAACACTGCAGCTGCACCATTCTTATGCTGGTACCTTGTCAGTAAGGTTTATGATCAACTTCATTCTGTTTACACACACTGTGTGTAATGTCAGGGATGCATTTACAATCAGAGGCTGGGCTCTCAATCTTAGAAACATTGACTTTCAGTTGTATGGATAATTTCTAGATCTTGAAGGGAATGAGAAATGGGGATAAATTACGTTGCAAGATTGGCAAACAATGGAGTTAACAATTAGACTTTTAAAAAATCCTAAATCTACAATAGAATTTCAAATTAAATAAATGTTATCACAAAAGATTAAATACAGAAGTACACATCTGTAAAGCTAGTACTTATATTACTCCAGTTTTTCATAACAGTCTAAGATTACATTAGGGCAGGAAGAGATCAGAACTTCATAGACCCCTTCATTTTGAAAATGGACATCCTGCAATAAGAATTTGTTTTTGGGACGGAGTGGGTCAGGGATGCATTATTACACTGTGGCACTTCTCAACCCTCCTGCCCTTCTCACCATCAACCCTTGAGGAAAACAAAAGTACTTATTCCAAGTTGCACGCTATGTGTATCTGTAGAACCCTTTGTTGCATGTTATACTTGTCCCTCCTTCTAGGCTGTTTGCCGATTTATATTACTACATTTGAAAATTATTTACATTTGGTGCCAGTAATTCATGTGCTTGGCAAGTTCATACAATTTTACATCAGCAGAATTACAAATGGACTTACAAAACTGAAAACAAAAACAGAAAAAAATCAGAGGGGAAAAAAAGTATTGCAGTTTTAAATTGGCAGTACTCGTTTATTTTTTTTTAAAAGCCATTAAAGAGAGCCCAACTTAAACTTTGCTCTATGATTTTTCAGCTTTTCAATCCATCTTATTACCTTATTATCTTTTATGGGTTTAACGAAGGAGTTCTTTTCAAGTAGTTCTCCCTTCCCACATCCTCATTTTAAGCTACATTCCCTTGCCCCTCTTCTCCCTCCATAGGTACAACCAAGTTGGTGAGCTGCTCCCAAGCCCCTGCCATTTTTAAGTTGCCTTCTGGGCCGACTCTCACTCTTCCTCAGAATTGCTCCTTTTCATGGGGTAAATGCTCCACCATAAGGATGTAGCTGAAACTGGGGACTCAACACATGGGGAACTATAGCCATGAACCAGCATCCTATCACTCCGGGATACACTTCATTGCTGCTCTGGTAGCATCCATTGCGGCATGCTGTGTTGGATTATATTGTTAAAAGGAAAACTGCTGCTTTTGACTCAGCAGTGCGCTTCATTGGTCTATTAGCTCATTATTCCACGGAGCAGGAGGATACAGATTCGCTCTCACCACTCCTCACACGACGAACTCTACACTTGTGCTAAGCTGTTGTTAAAAGGGAAAGGGCATGTTGCACCAGTCAATTCGCATAGGCCTCCTCCTCGGAGCAGCAACCGTTTGCAGGGTATCAAAAGCAGATTAACCGCCTGCTCTCTGTTGCTACAATGGTGTAGACTGAAGGGACCACGAATGCACAGAGAGAAAAGTAACATCAGGTAAAACTAAAATCAAAATTGTTTATGAACAATCCAGAAAAGTTTTTCAGCAAGTCAAAATCATTAAAAAAAACTTACTGCTAAATTTAATATAATTAAGAACTGTAAACAAAGAAAAAGAACAGGATGGATAGTTGCTACGCCTCAAATGCTTTTAGACCTTGGCTCCCAAGTTTGTCGTCAGATTCAATACAACACACACCTTCTTAGAACAATTGCATGCACAAATCTTGGCAATGGACTGCAATACAATAGGAAGAGTCTAGCAAGCTGATGAGAAGTTTTCAACGGAATTTCCTTTCATATCAGACAGTCGGCTCCAATCTCTACAATTTCTTCAGTGTCTTAATCCCAATACACAGCTAGATTTTGCCTTTCAATGTAGAACCAGAACATTTTTAAAGTTTGTCTGTGAACCTTGCCTTGAACTTATTGTTCTTGGATCTCTTGCGCAATATAGGCACAGTGGCTTCCAAGATGTCTGCAGCCACATCCAAATGGAAAGTTTAGATGAGTTTAAAAATATTTTGCTTTTATAAAAATGTGTTGACCATATATAGTCATGAAAAATACAATATTGATATGCCAGAGCCCTCAGTAGGATTATTTAGCAAATTGGTTCCCATACACAAAAGGAAAAAAAATCACATTTAAGCTAAGATGATTCTTATGTGATGCTCTTCATTCGTCACCTCAAATTGCTGTAACTAGTAACAGACTCTAACTGGTAGTACTTCACCCTACCTCAAAATACACTCCCTTGACACAATGTAATCTCTGAAGGACAAAAGTCTATAACCTAAGTGCACAACTTTGTGCTTTCCTTAATTCAAGTGGACGTATTGTGGAACCGCCATTGCTTGCTGTCATTTTCACAGGAAAAAGCTATGCCAGAGATATTGAGTAACTGCCCAACTTCCTTTTGTTATTTGTATTTCATCTTTTTTGGTGCATGAAAATGCAAAATGTTTCTTTTATTGTTGTATTATCCTCATGTCCGTGCCTATGGTATTGCTCTACCATATGACCAAGACCAAAATGTGAAGAATCCCAATTATTGCACATTTCCATTATCCACCAATCACTGCAGATGACATAGGTCCTACTGTGGCAGGAAAATTTCCCAACCACCATTTTGCTTTACTACGATTGCAACATTACACAGCACCTTTTTCCCCCATTTGTATATCCACTGATAAAGAGCACACAATAATTAAAATATGCTGCAAACATCGTATATGGGTCCACAACAGCAATAACTGCAACAAGAAAAGCTCATCAGCATTTCAAAGCAGAAAAACAATCACACAGTAAGCGGAGTGGCTTCAGTGGCCACAGGGACTAATGACAGGTGGGAGGCACAGCAAGGTTATCATTACTACTGCAAGGTTAGGGTGCAACAAGAGTATGAAAATGGACTTACCCTTTTCAGTTTCTGTATTTATTTGTAAAGGACTTTAATTTCCTTTAAATAAAAATACAAAAGTGTGAAAAATTGACAACACTTAATTTTCTCTAAGACTATCACATTGCTTTTTGACAAATAACAGTGAATCAAAAATGCCATGACCTAGTAATTCAAGTTATAGCTTGAGGACTCCCAAGTTTGAACCCAGCCTCCAGATGAGTGAATTTGCCTGCACTACAACCCCATGCCAGACAACAGTCAATGACCACAAGCCAGCCAACTACAACCAACATCCCAGAGCCAGTCCACTGTCATCAATGCCCTGGTCACCAGACTATAAACACTGGCTCCCCAGCTGTCAGCTCATGATCATGAGCTCCTTCAATTCTCAGTTGAGTTACTAGATAGCTTCTTGATGATGAATTATCTGCCAACATGGAGATGAACATTCCAGCCTTGCTAAAGACGCTCTTGTCTGTGGAGACGTTCACAGCCCAGCCTAGCCCATCCACGTTCCAGTTCAAGAAATAAAGTGTGCTGGTGGGTAATAGCAATGGAGGATGGCAACCCATCGCTGAATGACAGACTGACTTGGAATTAACTGGAAGATTGATTGATCATGCGAGCAAATATAATTGAGCTTGATCTTGTACTCACCACATGTCCATAGGCACAAGCATTTACAACGGGGGTTGTTGGACAGCAATGAGCAGTGGGAACCCTGGCCATTTTCTACTCCCTAGCCGGGGATATTGAAAAGTAACACGTACACTGCCATCTAACTGTGACTAAGTAACTCAGTACAGACTATGGGATCACCACATCAGATAGTACGGTTACCTACTGTGTCTTTCTGTTGCCAGACTTTAAACTTTCCAAATTCTGAACAACTACCATCTCTGAGTACATGATAATTTGACTAAAATAATAAAAGTACAATAATTATCAGCTTGTAAAAACCTAATGAATTCAGATTCCCATTTCAGATGCCCCAACCATGACAGACTCAACGCCATCCCACAGACATTGATACCCACACACTAGCCTCTAATTTCCACAATCCTATGCCAGCCCAAAGTCATCAACAACCCAGAGCCTGCCAACTACAACCAATACCTCAAATCCAGTCCACAGTCACCAATGCCCTGGTCACAGACTACAGACACGGACTCCCCAGCTTCACCTCATGAACATCAGCTCCTTGGTTGTTAGTCGAATAAGCAAAGTCCCAGCTGCTGGCTATCGATGACTCAGCTAACAGTCCGCTGCCACTAGAGACCCAGTTGCAGTCCAGTGCCTCCTGCAGCACCACCTGCCAGCCCACCACCACAGGTGGGACCAGCTGCCAGCCCACAGCCACCAGAGCCCCAGTTGACAGCCTGCTGCCAATGGCGGTCCCGCCCCTGCCAGCCCGCCGCTGCCAGCGATGGTCCCGCCCCTGCCAGCCCGCCGCTGCCAGCGATGGTCCCGCCCCTGCCAGCCCGCCGCTGCCAGCGATGGACCCGCCCCTGCCAGCCCGCCGCTGCCAGCGATGGACCCGCCCCTGCCAGCCCGCCGCTGCCAGCGATGGACCCGCCCCTGCCAGCCCGCCGCCGCGGGGGCAGTCCCGCCCCTGCCAGCCCGCCGCCGCGGGGGCAGTCCCGCCCCTGCCAGCCCGCCGCCGCGGGGGCAGTCCCGCCCCTGCCAGCCCGCCGCCGCGGGGGCAGTCCCGCCCCTGCCAGCCCGCCGCCGCGGGGGCAGTCCCGCCCCTGCCAGCCCGCCGCCGCGGGGGCAGTCCCGCCCCTGCCAGCCCGCCGCCGCGGGGGCAGTCCCGCCCCTGCCAGCCCGCCGCCGCGGGGGCAGTCCCGCCCCTGCCAGCCCGCCGCCGCGGGGGCAGTCCCGCCCCTGCCAG
This sequence comes from Heptranchias perlo, assembly GCF_035084215.1. Classification (NCBI taxonomy): domain Eukaryota; kingdom Metazoa; phylum Chordata; class Chondrichthyes; order Hexanchiformes; family Hexanchidae; genus Heptranchias; species Heptranchias perlo. Next base: position 27,607,333 of record NC_090355.1, read on the forward strand.
CCCGCCGCCGCGGGGGCAGTCCCGCCCCTGCCAGCCCGCCGCCGCGGGGGCAGTCCCGCCCCTGCCAGCCCGCCGCCGCGGGGGCAGTCCCGCCCCTGCCAGCCCGCCGCCGCGGGGGCAGTCCCGCCCCTGCCAGCCCGCCGCCGCGGGGGCAGTCCCGCCCCTGCCAGCCCGCCGCCGCGGGGGCAGTCCCGCCCCTGCCAGCCCGCCGCCGCGGGGGCAGTCCCGCCCCTGCCAGCCCGCCGCCGCGGGGGCAGTCCCGCCCCTGCCAGCCCACCGCCACGGGGGCAGTCCCGCCCCTGCCAGCCCAATGCCACCAGAGCCCCAGCCAAGGAGCGAGGTGTAAAACCCAAGTTAGTGCCGGTAACACTGGCCGCTCAGAGAGAGCAGGTTATGAAGCTGATCATTGACTGAAACACACATAGACACCGCACAGTCCAAGCTCACCTCCCGGGCACCAGCAGCCGGCCCCACACTCCCTCCCCGGGACGGCCCTGGGCTTCTTTACTTGTTAGCTCCTTTCTTGGGGGTTTTTTTTTTGTGTTTTTTTTTCCCCCCCGCCCCCAAACAAACACATTTCCCCCCCCACCCCGCCGGAAGTGGCGCCACACGCAGGCCGGAAAACGCGCAACGTTTCCCTCCCGGCTCCGAATTTGCGTGCAACTTTGACAGAATGGAAAAATTTTGCGCCGATACTTGGACAAAGTAAATAAATAAAGTCGGACCGATAAGCCAGTTTACCAAATGAAAAAATACCTGAACGTTCAAGAAACCGGCAGAGCCGACGCCATATTTTCGTCTTTGGATGAAACGGTGCTCCTCCTGTCAGGGTCCGGCGTGGCGCGCGGGGCGGCAAAGGATCCGCCCCGTTTGTTTATCCCACCGGTGGAGGGCCCGCCCTTGAAAGCGGCGTCACACTGCGGCTTCCCACCGAGTTAACCACGGCTGGTCCTGGAGTGTGAGTAAGTGAGGAATAAATCGCAAGAAAACGCTGGAAAATACTCAAGCGGCTGAAAGACAAGTGGACGGCTTGAAGGGCGACGCTGGGTGAGAAGATTCTCGATGCCAGACCCAGTGTTATGTCCACAGTTTGGTTTCTTTTCAAGGTTTTGCCCTAAGTGTCTTGACTTTTACATTTTATTTTTCGATTGCTGAGGTTGGAAGTTATATCACTCGCAACAGGGGAGACCAGAGGAGTAACATTTGTGATCAGGTTACAAAAAAAGCCCATTCAAACATCCATCGTGCTTGAGCTGCGTTGATTGATTAACATTTTTAATCAATCCTTTAATTTAAGGAGGTCATTCACGCAACTATTGTAGCGTTGGTGAGAAGTGGTTTTGCTTCGCACCAATTGCTGCAGTTGTAGTCTAAATGCAATCCGAATTCAAAGTTGGGCACTGACCTCACACCCAAGCAAAGCCGAGTTAGACTCCCTGGAATAGAGGGTGAGAAGGTTGGTTCTCAAACAAGCGTACTGAGCTTGAATAAAGGAGACTATGATGGTATGAGGGCGGAATTGATTAAAGTGGACTGGGAAAATAGATTAAGGGGTAAGACGGTACATGAGCAGTGGTGTTCATTTAAGGAGTTATTTTACAACTTTCAAAACAAATATATTCCACTGAGGAAAAAAGGGTGTAAAAGAAATGACAGCCATCCGTGGCTAAGTAAAGAAATTAAGGATAATATCCGACTAAAAACAAGGACATCTATGGTAGCCAAACTTAGTGGGAGGATAGAAGATTGGGAAGTCTTCAAAAGACAGCAAAAAGTAACTAAAGGATTGATTTAAGAAAGGGAAGATAGATTATGAAAATAAATTAGCAAAAAATATAAAAACAGATAGCAAGAGTTTCTATCATTATATAAAAAGAAAAAGGGTGGCTAAGGCAAACGTAGGTCCCTTAGAGAATGAGACCGGGAAATGAATGGTGGGAAACATGGAAATGGCAAAAATGCTGAACAAATATTTTGTTTCAGTCTTTACGGTAGAGGACACTAAGAATATCCCAACACTGGACAAAGAGGGGGCTCTGGGGGGGAGGAGCTAAATACGATTAAAATCACTAAGGAATTGGTACTTAGTAAATTAATGGGACTCAAGGCGGATAAATCCCCTGGACCTGATGGCTTACACCCTAGGGTCTTGAGGGAAGAGGCAGTGGGGATTGTGGATGCTTTGGTAATAATTTTCCAAAATTCTCTGGACTCGGCAAAGGTCCCGGCAGATTGGAAAACTGCTAATGTAACACCCTTATTTAAAAAGCCATGATGTGGAGATGCCGGTGATGGACTGGGGTGGACAAATGTAAGGAATCTTACAACACCAGGTTATAGTCCAACAGTTTTATTTTAAAATCACAAGCTTTCGGAGATTATCCCCTTCGTCAGGTGAATGAGTGAAAGGTTCTCAAATCGCATATCTTATATTAGGCTGGGACACCATCACACCAATCAAAAGGTGTCATTGGTGTTCAAACAGGCCAGTCACGGAGAACAGTACGTCCCAGGACACTGAATATACATTGTGTCAATTACACAGACAGAGAGAAAGAGACCCAAATGACAGAGAGAGTATTAAAAACAGATAACTTTTTTTTCCCCTTTTGCTGGTGGAGTTACGTGTAGCGTGACATGAACCCAAGATCCCGGTTGAGGCCGTCCTCATGGGTGTGGAACTTGGCTATCAACTTCTGCTCGACGATTTTGCGTTGTCGTGTGTCTCGAAGGCCGCCTTGGAGAACGCTTACCCGAAGATCGGTGGCTGAATGTCCTTGACTGCTAAAGTGTTCCCCGACTGGGAGGGAACCCTCCTGTCTGGTGATTGTTGCGCGGTGTCCGTTCATCCGTTGTCGCAGTGTCTGCATGGTCTCGCCAACGTACCATGCTCCGGGGCATCCTTTCCTGCAACGTATGAGGTAGACAACGTTGGCCGAGTCACAGGGGTATGAACCATGTACCTGGTGGGTGGTGTCCTCTCGTGTGATGGTGGTATCCGTGTCGATGATCTGGCATGTCTTGCAGAGGTTGCCGTGGCAGGGTTGTGTGGTGGCGTGGACGCTGTTCTCCTGAAAGCTGGGTAATTTGCTGTGAACGATGGTCTGTTTGAGGTTGGGTGGCTGTTTGAAGGCGAGTAGTGGAGGCGTGGGGATGGCCTTAGCGAGGTGTTCGTTGTCATCGATGACACGTTGAAGGCTGCGGAGAACATGGTGTAGTTTCTCCGCTCCGGGGAAGTACTGGACGACGAAGGGTACTCTGTTGGTTGCGTCCCGTGTTTGTCTTCTGAGGAGGTCTACGCGATTCTTCGCTGTGGCCCGTCGGAACTGTCAATCGACAAGTCGAGCGTCATATCCCGTTCTTAACAGGGCGTCTTTCAGCGTCTGTAGGTGTCCATCGCGTTCCTCCTCGTCTGAGCAGATCCTGTGTATTCGTAGGGCCTGTCCATAGGGGATGGCCTCTTTGACGTGGTTGGGTTGGAAGCTGGAAAATTGGAGCATCGTGAGGTTGTCCGTGGGCTTGTGGTAGAGTGAGGTGCTGAGGTGCCAGTCTTTGATGGAGATTTGTGTGTCCAAGAAAGAAACCGATTCTGAGGAGTAGTCCATGGTGAGTTTGATGGTGGGATGGAACTTGTTGATGTTATCGTGTAGTCTCTTCAGTGATTCTTCGCCGTGGGTCCATAGGAAGAAAATGTCGTCGATGTATCTGGTGTATAGCGTTGGTTGGAGGTCCTGTGCAGTGAAGAAGTTGTGCTCGAACTTGTGCATGAAAATGTTGGCGTATTGGGGTGCGAATTTGGTCCCTATGGCTGTTCTGTGTGTTTGGGTAAAGAACTGGTTATCGAAGGTGAAGACATTGTGATCCAGGATGAAGCGGATGAGTTGTAGGATGGCGTCTGGAGATTGGACCAGTTCCTGGACCAGTTGAACCAGGAACACTTCTCACCACGATGGACGTCTCGGCACTCTACACCAGTATCCCCCACGACGATGGCATCCCTGCAACAGCCTCCGTACTCAACACCAACAACAGCCAATCTCCAGACGCCATCCTACAACTCATCTGCTTCATCCTGGATCACAATGTCTTCACCTTCGATAACCAGTTCTTTACCCAAACACACAGAACAGCCATAGGGACCAAATTCGCACCCCAATACGCCAACATTTTCATGCACAAGTTCGAGCACAACTTCTTCACTGCACAGGACCTCCAACCAACGCTATACACCAGATACATCGACGACATTTTCTTCCTATGGACCCACGGCGAAGAATCACTGAAGAGACTACACGATAACATCAACAAGTTCCATCCCACCATCAAACTCACCATGGACTACTCCTCAGAATCGGTTTCTTTCTTGGACACACAAATCTCCATCAAAGACGGGCACCTCAGCACCTCACTCTACCGCAAGCCCACGGACAACCTCACGATGCTCCACTTTTCCAGCTTCCACTCCAACCACGTCAAAGAGGCCATCCCCTATGGAGAGGCCCTGCGAATACACAGGATCTGCTCAGACGAGGAGGAACGCGATGGACACCTACAGACGCTGAAAGACGCCCTCGTAAGAATGGGATATGACGCTCGACTTGTCCGTTTTTAATTCTCTCTCTCTCTCTTTCTTTCTCTCTCTCTCTCACTGCCATTTGGGTCTCTTTCTCTCTGTCTGTGTAATTGACACAATGTATATTCAGTGTACTGGGACGTACTGTTCTCCGTGACTGGCCTGTTTGAACACCAACGACACCTTTTTGATTGGTGTGATGGTGTCCCAGCCTTATAAGATATGCGATTTGAGAACCTTTCACTCATTCACCTGACGAAGGGGATAATCTCCGAAAGCTTGTGATTTTAAAATAAAATTGTTGGACTATAACCTGGTGTTGTCAGATTCCTTACATTTATTTAAAAAGGTTCGTAGACAGAAGGCTGGAAATTATAGACTAGTTAGCCTAACATCTGTGGTGGGTAAAATTTTGGAGTCTATTATTAAGGAGACAGTAGCAGAACATTTGGACAAACATAATTTAATAGGACAAAGTCAGCATGGGTTTACGAAGGGGAAGTCATGTCTGACAAATTTGCTTGAGTTCTTTGAGGACATAACGTACAGGGTGGATAAAGGGGAACCAGTGGACGTAGTGTATTTAGACTTCCAGAAGGCATTCGACAAGGTGCCACGTAAAAGATTATTGCTCAAGATAAAGAATCACTGGATTGGGGGTAATATTCTGGCATAGGTGGAGGATTGGTTATCTAACAGGAAGCAGAGAGTTGGGATAAATGGTTCATTCTCGGATTGGCAACCAGTGGCCAGTGGTGTTCCGCAGGGGTCGGTGCTGGGTCCCCAACTCTTTACAATCTATATTAACGATTTGGAGGAGGGGCCGAGTGCAACATGTCGAAGTTTGCAGATGATACAAAGATGGGAGGGAAAGTAGAGAGTGAGGAGGACATAAAAAACCTGCAGGGGGATATAGACAGGCTGGGTGAGTGGGCGGAGATTTGGCAGATGCAATACAATATTGGAAAATGTGAGGTTATGCACTTTGGCAGGAAAAACCAGAGAGCAAGTTATTTTCTTGATGGCAAGAGACTGGAAAGTACTGCAGTACAAAGGGATCTGGGGGTCCTAGTGCAAGAAAATCAAAAAGTTAGTATGCAGGTGCAGCAGGTGATCAAGAAGGCCAACGGAATGTTGGCGTTTATCGCTAGGGGGATAGAATATAAAAACGGAGGTATTGCTGCAGTTATATAAGGTATTGGTGAGACCGCACCTGGAATACTGCATACAGTTTTGGTCTCCATACTTAAGAAAAGACATACTTGCTCTCGAGGCAGTACAAAGAAGGTTCACGCGGTTAATCCCAGGGATGAGGGGGCGGACATATGAGGAGAGGTTGAGTAGATTGGGACTCTACTCATTGGAGTTCGGAAGAATGAGAGGCGATCTTATTGAAACATATAAGCTTGTGAAGGGGCTTGATCGGGTGGATGCGGTGAGGATGTTCCAAAGGTTGGGTGAAACTAGAACTAGGGGGCATAATCTTAGAATAAGGGGCTGCTCCTTCAAAACTGAGATGAGGGGAAACTTCTTCATTCAGAGGGTGGTAGGTCTGTGGAATTTGCTGCCCCAGGAAGCTGTGGAAGCTACATCATTGAATAAATTCAAAGCAGAAATAGACAGTTTCCTAGAAGTGAAGGGAATTAGGGGTTACGGGGAGCGGGCAGGAAAGTGGACATGAATTTAGATTTGAGGTTAGGATCAGATCAGCCATGATCTTATTAAATGGCGGAACAGGCTCGAAGGGCCGATTGGCCTACTCCTGCTCCTGTTTCTTATGTTCTTATGAATAGGTAGTCCTGTTTTTCTTCAACTTCAAAGGCATTTTGGACCTGGACGCGTGACTTACATGCCCATAGATTTGGCATCGACGTGAACTGTACTGATTTGCACTGCTGCTAAATTTGTAATGCAAAAATGCATTGTGCAAAAAAAAATTTGAATGATTTCATACTTGAAATGAGTAACATTTCATCAAACATGAACCAAGAGCAGATTTATTTCTAATAAAGCACTTCAATGCACAAATATAAATTTAGAAATATATACATTCATTTGCAGATGCGTTTACAAAAAGCACATGCGTAGCTTTTCATAAACTTACTATTTGTAGGATAGCATTTTACAGAGTCATTCAGTTCCAGTATATGAAAGAGAATCAATATAAACATGAGAGTTTAGACAAAGAAATCCTGCTGAAGACAGTAACACCTGAGTTTTTATTTTCCCTAATTGAAGGAAGATGATGTAGTATCAGTAGGAAGGCATATAAAAGAAGTGCAATTAAATTAAGACACAGTTGCCAATGGTGAGAAGAAGGGAGTGGGGGTTGCATGAGGCCAGAGTTGGAGGAATGCAGAGTTCCCGAAGGGCTGTAGGAGATTACAGAGATTGGGGACGAGGCCGTGAAGGGATTTAGACATGAGGATGAGAATTTTCAATTGGAGGCGTTGCGAGACCGGGAGTCAATATAGGTCAGCTAGCACACGGGTGATGGGCAAGCGGGACTTGGTGCGGGTTAGGAGACGGGCAGTAGAGTTTTGGATGAGCTGAAATTTATGCAGGGTTGAGGATGGGTGGCCAGCCAGTAAAACATTGTCATCTCCAGAGCTGACTATTCCAAAGTTGACTATTCCAAAGGCATGGATGAGGGTTTCAGCAAACGATGGGCTCAGCCAGAGGCAGAGATGGGCAGTGATATGGAGGTGTAAGTAAGCGGCCTTTGTGATGGAGAGGATATGGGGTCAGAAGCTCAACTCGGTCAAATAGGACGCTGAAGGTGCAAACAGCTTCAGCCTTTGACAGTAGATAAAGGGGAGTAAGGAGGGTGGAATCAGTGGCGAGGGAACATTTTGTGGGGTGGGGAGAGGCAAGAAGACGATGGCTATTTCTTCCTGAAGAATAATGATTTACTCACCAGTTTTCTCTCAACATTTCCTGAAGGCGTTCTCCCTTTTCTGGAGTATAGTTTAACGAGCATCAGATGCCCTGTTGTACCTTATCCGAGTGGCCATTATTCGTGCATGAAGCTTAACTGTGAGTGCTGACAGTGTGGGGGGCACTCACTTAAAAGCTGTCTTTTGATAGCTATTAAACTATTCCAGAGATATTCAGTATTATGCAAAATAATTGGCTAGAAATTTAGGGAGGCTCTTTTTGCTAAATAAAATGAAAAGTATTGTAATTAATTCCCTGCTATTTACCATTATTGTAAAACCACATTTATCTAAAAATATTTCTATGACAACAACAACTTGCATTTATATAGTGCCTTTAATGTAGTAAAACATCCCAAGGTGCTTCATAGGTGTGTTATCAGACAAAATTTGGAAGATATAATATATATATATATATATATATATATATATACACACTGCTGTTCAGTATATACTTAACCCAAATCTATGCAAAGTTATGAAAATCACTGTTTCAGAGCATGTTGTAACAGAAACATTGTACCAAGATTCATATTTTGTGTTATTGTTCATGGTATATTAAAAGGGAAGTGTTTTCTGCTGAATATATCAATAATTATAAGGCTATTCAGTATTTCATACTTTCATTTTTAGCAGATGATGGTCAGAAGATCGAGTGGATTTTAACAGTCTTTATATGTACAGGTTCCTAGTTACAGAGGAGATAGCTGATATGCTTAGGAGACCAACCCAAACAATCATTAGAAATAACAGCTTGATCAACAATATTTTGCACATGAAAAAGGTGAATAGTTTTCTTTCTGCAATTACTTAGCTATGAAAAGTCGAGTAGCAGTAAAGGAAGGAAGATGTCTCTAGAAATGTCTTGAAGTGTTTCATGTATAAGTGAGGTGACTAATGTAGGAAAACACGGCAGCCATTTTGCACACAGCAGCATCCCATATCCAAAGGATGACATCCTTGATGATGAAGCATTCCTTCAGTAGTGCAGTGCATTGAGTCTAAATTATGTACGCAACTTCTAGAGTTGGGCTTTGCCTTCTAAGTGCTGTATTGAAAACTTATATGACTGTTCAGAAATTGTTTGTATTATCTTTGCTCAAAAAATATTCAAGTTAAAGGCTACCTTTGGGGAAAAAAAGGAGTATTTTAAGTGTTAATTCAGTGATCAGCATTCCAGACAGAAATAAAAAAAACACAATACTGGAAATACTCAGGAGGTCAGTTAGCATCTGTAAAGAGAAAAGCCAGGTTATGATGTTTTGGGTGCGTATCCTTCGTCAGACAGGGTATGATGTTTTGGGTGTGTACCCTTCAGTCTGATAACAACTGTACTGATCAGGCTGATTGATGAGTTGTTTGAGGTCATTCATGATAACAGTCATTTCTGCCAGTCTGATCAGTAGAAGAGAAGAGGAGGAACCACTGTTGATAGTGAAGATTGAGGACACTGAAAATCATGATTTTTCATCAGAGGAGAATTCAGAGATGAGAAGTTCAGTTTTGTTTGACAAAGTTGAAAAGTTCTAGAGCGTTAAGGTTAGTGGAGTGGTAGAGACAATTGATGAATTTAGTGATGAGTGGTTGAAGTCAGGTGACTCAAGAAAGCCAAAGTGTACAGCAGGGATATTAGAGCAAATGTAAGCATGATACCTTCTGCAAGGTTAGAATGGCATAGAGTAACAAGAACTAGCATTTATATTGTGCCTTTAGTGAAGAAAAATGACCCAAGGCACATCAGGGTGAAGTGTGCATTGTTCCCTGTTGTCAGCCAAAAATTCCCTGGCAGACTACTTCCATTCCCCTTTTTGCCAGGTGATGCTCCCTGTTTCTTAGCTTTACCTGGCTTTGTAATGCCCACTACCCATTCTCCTCCACTTTTCATTTCATTATATCTTCATTGCTAGCTCACTGATGCTTTTTCTGACTAGGTGCCAGCTTGGCTCAATGGTAGCACTCTCGCATCAGAGTCAAAAGGTTTCTGGTTCAAGCCTCACTGCATAACTTGAGCACACTATCTAGGCTGACACTTCATTGTAATACTGAGAGAGTGCTGCATTGTCAGAGGTGCCATCTTTTCGATGAGACATTAAACTGAGATCCCATCTGCCAATTCAGGTGGATGTAAAATACCCTATGGCACTAGTCAGAAAAAAGCAGGGTCCTGGCCAACATTTATCCCTCAATCAACACCACCAGAACAGATTAACCAATTACTTGTCTCATTGCTGTTTATGGGACGTTTCTTGTGCAAATTGGCTACAGTGATTGTCTACATAACAATAGTGACAGTGATGTGGCGATGCCGGTGATGGACTGGGGTGGACAAATGTAAGGAATCTTACAAAACCAGGTTATAGTCCAACAGTTTTATTTGAAAATCACAAGCTTTCGGAGGCTTTCTCCTTAGTCAGGTGAGTGTGGGATTCCACGAAAGGTACCGCATATATAGTCAGAGAACAATGCCTGGTGATATACAGGTAATCTTTCCAACTGCCTGTTGTCAAAGCAATCAAAGGAGTCGAATAGTGTTCAGACAGAGAGACATCACATACAGGACTACTGAATATACAAACTGTCAGAACCCAAAGACAGACAGACAGACAGACAGAATGATCAGTTGTATTAAAAACAGATAACTTTTTTTCGCTGGTGGGGTTATGTGTAGCGTGACATGAACCCAAGATCCCGGTTGAGGCCGTCCTCATGGGTGCGGAACTTGGCTATCAATTTCTGCTCGACGATTTTGCGTTGTCATGTGTCTCGAAGGCTGCCTTGGAGAACGCTTACCCGAAGATCGGTGGCTGAATGTCCTCGACTGCTGAAGTGTTCCCCGACTGGGAGGGAACCCTCCCGTCTGGCGATTGTTGCGCGGTGTCCGTTCATCCGTTGTCGCAGTGTCTCTCCAATGTACCATGCTCCGGGGCATCCTTTCCTGCAACGTATGAGGTAGACAACGTTGGCCGAGTCACAGGAGTATGAACCATGTACCTGGTGGGTGGTGTCCTTTCGTGTGATGGTGGTATCTGTGTCGATGATCTGGCATGTCTTGCAGAGGTTGTGTGGACGCTGTTCTCCTGAAAGCTGGGTAATTTGCTGCGAACGATGGTCTGTTTGAGATTGGGTGGCTGTTTGAAAGCGAGTAGTGGAGGCGTGGGGATGGCCTTAGCGAGGTGTTCGTAGTCATCGATGACGTTGAAGGCTGCAGAGAACATGGTGTAGTTTCTCCGCTCCGGGGAAGTACTGGACAACGAAGGGTACTCTGTTGGTTGCAGCCCGTGTTTGTCTTCTGAGGTGGTCTATGCGATTTTTCGCTGTGGCCCGTCAGAACTGTCGATCGACGAGTCGAGCACCATATCCCGTTCTTACAAGGGCGTCTTTCAGCGTCAGTTGGTGTCCATTGCGTTCCTCCTCATCTAAGCAGATTCTGTGTATTCGCAGGGCCTGTCCATAGGGGATGGCCTGTTTGACGTGGTTAGGGTGGAAGCTGGAAAAGTGGAGCATCGTGAGGTTGTCCGTGGGCTTGCGGTAGAGTGAGGTGCTGAGGTGTCCGTCTTTGATGGAGATTCGTGTGTCCAAGAAAGAAACCGATTCTGAGGAGTAGTACATGGTGAGTTTGATGGTGGGATGGAACTTGTTGATGTTATTGTGTAGTCTCTTCAGTGATTCTTTGCCGTGGGTCCATAGGAAGAAAATGTCATCGATGTATCTGGTGTATAGCGTTGGTTGGAGGTCCTGTGCAGTGAAGAAGTCGTGCTCGAACTTGTGCATGAAAATGTTGGCGTATTGGGGTGCGAATTTGGTCCCCATGGCTGTTCCGTGTGTTTGGGTAAAGAACTGGTTATCGAAGGTGAAGACATTGTGATCCAGGATGAAGCGGATGAGTTGTAGGATGGCGTCTGGAGATTGGCTGTTATTGGTGTTGAGTACTGAGGCTGTTGCAGCGATGCCGTCATCGTGGGGGATACTGGTGTAGAGTGCCGAGACGTCCATCATGGTGAGAAGTGTTCCTGGTTCAACTGGTCCGTGGGTGCTGAGTTTTTGTAGGAAGTCTGTAGTGTCGCGACAGAAGCTGGGGGTTTCCTGTACGATGGGTTTCAGGATGCTCTCGACGTATCCAGAGAGGTTCTCACACAGGGTTCCGTTGCCTGATACGATAGGACGTCCGGGTGTGTTGGCTTTGTGTATCTTTGGGAGGCAGTAGAAGTCTCCCACGCGGGGAGTACGTGGGATGAGAGCACGTAGGATGCTTTGAAGGTCTGGGTCGAAGGTCTTGATCAGTTTGTTGAGCTTGGTGGGTGTGTTCTTTGGTCGGATCTGCGGGTAACCGTCTGTAGTGTTCCTGGTTGTCCAGTTGTCGGTATGCTTCTTTGCAATAGTCCGTTCTGTTCTGTATGACGATGGCTCCTCCTTTGTCCGCTGGTTTGATGACGATGTTGCGGTTGGTCTTGAGAACGTCGATTGCGTTGTGCTCGAGTGACATTCTGGACTGTCTTGTGAGTGCGGCTGATGAATCTGGCATTGACGCATCTCCTGACCATGAAGAAACCGAAGAAGAGTCAAACTGGACTCCTCTGGAGGGTCGCTGCCCTAAGCTTGACATGTATGCTCAAGCTGTCAGGAGATGCGTCAACGCCAGATTCATCAGCCGCACTCAAGACAGTCCAGAATGTCACCCGAGCACAACGCAATGCCATCGACACAGGCTGCGGAGAAACTACGCCATGTTCTCCGCAGCCTTCAACGTCATCGATGATGACGAACACCTCGCTAATGCCATCCCCACGCCTCCACTACTCGCCTTCAAACAGCCACCCAACCTCAAACAGACCATCGTTCACAGCAAATCACCCAGCTTTCAGGAGAACAGCGTCCACGACACCACACAACCCTGCCACGGCAACCTCTGCAAGACATGCCGGATCATCGACACGGATACCACCATCACACGAGAGGACACCACCCACCAGGTAAATGGTTCATACTCCTGTGACTCGGCCAACGTTGTCTACTTCATACGTTGCAGGAAAGTATGCCCCGGAGCATGGTACATTGGCGAGACCATGCAGACACTGCGACAACGGATGAACGGACACCGCGCAACAATCGCCAGACAGGAGGGTTCCCTCCCAGTCAGGGAACACTTCAGCAGTCAAGGACGTTCAGCCACCGATCTTCGTGTAAGCGTTCTCCAAGGCGGCCTTCGAGACACACGACAACGCAAAATCGTCGAGCAGAAATTGATAGCCAAGTTCCGCACCCCTGACTGGGAGGGAACCCTCCTGTCTGGCGATTGTTGCGCGGTGTCCGTTCATCCGTTGTCGCAGTGTCTGCATGGTCTCGCCAATGTACCATGCTCCGGGGCATCCTTTCCTGCAACGTATGAGGTAGACAACGTTGGCCGAGTCACAGGAGTGGTGGGTGGTGTCCTCTCGTGTGATGGTGGTATCTGTGTCGATGATCTGGCATGTCTTGCAGAGGTTGCTGTGGCAGGGTTGTGTGGTGTCGTGGACGCTGTTCTCCTGAAAGCTGGGGAATTTGCTGCGATCGATGGTCTGTTTGAGGTTGGGTGGCTGTTTGAAGGCGAGTAGTGGAGGCGTGGGGATGACCTTACCGAGGCCTCAACCGGGATCTTGGGTTCATGTCACGCTACACGTAACCCCACCAGCGAAAAAAGTTGATCTGTTTTTAATACAACTGATCATTCTGTCTGTCTGTCTTTGGGTTCTGACCGTTTGTATGTTCAGTAGTCCTGTATGTAATGTCTCTCTGTCTGAACACTATTCGACTCCTTTGATTGCTTTGACAACAGGCAGTTGGAAAGATTACCTGTATATCACCAGGCATTGTTCTCTGACTATATATGCGGTACCTTTCGTGGAATCCCACACTCACCTGACTAAGGAGAAAGCCTCCGAAAGCTTGTGATTTTCAAATAAAACTGTTGGACTATAACCTGGTGTTGTAAGATTCGTTACAATAGTGACAGTGACTATGCTTCAAAAGTAATTAATTAGCTGTGAAATGCTTTCGGGCATCCTAAGGAAATGAAAGGTACTGTACAAATATAAGTTCTTACTGACATTGTGAGCTTGCTAAGGATGGCCCTAGGTTTGTTACCCTTTTCATATCCTTTTTATATCAGATATTCTGGAATTTATAATCATTTATTCTAACTAATGTGTGGATTATAGTGCCACTAGCTCAGCAGAATGTTGCCTAGTTCTGCTGTCTTCTGCAATTCCATTGACAGTGTAGTGTTGCAAATATATCACCAATTCTTCTGTGTGTTGTTTAGTTGTGATTTGGTGCTGTTTATTATTTAATTGCTTGCTTTTGATATATTTGACTATTGTAAGTAAAATCTGGTCTCTATGCATTTTGCAGGAAAAGATGTCCCATCAGATACATTCTCGGAGAATTGAAGGACTAGACAACAATATTTGGTAAATTGATGTCTAGCTTACAGGGCTAATTTTCTGACTAGAAACTGGCATCGAGGAAGCTTGCCTGCTGCCAGATTTCAGTGGATGGAATATCATGGAGCAACACGCCTGCCACTTTACGATATTTGCTGGCAGTGGCAAAATTCCTCACACCGTGTGTGTACTCAAAAGAAAAAAATTATAATGCAAGGGTGACTCAGTGTTCTTTTTATAGCTTTAGGGCTGCTTTAAATTTGTTTATTGTTTTAGAATTTTTAAAAAACTTAGTATGTTTCAAAACAGTACATCTAAGGACAAATAGAGTGTACCAGAGAGGGTGCTGCAACTCAGTTGGCCTTTGGGGGGGGAGTTGCAAAATGGAGGTGATCATGTTGTCCAATTTTATGGGAGAGAAAAATCTGAGGTTGGGTTTACCTGGACCACACTTGTACCTGTTAGCAGTCAGTTATAAAGCAGAATTACTGGAGATGTTTGTTACCGAGTGACCTGCTCCCCTCACAGCAGGTAGTTGTGCTGAGTACTAGGGAGAGAGGTGTGAAAGCAGGTAAAAAGATTTCTGATTTGTGTTTCTTTCCAATGGTTTCAGGATAGAATTTACAAAGCTTGCTGCTGACTATTCAGTTGTCAACCTGGGACAGGGATTTCCTGACTTCTCACCTCCGAATTTTGTAAAAGAAGCTTTCACGAGGGCTATAAACAGTGACCTGAACCAGTATACCAGGGCGTTTGTGAGTATTTATCTCTGATAATGCAGCAAAGCTCGGGATCACTCAGTGCACTGGAGCCACATATTGAACTAACCTTGAAGGGCAGCTTTATAGTGCGTCGATAAATGGACCATATAAACTTAAAGCAGTGCTCCACTGGAAAGCTTGTAGCTGACACCCTGCTCAATGTTCATCTTAAGAACACAAAATGATCGGGTAATGGAATACTAGACATCAGGTTTAACAATCCACTGACTTTTTCATTGAGCTAAGTAATAACTAAAAATCTTAAATTGCTGTGCAGTCCTTCTTAAACCTCTTCTGCCTCTCCATCTCCCATTCCTTCTTTAAGACCCTTGTTAAAACCCACCTCTTCGACCAAGCTTTTGGTCACTGCTTCAAATCTCTCCTTTGGCCCGGTATCCATTTTTCCCCTTGCGCCTCTGTGAAGTGCCTTGGAACGTTTTTCTGCTATGTTATCAGGAGGAGTGATGTGCTCAAGAACCAGTGTCTCAGATCTACCTTAAAGCAATTCCAACTGCTTATTTTTGCCTTTTTAGACATTTTTTTTCCTCTCTCTTTCCCTGTATTTAACTCTGGTTCTGGCAATATGTCAGAATAGGTGGGCTGTGAATTCGTGCCCACAGGTATGTGGAGCAGCAGATCTCCTGAGGACTGCAAGTAAAAGTGAGGTAGTCAGTAAGTGGTCCCTGGGCCATATTATAAATGTCACTGGTTTACAATCTGGTAAGGGGATTACAATGAGATACGTTGGTGTTTATGGTACTGGGCTAGCAACCCCAGAGAGCATAAGTTCAACACCCAGCAGGCAGTTGTGAAATTAGTAATTTGTGAGCTCGAACAAGAATAAATGACCATGAAAGCTGGATTGTCATAAAACCTCTAATTCACTAATGTCTTTCAAGGAAGAGCATCTGCCACCCAGACTGGCCTACACAAAATGTGATTGACTTAGTCCCCTCTAAAGTAGCTTAGCCAGTTGTAAAATTCAAGGCAACTAAGGATGAGCAATAAATATGGTTTTGCCAGTAATGCCTATATCCTGAACAAATTTGGCTCTGATTTTAACCAATGAGACTATGGCCAGATGGATTTTGTGTGCAAAAAACACATGTACATAAACTAAAATATATACTTTTTTCTAATAATTACTTTACACAAATGATAGTATTAATTTTTTCCAACATTATATTTTTTAAGGATTTACTAACCAATGAGTTATTTTCATAAAGTAATGGTCATTTCTGGTGTAGCCTAGCTTAACTAATGTTGGGCCCTTCAGTTGTATTTCCATCATGCTGCATACATTGTTCTCTCTTTCTTTACCCCCTTTCAGGGTCACCCCCCACTAGTGAAGATCCTGGCAAAGTTCTTTGGGAAATTATTGGGACAAGACATTGATCCATTCAGCGAGGTGCTAGTGACGGTTGGGGCGTATGAGGCCCTGTTCTGTTTCTTCCAGGCACTGATTGATGATGAAGATGAAGTAGGTGGAAATTGTTGATGTAGAGTAGTTGGTATTAATTTTTATAGAAATTTTCATTGCTGTTGATCCTTTTTTAAACTGACACTCCAAGCTTTTAAATTAACCAAATTAAAGTTTTCTAATTATTGGATTGTACTTGAGCCAAATTTAGTTTATTATCTATACATGGGTTTAATGAAGGCTGCTATTAATTAGCCCAAAAATGTTTTTTGGTTTCCTGTAAACATTGCATACTGTGTGGTCTGCATGCACAATGCATTTTTCTTTTATAAATCAAGTATCTTTGTTTTAAACCAGTGCTGATGATATCATGGGGAGCCCTGCTGAGAAGAGCATATGGAGCCTGACTCTGTGAGAATATAAAAGCATCTTTAGTTTTCTATCAGTTCAATCTGGTCTCCTTCCGTTGGCTGCAATTCACAGTTTAAACAAGCCCAGTTCCCTTATCAGAAGCGACAAATATAAAAGCACCATAGATTATTATCGGTAGATGTACAGACACACACAGCTGCAGCTTCCCATTTTAATTCACTTAGTTGGTTCAATATCTCCTCAAATTTTGAGGATTTTTCTCAAAGAACCTTCTTTCTATATGGTGGGATTTTGTGGTGTTTGCACAACTAGTAAAGCAGCTCACTTCTGAGTTCCAACATCTCTAATAGTTGGTCAGGTTTATCTGTGGAAAATTAACTTGCATTTTGGATAATAAATGAACAGAAGCCATTACCTTCTCGTAACACTTAGCTCCAACAGTATAGCTTCACTACAATTAATTGCTTGTTCATTTTACACCATAGACTATTTTGTTCAGCTTATTAGATAGTTTTTACAATCTATTTTCAGTCCTATATTTTGTAATAATCTTTAACTAGGAATTGCTAATATAAAAAAGCAGAGCTGAATGACCCAATGCAGAAAAAAGAAACATTCTCACAACACCACAGGCAACGAGTAAAAATGAACGACCAAAACAACCTCCATTGAAAAGCATTTCTCTCCAGCTTCTTCAACGGCTCAGTTAGTAAAATGAGAGTGTAATTCAGCTATACAGACCAGAAGCTACCAGATTCGATTCCTAGTCTGTCTGAGTGAGCTGATCTCAACATCAGCTGGGTGGCAGTAGCAGTGCCACAATTAGCTTCAGTGCCCTGGGTTAGGGAGGGGAAAAATCAGCCAGGATTCCCAGTCTTGATTCAAACCAGTTTCTCTGTTCCAATACAGGTGATTATTATTGAGCCTTACTTTGACTGTTATGAACCTATGGTGCGAATGGCAGGCGGCCGGCCAGTGTTTATACTGCTGCATCCCGTGAGTTTCTGCAGCCAATTCGAGCTGGTACCAACTGATATCGTATTTAATTAATAGAATGATAGTACAATTCATGCCTCATCTAATATGTTTATGTTTTGTAAATCATGTATAATATTCTCCACTCACTGAAGGAGCACTCAACAGACTCTGAAGAATCCTGAACAATGTATAATTAAAATTTAAAAAGTATAGAACATTCTAATTCAAAAATCCTCCACGTGCAAGTGTTTTCCTGTTACAAGCCAGGAATGAATGCCAAAGCTGATCCTGTACACTAGTGAGGACATGACACAAGCGGCTGATCCAGCGTTGCTGTTCTCAAAGTGCTATGTTTGATGTAAAATAAGGAGCTTGGATCTTTAGATAAGATGAGATCCTGCCGTTCTGCAATTCAGGGACAGACATAAACACTCCCATGGTAACCAATGATTCTTACCCGTAGCACCAACTGATCATACACTGCCAACTTTGTTAGGGAATGGATCAGGCTATTGTAAACACCAGATTTAGGGATTTAACTAGCGAGCTAGTTTCTCTGAATTTTTTAGGTTGCCTTTGCCAAAGGCTACGTTCAACTCAGACTCTGCACTAATAGTTGAAATAGCAGCAAAAGGCCTGTGACAGGTGACTGCTGCTCATCCTTTGAGCCTACAATATATGCTGCAGCATAAGAACAGCAAATTTCAAAAATATTCTTGTTGCAGTAGTTTTCAGATTGTCCATGGCCAACTCAATTGTCATTAACTTATAGTTTCTCATTTCTGGCTCAACCTCAGACATCAATCTTCTGCACATTTTAGCTGTTTAGCATTGGTAATCACAGGTGCACCTGCTGCATGAAATGGTTCTAGACCCTGCAAATAAGCTTGAGGGCACTCTTGTATTATCTTGAATACATTCTCCTCAGAACTGAACTCTTAGGCAATGTCATTCTTCTCTTATTCCTAAGTATTCTTGAGATTATCTGCAAGTCACCACACAGTTTTGAATTTAGTGTCTGAAAGACCATTTAGGACTTCTGCTATTATTGCCGTAGATATCATAAATTATATCCTTGAGCAGGAATGTCATTTTTTACTACAGTATACTCATTTGTCTTTGCATAACTTCTGTAAAACCCTTTTCCGAGCAGCACCAAAAGCAGATGCAGGAGTTAAGTACTGAATTGTGCAGATAAGATGTGGGGATTCCTGTTTGGGCAATGCAGAAATACCCTCTACAGGTTACAAGTTAAAAGATTACCTATTGTTCTTTCAGAAACCAGTATCTGGAAGGTTGATGACCAGTGCTGACTGGGTATTGGATCCTGCTGAACTAGCAAATAAATTCAGCAAACATACTAAAGCAATCGTCATCAATACTCCAAACAACCCTCTTGGCAAGGTAAGAGTGAAGAGGAATTGTGCAGTTGCAGGCCGTCTTATGAGAGCTGCTGGTGATTAAGGTGCTTATTCTACGTTTTTTTTGTTGTGGATTCAAGTCCTAATCCGAGAATAAGCCTGCTTCCTACTTGGAGTTGTTTAGATCTTCATTAGAGTACTATCAGAATCCTTAAGGATAGAATATCTCACTCATTAGACCAATGTCAGATGTCGACATCTATTTGATGGACAGTTGACATTCTACGGTGTTTGAATTGGAAAGCCTGTTAATATAAATCATTGTGGTGTAATAATTGATGATCTACTAAATGCCATACTGTTTAAACATTTAGTACATATATACTGTTACTTCATTCTCCTGTGGCACGGCACACAGAGAGGCAAGACCAAGTGCAGGGTTAGAGGATGGGGGATAATTGGACAAAGAAGGGGAGGGAAAGGAAACAGGTAGGGGAGGCTGAGTTGCTGCCTGATTCACGCGGCAAAGTTTACCAGATGCTGCTTGGAAGGATCCAGTTGCAAAGATATTGGCCGTTGTGATATTGATTGATACAGACATTGCTTTTCTTCTGGTGGAAGTGGGCTGCAGGTCTTCAGAAAGCAGTTGACATATCTCCCCAGTTGTCTCCAGGGGGGTGTACAGTCTCCTGAGGCAGTTATGTACCGAGAAATCTAAGTAAGACCATCTTGGTCTGTAAACTCTTGAGTGGGTATCTACATGTAGGAAACAAGCATCTTCTGTGATACCTCAGTTTCACTTCGTCTTATCTAGCCAATTTCCTCATTCTCACCCTCTTCAAAACATAGAAATAGAGGGATTCTCAGTGAGAAATCCAGTTCCACAGTCCAAAACTGTAATTTCTGCCAACCTGACTAAATAGGGCAGAAAAAGTGCTAACAGAACCTCGAGAGTACCAACCAGCTAAAATCAATTTGCAGACAAATTGCAATTAACCTTTACCTCCCACAAACAAAATGTCCTTCTCAACGCAGTATTCACCTTGGGGGCACTGCTGTGCTACTCATACTGCCATTTATATAGTGGCGGTTTTACTTGGGGTTGGGTTTGGGCTGGAAGTTGGGGAAATGCAGCAGTAGCATCGACCGTGCCTAACTGATTCCATTTTAAATATGGCGGTGCAGGCTTCTAGCAGACATTAAAGGAGAACGGTGTATTTTGGGGAGGAAAATTTCTGTGCAATTCTTTGGAGCAGATTTGAGGTGGTGGGCCCTCCTGCCCCACTTTATTCAGCTTAGTCCTCCAAACCTGCTTGAAAATTGCCGGTACTTCAAAGGAAAATCCAGGCCATAAACTCTCAGTATAAAATAACTATTTTGTTAGCAGCTTGGGTGTTACTGCAATTAGCTGAAACTTTAACAAAACCTCTATCATAGCACCACCTACAGGCGTAACAGGGACATTCGACATAAGAGTTTTCAGTGCATTTTGAAATGGAATGTTGTGATCCACCTACCATTTTTAATATATAATAGATGCTACAGTCACTTTACAAAACATCAGAGATCTGTATTGGTAATTTATATAGATTATACAGAATTTATATACCTTCCTCGTCTCCATTTTGACTCCTTGAATCCAATATTGGACTCTCAAAAATTGAAATGGGAGTTTGAATGGATATTTGGTTTCAGAATCCTAGTGAACAATGCTTCACATGGGCAGACTGTGTGTTTACAATTTACCTACAATTCAGTGACCATTACAGACCTGGTTAAATTTAATGACCTTTAGACTGTCTTTACAACTTGCCTACAATTCATGACCACAATGGTGAATTAATATATTATGGAACAGTTTCCTTAAATTGGAATGAGTTGTATTGTTAAAATAAACCTCCTCCATATCTGTTTCCTAACACCAGAATTAATCTACGTTAACAATTTAATTTGGTTGTTATCAGTGTGAGACAGACAACCAGACTGGTTTTCAGATGAAGGCTCACTAGCTAAAGAGTTCCCATCTGCCTGTTCCAGTGGTTCAGGTGGATATTAAGGACTAGCTCCTTGGCACTAGTTGAAGAAAAGCAGAGTTCTCCTGCCATCCTGACCAACATTCGTCCCTCAATGAGCATTACCAAAAAGTAGATTAAATAGTCATTCATCTCATTGCTGTTCGTGGCACCTTGTGAGGAAAATAGCTGCAGCATTTGACTACTTAACACAAGACATTTCAACAATAAGTAATTATGTAAAGCGCTTTGGGATGTTCCTGAGCTATGATGAGGTGTTCTACAAATGCAAATTCTTCTCAATAGTTCAGTGACATGGTGTACTCATTGCCTGTGTCTTTTTGTCACAAAATGCGATACTGACCAAAAAAACCAAATTTTAGGAAAATGAAGGCTGCAGGTTGTGTTCAGACATTTTTTGCTTGTAGTTGGCCAAACAATCGTATCCACTTTAGCCAGACATGCTCAGAATGAGGATTAAATGACGAGTGGAAACAAAAATGTTCTGGCATGCTACTGACATTCCTCTCTAATGAGTAAAAGGAAATGGAGTCAGTTCTGTGACCTGACTGGAAAGGGGAGCCACAAGAAGGAAGAAAGAAAAAATAATCTAGCAGGACAGAGTACAAAGAAAGAAAGAAGGAAGTTTAGGTTGGTTTCCATCTACTTCAAACATATTACTGAACAGTTGCTCTTTGTTTTACCCCAACTTAGGTTTTCAAACGTGAAGAGTTGCAGGTGATTGCAGATCTCTGTGTGAAACACAATGTGGTGTGTATTAGTGATGAGGTGTACGAGTGGCTGGTGTATGATGCTAATGAGCATGTGCGAATTGGTAAGAAAGCATCATCTGTAGAATCTTAGCCAAATATGTATAAACACCAGTAGTTCTAGAATGAGAGAACCTGATTTTAACATCAGGTTTACTTATAATCTCTCATTTCCATGTTACTTCAAGCTTAAGAGTTCAAAGCAGTGTTATCCACTGTCGACCCATAATCGCACAAGAGGAGTATAATGAGAGGTCATCAGATTTCATTCCTCTTGTGTGGATGTTCTGTTCACACTAGACTTTTCTGTGACCAGCTGAAAACTGAAAAGTATCACCCGACTCCTCCATCCAAAAACCTACTTTCCTTCTTTCTGTTAGTGCCAACTACCATCTTATCTCCAACCTCCCCTTCCTCTCGTCCTTGAACGTGTTTTTGTCTTCCTGTCCGAAGCCTAGATTTCCCATAAATCCTTATTTGAATCTGGCTTCTGTCCTCCTCACAGTACTGAGATGATATAAATCATGAACAACATCCTCCGTGACTGTGACCAAGATGCTTTATTCATTCTCTTCCTCATCAACCTCTCCACAACGTTTGACACGGTTGACCACACAATCCTCCTCCAACACCTCTCCTCCGTCGCCCGAGTCAGTGGGATCGCCCTCATATGGTTCTATTCCTACCTATTCAAACAGAGCCAGAGCATCTCCAACGAAAGCTCTTTCCTTCCCTAAAGTGTCACCTCCAGAGTCCCCTTAGGATCCATCCTTAGCCCCCTCCTCCTCCTCAGCTATATGCTTCCCCTTAGCAACATGATTCTCATACACAGGGCTAGCTTAGGCTGATGATACCCAGCTCTATCTTTCCACTACCTCTCCGAATCAACTGCCTATGTGCTGTCAGACTGCTTGTCTGACATCCAGTCTTGGATAACTACTTTCAGCTCAACATTGGGAAGATTGAAGCCCATTATCTTTGCTCCTGCCACATACACCACTCTTTTGCCACTGATTCCAATCCCGTCCCTGTTTAAGCTGAACCGGACTGTTGGCAACCTCGGCATCCTGGTTGACCCTGAGCTGAGTTTCAGAACCCATATCCTTTCCATCACTTAGATGCTTACTTCCACCTCCATAACATCGCCCGCTTCTGCCCCTACCATACCCCATCCACTGTTGAAAACCTTACAGATAGCAGCATCATCTCCAGGCTCAGCTACTTTCCTTGCTGGCCTCCCATCCTCCACCCTTCATAAATTCCAACTTGTCAAATACTCTGCTACACGTATCCTGTTCCATACTAAGTCCCGATTATCTGTCACCCCCTTTCCTGGCTGATCTATATTGGCTCCTGATCTCCCAGTCTCTTCATTTTAAAATCCTCATCTTTAAATCCCTCCTTACCTCTCCCTTTATCTGTAATCTTGCCCAGCTCTACATTTCATCCTGAACATTCCACACCTCTGACTCTGGCCTTCTTCACATCTCTCCCTTCCTTTGCCCCATCATTGGTGGAAGAGCCTTCAGTCACCAGGGTCCTATTCTCTGGAATTCCCTCCCTCTCACCCCCTTTAAAAACCTCATCTAAACCTATCTTTTTGACCAGGCTTTCAGTCACCACTCCTAATCTCTTTTAATAAATAATTTATATAGTAGTTTGATGCAATTATTATCTCTGTGAGTGAGTAGTAGCAGATTTACCACTAATTGGCTTGTGGTAAAAATGTTACTACCCATACTCTTGGGTAGTATTGCTTGTGAGGTTCAACTCTGGGCACAGAGCCTTGCTAACAGCAATCACGATTTGGAAAATCAGGACTACACAGTTGTAGCCCTAGTTCCACCATCTCACTCCCTGCTAATGAGGCTCCTCACCAGAGTGGAGACTCGCAAAAATTACCCCCTTAGTGTCTCTTCCCTCCTCCCATACACACATACACCTCTGATTTGCTACTGTTTGTGTTCCTATTCCTAGCCAGCCTGCCAGGGATGTGGGAGCGGACAATCACTGTTGGAAGTGCAGGAAAAACCTTCAGTGCTACAGGATGGAAGGTGAGCCGGAGAAGGTTGTCAGAGAAATTGAATAATGCAATAACTAACTTTAGTGCTAATTCATCATAGTGCAATTCACTTATATTGTATATAATGTCTGGGCAACTGCTTACAACAGACAAAATCTTCAATCCCTAACTAAACAATAGTAAATCTATTCTGATGAAATCAGTTCTGAAAAAGGGTCATTGACCTGAAATGTTAACTCTGTTTCTTTCTCCACAGATATTTCCAGCATTTTCTGTTTTTATTAATAGTAAATATATTCTTTAGAATGAATGCTAATGCACTTTTAACCAGAGAACTAGCACCTATTGTAAGCAATTAGTTTGGTTTGAGATTTGGAATCAACTATCAACTCTTTTCTGATGCTTTCTGTTACTTTGGCTGAACTGGCTTGAGCTATACCAAACTGGACCAGTTGAGCTGGAGTTGCAGCAGGATTTGGGATCAGCTGCAATGTGATGGGATAATCCTGGTGCAATAAAGTTGATCCCGAATCCCAGTATGTCAAACTATCTGATCCAGTGCACTGCTGTTCAGCTACAGTAGTTAGAAACATCAGAAGAGAGTTAACATAAAATTAAACTTCAATACTGGGAACATTGGCTGTTGTTGTGTTGTTGCACCCAACCACATTACAACTGGATATTCTGCATATTTTCTGGTTACAGATGTTGAGATGTTCTATCTAACTGGCTTATTATAGGTTGGCTGGGCAATTGGACCTAAGGACATCATCAAGCACTTACAGACTGTCCATCAGAACTCAAACTACCATTGCGCCACTGGAGCACAGGTGAGAAGTACCAAAAGGATTGCTTTTCACATGTATGTATAATGGTGAATGTTTTTGGTTTTCTACCCATCGAGGTGAGGAATGATATGCCGTGTAGTAGAGAGCTTGCCCTGCATTGTCCTAATAATGCACCTGAGGTTCTCATTCAGAAGGGTTGTCTCCCCCTCCCCCTCTCCCCAACTAGTACAGCATTGGTGAGACATTTCTATAGCTCCACTGTCAAAGAACATAAGAAATAGGAGCAGGAGTAGGCCATACAGCCCCTTGAGCCTGCTCCACCATTCAAATCAGATCGTGGCTGATCTTCAACCTCAACTCCACTTTCCTGCTCAATCCCCATATTGTTTGATTCCCCAAGAGTCCAAAAATCTATCTATCTCAGCCTTGAATATACTCAACAATTCAGCATCCACAGCCCTCCAGGGTAGAGAATTCCAAAGATTCACAACCCTCAGTGAAGAAATGCCTCCTCATCTCAGTCTAAAATGGCCGACTCCTTATCCTGCGACTTTGCCCTCTAGTTCTCGACTCTCCAGCCAGAGGAAACAACCTCTCAGCATCTACCCTGTCAAGCCCCCTCAGAATCTTATATGTTTCAATAAGATCACCTCTCATTCTTCTAAACTCCAGAGAGTATAGGTCCATTGTACTCAACCTCGCCTCATAGGACAACCCTCTCATCCCAGGAATTAATCTAGTGAACCTTCGTTGCACCGTCTCTAAGGCAAGTATATCCTTCCTTAGATAAGAAGACTAAAGCTGTACGCAGTACTCCAGGTGAGGTCTCACCAAAGCCCCGTAAAACTGTAGTAAGACTTCCTTTTGTACTCCAACCCCCTTGCAATAAATGCCAACATGCCACTTGCTTTCCTAATTGCCTGCTGTACCTGCATGCTAACTTCTTGTGTTTCTTGTGCCAGGACACCCAAGTCTCTCTGGACATCAACATTCAATAGTTTCTCACCATTTAAAAAATGTTCTGTTTTTCTGTTCTTCCTACCAAAGTGAATAACCTTACATTTCCCCACATTATACTCCATCTGCCACCTTCTTGCCCACTCATTTAACCTGTCTATATCCCTTTGCAGACTCTGCATCCTTCTCACTGCTTACTTTCCCACATAGTTTTGTATCGTCAGCAAACTTAGATACATTATACTCAGTCCCTTCATCCAAGTCATTAATATAGATTGTAAATAGCTGAGGCCCAAGCACCGATCCTTGCGGTACTCCACTAGTTACGGTCTGCTAACCTGAAAATGACGCATTGATCCCTAATCTCTCTTTTCTGTCCGTTAACCAATCCTCTGTCATTGCTAATATGTTAGCCCCAACCCCATGAGCCCTTATCTTGCGTAACAACGTTTTATGTGGCACCTTATCGAATGCCTTTTGAAAATCCAAGTATACCACATCCACTGGTTCTCCTTTATCTACCCTGCTAGTTATATTCTCAAAACACTCTAATAAATTTGTCAAACTCAATTTCCCTTTTATAAAACCATGTTGACTCTGTGTAATCATATTATGATGTTCTAAGTGCCGTTACCACTTCCTTAATAATGGATTCCAGCATTTTCCCGACGACTGATGTCAGGCTAACTGGCCTGTAGTTCCCTGTTTTCTTTTTCCCTCCTTTTGTGCTTTGTCTGCTTTGTGACTTCTCTGGCCCATGTTGCTAAATTCAGAACAAACTTAAACATATTCTTTGCTGGATTATTTTAGTCAGCCAGGAGTCTTGAGGTGTGAAAATCCAACAACAGGCTTATGAGTCTCTAAAGCAGGCTACTGAGAAATTCACACATGCGGAGCTTCCGTTTGCCTGATGTGCAGTGGAAAACCTCTGCCTGTAAGGATACACCCCACTTACCTAAACCCAAGGTATTCAGCCAGCATGTGCCACACTAAGTCCCACTTGCCAACATCTCCCATCTTCATCGATCTACACAGGCTTCCTGTCCCCTACCCATTGGATTTAAAATCCTTGTCTTCAACTTCAAATCCCTCAGCAGCCCCGTCCTACTCTCTGCAATCTCCTATATCCTTACCTCTCCCATACCCTCCAACTGTCTGATTCTAGCCTTCTGTGCATCCTCCCCCTACCTCTGTTCAACCATTGATGGCAGAGCCACCAGCCACCTCAATACCTTTCTCTGGAACTCCCTCCCTGAAGTTTTCCACCTCTTCTCTCCCCCCTCCATTTTAAAAACCTTTTGAAAACCAAACTTTTAGTCACCTCTCCTAATTCTCCCACCTCGACTTGGCATCTATAACTTAATTTCTTTTATATATTTATTTTTCAGCCCCCCCCCCCCCCCCCCGCAAAAAAAAATTGCTTTGGAATGTTTTCCATGCTAAAGGTGCTACATAAATGGAAATTGCAGTTAGGTGCAGGTTGACAAGAGCTAATGAACTCAATTGTGAGTAAGCATACGCTGGAATTTAATCAGCTAAAACCACACACCACTGGTAAATTTGTCCAGTTAAGACCACCTTACCCACAAGAACATTGAGTTGCAGAATTATATGTAGGCAAGTGAGAACAATCCCAGCCCCCAGTGTCAGGTCTACCCTTCCGGTATCATCAATGAGCCATACTGGCTGGTCAGTCACCGACAGCTCCCTCGAGTACTGTGGACCTTCTGGCTGAGGTATCGGGTTACTGAATTTACCACAGATTAGTTCCAATCATCCATTGGCAGGTGTATCATCTTGGACCCAACTTGATCCCAAAGAGACTCGAGTTACCTTCCTCCCTACCTCCCCCCAAGGAGGTTAGTCATCATTTGGAAATGGCTTTTGAATCTAAAATGTTACACAGTTAAACTTCATTGAAGTAGACTGCACTTCTTAAAAAAAGTTTTCTGTTCTCAGCAAGCAGTAGCAGAGGGATTTGTGAAAGAATTTGGACGTCTGGGAGCGCCGGAGAGTTATTTCATCAGCTTACGTCAGGAGCTGCAATTGAAACGTGATCGGCTTGCTGCCTGCCTCACTTCTGTGGGGTTAACGCCAGTTATACCAGAGGGTGGTTATTTCTTGATCGCGGACGTCTCAGCTGTCAGTGAGTAACAGGTTTCTTTATCACAGGGAAAGTACAAATCATATAAGCAGACTGATGGGATTTGCTGTTTTCTATGATACTCTAATCTCTAATGTCTGGGCAGAGTGCAATATGGAGCAAGTGTAGCTGTTGTTCCAGAAGCCACGTATCAAATACAATTTTAGGTAGAAAAAGGGAGCAAAAATACATGGTCTCCATTTGGTTTTGATAAGTTTTGTTTCTGAACGAGACATCCCGTTATTTTTAAGTTATCATTCTCCCTATACCATGCACTGTACGTGGCCAAGAGTATGGTGATCTGTTCCATTGCTGTCATAAACCTGGCTGCTAAGATGCACATGAATCATCTCCTTTCTCTCTTCACCTCATCCTGTGGAGAATGTCTGTCCTCCACTGGTGTTATTTTGAGTTATACACTATACATTAACACAATAAAATGGACTTGGAAAGGATTATATTTTGTGAAGTGGCTGACTTTCTTGTTTTTTACCTTTTTCCTATCAGAAGTTGACCTGCCAGACTCCACCGAAACTGAGCAGCCATTTGATTACAAGTTTGTGAAGTGGCTCGTAACCAATAAGGTGGGTAGCTGTGAAATGAGAGAGTTAACTGTGTAAAATTGAGGACAGCTGACCAGAATTTGTTGTAGTTCACTACTTCTCCTGAATGTGAACAACCTGTTGTGACAGTCTTTTTCCCATGTCTGTATTGTAGTCAGAGATTCTGTTAGGACAACACACCTATAGAATCTTTTGGTGAAACTTTATGCACTGCGGTCTGAATTGGTTCAAATGTCTGGCTCATGCAGGTTACCCATCTCTCATGCACTTATCATCAGCTACGTTGTACGGTATAAACCAGGGTAGTTCATATTTTCATTAAAATCCAGCCCCCACTGTAAAGCTGGTCAGTAGAAGCTGTGGAGCCGAAAGTGACATAACCTCTGTATATTTCCTTCCTGTGTATTTTGGCTTCCCTTGGATTCTCTGTGATCACATGACTGAGATTATGAACTCTATAATGGTGGGAAAGACACAGGAGTATCCTTTATAGACATTTGGTGCACAAAGTTAACCTTTAATAGCCACTTCTAGCAGCAGGAGCTGCTGGCTATGGAGAGGGGTGGGGGTGGAATCTTACTACATTAATTGTTCGGCAAATAAAATCCATGTTCTGACTCTACTATTGCTTTTATTTGCTTTTATCCACAGGGCTTGGCCACGATTCCAGTGTCTGCTTTCTACTCTCAAGATAATAAAAAGAGCTTTGAAAACTTCATACGGCTTTGTTTTGTTAAGGTGAATGTTGTAGGGATTATGAAGTTCCTAGGGATATTGAGGCATAACGGTATTTATTTCTGCAAAAAAATGGAGGCAGTGCAATATAGAGGTTAGACAACTCTTGCATGCTGCAATTTACAATGGGTGTATATGTAAGTCTTGCATGCTGTAATATATAATGGGAGGCCCATATCTTTTGGCTTTGTGAAAAGTCAGAATTCTACCCCGACTTCAAATTTTTCTTTCTACTCTCATCTGCTCCCCACCCACGTCATTCAAGCTGCTTGGGCAATATGCAGACCTGTGCTACAAGTTACATAATATTGACTTTTTTTTCCCTCTTTCCTGTATTAGAGTCAGGAAGTATCTACGCTCCACTGAGAGACAACCGTACAACTCCAGTGTCCCAAGCTAAGATCAGAGAATTGCTCAGTCTTGGCTTAGAGGTAGCATACTCATCTTTGAGTCAGAAGATCATGTGTTCAAGCCCTACTCCAGATACTTGAGCACATAATTTAGGCTGACACTTGAGTGCAGTACTGAGGGTGTGCTACAGTGTTGTAGGTGCTGTCTTTCAGATGAGACGTTAAACAGAAGACCCAGCTGCCCTCTCAGTTGGACATAAAACATCCTATGGCACCATCTGAAGAAAAGCAGAGTTCTAGTGTCCTGGCCAACATTTATCCTTCAACCAACATTATTAAAAAAAGATTATCTGGTCATTTATCTCAGTGCTGTTTGTGGGATCTTGCTATGTGCAAATTGGCTGCTATCTTTCCTACATTACAACAGTGACTACACTTCAAAACTACTTCATTGGCTGTGAAGCGTTTTGGGGCATCTTGCAATCATGAAAGCTGCTATATAAATGCAAGTTCTGTCTTACGGCAAATTTGCATTTCTTCCCAACTTGTGTCTTTTAATTACTTTTGTGTGACTGTCTTTTTTTTCTTGCCTATGCATACTCTTGTTGGGAAATGGTGCTGGTTTCCTAGCTACATTCAATGGCAGGAACACTCCCAAATCCAGTTACAGAATGCCCTCTCTCCAATTCAGATTTCGTTTCAGGCACAACCTCAGAAGACCAGCCCCTACTTCATAACAGCTTGATTTTTCCAGTTCCTATGCTACCATAGTGCCCATTTATGCTGAATTTGGGGGTACCTCCATACTGTTAGGTCTTGGGGGATGCAAGCCCGTGTTGAGAACAAATTTATTTCACTTTGGTCGTATAGCAGTGAGAAAGCCTTTTAATCTACCTACTCAGATGGCATTTGAACCTAGGTACAGACATACAAGAATGTTTTGGGAGGAGTGGGCAAATTTAAGGAAATGTAATACATAAAAGCTGTTTAAACCATTTCCCTGTGTTAAATTCTCTAGGAGGACTCAACACTAAGGAAGGCTGAACAGATCCTGCAAGAGTGGAAGACTGAAGCTGATCCAGTGATTGCTCCAACATAGTTAATTTATTATTTTCTAATTCAGTAATTGGCCATTTTCAATTCATATAGTTGTCCTATTTGTAATATGAAATCTTTAAATCCACAAATAAATACTTAGCGATAATGTCATAAGAAGAAAAAAATGGCCATGGATGCTGCTTAAGATAGTCCTTTCTATCCATGTTTTGAAGCATGAAGTGGTCAGAAGCCCTTAAGCCCTCACTCAAGGGGTTTCTGATCTCAACTGTACCAACAATAAGGAGGCTGGATGCTTCTCCATAGGAAAGGAGGGTAAAATCAAAGGATGAGTTACCCCTTCCCCCATTCCCAGTCATTTTTAACTCATCCCAGCAGCCAACTCAAACAATATTGACAGAGGAGTGGATTGCCTCAGCTGGGGAATGATGCAGGAACTGGCAAGATCTCGAGCAAAGAGAGGTAGTGGAATGCAAAGGGCCAAGGCCGTATGGGGTTTAACCACAATGACATAAGTACTGAAATTTTCGTATTTATTTGACTATATTTTGAATGTAAATTAGATTAAATAGGAGTAGGCCATTTAGCCCCGAGTCTGTTCCGCCATTCAGTGAGATCGTGGCTGATTTCTGACCTAACTCCATATCCCTTAATACCGTTGGTTAACAAAAACCTATCAATCTCAGATTTAAAATTAACAATTGAGCTAGCATCAACGCTGTTTGTGGAAGAGAGTTCCAAACTTCCAACACCCTTTGCATGTAGAAGTGTTTCCTAACTTCACTCCTGAAAGTCCTGGCTCTAATCTTTAGGCTATGTCCCCTAGTCCTAGACTCCACAACCAGCGGAAGTAGTTTCTCTCTATCTATCCTATCAGTTCCCCTTAATAACATGAAAACTTCGATCAAATCACCCCTTAATCTTCTAAATTCCAGAGAATACATCCCTAGTTTGTGTAATCCTCTTAATTTAACCCTTGGAGTCCAGGTATCATTCTAGTAAATCTGCACTGCAGTCCCTCCAAGGCCAGTATATCCTTCCTACGGTGCGGTGCCCAGAACTGAACACAGTACTCCAGGTATGATCTAACCAAGGCTTTGCATAGCTGTACCATAATTTCGGGTTGATAGGTTAATGAACTGGTTATATAAGTGGTGTGATTAGCTGTTATTTGGCTGTGTTTTTCCTGCAGCAGTTGGACTAATGTGTAGATTAAGACTAAACTAAGATTTACTTAATGCTGCAGTTGTCAATGGTCAGAATGCTAAGTGTGTGCAACCTGTAAGACTACTACCATGATCACCTAGATAGTTTGTTCTGGCAGCAAACTCACGACTGTAAATGATGGATTTTATTTCTCCCAGTCTGTATTATTAACTTAAATTCAACTGTGTTCTAATGTCAGCATATGAACTTGAATAAAAATCTAACTTTCATCTTTCAACATTGTGTGTAATTAAAAACATTTTTTTTTGTTTTAGTACATCTGCTGTGGCATTGTTCATGAATTGGGCCTCTGACCAGCTGATGCTTATCCCTGTGAGACATCTCATAGCTGGGGCTGAGGCAGTGTCTAGGTGATTCTGTCTCTTTGAGCAGGAGGCTGTAGCTGATGTTTAGGCAGGTGGGGGCAGTTGTATCTCACTTTTTGTAGAGTAGTAGATCAGAAAAAGAGTTTTTTTTTGATGGAATGCAAATGTTTCTTGTAGAGCGCGACTGGTGGGATAAACAATTAGAAAGTAGAGAAACTCAAACATAACCAATGAGAAAAGAAAATTCCAGCCATGCCCTCTGCCTTCACAAGATGATCTTTTGGTCCCTAATCGACCCCACCCTTCCTTTGACTATCTTTTTACTATTTATTTGTTTATAAAAGACCTTAGTGTTCCCTTTTATATGTTATCTGCTAATCTATTCTCATACAATCTCTTTGCCCCCCTTATTTCCTTCTTCAGTTCTCCTCTGCACTTTCTGTATTCAGCTTGGTTCTCTACTGCATTATGAACCTGACATTTATCACAAGCCTCCTTTTTCTGTTTCATTTTAATCTCTATTCCTTTAGGCATCCAGGGAGCTCTAGCTTTGGATGCCCTTCCTTTCCCCCTCATGGGAATGTGTCTAGTCTGTAACCGAACTGTCTCATCTTTGAAGACCTCAGATTGTTCATTTAATGTTTTAATTGCCAATTTTTGATTACAATCCACTAAAGCCACATCCCTTTTCAACTCATTGAAATTAGCTCTCCTCCAGTTGAATATTTTTGTGTTTGGTTGTTCCTTGTCCTTTTCCATAACTACTCTAAACCTAATGATATTGTGATCCCAAATGCTCTCCCACTGAAACATGCTCCACTTCATTCCCCAGAACTAGACCCAGCACTGCTTCCTTTCTCATTGGGCTGGAAACATATTGATTAAGAAAGTTCTCTTGTACACATTTCAGGAATTTCTCCCCTTCTTTGCCCTTTACACAGTTATTTTCCCAGTCTATATTAGGATAATTGAAGTCCCCTATTATCACTATTCTATTGTTCTTGCATCTTTCTGAAATTTGTCTGCAGATTTGCACCTCTATCTCCTTCACACTATTTGGTGGCCTATTGTATACGCCCAGCAGCGTAACATCTCCTCTTCTGTTCCTTAACTCTACCCAAATAGATTCTGTCTTTGAACCCTCAAGTACATCATCCCTTCCCAGGGCTGTAACAGTATATTTGATCAATACTGCCACACCCCTTTTAATCCTTCCCTATTTTTCCTGAATACATTGTAGCCAGGAATATTAAGTTCCCATTCCTCCCCTTGTTTGAGCCAGGTCTTTGTTATTACCACTATATCATAATCCCACGTGGCAACTTGTATCTGCAGTTCACCAACCTTATTTATCATGCCCTGTTCATTTATGCACATGCACTCCAAACCCACTTTAGTCTGCCTTGTATTTCTCCCCTATCTGATCTCTCCTAGTTCTGAATTACTCTTTATTCTACTGCTGTTTGTCTCTCCCAGTCGTTGGTGTACTCTGTTTCTTCTCTTTGGTGCTTCATCCTGGTTCACCTCCCCCTACCAAATTAGTTTAAACCCTCCCCCTATGAAGTATAGTATTGCCGATTCTTGATCCATGCTTGGAGGTACTCATTGAGATATCGTAGCCATCCTTGAATGGGTAAATTGTAAACCCAACACCTACAAAAAGCAGGCTTTTTTTGGACATTAACACAACTGAAATTCTAAGATTCAGAACTCACAGACAAGAAGCAAGTTGCTCCATGGAAGGTGAAGTGCAACAGCTGTACTCTTCTGTAGCCTGCTTTCTGAAAATATAAAAGGCCAGGATCAGGATTACAGGGAATGTTAAAAAATTACATCTCTTACCTGAGGAAAGTGAAGCTGCAAAATCTCAATATTAATAGATCAAAAGCAAAATACTGCAGATGCTGGAAATCTGAAATAAAAACAGAAAATGCTAGAAATACTCAGCAAGTCAAGCAGCATCTGTGGAGAAAGAAACAGAGTTAACGTTTCAGGTCAAAGACCTTTTGTCAGAACTGGAAGAAGCTTAAAAACTGTTAAAGATTTAACAAGTACACAGGCAGGGAAAGGTGGGGGGGGGGGGTGGAGGAAGGGGAAGAGAGGAAAGAACAAAAGGGAAGGTCTGTGATACGGTGGAAAGCAGAGGGCAGGAGTGACTCAATGATTAAAGGGATGATGGTAATGGGACAAGTAAAGAAACAAAAGATGGGTATAGAGGAGCTGTAAATGGCAACAGCAGAACCATTATCAGCACCTGCTGTCTGAAAAAAATGGGAGCAGTGGTTATGATCTGAACTTATTGAAATCGGTGTTGAGTCCAGAAGATTGTAAAGTGCCTAACCAAAAGATGAGGTGCTGTTCCTTGAGCTTCTGTTGAGCTTCATTGGAACAGTGTAGGAGGCCGAGGTCAGAGTGGGAATGGGATGGAGAATTAAAATGGCAAGTGACTGGTAGCTCGGTTACGCTTGTGGACTGAACTCCCAATCTGCGTTTGGACTCCCCAATAGATAACGGAGTAAAATATAAGATTAAGACTGACTAACAAGCAGAACCTAATAAAGATGCACAGCAGATAGTCAACATCTGCGGCAAGAATAAAAAGTAACATCCTTCATCAGACCTGAAATAAGATGAACAAGCATTTTAATAGAATCAGAACAAAGGAGAGTGGATAAAAAAATGTAAGGAATGACCTGTAATCTGCTTAAAAGAGAAACAGAAAAAATGTGAAGATCATCTCAGTCATCGTAACAATTTTGTATTTTTCTTCTCCCCTGCCTCATCTATCTGCTTGTGACATGAGCATCATGTGGATTTAGAAAATCACAAACAGAACATAAAACAATAATAGTGAACCACAGCAAGGCATTACAGGAGCGCAATGAACTTTAGCTTCATATTGCTGCAGATGCAAGTTTGAGTCTCAGAATGGATGCATGCTTCATTCTGTATGGTCAATAGTACATTAAAATTCTGGACATTTTACAAGAATAAGCACACTCATGAGACTTCTGTGGGACTCATTAAAAATACAGAAGTAGAACACAATTACAACTAGATTTTGGTGGTTCAATTTTCAGCACAAAACCACAATCCAGTGACAGAAATCCAGTGCTGCACAGAGTACAAAACTGAACTGGTCTGTGCATTTAGTATTTGTACCAAACAGGTACCAGTATAGCTGTAAAAAGATTCATCTTCTATATAATCATAATAGATTGGGACTATGTCTGAGCTTTTACAAACCAGATTCACGACAGTCTGTTGTTGCTGATGTTTTGGAAAGAAGGACTTCCTCAGTTACTTGTTTATACTCACACAGCATCTTTGAGTTACACACGAAAATAAGCATTACAGTAATAGACAAAGGAATGTCATTACAATGCATCTTCCCCTAATATCACAGTAACTAATTTCTAGCCAATTATTTTTCATTTAACTACTGGTGACTGAGTAAAATTCTATTTTGTAATAGTGTATTTTTCCTGTATGTAATTTTTTTTAAAACTCCTTCACTAAATTGTGTCTGGTTTATAAGAATAGTTTGGTGAAATATTTTTTCACGCAGTGGAATATGGTACTAAAATTGACAACTAATCTACCCTCCAGCAGTCTCTCTGTGAAGAGTGATTGAAGGGTATGATTATTTCATTTACTGAATATTTTTAATGTGTGTTTTTCATGTTTATTGTGCTCATTTAAAGGTGACGGAATTTAGTGCTGAGGAATTAAAAGTTTAAACTTTTGACACCCAGTCTCGGCATCAAACACTCCTAAGTTAGGTATAACATGGACCAGATGAAGAGTTAAACTCCAACTAGTTTGCCATAACAACAAGTCTTAATCCTTACTGCATTGGTGTGACATTCTCCATACCAGCCATCCTTATGGTCTCTTGTGATTGCCAATTTAGTGGCCTCTATGGTAAATACTGAACAGTTTGGTTTGTGGACTCACACCCATTAGAAACTTGGCTGAGAATGGCCCAAGCTTATTTCACATAGTATTCTTGTACCCAATAAAAAAAGATTTTAATTTGTCTGGATTGAAATCTAGGTTCTGGGGGAGAAATTGCACTATTCCCAGGCCTATTTTGCCATTTTCAAAAAAATAAATTAAAAAGGCAGCCTATCCTGCTCAACCCATTGTTCAGAGCATACCCCATTTAGACCCGTTGTCACCTTTCTTCTGTCAGTGAGGAAATGCTCACAAAGTAATACTCTGTCGTTCAATATATTTTCTCATTTTATTATCACCTCCCCCGATATCATAAGCTGATTGTGGCAAAGGGGAGAACTGTGATATACAACAGGGTTCTGCTCATGCAGCTTTAGGTGGAGGATGAAGGTATTCAAAAGCATTCTCGGTTGATGCCATTTTTATTTCTGGTTTCCCTCTCCTTAGGCAAATCATTATTTCCCCTCTGATCACCTAAGCAAATTGGTATTGACATTTTGACTTAAGAAAAAGAAAGCTTGCTGCTCAAAATAAATATCCTAAAACAACACATCATAAAGATAAAGACTGGATTGCAACAGAGTAAATACTTTAGCCACCTGCTAAGTGACATGAGTCTGTACAGTCTCAACCCAAATCCTAGAGAATGGATGATGCAGATCACTGCACAAAACTGCACACATTTTTCCATAAATTATTCCTAAACTAATAATTTCACTGAGAGGCAGTACACTGAGTTCTGCTCATCTGAGGTTAGGGAATATAAGCTTAGAAATGACTGCTGACGATGTTTGGGACAAATAGCTGACATATCACATAACATTCCTTTGTCTGAGGTTTAAGCGTGGGTGTTAATCCATTTGAAATAGATCGGTTCATGCTCGTGTTAAAATAGCAGACATAGGAATGTCAGACGTACGCAAGTCTGTTAAAATCACCAACAGTAATCTCTGGGCTATTGTCAAATGCCTTCTGGAAGTCCATAGAGACAACATCCATAGGCACTCCCCTATCCACCATGCTGGTGACCTCCTCAAAAAATTCAATTAGATTAGTCAAACATGACCTAGCCTTCATAAATAGTCACTTGTCAAACATAGGTTCAAATGCATAGGAATTAGTGTTACAACTATAATTAACACAGGGAGAAAACTCTTGAATTACACCATATACTATGTCAAAACTAATTTCTGTTAATCTCTATCCAGTCAATAAAGAAAGAACTTACATTTGTATAGCTACTTTCAAAACCTCAGGATACTCCAAAGTACTTCACAGCCAATGAAGTATTTTTGAAGTCGTGGTTGTAATGCAGAGAAATACTCATTTTGTTCACTTAATAGTACTTCTTTTTAAAAAAAAGATATACTGTTGCTAATCTTCTGCACAATTTTGTAACAGCTTTAAATTGTAATGGAATACTGTCTGAATTGTCATGTTTCATAAAGGTGTTGTTTGCAACTCTTTGTAACTTGGTAGATTGTTAAAGGAATGGAGGATCTGTAACAGGTTTCTTTGGGTAATTTGGGCTGTTAAACTGTGGCATTTCCCACAGACTTTAGAGCTTGCCAAATCAACATTGTCTGTAATGGGGGAAAAGCACAAGCTCACTATCACTTTAAGATGTTTTGACATCAGTTTCATGCAGCATAACAGGTGTGCCCGAGCAATTGCTGTTAGCTTGTTTTTACACAGAACCAAAGAGCCTTGGAGGGGTTGACACTGATATGGCTATACATCAAACAAAGGATTGCAGGATGGAATCCTGACATATGGAGGACTTCAACTGTTACCAAACAGAAGCCTTGCCCAGTCACAGCCTTTCCCAATATCCACATATGCACACTTCCAGAAAGGATTATTGGATAGCAATTACGAGCAGGAACCCTAGTCAATTTTTCCCTTCCCTATCCCTAGGCACAGAGGCCTTTTGCCACCCTGGCTGAGATCAGGTGATTCAGCACACACCCAATATCAAACATGGGACCTTTCCTAGTCTAAATCGCTCAGCTACACACTACTTTATCTAATTGAGCTATCGAGGAGTTAAGCATTCAGCCTTTCAAAGGCGATATATGGAAAATTGTTAATGAGGAAATTGATACATGCAACCACACGAGGGCTACAACCTGCTAACAAGCTTGACGCAGAAAAGTTATTGTGCAGCAAGTACAATAGTTATTCAAAACACAATGACTCTCCATCTCTTTCACACACAAAAATATATCTATAACACTAGCAGATCTCCCACGACAATGCTGGTGGTGAGTTGGAGGAAATAGGAGTGTGTATACCATGTAGGGATAACGTCAGGGTTACTGATTTACAGTGACTGAACAAGTCAAATTCCATTTCTATTAAATGGCATTCTGGGATTTTTATTAGCGCTTAGGATCAACTTCCCCAACTGTCCATTATTCTGTATAAACTATAAATGTGTGGCCTTTATTTTTTTTAATTAATTCTCAGGATGTGGGCAACGCAGGCAAGGCTGACATTTATTGCCCATCCCTAGTTGCCCTGAGAAGACGGTGGTGGGCCTTCTTCTTGAGTCCGTGTGGTGAAGATGCTCCCACAATTCATTTAGGTAGCAAGTTCCAGGGTTTTGACCCAGCGACTATGAAGAAATGGCGATATATGCCCAGGTCAGGATGGCATGTGACTTGGGTGTGAGGGTATTCCTATGCACTTGCTGCCCTTGTCCTTCTAGGTGGGGGAGGTCTTGGGTTTGAGAGATGCTGCCGAAGAATCATTGGCAAGTTGCTGCAGTACATCCTGTAGATAGTACACACTGCAGCCACGGTACTCCGCTGGTGGAGGGGGTGGGTGTGTAGGCTAGCGATCAAGCAGACAGCTTTGTTCTGGATGGTGTCGAGCTCCTTGAGCTGGCATGTGGGGAGCAGCTAGGTGGAAGTGCGCAGGATCAGGGTGGATCCTATTGCATGGGGCTGATAAAAAAATTTCAGCTCCTGGCATTGGAACTCCAGGTCACAACACAGAAGGCTGTGGATTTGTGACCCTGACCTGAGTAAAGCTTTTGAAATTTGTCCTCCAGCACTTTCTCGTTAATAAACGTTAATTAAAATTCCACAGAAGCAGAAAGGTTCTGCATTCCACCAAATGTTCCATTCCGATTTACTTATTGTACTTGAAAAATATCAATTTCAAACTTTATTTTCTTAACCCACAGTATATGTGTCTATGTTGTTGCTTTGGGACCTGTAGCAGTGCAGGTATTCCATATTTCCACACAAGAACAAAAACTTTCATGGCCTGTTTTCAGTGGCTAAAGTATTGTAATGTAGCAACAATGAGAAAAAATAAATTTATTACTAGGTAAAAGCAACGATCTTGTTAAACTCACGTGGTTAAAATGACATTTAGCTAATCTATTGTTGCAATTCTCATTTTACAGATACCACAGGCGCCGCTTTCTCTTCACATTCTCATGAACTGTTAGTCAGCTTTTCCTAAAAGCGAACCTACGTTTATAGCTATTCACCATGTCTTGCTTCAGATCAGTGAACCAATTGGCATGGACGTTGGATAAGAAGGATAGTCTTATCCAATGTCCATGCCAATTGGTTCACTGATCTGAAGCAAGACATGGTGACTTGCTATTAATGTAGGTTCGCTTTTAGGAAAAGCTGACCAACGTAGTTCATGAGAATGTGAAGAGAAAGCGGTGCCTCTGTCAAGCAACAAGGACCAACAGTGAAGGAATGCTGAAGAAGTAGGTAAAGAATGAAGTGGTAACTACAAACAATACTGGCTATAAAATTGTACAATTGTATGTTTTATCTGCAACTACTTAGCCCAACAAAACACTTCACCGTGGCCTTTCATAGGAATCAGAAAAACAACAATCATTCAAAATTGAAATAATAATAATTTTCATGAAACTTTTTGTGGAAAGCCATCTGAAGTTGATGGTATAGGCTGCACTCTATTGTAAGTAGCTGACATGGTATCTGTAGAATTACTTTCCCTTTCAGTGTGGTGTGTACTTTGAGCACTAAACAAATGTGTGACACATCAAAAAAGAATATTGACTTTTCAAGCTTAAAAAGACCCTGACATTTTTGCCTTCAATAGATTTGGATCAATTGAAATTGATCTTGAGGAATAATTACCAGTGATGTTTCTTTCCGAATGTGGATAATCAGTTGTCAGAACGAGAGGCTGGTGCTGCATCACTAAAGCCTCCAGGCACTTATGTTCAGATAGGTTTCCATGAATTTGCAGAGTAGACATTGTGAAGTGGTCGTTCTCTTACTGTTGAGATTGGTTCTGAATACCGTTCTCACTGTTTTTCTGTCTAGCCGGGATAAGAACAGTGCACTTATTGCATCTCCTAGATATACAAAGAGAAAAGGATAGACAAAAAATTAGCAGTTAAAAGGATAAAGCTATGGAGACAGTTCTACTAGTGATACTACTGATTGCCTTAGGGTCACAGTCACAAGCAGGTAAGTCCATGTTAAATGCCAACAGTTCTTATTGACAATTGACACACAGATTAAAATTTTATTTTTTTCAGGACTAAGCACATCCTGAGGCAATTTTCCAAATTCTCGTGGTAGCAAAATGTTAATGGGAGAAACCAGGAAAGATGTTTACTGTGACCAAAATTTAAATAGCATGGTGGAAGCTTTAATTAGAGACAGAGTCTCCATAAGGCACATTGTATAACACAGAAAAAGCAGCTAAAATATACTTGTTTACATTTAGCGGTAAAAAGAAAAACATTAAACATTGTAAATTTGAATGCTCAACTTCTAATATTATGTCCCCTTATTCTGGATTCCCCAATCCTGTGAATTCCTTTCACTTACCTGGAGGGCCTCTTGGTCCTTTCCATCAGCTGCCAACCTGCTTCAGCCAGGCAGAAAATCCACGGTGGCTCCATTTAAAATGTCAATGGGGTCCTATTGACGTCATAAATCCCCGATTAGCATTTGTGCATGAGACTCCCGCCTGAGTCCAGCAGGCACTTCATACACAGCTAAAACCAGCTGCGTTAAAATTGGAAATCAATGGGAATAGAGCAAGGAAATGTAGCCACTCCATTTTAACTGCTTGACCTCTTTGTTCCCGCCCTGTGGGGAGAGTTAAGAGATCTTTTACAAATGTTCAAAATTATGACAGGTTTTGATTAGATAAATAGGGAAAATTCTATTACCAGAGCTTAGTGAGTTAATAACTAGAGGCCATACATATAAAATCACCAAAAGCAGGGAGAGGTTAGGAGAATTTTTAGGCCTGTAACTCCCTACCAGAAACCGTGGTGATAGCAGAATCCAGAATAGCTTTTAAAATGGAAATGGATAAATATTTGAAGAAGAAAAATTCAAAAGGCTATGGGACTAAATGGATAGCTATTTGAGAGAGGCATCAAAGGCGTGATGAATCAAATGGCCTCCTTCTGTGCTGTAAAATTCTACAATCAACTGAACTAAGTTTACTTTTGAACCATATGAACTTAGCAGAAAAATGCTTAGGGAGAAACTTGCCATTTTAAACCTAACCACTGCTTCTTGATTTATCTATTCTTCTTTCCAGGTGATGTCCTATATTATGGGCTTTTGCCCCTTTTACAGGTATCTCGACTAACAAAAATATCTTTAGACTTAGCAACTTGCCCAACCAAGGTTCCCTGATATTGTAATCAGTACATATCACTTAAACAAAAAGCCTTAAATTTTCCTCCTCAGTGGGTGCCATTTTGTAAAATAAAAGGTTTAGCCTTGGCCAACTGATGGGAATAACAATGTTAACTTTGGCACATTATCACGCCACCACAAAGGGTGGAATAGTGTAATGAGAGTGAATCTAGCTGACACTATTGTAACAGCTTTTTGTTTGACAGGCTTATTGCATACACCTGAAACTGAAGTTGAGAAAGAAATTAGCCCTGAGTTTAAAAACCCTGATATTCCAGGTGGTTATGACCATGCTGAAAGTATTAACAGTTGTGAAGGAAAGGACATGCAAAATCTTTGGGAAGGTCCAAAAAGGGATAACTGCATAATCTTTAAAAGGAATGTATTTGCTTACTTGAAAAAAAATCATTGAATTGACTTTTACTGAACAGATTCACATGACGAATATTATAACTGGCTAATTAAAAATGAAGTAATACACCAATGTGATTTGCACAGTAATTAACAAATGTGGTCAAACAATTTATTAGCAACTTGATCCTTTAGAGCAGAAGATGGTGTGGGCATGTTGGAACTTCTACAAGCTGTGGCGCAGAGTGATAAGACGGGTTTGTGTCCACGATATCTTGTAGTGAGAGTTTCTGATCTCATCCATCCAGTCATCACTTTGATTTTGACTTTGTGTTGATCTAACTTCAAGCCTTCTGTGCTCTGGTTTATACAGTACGGGAGGGTACATTTCACTAAACAGCTTTATGTTATGAATGGTCCAGATGGAACCTTTATTGGAACTCTCCCTCTAATTCCCTTCCTTGTCCCCATGCTAGCTGACACTGTGAATGGGTCTCTCTCAAGACTGCACGCCCCCCTTTCAAACTTGCTGTCATTACTCCCCACCCCCACCCCCCAAAAAAACACACCCTTGTCCATCTTTCCTTGCTAATTATTGTCCCATTTCCAATCGCCCTTTCCTCTCCAGGTTCTTTGAATATATCACCTCCCATAGCTCCCTGTTTAAATCCCTCCAATCTGGTTTCTGCCCCTCCCATAACTCCAAATGTCCCTAAACAAAGTTATGAATGACATTTTCTGTTACTGTGACCATGGTGCATTATTCCTCTTCAACCTCTCTGCAGTCTTCAACACGTCAACCACACCATCCTCCTGCAATGTCTCTCCTCCATCATCCCAACTCTGGGACTGCCCTCATTTGGTTCCACCTATCCAATCGTAGCCAGAGCATCTCTAATAATGGCCTCTTTTCCCACCCCTACACTCAAATGGTTCATTCTGGGCCCCCTTCTCTTCCTCATTAACATGCTGCCTCTTGGCAACACCATCTGCAGACATGGATCATAGGGACAGAAGTAGGCCATTCAGCCCCTTGAGCATGTAGCACCATTCAATTAGATCATGGCTGATCTGTATCTTAACTCCATTTACCCGCCTTGCCTAACAAAAATCTATCAATCTCAGTTTTGAAATTTTCAATTGATCTAGCCTCAACAGCTTTTTGGGGAGAGACAGTTCCAGATTTCTACTACCCTTTGTGTGAAGAAGTGCTTCCTGACTTCACCCCCGAGTGGCCTAGTCCTAATTTTAAGGTTATGTCCCCTTGTTCTGGGCTCCCCCAGATCAGTTTCCACATATATGCCAATGACACCCAGCTCTAAATCTCCAACATCTCTCTCAACCCCTCCACAGGCTCTGCCATCGATCTGCTTGTCCGACATTCAGTCTTGGATGAGTCTTACCTTCATCCAATAAAATATATTGGGAAGACTGAATCCATAGCCTTTGGCCCTTGCCACAAACTCTGCTCCCTTGTCACTGAGTCCATCTCACTCTCTGGCCATTCTCTCAAATTGCAGCAAACTGTTCCGTGTTCTGATTGACTCTGCTGAGTTTCTGACTCTATATTACTCCATTACAAAATACTGCTTTACTTCCATTTCTATAACATCACCCACCTCCACCTTATCCACCATTGAAAGCCTTATAGACATCTTTATCACCTCTTGACTCGATTACTCCAGTCTCTCCTTGTCAGCCTCCAATTTTCACCCGCCACAAACTCCAGCTCATCAAAAATTTTGTTGCTTGTATTCTATCTCCCACCAGGTCTTGCTCACCCATTACTCCTTCCTTCACTGACCTACATTGTGTCCTGGTCCAACCGTGAATTAAATTTTAATTTGTGTTCTTGTTTCAATTCCCCATGGTCTTGCCTTCTGCTAACTCTGTAACCTCCTTCAATCCAACCGCCCCCCTTCTGCTGATCTCCATTCCTCTAATTCCGGCTTCTTGTATATCCACTTTTGTCCCATTATTGGTGGCTGTGTCTTCAGCCACTTAGATCCCACTCTCTAGAATTCTTTCTGCCTCTCCACCTCCCTCTCCTTTTTTAAAACTCTCCTTAAAGCCCACCTCTTCAACCAAGCTTTTGGTCACTCCTGCTAATCTCTTATTTGGTCTGGTGCAGGGATCATTCCCTCGCACCAGCAGGCTGGCACTATGCAATTTCTACCCTGAAGTGTCTTGTCCAGCATGACAAACATCAAAACAAATCACATGTTTAAGCATCAGAACTTAAATGTATACCCAAAAGACTGTCAAGCAAGTGCCTTAATCATATTGCTACAGCTACAATCAAAGTTGAGTAGTCCATGAGGTGAATTGCAAACTACCACCCTATCTCCAACCTCCCTTTCTTCTCCAAAGTCCTTAAGCGCATTGTCGCCTCCCAAATCCATGCCCATCTTTCCCACAACTCCATGTTTGAACCTCTCCATTCAGGTTTCTGCCCCTGCCACCACACTGGAATGACCCTAATCAAAGTCACAAATGACATCCTCTGCGACCGTAGTGCACTATCCCTCCTTATCCTTCTTGACCTCTTTGCAGCCTTTGACACAGTTCACACCATCTCCTCCAACGCCTCTCCTTCGTTGTCCAGCTGAGTGGGACTGCCCTTGCCTGGTTCCACTCTTACCCATCCAATGGTCTGTTTCTATGCTATGTAATTCTATGTAATCTCCTGCGTGACTTCTCTTCCCACCCCTGCACCGTTACCTCTGGAATCCCCCAAGGAACTATCCTTGGCCCCCTCCTATTTCTCATCTACATGCTGCCGCTTGGCGACATCATCCAAAGACATGACATCAAATTCCACAAGCAGACAACACCACCTCTCTCGACCTCCACACAGCCTCTGTATTGCCTGACACCCAGTCCTGAGTGAGCTGCAATTTCCTCCTATTAACCATTGGCAAGACTAAAGACACTGTCTTCGGTCTCTGTCACAAGCTCTGTTATCTCGCCACCATTACCATCTCACTCCTATTTGACCCTAAGATGAGCTTCCAACCTCATATCCTCTCCATCACAAAGACTGCTTACTTTCACCTCCGTAACATCGCCCATCTCTGCCCATGCCTCAGCTT
Organism: Heptranchias perlo; assembly: GCF_035084215.1. Taxonomy (NCBI): domain Eukaryota; kingdom Metazoa; phylum Chordata; class Chondrichthyes; order Hexanchiformes; family Hexanchidae; genus Heptranchias; species Heptranchias perlo. The sequence goes on from NC_090355.1 coordinate 27,652,145, forward strand.
ATCTGCTGAAACCATGCTTTTGCTACTTCCAGACTCGACTATTCCAATGCTTTCCTGGTCAGCCTCCCATCTTCCACCCTTCATAAACTTGAGCTCATCCAAAACTCTGCTGCCCATACCTTAGCCTGCACCAAGTCCCACTCACCCATCACCCTTGTGCTCGCTGATCTACATTGGCTCCTGGTCCACCAACGCCTTGATTTTACAATCATGTTCAAATCCCTCGATGGCCTCACCCCCCACTATCTCTGTAACCTCCTCCAGCCCTACAACCCCCCAAGAACTCTGCGCTCCTCCAGCTCCGGCGTCTTGTACATCCCTCTCTTCCTTCGTCCCATCATTGGCAGCCGTGCCCTCAGCCGTCTAGGCCCTAAGCTCCTGAATTCCTTCCCTAAACCTCTCCACCTTTCCATCTCTCTCCTTCTTAGAAACCTACCTCTTTAACCAAGCTTTTAGTCCCTCATCCTAATATATCCTTCTTTGGCCCGGTGTCAATTATTATCTGATTATGTTCCTGTGAAGCCCCTTGGGATGCTTTTCTACGTTAAACGTGCTATCTAAATGCAAGTTGTTGTGGAATATTCAAAGGGAAGGCAACTTGTGTACTTGCTTATCTATGTATTTTATTTGTTCCATTATGTTTAGGTAATTGTACAGACTGAATATGGACCTGTGAAGGGGTATGTTGAGACAGTTGATACCAAGACTGTTAATGTTTTCAAAGGGATTCCGTTTGCTGCACCTCCGGATGATTTCAGAAACCTAAGCCACACAAAAAATGGACCAGTAGGACTAGATACAAATACTCAATAATAAATGAAAATCTATGTTTTGATCAGACAGAAAAGTCAGACACCTGTGTGTATTTTAACACAAGTGCAAGTATTTTTTCTTGATGTTTGCATAAGGCAATCTCCCTCAGGATTAAACAAACACTTAAGAAAGGAAGGGGGGGGGGGGGTGGCAGTATTGATTAAGGAGAATATTGCAGTGCTGGAGAGTGAGGATGTCCTGGAAGGGTCAAGGACAGAATCTATTTGGTTAGAGTTAAGAAATAAAAGAGGTGCCATTACACTACTGGGTGTATTCTATATGCCACCTACTAGTGGAAAGGATATAGAGGAGCAAATTTGCAGGGAAATTACAGAGAGGTGCAAAAGCTTTCGAGTAGTGATAACTGGGGACTTCAACTATCCTAATATAGACTGGGAAAACAATAATAATAAGGGGCACAGAGGGGGAGGAAGTTTTGAAATGTGTTCAGAATAACTTTCTTAACCAGTACGTTTCCGGCCCAACGAGGAAGGAGGCATTTCTGGACTTGGTTCTAGGGAATGAGGTGGTCCAAATGGAGCAAGTGTCAGTGGGGGAGCATTTAGGGAGCAGTGATCATAGTATCAAAAGGATTAGAATAGCTATGGAAAAGGACATGGACCACTCTAAAGTAAAAATACTCAATTGGAGGACCACCAATTTCAATGGGATGGGAACAGAACTGGCCTGGGTAAATTGGAATCAAAGATTGGCAGGCAAAATTGTAATTGATCAATGGGTGGCCTTTAAGAAGGACATGGTTCGGGTACAGTCTAGGCATATTCCTACGAGGCAGAAAGGTAGGGCAACTAAAGCCAGAGCTCCCTGGATGACAAAAGAGATAGTGAGTAAGTTGAAACTGAAAAAAGAGGCGTATGACAGATGTCAGGTTGATAACACAAGTGAGAACCAGGCAGAATATAGAAAGTTCAGAGAGGAAGTGAAAAAGGAAATAAGAGGGGCAAAGAGAGAATATGAGAATAGACTGGCGGCCAACATAAAAGGGAATCCGAAAGTCTTCTACAGGCATGTAAACAGTAAACAGGTAGTTAGAGGAGGGGTGGGGCCGATTAGGTACCATAAAGGAGATCTTCTCATGGATGCAGATAGTATGACCAAGGTACTAAATGAGTACTTTGCATCTGCCTTTACCAAGGAAGAAGATGCTGCCAGAGTCTCAGTAAATGAAGATATAGTTGAGAGACTGGATGGGCTAAAAATTGATAAAGAAGAGGTCCTTGAAAGGCTAGCTGTACTTAAAGTAGATAAGTCACCAGGTCCGGATGGGATGCATTCTAGGTTACTGAGGGAAGTAAGGGTGGAAATTGCTGAGGTACTGGCCATAATTTTCCAAACATACAGGGGTGGTGCCAGAGGACTGGAGAATTGCAAATGTTACACCCTTCTTCAAAAAAGGCTGTAAGGATAAACCCAGCAACTATAGGCCAGTCAGTTTAACCTCAATGGTGGGGAAACTTTTAGAAACTATGATCCGGGACAGAATTAACAGTCACTTGGACGAGGGTGGATTGATTAGGGAAAGCCAGCACGGATTTGTTAAGTTTAAATCATGTTTAACTAACCCGATAGAGTTTTTTGATGAGGTAACAGAGAGGGTAGATGAGGGCAATGCAGTTGACGTGATGTATATGGACTTTCAAAAGGCGTTTGATAAAGTGCCGCGCGGTAGGCTTAGCATCAAGATTGCAGCCCATGGAATAAAGGGGGCAGTAGCAGTAGAATTGGCAAAGGGACAGGAAACAGAGAGTAGTGGTGAACGGTTGTTTTTCAGACTGGAGGGAGGTGTACAATGGTGTTCCCCAGGTCAGTGCTGGGATCACTGCTTTTCTTGATATATATTAATGACATGGACTTGGTTGTACAGGTATAAATTTCAAAATTTGCAGATGACTCAAAACTTGGAAGGGTAGTAAACAGTTAGGAGGATAGTGATAGACATCAAGAGGACATTGTCAGGTTGGTGGCATGGGCGGACACGTGGCAGATGAAATTTAATGCAGAAAAATGCGAAGTGATACATTTCGGTAGGAAGAACGAGGAGAGGCAATATAAACTAGAGGGCACAACTCTAAAAGGGGTACGGGAACAGAGAGATCTGGGGGTATATGTGCACAAATCATTGAAGGTGGCAGGGCAGGTTGAGCAAGTTTCCGCCGCACTTTTGGTGAAGTTTTGGCAGCGGAGCGGGAGCATCTCCAAGGAAATCTCTGGTAATAATTGTTGTTATGTAGGAAAATGCTAAATTAGTATCCTACACTGAATTAAGGACAATGGAGATACATAACCAAAGTATGGGCAAGTGCTTGTGCCACTAGGGGTGCACCAGGCATCTGCCAGAGGGGCTGGCTGGGAATCCTGGTGAAGAATGCTGGGCCCCCACCCAGGTAAAATGACTGACATTTGCTCATTGGCCATCTTTATTAGGGGGCCCAAAAATACTTTTAAAATTTTACCAATCTTCAGGGGTCCAGGCTACGACCCAGGCTTGAATCCCCAGGTGGGCCCCACTTTGGTCAGATGGCAGGCCGATAAGCCTGCTCTCACTTGGCATATTGGCCTGCCACTCGTCCGCCAAGCCAGGGACAAGAAAACTCTTGGCCTATGAGTCCCTTCCCCAGCTATGCCTCTCTATGCTGCTGTCCCGGTTGGGCGGGATTGCGCCAGAAAGACCGCAGATTTATAGCCCCATGGATCTAATGAAAGAAGCCACAGAATATAGAAATCACCTTTCTGTAATTATTGGCCAGGGTTTTTCGCATCTGCACTCACCAGTCTTTGACTTTTCAGTCCACTAAAATGAATGTGTGGGGTCGGGGGGTGGGGGTGCGGATATGCGAGCATATCCACTGTCAGGCAGTGCATTCCAGATCATAACCACTTGCTGCATAAAAAAGTTTTTCCTCATATCGTCTTTGGTTCTTTTGCCAATCACCTTAAATCTGTGTCCTCTGGTTCTCGACCCTTCCGCCAATGGGAAGAGGCTCTCTCTATCTACTCTGTCTAGACCTTTCATGATTTTGTACACCTCTATCAAATCTCCTCTCAACCTTCTCTGCTCTAAGGAGAACAACCCCAGCTTCTCCAGTCTAGCCACGTAACTGAGGTCCCTCATCCCTGGAACCATTCTAGTAAATCTTTTCTGCACACTCTCTAAGGCCTTCACATCTTTCCTAAAGCGCAGTGCCCAGAATTGGACACAATACTCCAGTTCTCCAGTTGTGGCCGAACCTGTATTTTATAAAGGTTCATCATAACCTCCTTGCTTTTGTACTCTATGCCTCTATTTATAAAGCCCAGGATCCCGTATGCTTTTTTAACCGCTTTCACAACCTGCCACAACACCTTCAACGACCTGTGCACATATACTCCCAGGATTCTCTGTTCCTGCACCCCCTTTAGAATTGTATCCTTTAGTTTATATTTTCTCTCCTCATTCTTCCTATCAAAATGTATCCTACCAAATGGATCAAGTGACCAAGAGTCACCACATAGATGAGGAAGAGGAGGAGGTTCAGGATGGATTCCAGAGGTGATGGTGCAGAACTGGGAAGAGATGGCATTACTAGAGGTGATCTGGCTACGATCGGATAGGTAAGAGTAGAACCAAATGAGGGCGGTCCCGTGGAACTACACAACAGGACAGGTGTTGGTGGAAGTTGGTGTAGTTGACTGCTTCAAAGGCTATAGAAACGTTAGGGAAACCAAGGAGGAATAATGTACCAGTCACAGGAAATATGTTCATGGCTTTGGTTAGGGCTGTTTCAGAGATGTGGGAAGGACAGAGCCAGAAAGTGGTCAAGATTTGGTACTTCCCCACAGCGTAGTAAATTAAAATCTATGGACAGGTCTACTGGACCATTCTTGCAGACCAAGTAATGCACCACCACTGGTCAATATTCCATTGTTCCAATGTGACATGACTAAGTAAGATAGTGGCTACCAGTTGCAGAAAAAGAAAATGAGCTAGCAATTAGCAGTCTCATGATGTTTTTAGATGATAATTCAATATTGATCAGATTAATCTGAGAGTATATACATGAATGTATTGCTTGTGGTAGGTCATTAGTAACATCTTCACATATATGTACTATCCTGTTTATTTTTTGTTGCAGTGGTTTTATGAACAGTAGTTTTACGACTGTTCACATAATACTAATGTAGATCTGATGTGGTCAAATACTATAAGAGAAATTTACTCCTCGCAGAGAACTGTACTTGAAGGGTAGGCGGGTTGGAGATAGATCTACAATACTAAGTCACCTAATTCTCCAAACTGTGCTTCCTGCGAGTGTGGCTCCCTGCTGGATTCAAGATTGATGAATTCACCCTCATGAAATGCAAAAGATTGTTAATAAATTGTATTCTTATAGAATTTACCATATTGCAAAGATTGCTTCATTTTTAAAAAAATTATATAACCTCAATAGGAATATAAGTATTTTTAGCAACTGGAAAAGGCCATATAGCCTGATAAGCTTGTCCCTTTTTTTTTGAGAAAGATCTCTAATAGTCTCTTGAAACAAGCTATATGATTTGATTCAATTGTTTTCTGAAGAAGATTATTCTACAAGTCTGTTTACCTTTTGTATATAAAAAGAGTTCTGATTTCCCGTTTTACTTCCAACTTCCTAATTTTACACTATTGCCCCCTGGTATTTGATCCCTTTATCATAATGAACAATTTGCCTGGATCAACTTTGTTAAAATCCCTATTGTATTCACTCCAGCAGGCAGTGCAATTATATTAGTACATTTCAAATCATGCTGCAGTAGGCTTAATTTCAAATCAAAAAGCAAAATACTGCAGATGCTGGAAATCTGAAATAAAAATAGAAAATGCTGGAAACATTCAGCTCGGTTTTGACGACAGGTCATTGACCTGAAACATTAACCCTTCCTTCCTCTCTCTACAGATGCTGCCTGACTTCCTGGGTGTTTTTCACTATTTTCTGTTTTTATTTCATTTCAAATCACATGGTCCAATCACAGGTACCTGTTATCTAATGGTGTTTGCCGTGACACACACTCCCAGCAACAACGAAGTGCCCAAAAACTATATAATGGCAAAACACATCTCTGGGTTCAGATAACATTGATATACTACTTGAGTTGTGTTTTCAACATTCAATATGCCAACTGAACTCCTCTGTCGTTTTCCTGCCTTGTAGTGCACAGCAACCTAATTACTACTCTGAATAGATTTAAAGTTGTGCACCTTTTATTTGTAGAATACTTTAATAAAATCTAAGCCTGCTGCAATGCCTCTGCCCAACTTGGCTCTTGAGAAGGTGCCTAGGAATTGCTTGAGTGGCTTGCTCTACGATGTTCTATTTCTCATTTTAGTTGGAAACTCGCATGTTCTGTATTGCGATTAGGAACCATGAGTGTGAACTTCACACCTTTGTTCTCGTGATGTGAGCGATTCTGGCAAGGTCACAATCATTGCCCATCCCTAGTTTCCTTCAGACGATGCTGGTAGGCCTTCTCCTTGAACCACTGCAGTCCTTGTGGTGATGGTGCTCCCATAATGGTGTTAAATATGGAACTTAGAGATGATGGTGTTCTGGCAACATTGCTGCTCTTGTCCTTCTCAGTGATAGAGGTTGCAGGGGAGGGATGAGCTGTCAATCTAACCTTGGTGAGTTGTTGCGATGAATTCTGTGGATTGTACATACTGCAGCTACAGTGCGCTTGAGATGAAAAGGATGGATACCGAGTCCAGTGGCAGAGGCAAGCAAACTGCTTTGTTCTGGATGGTGTTGAACGTTTTGAGTGTAGGAGATGATTACATTGGTCACCAGAAGAGCTGAGGTAGGATAGGACTGTGAAAAAATGAAGCCTGTTAATCTGGTTTTAGATTGGTGGAAATTCCTTTATTTCAGTCATAAGAAGCTAAATTTTCCTCACCAGCATGATTGCCAGCATAGGTGTGACAGGATGGCTTTCTGCCCACCTGTCATAGTTGGTGCTGACCATAGCGAACTTTCCAGGTCAGGTTAATTAACATAATTTCTGCCTGTACCACAGAGAGTGTGGGGAGGAGATGGGAAATGGCTACTGCTGTAGGAAGGGCTAGACAGTATTGCAGAACATCAACCAGTTGCAACCTCCACTGAAGAATCAGTAAGGAAGCTATGGGGAAATGTACATCCTTCTTGTCTCTTGGGATCAGATGTGCAACGTTTGGAAGCTGATCTTTTTCCCAATTTAATCTGACGCTGAGTAATAACAGGACTAGAGAGGCAGAGAGAGTTTCACTGTGATGAAGCAGAAGAGCACATCTGTAGCGCATTCCAGATCATAACTACTTGCTAGCTCACAAACACTTACTGTCGAGGTGCACACACAAGAATGGCTGTCCTGTGATACCTCAGTTGAGTCAGCATCCTCAGGACAGAAGGGCAGAAAATTTGGAGGGAAAAAAAATATGAAAGGGTAAAAAAAAATTAGAGAGAACAGAAATTCAGAACTAAAACCAAGAAAACCCAAGTGAAACAGACTTTTAATATTAAACATTTTACCCAATTGCTGTTTCTGGTAATTTTTTGTTCCCTCTCTGCCGAGAGTTGTTTGTTTAGCCAACTGTAACAGTTCCATATTTAGCTGAACAAAAAGCTATTTTTGGCCAAGGAATAAAGGCCAAATGTGATTAGCCAATTTTGTTCAAATTGATACAATGCAAAAAACATTCTGTAGTTTGGAAAGTTTGTTACATTGCATTTCTTTTTAATAGTACAGTAGAAAACTGCAGTATTGCGCAGCATTGTGCAAAATCAGGAATAATTACTTGATCTTCCTTGACCAAAGAAATTCAATATTTACATAATTCTGTAATTGCCATTATTCCCACTGATGAAACTGAAGCACACCATTCCCTTAAATACTCTGCATTGTGAGTAATTAGCTTCATTGTTCACAAATTTTTCCTTCTTTCACCATTCATAAGGCCTTGCTTCAAATTGCAGCTTTAGTTCACTTTCTTCTGTTGTTGACGGTACTCTTATCTGCTGAGTAATCAAACTAGAAAAAAAATGGTCTGACCATTTATTGGATCTTTTCTTCTTTTTGCTTCACACCACCTTGTGCACCAAGGCTGGAAATGGGAACTTGGCAAGTAGGAACTAAATCTGTATCACATTATTCCACATCACCATACTATGCCACTGCAACTAAGTGCTTTCATTTCATGAGGCACTGCACGTAGCCTAGCTAAGCACTGATAAAACTCATCCCAACGATGGCAAGTGGATTTAACTGCAAGAGAGTGTGTGGGGAGAGGGGGACATCTCAGATATAGGAGCGGGGGAGACCTCGGAGAGGGAGACATCGGAGCAGGGGGGTGCAGATGACATCGTTTGAAAGGTAGGTTTATTGATTTTGTTACATTGTGAAATGTTATTTTGTTTCTAATCAGTGTGACCACTAAGTGGAGCTATGTGATAATGCAGGAGAAAAAATGCACTGATTCTGCTCTTTTCCTGTAACAATCTTGGTGCTCATCAACCCAATATAGACCAGAAATGGTTGAGGTTATGGAGTGTTGTATACTGTTGTAAAATACATAAATGCAAGTAGCATATGGTGAATACAGAGACAAAATGTGATTTAAAACAAAACCAGCAGCCTTATAACATGCAAGAAATGTGCTCCATAACATACTGTGTTCATAGAAGCAAACCTACTTATATCTCCTGAACACTGTAGGTTCATGTAGGTTTGAGTAGTTAATAGTAGTTAATAAACTTTTGAGAGACAAGGGTGAGGATTTTTGACCTGTTTTCATCCATTTTCAGGCAGTTTCTAGGAAATCAGGTGTGGGAAATAAGTTGGGGTGCCTTTCCACCAGCTTCCTGGCCACTGAGATCTAAGGTGCTGAACACACCTTCCCAGTATATTCAAATTAAACATTATTGGTAAAAATTTGTCATCTGACATATTTTCAATCAATCGCTTAGCAAAGATGGCACCTGGGATGCTGTTGTGTTCCTGGTGCTCAAATTGATCAAACTGTGAAAATATTTTTGATAAAGTTTTTTTCACCATGACCAACTACATCAACCATGCCATGCTATGGCAAGTACTGCAGCAAGTTCCCACCCCCCACCCAAGATGGACAACCCAGTTGGGTTTATATACCCCTGGGAGACCACTACAATTATTGTAATTAATTTGACCACAGAAGATCTACCAGGATCAGGAAGGAGTGAAACAGATGGACACAAAGCCTGCATGACCAACAACATTGGTTCACTATCACTCAACCATGGTTCGTTCTATCTCAACAGACAGCTGCTAATACTGTTCCTGTTACTTTTCTCAAGCAGTTTTCCATGAGGCACCAAATAAACCACACCTGCATTGTCACCCCATCTACTTCCTTAGCTACTTGCATGAGCTCCCTTTTATAAATCCATGATGACTCTTGCCAATTAGTTTACTTCTGCCTAAATGTTCAAGCAACTCATTATTAGTAGGGGAAAGAATTTAAAAAAAAACAAAATCCCAAAGAGACAGAAACAGATATTGAGAGAAAATAGTTATTCTTTACAATGGGCCATTTGTTTTGCAATCCCATCTGGTTTGGTTGAAGAATTGTTGACTCTCTGCTCCTGAAATTTCCCTCTTCAAATCTACCAGGCAGATGTTGATGGTGGGGGATTCGGTGATGGTAATGCCGTTGAATGTCAAGGGGAGGTGGTTTGACTCTCTCTTGTTGGAGATGGTTATTGCCTGGCAGTTGTCTGGCGCGAATGTTACTTGCCATTTATCAGCCCAAGCCTTGATGTTGTCCAGGTCCTGCTGCATGCGGGCACGGGCTGCTTCATTATCTGAGGAGTTGTGAATGGAACTGAACACTGTGCAATCATCAGCAAACATCCCCATTTCTGACCTTATGATGGAGGGAAGGTCATTGATGAAGCAGCTGAAGATGGTTGGGCCTAGGACACTGCCCTGAGGAACTCCTGGGGCTGAGATGATTGGCCTCTAACAACCACTACCATCTTCCATTGCGCGAGGTATGACTCCAGCCACTGGAGAGTTTTCCCCCTGATTCCCATTGACTTCAATTTTACAAGGGCTCTTTGGTGCCACTCTCGGTCAAATGCTGCCTTGACGTCAAGGGCAGTCACTCTCGCCTCACCTCTGGAATTCAGCTCTTTTGTCCATGTTTGAACCAAGGCTGTAATGAGGTCTGGAGCCGAGTGGTCCTGGCGGAACCCAAACTGAGCATCGGTGAGCAGGTTATTGGTGTCTAAGTGCCGCTTGCTAGCACTGTCGGTGACACCTTCCATAACTTTGCTGATGATTGAGTGTAGACTGATAGGGCGGTAATTGACCAGATTGGATTTGTCCTGCTTTTTGTGGACAAGGCATACCTGGGCAATTTTCCACATTGTCAGGTAGATGCCAGTGTTGTAGCTGTACTGGAACAGTTTGGTTAGAGGCGCGGCTAGTTCTGGAGCACAAGTCTTCAGCACTGCAGCTGGGATGTTGTCAGGGCCCATAGCCTTTGTTGTATCCAGTGCAGTCAGCCGTTTCTTGATATCACGTGGAGTGAATCGAATTGGCTGAAGACTAGCTTCTGTGATGGTGGGGATACTGGGAGGAGGCTGAGATGGATCATCCACTCGGCACTTCTGGCTGAAGATGGTTGCAAACGCTTCAGCCTTCTCTTCTGCACTCACGTGCTGGACTCTGCCATCATTTAGGTTGGGGATGTTTACAGAGCCTCCACCTCTTCCCGTTAGTTGTTTAATTGTCCACCACCATTCATGACAGGATGTGGCAGGACTGCGGAGCTTTGATCTGATCTGTTGGTTATGGAATCGCTTAGTTCTGTCTATAGCATGCTGCTTCCGCTGTTTAGCATGCACGTAGTCCTGTGTTGTAGCTTCACCAGGTTGGCACCTCATTTTTAGGTATGCCTGGTGCTGCTCCTGGCATGCTCTTCTACACTCCTCATTGAACCAGGGTAGATCCCCTGGCTTGTTGGTAATGGTAGAGTGAGGAATATGCTGGGCCATGAGGTTACAGATTGTGCTTGAATACAATTCTGCTATTGCTGATGGCCCACAGCGCCTCATGGATGCCCAGTTTTGAGCTGGTAGATCTGTTCTGAATCGATCCCATTTAGCACGGTGGTAGTGCCACACAACATGTTGGATGGCGTCCTCAGTGTGAAGATGGAACTTCGTCTCCACAAGGACTGTGCGGTGGTCACTCCTACCAATACTGTCATGGACAGATGCATCTGCGACAGGTAGATTGGTGAGGACGAGGTCAAGTAGGTTTTTCTCTCGTGTTGGTTCACTCACCACCTGCCGCAGGCCCAGTCTGGTAGCTATGTCCTTCAGGACTTGGCCAGCTTCAGTCAGTAGTGGTGCTACTGAGCCACTCTTGGTAATGGACATTGAAGTCCCCTACCCAGAGTATATTCTGTGCCCTTGCTACCCTCAGTGCTTCCTCCAAGTGGTGCTCAACATGGAGGAGGACTGATTCATCAGCTGAGGGAGGGCGGTAAGTGGCAATCAGTAGGAGGTTTCCTTGACCTGATGTCATGAGATTTCATGGGGTCCAGAGTCAATTATTCAATTAGCCCTTTTCTTTAAAACATTACGGGCTTCAGGATTGGCTAGCTGGGCAAGGTGTTGGAGGATGGCAGAAGAAAAAAAGAACTAGTATTTATTTGGCACCTTTTTACATCCCCAGGACATCCCAAAGTGTTTCACAGCCAGCAAAATACTTTTGAAATGTAGAGAAACACTGCAACCAGTTTGTACAAAGTCCCACAATGAAACAGATGAGCAAATAATCTATTTTAGTACCGTTGGTTGAGGGATAAATGTTGGCCAGGACACTTTCCCTGCTATTCTTTGAGTAGTGCCATGGCATCTTTTATGTCCACCTGAAAGGGCAGACAGGGTTTTAGTTTAACATCTTATCTGAAAGATGGCACCTCCCACAGTGCAGCACTTCATCAGTAATGCATTGAAGCATCACCTATATTATGTCCTCAAGTCTGGGGGTGGGGCTGACACCAAATATCTTTGGAACTGTATCCAACCACAAATTTGAAAGATACTTGGTGTCAGCCTTGGCTCAGTAGTAGCACTCTCATCTCTAAATTAGAGGGTTATGGGTTTAAGACCCGCCCCAACGATAAGCACCTAATCTAGGCTGAATGGAGTACTCATGAAATGAGGTAGAAAATTGGAGGAAAAAAGTGATTGTTGACTAATCTAAAGTACCTCAGCTTTCTAATTCCATCCCCATGTTCACAAGGATACAAATGCTTCCTTTCATCTGTTTACCAAAGCGATATCACCTCAGCAACCGTAGCTTCCTTTACTATATTCTTCTTCCACCAGCAACTGTACCAGAATTACTCCTCCAACACATCAACTAGCTTATGACTTGTGCTCAGAGTCCAAAACATTTGAAGTAGGTCAGGTCTGTGTCTAGATGCTACCAATCCCACCCATTCATCCCAAGAGTGTGGATAGTACGCCATTATGAAGTTATAAAATTATCCTTTGGAGGCACCTGTTAGTTTTAGAGAAGAACCATTTCCCCAGTGCCACTCCCTCTCCAGGTTCAGTCTTGGGACATGGTTAAAAATTAATATGTTCACTTGTGAGCATTATGTGAATAAGGAGTTAAAATTTAGGTGAGTCAATCACAAAGCAAAAAAAAGGTTGACAACTGAGACAAAGGAAATATTTTATATTTGGTGCTGTGTCCGGCAAAATAATATTATAGTTTCTGGATTAATTCAGGCAGAAAATAAACTGACACCATTGGCTCCTTTCTTCTCAAGTACGTTACCGCCCTTTGTACACTTCTAATACCTTGCCCTTTATGTCACTGTGACTCCAAACAGATTTTCCAGTGATATACTTCAGTCTCGTCTGCTTCCTATTTCCAAGGTTGTTTGGCTGCATGTCCCTATCAGTTGATCTCATACTTTCCTGTGTTTTTTTTAAAAGGTCTATGAGTCTGCACTTTAAACGTCATCACTGTCCTGCCTTCTGGATGTCTTAGATGTAAGCTTGTTCACAATTTTCAACATTTTTTGCAATAATACAAATATTGTGATTTTTCTTGACTTTTTCCATGTTACGCAGTGTGTGACTTTGTATACCAACATGCCATAATTTGTTATATATAAGACATTGTTTCACACTGAGAAACAGCCTGAATCCCCGACATGTAGTACAATGAAAAACTTTTAGTTGGGAGTGCGTGCATTTTGCACAAGTGTGCATCACCTGAAACATTAAAATACTTTGAGATTTTTATATATTCCTCTCACCTTTTTAGGTTCCCTGCAGACACACTGGTCTGGATTTTCTGCTGCTGGCTGTCCACTGCTATGGCATAAATCAGGCTGCCATTAGCGGAAAATGGGCCTGAGTTCCATCCTGCCAAAACTCTGTATACTATGTGACTGATATAGTTTCTGGGGAGCAGAGGTAAAGGTGCTTCGTTTAAATATTAATTTGGGGCCATGTAAGCCCTGAATGTTACATCTTCAGAAGCACCCAATGACAGGCTGTCATGCTTTCAGTGACATTGAATGATAGAAAGCATGCCGGGGTGCTTAACAGCTAGGGTACCCTAATTGGCTGCACCTGCAAGATGCCACCTACCATATCTGCAAGTCATGGCACTTCTACCTAGCAATGGCCAGATGCACAGCTGTGCCACCCGCTGCAAAGACATCTGCAGTTATCATGCATCATAGGGCTGGCATGTCAAATGACCATAACGGTCAGCTGTGGCCCGAAACTTGGCTCCTTGCAGGCTTTCTGCGATATTAACTAAGGGGATGGTGGCATGGAGTGGCACAGAGGTCAATGGCGAGGATGATAGTCCTCATGTAGCACCACCTCCACTTCGGCAGCCATCAAGCAGAGGGTTGGATACTGAACTGCTTATCACATGCCTCACCTTGAATTTATTTTCCCTTCATTTCTGCCTATCTCTTGGTCCCTGATCTTTCATCCAAGCAAGGGCTGCTAAAGGGTTGGGATGCTTCTTAGACTCTTCAGAGGCTTTCAGTACTTTTGTCACTCTTTTGTAATACTCTCCTTTAATTGTCCCCACCCCTTTAAATTTCACTTACATATGCAATTTTCTGCTCCCATTACTAGTATGCTCTCTACACCTACGCAATTCTGCACCTGAAGTTAACAGCAAAATAAATATTGCTACCGGAGACATAAGCAGCTATACCTTTTTGGTCTCAGCCCACTGATACAGGCCACTGGTGTAGCTTGTCTGCATATAGTGCTTCTCCAACCGAGTTTGCTCATGTACAGTTGCTCTGGTCCTGTGGAATCACTGCACCACATTGTAAATGGGGCAGTTTTCAAAGCACCAGGACCTCCAGACATATTCTAGAACTGCTTATTGAAGTAGTTTTAAAATATGTCATAGCATTTCCTGATTTTTCAACTTTACCTATGGGGTGTATTCTCTAGAGTTTAAGGTTATGGGGTGATCTGATCGAAGTTTATAAGATATTAAGGGGAACAGATAGGGTGGATAGAGAGAAACTATTTCGCTGGTTGGGGATTCTAGGAGTAGGGGGCACAGTCTAAAAATTAGAGCCAGACCTTTCAGGAGCGAGATTAGAAAACATTTCTACACACAGGGTGGTAGAAGTTTGGAACTCTCTTCCGCAAACGGCAATTGATACTAGCTCAATTGCTAAATTTAAAGCTGAGATAAATAGCTTTTTGGCAACCAAAGGTATTAAGGGATATGGGCCAAAGGCAGGTATATGGAGTTAGATCACAGATCAGCCATGATCTTATCAAATGGCGGAGCAGGCACGAGGGGCTGAATGGCCTACTCATGTTCCTATGTTCCTATGCTCATGCATACTATTTATCCTTTTGTCTTCATCACCCTCATGCCATATCCCTTCAGTCTCAAGTGTCCCAAGACCCTCTTCCATCCTTCATCCTCAGGTGTCCAATCATCCTGGTGCCGTATATTCCCTTCCCCCTCATGCTAATCACCCTTAGTCTCTCACAACTATCACTCTTGCAGCATATTCCCAGGTGTTCTGTCACCCTCTTTGAACATATTCCAATCATCATATATATTTTTCATCTTCCACCATTTGCTCTTCACCCTCTCAAGCTACATTCCTTTCATATGCATCCTATTATCTTCTCTCAACATACTCCCTTCATCATCATCCATCCTTTAGCTTTCACTCTATCGCATCATCTTCCCATGTTCTGTCACTCTATTGTGTCATATTTCCTACATTCTTACATGTCCCATCAAAAATAACATACATTTACATAGTGTTTATATAACAGAACATGTCAGAGCACTTAACAAAAAGGAGAGATGGACCCTGAGCAGGAAGTGAAGAAAAGGGGGAGGGGGGGGGAAAGGAGGAGGAGAGAGACGAACGCATGCTCAAAGAAATAGTTTTTAAAGAGGCTTTTGAAGGAGAAAGAAAGATAGCAAAGTGAATTTGGAAAACTCCAAAAGGTAGTGCTGTAATGGCTGAGGAGGAGTATTTTGAATTAATTTGCTGAGGCTTTATGCACGAGTGGATTTGGGGCACAGAGTTCTGGATTAGCTTGTAAAGGGTGAAGGTGGGAGACCAGCAAGGACAGCATTTCAGAAATCAATTTTTAATGTGAAGGCAGCATGGCTGAGGGTTTCAGCAGTGGTGGGAATGAGGCCAAAACCAGGCGATCTTGGTATTGGACTAAATGTGGGGTATGAAGATCAGTTTAGGGTCAAACAGAACATTAAGGCTTTGCATCTCTGGATTCTTTGACCAGGGCTATTATGTGACCAGATATCGCACTAGAGGTACTCAAGCAATGTAGCAGCATATGGTGATGTGGCAACAGTACCTCTTTGGAGTGAATGACCTTGGAGAAAAATTGCAGGTTAAAGATTGCAAGTTGACTAACTTGATTGAGTTCTTTGATGAAGTAACAGAGAAGGTTGATGGGGGTAGTTTGGTTGATGTGTATATGGACTTCCAAAAGGCATTTGATAAAGTACCACATAATAGACTTGTTAGTAAAATTAAAGCCCGTGGAATTAAAGGGACAGTGGCAGCGTGGATACAAAATTGGCTAAGTGACAGAAAGCAGAGAGTAGTGGTGGACTGTTGTTTTTCAGACTGGAGGGAAGTATACAGTGGTGTTTCCTCAGTGGTCGGTATTAGGGCCACTGCTTTTTTTGATATATATTAATGACCTGGACTTGGTATATAGGGTATAATTTCAAAGTTTGCAGATGGCACGAAATTCAGAAATGTAGTAAACAATGTGGAGGATAGTAACAGACTTCAGGAGGACATAGTCAGACTGGTGAAATGGGCAGACACATGGCAGATGAAATTTAATGCAGAGAAGTGTGGAGTGATACATTTTGGTAGAAAGAATGAGCAGAGGCAATATAAACTAAATGGTACAATTTTAAAGGGAGTGCAGGAACAGAGAGACCTGGGGGTGTATGAACACAAATCTGTGACCGTGGCAGGACAAGTTGAAAATGCTGTTAAAAAAGCATATGGGATTCTTGGCTTTATTAATAGAGGCATAGAGCACAAAAGCAAGGATGTTATGCTAAACCTTTATAAAACACTGGTTAGGCCTCAGCTGGAGTATTGTGTTCAATTCTGGGCACCACACTTTAGGAAGGATGTCAAGGCCTTAGAGAGGGTGCAGAAGAGATTTACCAGAATGGTACTAGGGTTGAGGGACTTCAATTATGTGGAGAGACTGGAGAAGCTGGGGTTGTTCGCCTTATAGCAGATCTGATAGGTGTTCAAAATCATGAATGGCTTTGATAGAGTATATAAGGAAAAACTTTCCATTAGCAGAAGGGTCAGTAACCAGAGGACACTGATTTAAGGTGATTGGCAAAAGAACCAGAGGTGACATGAGGAAACATTTTTTTTAAACATGGTGAGTTGTAATGATGTGGAATGCACTGCCTGAAAAGGTGGTGGAAACAGATTCAATAGTATTTTTCAAAAGGGAATTTGATAAGTACTTGAAGGGAAAAAATTACAAGGTTATGTGGAAAAGAGCAGGGGAGTGGGACTAATTGGATAACTCTTTCAAAGGGCCGGCACAGGCAGGATGGGTTGAATGGCCTCCTTCTGTGCTGCACCATACTATGATACTAAGATAGGGCAGTAGTTTGTGACATTAAAGAGGCCAAGAATTGGCTTTTTAAGGAGGTGGTGATGGCAGTTTTGAAAAAAGATGGTAACGCCTGAAGATAGGGAGTGGTAAACAAGCACTTGGCTAAGAAACGGAAGTTGGATAGTCAGTATTTGGCTTGAAGGAGCAGGCGGTAGGCTTCATCAAGGAAATGAGGCTGGTGAGGGTGGATTGGGAAAAGCTGCAAATGGTAGAGGTTGGATTTTCAGAGAGCGGCTAAGAGTAACGGTGGGGCAATGAAAAGACAAGAGGCAAATAAAAACAGAAAATGCTGGAAATACTCAGTAAGTCTGGCAGCATCTGTAGAGAAAGAAACAGAGTTAACATTTCAGGTCGAAGACCTTTCATCAGAACTGGAAAACGTTAAAGTTAACAGTTTTAAGCAAGTTCTATTCCCCCCCTTTCCCTGGCTCTGTACTTGCTTAAAAACTATTAACTCTTTAATGTCTTCCAGTTCTGACAAAAGGTCTTTGACCCGAAATGTTAACTCTGTTCCTTTCTCCACAGATGCTGCCTGTCTTGCTGAGTATTTCCAGCATTTTCTGTTTTTATTTCAGATTTCCAGCATCCACAGTATTTTGCTTTTGAAGAGAGAGAGGCAGCTGAGTGGTCACAATTCTAGGAACATAGAAATCCATAAGTCCCTCACATCTAATATTGGAGATGGTGAAGGATTATGCTTGTTTCCAAAATGATCCTGGAGTAATGGGAGGATTTGGCTAGAGAGAGGGAAAGCTGGGGGTACTGCTTGAGATGTTCAGGCCAGGCCAGTGGTATGCTACTTGCACTCACATTTATGGCATGTGGACTTGAGTCCATAAAGTTGGCTATTGTACTGGTGAAAGATAGAGGTGGGGGCAGAAGACCTTTTAGAATCTGGTGCGGCAATGGTATTGAAAATGGAGGCACAATTGAGGTTCCAACATTAGTGCGAGTGGTGGGCAACAGGCGAGGGAGTTACAAATGGTGCTAGTATCCTTCATCGTCAAGACGTCCCAATCATTTACCTTCAATCTTCACATATCCCATCACAATATTCTGCCATTTTCTGTCTATCGTCACACGCATCCCGTCACCATCTTCTGCCGTATTCTCTTCATCCTCCTGCAGTCTATTACCCTCTCCCAATTCTTGCCTATTAACACTCTAGTGAGGTGAAAGTTTGGGAAGTATTTCTTTACACAGAGAATTTTTAGAGCATTCAACAATTTGATAGAGGGGTTTTGATCGAGTAAATAGGGAGAAACTGTTTCCACTGGCAGGAGGGTTGGTAACCAGAGGACACAGGTTTAAGGTAATCGGCAAAAGAACAGAAGGGAGATGTGGAGAATTTTTTAAAAATTTAAACACTGAGTCGTTATGATCTGGAATGCACTGCCTGAAAGGATGGTAGAAGAATACAGTTGGAAATTTCAAACAGGAATTGAATAAATATTTACATAGAATGTACAGCACAGAAACAGGCCATTCAGCCCAACAGATCCATGCCGATGTTTATGCTCCACATGATCCTCCTCCCACCCATCTTCATCTAACCCCATCGACATAGCCTTCTATTCCTTTTCCCCCCACATATTTATCTAGCTTCCCCTTAAATGCATCTATGCTAGTCGCCTCAACTACTCTTTGTGGTAGCGAATTCCACATTCTAACCACTCTCTAGGTAAAGAAGTTTCTCCTAAATTCCCTATTGGATTTATTAGTGACTATCTTATACTTATGGCCCCTAGTTCTGGTCTCCCCCCTGCCCCCGCCAAGTGAAAACATCTTCCCTATGTCTGTCCTATCAAACCTTTTCATAATCTTAAAGACCTCTATCAAGTCACCCCTCAGTCTTCTCTTTTCTAGAGAAAAGAGCCCCAGCCTGTTCAATCTTACCTGATAGGTATCATTCTAGTGATTTTTTTTCACCTTCTCCAGTGCCTCTATATCCTTTTTGTAATTATGGAGACCAGAACTGTGCACAGTACTCCTAGTGTGATCTAACCAAGGTTCTAAGCAAGTTTAACATAATTTCCCTGCTTTTCAATTTTATCCCTCCGGAAACCAACCCCAGGGGGAGAACAAAATTGGAATGCTTTGGGGAAAGAGCAGGGGAGTGGGACTAATTGGATATGCTCCTTCATCAAAGAGCCGGCAGGGGCACGATGGACCAAATGGCCTCCTTCTGTGCTATAACATTCTATACTGCCTTCACCCTCACGCGCTCCTAACGGTCGTCACCCTGCACCGCGCCTAATAGTCCCCACGCGACGCCTCTCCAATCGGATTTCCCGGCGCCGGCTGGAGACTTTTTCTTCTTCTAAGAGACCGAGACAAGAAGGTGAAGGAGAAAAACAAGTTTACTCACAGTACATGAAGACACGGAACAGGAAAATCCCGTCCGACAGAAAACATTCCCGAGAGCCAATACCGCCATTTCCGACCGTTATTTTTTTTTGGGGGGGGGGGTGAGGAAATAAAAAAATAAATTGGGAAATTCAGAACTTCCTAATTGGAGGTAAGAAAAGTCCTCTTTGTAGCTGTTTTCACTACAGTAGTCGAATGTGTCAGTTACCGCTGAAAAGTTTTTTTAAATTGTTTTATTTTGTAGGAACGCTTTACAAAGTTTTTTTAAAAAAAACTCGGGAAATAACGACGCAATTGACGAATATTTATGATTAATCACGTACCTGACATGGGTCTTCTCAAAATTGTGATTATTACGGTTTTGTTCATTTAAAAAAAAATAATTAAATGCGTTTATTAAATGGCATATTTGACGGAAAAATTATGTAGGTTTTATTTGTTCCCCCCCAGTTTTTGACACGAATATGAATTACGTTTTCCTGTTACTGGACAAACGGTGGCGTCATTCAATCGCATCCACTCATTCCGCCTTATCTTGATGCCGATTGGCGAATTAGTTCTGCCGGGGCGGGGCCAAAGGGCTAATATTTACGTCTCATTCGATATTTCGGCTGTCAGTCAGTTGGACGGGCAGAACGCACGGCAAGTTCCACATTTGCTTAGCGAGAGGGAAAAAAAGTTTTACCAACAAAGTTACAGAGGGATCAAAAAAATCGAGTTAAAGGGCTAACTAACCCTCAGTCTTCGCACGCAAGACGGGAACAACATCGGAAAAAAAGAGGCTCTGTCAACTACCTAAATTGTACTTACAGGTAACAGATTCACGCTTGGCTGCTGGGCAGAAGTTTGTAGAAACTTTGATGTCGAGTAATACTTTTAAAAAATGCTTTGATTAGAGTTCACTAATATGTATTATAGATTTGTAAAAAGAGATTTGGAGAACTTCTACGATTAAAACTATTCGACAGTTCCCAGCCCTCGAAAAAGGTTTTGAGTAAGTGATCCAGATTGCGATATACCGTTGTAAACAATTTTACAACACCAAGTTATAGTCCAGCAATTTTATTTTAAATTCTGAGGAATATTTACCTGAGGAAGGAGGAAGTCTCCGAAAGCTTGTGAATTTAAAATAAAATTGCTGGACTATAACTTGGTGTTGTAAAATTGTTTACAATTGTCAACCCCAGTCCATCACCGGCATCTCCACATCGCGATATACCGTGTTAGTTAGAAATGGACAGTATAAAATCATATCGGTACTAACATGGGATTTGACTACGGTATGGTTCTGTGTTTATTTGGGTAGCGTGCTCAATACAATAATACAGATCACACAGATACGCATTTGTAAAAAAAATCAGATTTTTGGTCAGAATATTTGTCAAAATATTCGCCAACCGGGATCCTGACTAAAGGGAACAGACAGATCGTGGTAAACACTTGAAGTAACAATCTCTACCATAGTGAATTTCATTCTGTTGGTAATAGCGCTCTTGCGCTTTCTGTGTGAGCTCTTTTTGTTTAAGTGAGTTGAACTTTTGTGAAATAATCGTGGAAGGAGCCACAGAAGAATCTGTACTGAATTTAACGCGAAGTTCACTTGCTGTCGGATGAATGCATGTATCGGTAACGCTTAATTGTAACCTATCAAATGTTAGACACGTGCTTTAGGTAACTGTAATATTATGATCTGTTTAACTTAAGGAAGGTAATGTATTCGAGTTAGGGGTAGATTTCCGTATTTGGTTGGAAAACTCATTGAAATGTGCATGTGTGTTCTGCAGTCTGTATGAATAATAATTTTAAAAATTCATCAAAGCACTTGACCATTAATGCGGTTTATTTAGAATGGGCCATTTCACCCTTTTAATTGTACCACAACCTTCTCCAATAAGGATATCATTTTGCTGCAGTTGGTGGAGCTCTTGCCCATGATTCAGAAAGTTGTGGGTTCAAACCACACCATGACTTGTTCGCATAATCTAAGATGACACAAAGAGTGTTGCATTGTCGAAGTGTCCTCCCTTCCGATAATAGGTTAAACCCCATTTGTCTGTTTCAGTGGCACAAAAGATCCCATGGCACCCTTGAAAGAAGAGCAGGGTGTTCTCTTGGTCTTCTGGCCAACTAATGCCACCAAAAATAGATTAACAGTTCATTCAAATTTTGTTCGTGGGATAATCACTTCATTGAATGTGAAATGTGAAGAGAGACGCAAGTTTTTCTTCCAACAGTTTTCTCGAATATGTTCATCCATTGTTTATAATCCTTGCATCTAGAAAAGTGTTCTTTACACTCTGTTACTTTTCCAGGGAATAAAATTTATAGAAGAAATTGTTTTGGGTCCCTGAGACTGAGTTTCTAATTCCATTGTGTAATGACACATTGAGTAGTTAAGCGGTTGACTTTCGTGCACATATCCGGCATATAAGTATTTATACAAAGCTATAACACAATGTTAGAAAATGATCCCAGACTCATTAATAAAAGCAAAAGAAACAAAATATTGTGGCTACTAGTCACCCGTATGCTTATAATGTTGGAATTCTAGGATGGAAAAACTAACTAGCTCATGGCCTTAAGCTTGATTTGAGGTTTAAAATACATTATTTGAAAGATACATATTCAACAAAATGGGAAAAATAACAAACTATACTCTGAATACCCCTCCTAATCTACTTCCTAAAAAGGTAGATCTAAATCAGAAAATGCTGAAGAAGCTTTATTTCAGATCTCCAGCATCTGCAGTATTTTGCTTTTGATTTAGATCTAAATCAGAATGATTTTGTAAAGTTTGACTGCTGAACTCTCCTGGAGACACAGTTAATGTACACTAATGGTTGTTGTAGGGTCCAGTTAAGAAAGATGAAAAGGACAAAGCATTTTATTTTTTGTGACAGTTAATTGTATTTTTATTTTTCTGATAGATTTCTAATAAGTCTCGAGGCTGGATTTGTGGAGTAAGGTCTTCAGCCATTTCGAGATTTCTCCTAAACTCAATTCACAACAAATTTTTCTTTCACTGGGAGAAGAGCAGCTTCTGGCGTATCGACTCCTAGATACAGGATAGAAGAACCATTCCTTAGGAAAAATAAAACCATGGAGACAATTCTATCGGTAATCATATTAGCTGCTTTAGGATCACAGATTCAAGCAGGTAAATTAATATTAAATATTTATATCACTAACTGAGTAAATACATAAAACAGACATTAAGTACGAAATTTCAAGAATGTTTTGAAGACAGTCTTTTCTTCAATTTTCTGGTTAAGCAATCTGAGGTTGGGAGAATTTTTATGTCAAAATATGGTTAAACTTCAAATGTGTGGATATAATAAATTGATCATCCATGAAATGATTTGTTTGTTAGTCTGTTTTTTGTTATATTTTCAGTGTGGTTATAGTGAGAGCACCCTTCCTAATTCAAAATATAATATAGTTCAAGAGATTATTAGTTTTCTGTAACAATTTTTTACATCTACTGCATAACTCATGGCATTACAGCATAATATTTTCCAAATCTTAACATGGAGGAAGGTTGTAACATTAACAATTAACTTGTCCTTACCCTGCACATACTTCAGGCAGGCAGCCATTCCTTGGCTCAATGGGTACCGCTCTCACCTCTGAGTCAGATGGTCATGGGCTTAAGCCCCAATCTAGAAACTCGAGACAAAGGCTGTACTTCAGTGCATTACTGAGGGAGTACAGTACTGTCAGAAGTGTCGTCTTTCAGATGAGATATTAAACCGAGGCCCCGGCTGCCCTCTCAGGCGGACATAAAAGATCCCATGAAGAAGAACAGGGGAGTTCTGCTGGTGTCCTGGCCAACATATATCCCTCAAACATCATCTAAAACAGAATGCTGTTTGTGGGACCTTGCTGTGTGCAAATTGACTGCCGAGTTTCCTACATTACATTACTGACTACACTGCAAAAGTACATTATTGGCTGGGACGCATGAGGTCGTGAAAGATAATATATAAATGCAAGTTCATTCTTTTTCCATGCTGCTGATACTTGTAACCAACATGAAAAAATTTTCCCATTATCGTTGCAGCTTCTAATGAGTCCCACTAACAATCTACTGAAGTAGATTTTGGAACATTTTTATTTAAAATTGTTTTGTTTTAGTTGCTGGTTTTCTCTTTATTCCAATCTGTTTTGTCACTACATGCAGATTGACAACCTTTATGAACTTCACTTAAGTACTGAAAATAATTGTTTAAAGAAGATTTGTAAACGCTTCTTTTAAATCTGTTTCAGTATTTTAGTTCAGTATATATTCCTTTATAAAATACATTTGCTATGTTATATTAATTCATATAAACAGATTTTTAGCCAAGAAGAAAGCTTGGGAAATGATGCTGTAATTCCGAGAGCACAAACACAATTTACAGTTCCCTACATTGTGGCAATGTTTACATTTCAAAAGTACTTCATTGGCTGTAATGTGCTTTGGGACATCATGAGATCGTGAAATGCACTATAGAAATGCAACTTCTTTCTTTACCCTGGATTGTTTTCATTTATTTTGAAGGAGTAAGTAATCACAATTAAAACTTCTATTGAACTGATGGCTGTTCCTAGATATAAATGACAAAAAAATTAAAAGATGCAAATGTTGGAAAGCTAATAAAATAGTGGTCAGGAGATCTTCTAGTATCTGAAAAGAGAAGAAAATAGGTCAAACCTTCTAGCTGTAGACTCTTGGTCAGAAATAAAAGGTTGTAAAAGATAAATCAGTATTCCAGAATTACTGGTAGACTCTGGTGGCCCAACTCAGGGTGAATGGGAGGATATGATAGAAGTATTGAGAGACAGTGAAGTAAATAATAGTTGTAAAGTGTTTGTTGATTACTTGGCTCAAATTTCCTCAGAAATCAGGATAAGTGGATAGTCATCAATTATTTTTTGATTGGTTCAAATTTCCCAATGGAAAATCCTGTTAGATCTTTTGCGGTATCAACAGATTTGAAGTATGAAGGACTAACAAAATATATATAATTATGTACTTTTTTTTAATATCACACATGAAAATGTGTGCTGGTTTACTAATTAGTATAAAATTAGCAGAAGACAGGTGACCAATAGTAATATTCAGGTGACAACTGATCCTCAAAAACCGAAGTAGTCAAGAAAGCAATAAATGTCTAACCTCAAATTACTATAGAAATATAACGGTTCCAATGCCATCAAACTTAAATTTCTCAAATATACCTGAATATCATGTAATATGTGTTTTAAACAAAGTACATAGTGGAAATTGTTTTATTTAAAAAATACACCATCATAGGGTCTCCAACAATCACTAACATGAATCTCAATGTCATTTGGTAAGTATTTTCTGGTTTAGCATCTACATTTTTGGGCAATGCTAGATTTATTGCCCGTGCCTCGTTGCCTTGAGAATATGGTGGGCCTTATTCATGAACCGCTTTTTCAGGCTAGCTAGATCATTAAGAGTCATATGTTAGTCAGTGGTGGCACATTCCTTTCTCTGAAGAACATTAGTGAAGTTGTTGGGTTTTTTACAACAATCTGGCAGCCTTCTTGGTCATTCTTTCTAATGCCAGCCCACAAATTACCAGATTTATTGAATTCGTTATTTTGTTTCGTAACTTGCTATGATGGCATTTGAGCTCACAACCTCTCGGTTGCCAATCAATATCATAACCACCACACTACCATGCCTTGTCCCATTGTGTATTCTCTAATTTTATATGTTTTACACTACACAGTCATAGGAATCTTGCAAGAAACAGGCTGATATTAATGATCTTATAATATTATCTGTAAAAGTTTTAAAGAGTTAAGTTGTTCAAAAAGTAAGGAATGGGCCAGGCTGCATGTGCTGAAGCTAACAGACTTCCACAGGATGCGGCAACTAGCCACTGTCAATGGATTGAATATCTGTCATACATCCTGCAAAACCATAAATCAGTTGACAATTCAGAACCAATACAATTTTTAAAAGTTACCATTTTTTTAATTAAGAGTTTAAAAAAATCATAACTGTCACTTTAGGAAATGGGCTACCCTGTTGGCTTACCAAATTCATCCCGTGAGTGGCTGAATCATACAACCCTGGAAAGATCTCGCGTTTTGATCCCCGGTCTGTACTAAGTTAGCTGATCTCAGCCAGGATGCAGTAGGAGCACTACAAGTGGCTTTAGCATCCTTGGCTTTTAGCTCTCTGTCCAGTGACCCCAGCTGGAAGTGCACATGTATAGGCATTGGGTGAGGACAAGATTAGGCTTGGCTGATGCCACCTGTAATTGAATAACCCTTTGGCACTCTGTCACTTTGGTGAGGTATCTGAGGAAGAACCCAGTGCCTGTTGAACTGAACCACATCAAGGAGTCGAGGCCTTAAGGGGAGAAGGGGGAGGGGAGAATATTTGTGAGAAAAGGAAATTTTAAAAAATCATGTGACTTGCCAGAAAGTAGTACAGGTAACTTCAATTTACTTTGCATTCTTAGTGTAAAGGTAGGGGTGAACAAACATTCTTGTAAGTATCTTATAAAGTATATAGTAATTAACAGCTGGTGTACCAATGAAAAGATCTATTTAAAAGGAACATTTGAGATGAAAATTATTCAGTATTCATTCTATAGTGTTTGGTTAAAAGGAGCAAATGGTTAAAATATTTTTTTCCTTTCGTGGGCTATTTCTCTTAAAATGTTTTTATTGAATTAGGGAGGAGAAAACATTGCAATTTGTAAATTTATTACTATGAGAATGTTTGTGTGCAAGTATGAAAAATAGTTTGTGTCCTGTTGTTGGTCAGGATTCTAGTTAAGTGAAATTTTAACATTTGCTTAATTTATCAATCATGAATTCCTTCTGTATGCCATAATAAAAATGATTTGGCTTAATTAATTTCACTATAGATGGGATCTGGCAGTCGTTTAGCCTTTCAGCTGATTCTTAGGGGAGCTTACCCTTATTCAGCAGTTGTAATATCACAGCCAAGTAACACATGCTAAAGACAAATGAAGATAAGAATCTTTCTGTGTAGCCAGCTGGGAGACATTTTGGTGCTGCTTGTTGCCAGCCAGTCTCGCCTTGTTTTTTGAGTTTCATATTTACATATCATGTTGTGGTTCACACCCTTGTGTCTTGTTTAATGCCACAGTCAGCACTGCCCATTTATCAGATAGCTGTTTAATACTGGTGTAGAATCACTTTCCTGTAAGTTTAAAACATGCCGCGCTTAGTCGTTTTTATTCCTTTTAATCAGATTTGGAAGCATTCTTGGATTTTGTTCATAAGTTCCAGTTTACTCAAACCCACCTTTTTATTTAACTGAATTAAAATAGAATCTTGGGGGTAGATATTGGTAAGCGTTGCACCTGTTTTTCAGACATAAAATGGCAAAATGCTTACCAATTTAACAGTGGCACGGCTTGCACCCAATCTGTGCTGGCATTGGTTTCACTGCCAAATTCATGGGGCCCATTTTTTAGGCATCCTGGGTGGACACCTAAAACAGGTGTGATGCCCCTTGAATATGTAAATTAGGGGCCTAACGCTTGTTAAGGGATCCTTTCACAAATTGGTCACCTCATGAGTGGGGCAGGCATTGGGCAGCTGCAGTTGAAGCTCAAGGACCAATTTCTATCTAACCTCTGGCCTCTTACTTCAGGTGCGTGATGCTTCCACAGCACCAAGTCTGGGCCCATGGGCAAGCCTAGAGTAAATTCTACCCCATAGAATTTTATAGCACAGAAGAAGACCACTTGACCCATCATGCCTGTGCCAGCTCTCTGAAAGAGCTGTCCACTTAGTCCCATTGCTTTGCCCTTCATATCCTTTTAATTTTTTCTTTCTTCAAATATTTATCCATTTCACTTCTGTGTATTGGAAGTTTATAGTAATAAAGAAAACTTCTAATAAAGTTAAGAAGAAAAAAGAATGTATTTAACACTTCATGTCTACAGGACATCCCAAAGCAACAATAAATAATTTTTAAATGTAGTCACAATAACAACTTGCATTTATATAAAACCTTTAAAACAGAAAAATGTTCTAAGGTGCAATGTAGCAAACATGGTAGCCATGTTTGCACAGCAAGTCCCACAACAGTTAAACAAAAAACTACAGATGCCAGAAATCGATCGTGGGAAACAAAAACAGAAAATGCTTGAGACATTCAGCAGGTCAGTCAGCATCTGTTTATACCTGAAACATTAACTTATCTGATCTCTTCACAGATACTGACTGACCTGCTGAATATTTCCAGCACTTTCTTTTTGTTTCCTGCAAAAGTTAATCTAATTTGGTCGTATTGGTTGAGCTGTGACTGTGTGAGGGTGTTGATGTTGGGGACTCCACCACTCTTCTTGATGTTCACCCTGGTGTTATTGTCAGTCTTGTCCTGCAGAAAGAGAGGGTGAGTGTTACTGAGTATCTGTTGTGGAGGTGTGTAGGGCTTGTCTATATAGTGCATATGGCGTGAGGTGGAGAATAAGCAAGATGGAATGAGAATGGGGCGATGATGAATGTAACGGGAATTATGTGCAATGTGCAACTGGTAGCATGTGAGAAGAGAATGGTGCTAGTATGTGGTGTGAAGAGAGCAAAGGAAGAGGTGTGTTTGGAATGAGAAAAGTGTGGCAGTATGTGAATGTGTTTCTATGCTGAAGAATGTGATGGAGAGGAGGGAATTGTTGAGAGGGATTGACAAAAGTGTTGAGAGAGCTGGAAAGGTGAAGAGCTGTACTCACCCTTTGTGAGGTCATTGAATCTCTTTTTGCATTGAACCCAGGTGCTGTGGGTGATGCTGGTGTCACTGACCCTTTCTGACACCTCTGCTTCATTCTGTCCTTGGAGATGTCCTTACGGGTTTTGGCATTCAGCTGCTCCCTCCTTGCCCTCACTTCATCCACTAGGACCTCTAGGGAGGCATTTGAAAAGCGGGGAGTAGCCCTTCGACTCACCTGTGTACTCAAAAAGTCTTCTACAGTTGTACAACTAATATTGCAGGCCGGAGATGCACCCTTGCTTTTTAAGAGGTGTATGCCCGCTTTAAGAAGGCCTCATGAGTTGTGCCAGAAATTGCACGCGTCATGAGTGCGGGCTGCCTGATTTTGCAATGCAATCGAGACAGTAGCCAGTCAATCTTATAAAATGAGGCCTGGGAGTTAAAATTGACCAGGTCTCACGTCAAAAACATCATGGGGGCTTGCCACCCACCCTGGCCCCGCATGCTCGTTTCCCACTCTGGGTTAAAATCAGGGCTTACCAGCCACAATTTTAACTCCCGGGTTTTGGGAGGCATGTGAGACATTTGTTGCAGGCAGGCGAGGCCTCATAAATATTCAAAACTTGGGGTCCAAAGATGTCATTCAGACCCTAGAGTAGATTTTAACGTATAGTCCCACGTTCAGTGCCTGGTGCTGGCCTTGCCAGCGAAGCCTGATGCCACGTGGGAGCAGGCCCAGATGAGGCACGTTACATCTAATTTTTTGGTTTCCTTGTGGGCCAGGAGGAGCAGTAGTGCTTCTTGGGGCCCCACAAGAAAACCTTAGGCTTGTACTGAGCTTCCCATCTCGCCCAATTGTGATTCCTTTTGGACCCCCGCCCCCCACCCCCACCTTTTCCAACACACTTACCTGATTGCTGGGGACCGTTTGCTGCCAGATTCGGGCAGGAGTCAGTCCACTAATATCGTAATGAGGCCTGGTGGTTAAAATGGTTCAGGCCACACAATGGCAAGTTTGACGAGCCTGTTGTTCGCCCTGCTGGTCCCATGTTTGCCTCTTGTCGCAGGTTAAAATTGGGGCTATAAAGAGCGTGGGAGACAAACAGAGGAGAGATGAACAGAGGGAACGAGGGGCACAGATTGAGAAAGTTACAGAGAGAGTGAGAAGAATAAGAGACGAACGAAGAGATCGAACGAGGGCTATGAGAGAAAATGTCTAAGAAGTATACAGAAAGAGTGGAAGACAAACAATAGAGAGGCAGCCAGAAAAGATGATCGTGGAAGACCTTCAGAGGAAGAGAGTTTTCTTCATTTTATCTGAGTAATGCCACAGATCTTGTTTTTAATATTTTCGTTTGAGCATCCTTAAGAGATAGAAACATTTTGTTAGGAATTGTAAATCATTTAGTGAATGAACTTTAAAGCTCTACATAGACTACTTTTAGAAAACAATATTAGAACTAACTGCCAAAACAACTTTAGGAATATTTATGAGCATATGGGGACAAAAAAGCAAAACCATTTAATAGTTTTGATAATATAAAATTTAAAAAAATATATTTTCAGTCCCATCTGATTGTAAATTCAACTGATCATGTCTGCTTTGTCCATGTGGAAGAAAATCTAAGTTTGTATTGAGGACACAATATAATTGCCAAAAAAAAACTTGCTGGGTAGAAAGAAATAAGAATTGAGCAGATTTCCTCTTCTCTCTTAAATTGTAACCAGCAACTACCATACTTGGTTATTATCCATGTTCAGCCGAAATGGTTTGTTTTTCATTTTGAATAAGACTTACTCCAGGGAGGTCTCCTAAAAGCAACTAGTAAACATTCGGCAAAATTCTTCACGCCCCATTAAATTCCTTGGAAAAAACACTAATCCCAGAAGAATATATTTAGTTTGAGGAAATGTGCTGCAAATTCCCAGAGTAAGACTGCAGTCAGATTGTCCAACAAGCACCTGTTTTATGTACTATACTGTACATCATGTTGTGAGATTAGGCACTTGGGATAATGCAAAGATTTTTGAGATGATATGTTCCTTGGAGAGGCATATATAATGTGGAATTTTTGATGTTCACCATCGTCATTATTTCTTTGCACATAGCAAATTTTTTTTGGCAGGATAAGAATACTTTTTATTTTGTTTGATTTTTCATATATTTACGGGAGTGTGGCTTTCAATCATTCATGTAAAGAAGCAAAAATTGACTAGTTACAGTGAAGTACTATTAAAATAGTGCTCATCTGGTAGCCTGGAATTGTCTAGAAAGATTATTAACAGCAACAACTTGCATTTGTATGGCATCTTTAATGTAGGAAAAAAAATCTCAAGGCACTTCACAGAGGCAAAAGGAAAAAATGAATGCCAAACCAAAGAGGGAGATATTAGGAGGGTGACCAAAAGCTTGGTCGGAGAGGTGGGTTTTAAGAAGAGTCTTAAAGGAGGAGAGAGTGGTGGAAAGGTGGAGGTGTTTAGGGATGGAATTTCAGAGCATGGAGCTTAGACAGTCACCAATGGTGGGGCTTTTGGGGACTCCGGAGGTAACCGTGCGGGAACGGAAGTTATTGCTGGAGATGTTCTGGGTACGATCAGGTAGGTAAGAGTGCAACCAAGTGAGAGCAACCCCACTGAGCTGGACAATGGAGAAGAGGCGTTAGGGGAGGATGGTGTGGTCATGTTCGAGATTGCAGCAGGGTCAAGGAAGACGAGGAGGGATAATGTACCATGGTCACAATCACAGACATGAAATTTGCGACTTTGGTTAGGGTCATTGTGGTTCTGGGGCAGGGGTGGAAACCTGATTGCAGAGATTCAGACAGGGAGTTGTGGGAAAGATGGACACTGATTTGGGAGGTGACCACACGTTGAAGAACTTTTGGAGAGGAAAGGAAGATTGGAGAGAGGGTGGTAGTTTGCAAGGACAGAGTAGTCAAGGGTGAGTTTTTTTTGAGGAGGGTGTTTGATGATGGTGGACAGGAAAAAGGAGGGAGACATTACCTGAGGAGATGTAACCATTTACAACGTCAGCTAACACGGGGCCCAGAAAGGCAATTTGGGTAATTAGTTTAGTGGGACTGGGTCAAGGGAGCAGGAGGTAGGTCTGGTGGAAGAGAAGAGCTCAGAGAGAACGAGAGGAGATGGGAGAGAAATTAGAGAGAGACACGGGTTCAGGGCTAGGGCAGAGGACTGGTTTGGCTTGGTGGGAAAGGAGAAAGAGAGGAGATGGATGGCTAAACCAGATCTGTGCCAGATACGGTCAAGTCTGCGTCCCTT
Source organism: Heptranchias perlo (assembly GCF_035084215.1). Classification (NCBI taxonomy): domain Eukaryota; kingdom Metazoa; phylum Chordata; class Chondrichthyes; order Hexanchiformes; family Hexanchidae; genus Heptranchias; species Heptranchias perlo. Next base: position 27,683,528 of record NC_090355.1, read on the forward strand.
GGACTGGAAGGAGCAAAGAGCAACCAGCATGGTAGAGTAAAACTTTTGCTGGGGACAAGGGCATCAAAGGTAGAAGTATCGTGGTAATTGGAAGGCCAAAGGCTAGGCAGTTGGGAGTTTGAAAGTGCAGATGTAAATGACTTGGGGGAGAATTATTTTTCCAAAGACTAATGCAAAAGGAAGTGGCAACAATAAATTGAAACATCAGTCAAACTTCTATCTCTATTAGACACTCAGGATTCTTCTATCTTTAGCACTTGGAGCAATTCGGTGGCTTATTTACACCAAATGAAAAATTACAATTGTTTAGTTCAGAATTTACAAAGAGCTGAGTGCAGTTCCATATACCTATTTCATTCCATAATATTCTAACAGTGTAAGTTTACAGGGGATTTTTTTTTGATGTTTCTCATAAGATAGAAAAGTGCCAGATTTTGAAAATTGCATGTATGCAGTATTTTTAAAAAATTGATTGAGAGATGGTTTCAATATAATGCTCCTGCATCTCAATATTCTGAAAAGAAATAATAAAAAAACACCTGGGAGGAGGTATATATAGTTTTAATCTGCTTTTAGCAGTACTGAATTTTGAGATGCCTCCAGATGAGAATCCGTAACTGGTCTAAATACCAATCTGTGAGGTGTTCTCTAGAGTTGCTCACTGATGGACTTTGTAGAGATGGAAGATATGCATTGGCAGGTTTTTACTGAGAGGTATGGGGAAGGTGAAAGTTTTAAACTGAGTAGCTCAGATTTTCTACTTCTGTGTTCCCAACCTGTAATTTTCCACCAATCCATCTTAATGGACAGAAAATTGTGGCTGGTGAGCACAAAAGTGGAAAATCCTGGCCAAAAAGATAATAGCGTGCATTTTCCACTGAAGTTTTCTAGATTTTCAGGCACAAATCGGGCAAACCTGAGCAGAAAATTGGATTACATCGGATCTCCCCCAATATTGCATGCACTTGCATTTCCGTGAGACAAAATGGCAGGGGTAGTAAGATCCTGCCTGAAATAGCAGAAGTTTCATTGTAATATTAAAATCGAGCGGTGGGGGGTATGGGGGATGATTATTTTATCCTACATGTAACTTCCCAATGCTTACGTGTATAGGCCGTTGAATGATCTCCGTTGCTAAATCTAATGGGAGCCCAGAGCTGCTAGGGGATCAGTTACATATGTAAGTTCATTTAAAAGGTGTAGTAAAAAGGTTCCGTGGAGAATTTTCAAGCCACTTCTACAGCACTTTTCTTAATTTTTATTTGTTCTTTTTTCCTGCTGCCAGGAGCCTATTGTGACAATGGGTCTGCTGGTTTTTTTTCTTATTAGTCCCATTAGTATAACAACAACAACAACGTGCATTTATATGACGCCTTTAACATAGTAAAACATCCCAAGACGTTTCACAGGAGCGATTATCAAACAGAATTTGACATCGAGCCACATAAGGAAGTATTAGGACTGATGACCAAAAGCTTGGTCAAAGTGGCAGATTTTAAGATGTGTCTTAAAAGAGGAGAGAGAGGTAGAAAGGTGGAGAGATTTAGGGATGGAGTTTCGGAGCTTAGGGCCTAGGCAGATGAAGGCATGGCCGCCAGTGGTGGAGCGAAGAAAATTGGGATGCACAAGAGGCCAGAATTGGAGGAGCGCAGAGATCTCGCAGGATTCTAGGGCTGGAGGGATTTGAATACAAGGATGAGAATTTTAAAATCGAGGTGTTGTTGGATTGGGAGTCAATGTAGGTCAGCGAGCACAGGGGTGATGGGATGAAATTTTGCTACAGCTATACAAAGCCCTGGTTACACTGCACCTGGAGCACTGTGTACAGTTCAGGACACCGCACCTTAGAAAGGATATATTGGCCTAGGAGGCAGTGCAGTGCAGATTAACCAGAATTTTACCAGGGCTCCAAGGATAATAATTTAATCAGGAGAGATTACATAAACTAGGCTTGTATTCCCTGGGATATAAAAGGTTAAGGGGTGATTTAATTGAGGTTTTTAGGATTTTGAAAGGAATTTTCCACTGGTGGGGGATTCTAGGACGGGCCAGGCCATTCAGGAGAGAAGTTAGGAAACACTTCTTGACACAAATGATGGTAGAAGTGTGGAACTTTCTCCCACAAAAAGGGATATGGAGCCAAGGCAGGTCGATGGAGTTGGGATACAGATCAGCCATGATCTCATTGAATGGCGGAACAGGCTCGAGGGGCTGAATGGCCTACTCCTGTTCCTATGATGGGTGAACAGGACTTGGTGTGAGTTAGAATATGGGCAGCAGAGTTTTGGATGAGCTCAAGTTTACAGAGGGCACAAGGAGGGAGGCCGGCCAGGAGAGCATTGGAAGAGTCGAGTCTAGAGTCTAAAGGCATGGATGAAGGTTCCAGCAGCAGGAGAACTGAGGCAGGGGCAGAGACTGGTAATCTTATGGAGATGGAAGTGGGCGTACTTGGTGTTTGAGAAGATATGGGGTCGGAAGCTCAGCTTAGGGTCACATTGTTCGCAACCTTGGCGTCCTGTGAGAGGGATGGAGTCGTTAGCTAGGGAACGGAGTTTATGGTGGAGACCGAAGACGAAGGCTTTGGTCTTCCCAATAGTTAATTGGAAGAAATTTCTGCTCATCCAATACTGGATGTTAGACAAGCAGCATGATAAATCAGAGATAGTGAAGGGGTCAAGAGTGATGGTAGTGAGGAAGAGCTGGATGTCGACAGTGTACATGTGGAACCTGACGTGTTTTCGGATGATGTCGCTGAGGGGCAGCATGTAGATGAGAAATAGGAGGGGGCCAAGGATAGATCCTAGAGGAAATTCAGCTGTAACGGTGTATGAGCGGGAAGAGAAGCCATTGCAGGTTATTCTCTGGCTACGACTGGATAAATACATGCCATTATGCACCATTGCATATGTTTAACTATTATAACATAAAACAGTTAAGGACATATGACCAGAAAAATACAAGAAAAATGTTAAGACTGTGGTGAAAATTAGTTAAAAACTGAAAAAAAACTATATATAATGATCAGCTGGCTTAGTTGATAGCACTATTACCTGTGACTAAGACTACCACAGGACTTGAGCACATAACCTAGACTGACATTTCAGTGAGTGCTGAGGGAATGCTGCATTCTTGGAGGCGATGTCCTTTGGATGAGCTGCAAAACTGAGGCCTTATCTACCTTTTCCAGTGACTCACACAGATGTTAAAGATTTATGGAACTATTTGTAGAAGAGCAGGAAATTCTCCAGGTGTTCTGATTAACATACCTCCCTCAACCAACACCACCAGAAACAGGCTGACAGCTTATTCATCTCATTGCTGCTTATGGGATCTTTCTATATACAAAATGACTGCTAGATTTGCCTCTATAACAATAGTAATTTTGAAGCATTTTGAGACATTTCAAAGAAATTAGATAAAGCTGTCTTTCTATCCATTCATCCTTAAGCCTTTGAATGCAGGACTTCTCCTTGTTCCTGAAAGATAGGCATCTATGCTTAGACTGAATAAGGCTGGGGAAGGAAAGTGAAGACTGATGACTGGAGGAAGGGTGAAACTTGACATAGGTATAGAATTTGCAAGTTGGGGGCAGTTTAAAAATACAAATGCAGTATTCTGCGTTTCTGAATAGGAATTTAAAATTTTAGCTTTCTAAAATTAATATTTGGATTCAGTGCACATGTCGGAGTGACTGTACAATGCTTTAGAGGGCTAAGCTAGAGCAGGACAGGAAGGGATGGATATGGCCTTCTGTTTGCCTCTGATAAGAGCTTGTTTATATTAAAGGCATTGCTAAATATTCAGGGTTGATAGTTTGTACACTTGAGGAAGTGGAGGACAATAGGTGTGTACGAAAGACGACTGCAGAGGTTAGTCCTTGGATTGAAAGATTTTATTCAATTGTTGAGCCCTTGGGTTTTGTAGCCTTTACAGAGACAGCAATATTTATATATAGGCCTTCTGTCTGTTACACCTTTTGGTAGTTTGCCTATGGAACTGTTATGTAATTATTTTACTGAACATAGTTATCAAGGTAGAATACTTTAAATAGAGCTGCTTTATTCATAATTACATCAAATACATTGAAATATACACAGGACTGCTCAAAGGCTCAATTTAAGAATGGATGTAACAGATCTGGGATTTTCATTTCAGAGTTTCATAGGACCTCCACTACCATTTTAGAACAAACTATTGTGGAAAATGTAAGATAAGACCCAGGTGAAGTAGAAGGGGACCGCAACAGGAACTTAAAAGCTGCAGTAGTTCCATATAATTGGATTTAATGATGGGGAAGCGGGAATGGGAAGGCTGCATTTGTACATTTCTTGTGCTAATCCCAGAGGGAAAAAGAAGGAACAAAATTATGCTACTTGGTCCAACATCTCTGCATTTCCATTATCTCCATTCACAATCTATTTCTCTCCTCCTCCTCTTTCTATGTCACTTGTTTTATTTCTCCACTTCTGTCTGTGGCAACCCCCTTGCCCCATACTTCTGAGCCTCTGTTGCTGCCTGCTTCATTTGTAGCATCTCTTTTCTCCCCCTACTCAATGCTGCTAAGATCTCCTCTGACAGTTCCATATGTCTAAGATTTGCCTCTTTTAGAAGCTAATAAACCCAAGTTTCTTCAGTCATTCCTTTTAACTCAGTCCTTTGTTCCAAAGGATGAGTCTTATGACTGATCTTTGAATTGCTTTCTGGGCTTGAATGTTTCCCTTACCGTCTCAGTGACCTGAACTGGACACGGCATTTGAGTTTGTGGTCTAACAAGAACACCAAACAGTTTGAACTTGACTTCTTTCAATGTGGACTACTATTTTGGCTGTATCGTTTATCATTCTGTTTGCTTTATTGATTTCTGCTGCTTTGTGATTGGACATGGAGTACTGAGTCTACTAAAACCTTTTGATCTCTTTCAACTTCATCCATTTTAATTAGTAGACTTTGATTTCATTTGCATAATTTCTTTGCACTGCATTCAATTTGGGATTTTAAAAATGTAATATTAGAAATTATGATAAGCAGTGATGGAGTTAGAGGAAGAATATAAATGCAAGAATAACAGGAATAATATAAATATTAACTTTTTTTTCTAATTTTGCCCATAATCAATGCCATAAGAGATTGATTAATAATGTACCATACTTTGTAGTAAATCTATTTTACAAAATTGTGCATATAGATGTTGTTTATTTTGTCACATGATGATATCAATTTATGCTGTTGTTATGTACCAGTACTCTTTTTAGACCAGTTGGTAACACTGAGTTATACTCTCTGGCAACATAGGACCATGTATATGTGCATTTGAACAGATATACACAACTCCACTCACCAGAATTGGCGTGTCAGTGAAATTTTTAATGTTATTAAAGAGGTACTATCCTGTCCACTCTTTATTAACATAAAAAATGTTAGTGCAGTTTGCTACCATCTGTGATCATTTTAAACTTTTAAAGTAAAATTTGAAAAGTTGGCTTTGCACTGGTTGCAATTGTAAAGTAGCTGGTGTTAATCCCAGGCAGTGAGGTCACTTTCTTGACACGGTCTCGTACTGCTTGCCAAAGTTCAGCTTGTATTCGTGAATAGCCTCAAACTAGAGTTATTTTGTGTTTCATGCAACCATTAGAGCAGAAACTAGTATTAAATGCCTTCAACTTATTTAACACATACCCTATTTGAACATAATATAATCGGATCAAAACTTACTGATTTTTAAAATTAATTCTTTCCCTGTTAAGTACTGTGGTGTTTAATACATCTTTTGGAATGAAAGATTATTTACCAGTAAGCTGTGGAAAATAATGACTGACTAGGGATAGCTGATTTCTGTGTTCTGCAGCATTTACAGTCCATTTAACACATTAATTGAGTCACCACTATTTGAAGACCACACAGCAGGACTGAAGTATGCTAGCAGCCATTTAAGTGAATTTTACTGTGTTTAACTTTCAAACAAGTGTTGCACTTTGTTCTACAAAATAGCCTTTTGCTCCAAAAGCAGCTTGATATATACAGGTAGTAATGGCTATAAGACAGTTGCTTTGTACAGAATTAGAGACATCCAGTTTTCTACTGTGATACCACTGAAAATTGCAGTACCTAAATCCGGATGTTAACTTCATTTGTTAGGAATGCGACATTAAAGGAAATAACATTATGTAACAGTCACTTTAATTACTTTGTAATTATCAGTTTTACTTTCATTGTGAAGATATCTATTTTTATTTTTAAAAATCCTTAAGCTTTAAATATTTGTAATCGCTGAAGGTTTCTTAGCAAGATCTTTTTGAAGATTTAAATACTCAGATCAGGTCTACTTAATTTTGCATAAATGATGTTAATAGAATGTGAATTTATTACAGATGAACCAGATTTAGTTATGTTGGAAGTGGAAATCGGAACATCTTTTTAGTAGCTTTAAAAAATATTGGTGACCAAATACACAATGCCATTGTCACTTGGCTAAATCTATTTATCTGAAGGTAGTTTACAAGAGCAGCCCATTATTTATAGAGCAACACTGAGGGAATTTTGGGTACATTGAGGGTCCATTTTTTGTGATGGAATATTAACACTAAAGGGGTGATTTTAACTCTGCCTGTTCGGGCAGTTAAAATCGCTTGTGGGACTCACCTGCCGACGTTCCACAACAATCCCGCAGACTACGATTTTAACTTGCTCTTCAGAGTAGACGTTCGGGACATCTGGTTCTTCTTTAAATATGCAGATCAGGCTCCGATACTGTCAACGGGGCCCGACTGCTATTTTAACCATGAGCCTGAGGGGAGAAACCATTGTGGCTTTCCCCCCCCCAAATCCACCTAATGGGAAGAAAAGTCAGGATCAGAAAATGCCCAAAAAGCTAAGTCTTTTTACTTTCCTTGAGGGGCCAGAAGGAGCAGGAGTGATCCTCCAGGCCCCACAAGGAAGGATTAGGCCCCCCCTACCCCGGGCTTTCTCCTCCCTCCAGTTGTGAGGCCTTCCTGAAACTGCCTTCCAGCGACTTACTTAAGTGCCGAGGGCCGCTTACTTGGTCCTCGCCGTTAGCTCCTGCTGCCTGACATTGCGCTCCTGCCCACTAGCCAGCTGCCGCTTCCCGGCGGTTTTGGGCAGGAAACTGACTGGGTGAATGCGGATGAAGCCTGGGAATTAAAATCTCCCAGATCTCATGCTACTGAGGTCAGTTGATCAGCTTGATATTATTGTTATAGGATCTTTGGCATCCACCAGGCGAAGCACAGATGGTCTTAGTTTAATATTTCAGCCAAAGTACAGCGCAGGACCATTCTGCTCTGGTGTCAGTGTTATTAGCTGAAGTACCCCAACAATAGCTTGAATTGTTTTCCTTTGAACAGCTGTTGAAATCTGGTAAAATCCCTGGATTAAAAAAATTGAAGAGAATAAACTGAGAATTTGGTGGGAAAAGTTAATCTGAAAAGACATATGAGCCTGGAAATTGCTGTTGGTATAATGGCTTTTACACTGGCTGCAATTGTGCAGTTGGGGGTTGCAATTTTGTAAATCACTGAACTTGCATAATAATCGCTTGCTGAGTGCAATACTTGAAATTACTGCATGACTTGCTATTGGGTGGTGTGTGCCTTCTTGCACAGAAATCTGCTTATGACTGCTATTTAAGGGGAAGTCAAAAATATTGCTGTTTGCACATACTGCAATGCATTGTACTACACTCATTTGTTTCAAATGGGTATTAAAATGCCAGCCTGATTCATGCACATCAGGAACTAAAACTCAACAGCAGTACTATTAATTTTCCAGCCAGTTGGATCATTCCAGGAGGGGACTGGTAAATTCAGTGTCACATGGTCGCTATAGGAATTCTGTTCATTCAATTTTTCCAGCTGTGCAAGAGCTTCATTTTAATACTTTAATAACCCCTTAATGAATGAAAAATGGAAGCTCATGTGATTTACCATTGTTTTTGACTGGATTGTACTATATGCTCAATCGGTCTATGTAGAGTGGGATAAAGAGAAGTTCTGTGCATAAAGAAGCTGTTGATGGGACAGAGGCATTTTTAGTGATTTTTTTTCTTTTCAGTGGCGTTTAAAGTTCTTTTTAAATGGTTCTTGTTTTTCTATGCGTTTTTTGTTTTTCCTGTTTTTTTTCTTTGGTTTGTTTTGCTTTTGCTGCATATCTTTTGCATCAGAACATGTTGAGAATTTTTGTGTGGAACAAACCAACCAAATATATTCTGTGAAATCCCTTGGAAGCCCATTGTAGTTGAGGCATTTTCATGAGTTCAGCAGAATAGAAAACTGTTGAACCAACACAGTCCCATGCTAGTTGGCAAGACAGTTTAAAATTAATGATGGTAGTTGCTTTTAAAGTGCTCCGATTGCATTATTTCATGACTGAAGGTACAAGATCAAAGAAGGCATACCAGGGAGGCAAACAGCCATCAGAGTTGGACTGTCTGCCTTCACTATAATGCCACTAATCAGATTTGCAAGCCCAGGCACATTTACCTGCGAAGACTGAGGACAACTTGCTTTGCAGGCTCTGATTCAGTATAGGATCAATTGCACAGCTAAAGGACATCTGTAACCAGCTTTCAACATAAGGACAGCATTGCCAGTGGCAGGCAATGTGTGCCAGCACTGATACTGCAGATGATTTCTATGCTAACCTATTGTGAAATCCCCGGGATGTCCATTGTAATTGAAGCAACACTTCAGATGTACAGATCAAGGACCATCTTACAGAATAGCCCGCCATGATCTCCAAAATCGCTGTTGTCTATTGCATGCTCCGTAGCTTTGCTGTACAAAGAGGTATAATCATGGAGGATGAGGCCAACCCAAAATCAAGGCCAGAGCACGACACAGACACTGTTCAAGAGAATGTAGCTTCAGAAACACCGTGCAGCCAGGCATACATTAAAGATTAACTGTGTAAGTGCCTGAGCTACCCCTTCAAGGACCCCTTCTGTCCACCATGAGAAAGTGGCTCAGAGCACCTTCTGGAACATTATCCTCTCCACTAACATTAATGTGGAGATGCCGGTGATGGACTGGGGTTGACAAATGTAAGGAATCTTACAACACCAGGTTATAGTCCAACTGTTTTATTTGAAAATCACAAGCAACATTAATGATGAGCATTTGGGGTACAACTATGTTAATTTTCTCAGTCAGAAAGATACTCCTTGGATATTTACCAGAATGGTACCAGGGATGAGGGTCTTCAGTTATGTGGAGAGACTTGAGAAGCTGGGATTGTTCTCCATAGAACCATAGAAGAGATACAGCACAGAAGGGGGGCATTTGGCCCATTGTGTCTGCGCCGGCCCGAGGAACAACCAGGTGCCCATTCTAATCCCACCTTCCAGCACCCAGTCCGTAGCCCTGCAGCTTACAGCACTTTAGGCGCAGGTCCAGGTACTTTTTAAAAGAGTTGAGGGTCCCTGCCTCTACCACCAATTCGGGCAGCGAACCCACCACCCTCTGGGTAAAAAAGGTTTTCCTCATGTCCCCTATAATCCTTCCGTCAGTCAGCTTAAGTCTATGTCCTCTAGTTCTTGAACTCTCCACTAGGGGAAACAGGTACTCCCTGTCTACTCTATCTGGGCCCCTCATAATTTTGTACACCTCAATCAAGTCTTCCCTCAGCCTCCAAGGAAAACAATCCCAGCCTATCCAATCTCCTCGTAGCTGCAATTTTCAAGCCCTGGCAATATTCTTGTAAATCTTCTCTGCACTCTCTCCAGAGCAATTACGTCCTTCCTGTAATGTGGTGACCAGAACTACGTCCAATACTCCAGCTGTGGCCTTACCAGCATTTTATACAGTTCCATCATTACATCCCTGCTTTTGTATTCTCTACCTTGGCTAATTACGGAAAGCATTCTGTATGCCTTCTTCACAACCTTATCTACCTGTACTGCCACCTTCAGGGAAATGTGCACATGCACTCCAAGGTCTCTCACTTCCTCTATCTTTCTCAATATATTCCCATTTACTGCGTATTCCCTTTTACTGTTTGCCCTCCCTAAGTGCATTACCTCTCACTTCTCCGGGTTGAACTCCATTTGCCACTTTTCTGCCCACTCCACCAACCCATTGATATCTTCTTGGAGTCTACAGCTATCCTCTTCACTATCAACTACATGGCCAATTTTTGTGTCGTCTTCAAATTTGCCAATCATGTCCCCTACATTCAAGTCTAAATCATTAATATATACCACAAACATCAAGGGACCCAACACTGAGCCCTGTGGTACACCACTGGAAACTGATTTCCATTAGCAAAGACATCCGTCGACTTTTACCCTTTGTTTCCTGTTATTGAGCCAATTTTGGATCCAATTCGCCACACTTCCCTGTATCCCATGGGCTTTTATCTTTCTGACCAGTCTGCCATGTGGGACCTTGTCAAGTGCCTTACTAAAATCCATGTAGACAACATCCACTGCACTACCCATATCAATCCTCCTTGTCACTTTCTCAAAGAATTCAATCAGATTTGTAAGGCATGACCTTCCCTGAACAAATCCATGCTGACTATCCCTGATTAAACCATGCCTTTCCAAGTGACAGTTTATCCTATCTCTCAGTATTGATTCTAATGGTTTGCCCACCACCGAGGTAAGACTGACCGGCCTACAATTGTTCGGCCTTTCCCTCATACCCTTTTTAAACAATGGTACTACGTTCGCAGTCTTCCAGTCCTCCGGTACCTCCCCTGTATCCAGTGAGGATTGGAAAATGATCCTCAGAGCATCCACTATTACCTCCCTGGCTTCCTTCAATAGCCTAGGAAACAATCCATCCGGCCCTGGTGACTTATCAACTTTCAAGGATTCCAGTCCCTCTGGTACTTCCTCTCTCGTAATGTTTACCTTATCCAATATGTCACACCTCTCCTCTTTAACTGCTACGTCCGGATCATCCCTTTCCTTTGTGAATACGGAGACAAAATATTCATTTAAAACCCTACTCACATCCTCTGCTTCTACACACAAGTTCCCCTTATCATCCGTGATGAGTTCCATCTTTTCCTTAGCTATCTTCTTGTTCTTAATGTACTGATAAAACATCTTTGGGTTTTCTTTAATCTTACTAGCTAATATTTTTTCATGCCCTCTCTTTGCTTTCCTTATTTCCTTTTTTACGTCATCCCTGTACTTTCTATACTCTAGGCTTTCTGCAGTATTTAGTTTTCTGTGACAGTCATAAGCTTTCTTTTTCTGCTTTATCTTGCCCCGTATACTTCTAGACAACCAGGGGGCTCTAAATTTGGCAGTGCCACCCTTTTTCTTTGAGGGGACGTGTCTGCATTGTACCTGTAGAATTTCACTTTTTAATGCCTCCCACTGGCTTGCCACTGATTTCTCCTCAAGTAGTTGTGTCCTGTCCACTTCTGCCAAATCACCTCTTGGTTCTGTAAAATTTGCCTTCCCCCAATTTAAAACGTTTACTCCTGATTTAACTCTGTCCTTTTCCATAATAATGCTAAAACTAACTGAATTGTGGTCACTATCACTAATATGGTCACCCACTTGCCCATCTTCATTTCCCAGGACTAAATCTAGAATTGCATTCCCTCTTGTTGGGCTTGTCATGTACTGGCTAAAAAAGTTCTCCTGGACATTGATCAAGAATTTTGTGCCCTCTGTGCTCCTCACACTGTTTGAATCCTAGTTGATGTTAGGGTAGTTGAAGTCCCCTACTATTGTTGCCCTCTTATTTTTGCACTCAGAAATTTGCCTACATATTTGTTCTTCTATCTCCCTTTCGCTATTCGGGGGTCTATAGTACACTCCTAGTAGTGTGATTGCCCCTTTTTTATTTCTTAGCTCAACCCATATGGCCTCGATTGATGATCCATTTAGCATAACATCCCTTCTCACAACTGTAATTGATTCTTTAACCAATAATGCTACCTCCCCCCCCTCCCCCCCCCCCCCCCCCCGTCCTTTTTTATCACCCACTCTATCCTGCCTGAAAACTCTAGATCCAGGGATATTGAGCTGCCAATTATCCCCCTCTTTAAGCCAGGTTTCCGTTATAGCAATGATATCATGCTGCCATGTGTCTATCTGTGCCCTTAGCTCATCTGCTTTATTTGTAATACTCCTTGCATTGAAGTATATACCCTTTAACCCCGTCAAATTCCTGTGCTGAACACTATTTAACCTTTGCTGCTTTTGCCTTTCTGAGTCGCTAACTACGTCACTAACTGCTTTTCTACTTCCCGTTTCCTGGTCTGAATTTGTCCTATCTGTACCTGTCCTTTGGTTCCCATCCCCCTGCCATACTACTTTAAACCCTCCCCAACAGAACTCGCGAGGATATTGGTCCTTGTTCTGCTTCGGTGCAACATGTCTAGCTTGTACAGATCCCGCCTTTCCCAGAATCAGTCCCAATGCCTCAGGAATTTAAACCCCTCCCTCCTACACCATCTCTCAAGCCACGCATTCATCTAGTCTGTTCTCCTATTTCTGCTCTTGCTAGCACGTGGCACTGGGAGTAATCCTGAGATTACTACCTTAGAGGTCCTCCTTTTTAATTTATTTCCTAAATTCCCTATAATCTGCTTGCAGGACCTCATCCTTTTTCTTTACTGATGTCGTTGGTACTTAGAGTAGAGAAGGTTAAGGAAAGATTTAACAGATATTCAAAATTATGAGGGGTTTTGATGGAGTAAATAAGGAGAAACTGTTTTCATAGGCAGGAGGATATGGATTTAAGATAATTGTCAAAAAGCCAGGAGGGGATGAGGAGAATCTTTTTTATGCAGTGAGTTGTTATGATCTGGAATGCATTGCCTGAAAGGGTGATGGAAGCAGATTCAACAGTAACTTTCAAAAGAGAATTGGATATATACTTTAAAAGAAAAAATTTGCAGGGCGATGGGGAAAGAGCAGGGGAGTGGGCATTGGATAGCTCTTTCAAAGGCACAGGTACAATGGACTGAATGGCCTCCTTCTGTGTTGTATCATTCTGAAGTTCAAACTCAGCAGATTAATAAATTTGTTGCACTATGTGTGAGTGATGGTCTTTTTCCTGTGGTCCTTCCCCTTGTGTTTCCCTTCTAACCTCTAAGTGCAATTTCTTTTAAGTGATGGGTTAAGGTGGTGAATAGCTGCTGAATTTCAGTGGGAACTGCTTGGGATTCAGATGGCCCTGTATCTCCTTGCACTGCTTCATGAGATGCCCCTGCAGCTGCTATTGCTGGCTGGCCTTGCCACTTTCTGGCACATCTACAGTCATGTGTGCAGTGGGGCTGGATGGGTCTGATGTAGCATCACACTGAGACACAACAGCTTCATCTATATCTACTCCAGCCATGTCCCTGCTCCCGGGTGCACTCTCAGCATGTACACCAATCTGCTTGCAAGTAGCAGTGAGTTCTGTGAAATCCTGCTTCAATGTTCTCTCCATCCGATTCCCCCAGTGTTTTGAAGCCAAATAAAAGAACCTCTTGTAGATTGCAGCCTAAGGCAGTTTGAGCATTCACAAGAACTATTCCTACTGGCCTTACGAAGCCATTTGTCTGCAGTCCCTGCCACAAACTCCATTCCCAAGCCACCAACTCCATCCCTCTCACTGGCCACTGTCTGAGGCTGAACCAGACCATATTCGACCCTGAGCTGAGCTTCCGACTCTGTATCTGCTCCATCACCAAGAGTGCCTACTTCCACCTCCGTAACATCGCCCGTCTCCGCCCCACCTCAGCTTATCTGCTGCTGAAACCCTAATCCATGACTTTGTTACCTCTAGACTGAGCTATTTCAATGCTCTCCCACCTTGCACCCTCCGGAAACTTGAGCTTATCCAAAATTCCACTGCCCATATTCTAATTTGCACCAAGTCCCTTTCACCCATCATCGCTGATCTACACTGGCTCCCGGTCCGGCAATGCCTCGACTTTAAAATTCTCATACTTGTTTCTAAATCTCTCCATGGCCTGGTCCCTCCCCATCTCTGTAATCTCCTCCAGCCCTACAACTCTCTGAGATCTCTGCGCTTCTCCAATTCTGGCCTCTTGCACATTCCCGATTTTCATCTCTGCACCGTTGGTGGCCATGCCTTCGGCTGCCTAGGCCCTAAGCTCTGGAATTCCCTCCCTAAACTTCTCCGCCTCTTTACCTCGCCACCTTTAAGACGCTCCTTAAAATCTACCTCTTTGACCTAGCTTTTGGTCACCTATCCTAATATCTCAGTGTCAAATTTTATTTGATAATGCTTCTGTGAAGCGCTTTGGGATGTTTTACTACGTTAAAGGTGCTATATAAATGCAGGTTGCTGTTGTTGTGCAACTGGGGGCTCCACTACTGATGTCTTTGGAGTTGCCATGTCCTCCATGAAAGACTGTCTCTAGGACTGCACAGATGAAGCTAGTGGACTCCTCCATACTCCAAGCCAGACCTTGCTCTTTGGGTTTTTAAATAGACTGCTCAGTAGATGATCCTGCTCAGACAGCAGTCTCCTTTCATGTGCAGGCCCTGTGAGGTCTGAAGCCCTATTCACTGCAGCTGAAGAAGCAATTTGGCTGGCCCTCTGACCAAGAGGTTCCTACTCCTCCTCTCCACCACAACTTGCTTCTCCTCACCTGTGCACCTGCTGCTATCTCCTCATTCTGTTTTGAGGTCAATATGGAACAAAACCTACTGCTGCTAATTACCAACCCATGTGATTGTAAAATAATGATTTTCTCTACGCACATTCTGAAACCCAGCTCTTGCAACTTCCTTTCAATCATTTTGGTTCCAGATAACATGAATCCTGCTGTCACTGGAATGATGCTATCTTCTTGGCACTTGCTGTACCAATCTCTGCATCATCATCATCATAGTACATAAACAGGAAATGAGTAAAACAAAACAGAAAGAGTATGGTAGTAGGAGACATGCACTTTCCTATGAAATGATTCATGTTAATGGTACAAGATTAAAATGCTGCACTATCGAGCAGCAATGCTGAGCATCCAAAATGTACGTTGTTAATTGTTTATACCCTTATGCACGCCAGTGTAAGTCAAAATCATCCTCGAGGCAACTGCCAGTTAAAATTGGCATTTCCGGGAGCCCACACACAAAGGACTGTTCACTGTAATGCTGAATGTTCCTTTTTATCTTGCACCTGAAACTAAATGTTGTTAGAAACTGAAAGCCCCTCACCAATTTCTATTTCTGATTCTTGCATTTATTCATAGTTATCTAAAAATACTTAGAAGAAAATTTCTATGAAGTGAATACTTTTCCCCTCAGGTTAACATAATACCAGCGATTGCAGTACAAGGTAATAACATACTCAAGAGATGTCATTAAACCACAGATGTGAAGGTTGAACGGTTTAAATGTTGTCTGAACCCCAAGAGTGCGTTAGTCTTGAACACATTTCCAGATGTTTCCCTGGAGCCCTACAGTAGGAAAGCCCAAAAGTTCTGTTCCCGGTGTGACATGATAGTAACATGGCACTATGCAATTGAGCAACTTTATAACTGTTTCCAGTTATGGCTAGGTACCACACCTGAGCTGGAGATGCTCTTTTCTAAAATTTCTGGGGAGGGAGGTGAATTTGCCTTCATTCTCCATCCTTCATCTCTGCTCCACTCCCCCCTTGGCTGCCCATGCCATTCCACCTCTTGACATTCTCGTCTATTGCTTCTTCCTACCCTCCTGCCCCAAACACTGATGTCTCTCCCTGCTCCCCCATTGCTGGCCCACCTTGAAAAAAATCCCCATCACTGCTTTACTGAGCAGCACCCCATGATCCCCTTCACTGCTCCGCAGGCATCCTCCTCCCAGTACTCCCATATCTAGCAATTCACCTCACCATGTTTACACATCCCACCACCAGCATCCCAGTGTTTTCACACACCAAGACCACTCTCCCATGAACTAGCCCTTCCTTACATTGCTACTACACCCTGAGATCTACTTACACTCCGAAACACCCCTCCCACTCCTACTCCTACCTGTCCTTGGTACCTCCTTCCCAGTATCCCAAATTCCAGGAACTGCCTTCAGTGCTCTCAGATCCCACAAATCTCCTTTCCATTTTTTGACCCTCCACTCCCCCATGACACCCCTCCCAATTCTCCAAGACCCTCAGCTCTCCTGTACTACCAGGACCCCATCACCAGTACTCCCAGATACCACAACCACCCTCTCCGCAGTGCCATAAGTCAGCACACCTAACCCACTACTGCCACATCCCAACATACCACTACCACTACTTCCTTGGAAACACCCCTTTTTAAGCTCCACAGACCATAAAATCTTCCAAGCCTCCTGTCCCCAATTTTTATATATTTGATTTTTATCTTTCCTTACTATGTTTTCGCTCACCATTCTCCATCATAATTGCCCTAACCCCTTTCTTTCTGTTTGAACCTCATTCTACTAACATCTTCTGTGCTCTGCATTCACCAGCACTTGATTCTCTGGAATCCCTCAAACTGACTTCTAACACTTTCCAATATTTACCCATCACCCAATTTTTACCACCCATTCACCGCCACAACAAAGACTTAAAGAAAATAATTCTCAGGAGAACAGGGATAGGTAATGAGCTCAGCTTAAAGCTGCTCAGAGTAGCCAAAAGGATATTGGAGAAGTCTTGGCAATAGAAAAATCTTTTTCTTTAGCTATGTTAGGAGTCAGAGTTTCATTAGAGACTGCTTAGGGCTATTGAAGCATTCCTCAGGACCGGTTCAGGTGGACTCTCAGAATATGGGAGAGCTTCTAAATGGCCACTTTGCATCTTCACTCTAGACGAGGAAGCTCAGTTACCAATAATGAAATGTACAGTTAACTCAAAGGTGGATATGTCAAAGTGGATGCAGATATAGTCCTGGATAAAATAATGGGGTCTCAAAATAGATTAAGCTGCTGGTCCTGACAGCATTCACCCAAGGTTGACAGATATGTGATCAGTGAGCCCCTTGCTCATATATTCAACAGCTCTCTAGGGTCTGGGATTGTTCCCATGGAGTAATGGAGTACCAATATTTAAAAAGGACAGTAAGTCAGAGCTGGGAAATTACAGGCCGAATTGCTTGACTTTGCTTATAGGCAAGTTGCTAGAAGGTATCATTAGCTATTCTGTATGACTACCTTGACAGAGAAGGGGTTATTAGAGACTCTTGGCATGGCTTCTGGAAAAGAAGTTCATGTCTTACGAACCTACGTTAGTGGACATAGGCAGCCCGGTTGACATTGTATACTTGGATTTTCAAAAAGCTTTTGATAAAGTACCACATAATGAGAAAGAATCTTGTAGGATTGGTGAGCATATCTTGAGTTGGATAAGGAATTGGTAGTATTCTTGTAGGAGAAGGTTGTTATTATTGGCTAAAGTTCTGAGTGGGGACCGGTTACTAGTGCGTATCTGCAGGGTTCAAAGTTAGGGCTGTTGCTCTTCAAAATATTTCATTAATAATCTGATGTTGGGGAAACTGTCCGCAAGTTTGCAGATGATACAAAGATTTGTGCGGGTGTTAGGGCCTTGTATGAGAAAAATAGATTACTTGCAGATCTATGATGGGTAATGGGCCCGCGTTTGGCAGATGTAATTTTAAATATAGGCACCACCTTCTAACCACGCTTAAAACAGAGCCAGCCACCACACCCTCTGCCCCCCCAATCACAAGCTCGTTTCCCCCCACCCCCAATCGCTGCCACTACCATTCCGGTCCCGACCCCTACACTCCCTCTCAGCCAACGCTACCCTCCCTCCAGGGCAGTCCCCTGTCAGGACCTACTTGAGAGCTGTTGCTGGTGGCCTCTTCTCTGAGTCCTCTTCTCCGGTGAGCTGCCTGGGGATGCCCATCAGGTGTCCGCAGCTCACCGGTTCGATCATAAGGCCTGAGGCCCAATATTACATGTGCCTTGGGCTTATCCATTCAGGCACGGGAATTGTTCCCTGCGTGCTCTAATTCCTAGGCCCATGACTTTATAACTTCCAATAGTGTAGATGTTAAATATTTGCTGTAGAAATTCCTAATTTTTGCTTTTCAGCAAAAAAATTTAATTTTAGTACTGTGGATCTTCCAGTAGCATGGTGACTGTGCTTTAGTCAAATAGGAACACTGAATGCAACTGAATGAAACCTTTTTGTTTGGAAACCATTCCCAGTCTACTAGAAAATAGGGCTGGGCTTCCTGAGGAAGGACCGTGGTTATTTGTTACCTAGATATTTATTGATGTTTCCAACAGGAAGTTGTACAGAAAGACAATACATCAGAATTACTCGTTTCGCACTTGGTAATTCACACGAGAGAGATATCGAGAACTCGATTTTAACTCCCTTTCCCCCCCCCACTGGGTGGGAAATAGTGAGGGGTTAAAATGGGCCGAGTGTACTTACTGGCCCCAAGTTGCACTGTTCCCGTTCCGTGGCATTTTAATAGTATTCAGTTTCTTCAGGGACAAAGACCTTGCTGCAGATGGGCACAAGCCTCATGAATATTATTTAAATCGGGGTCCTATGATACAAATAGGACCCACTGTAATTTTAACTTGCAGAACACTGAATTCCCACCCATTGGCTCGCCCAGTAGACAAAAAAAATGACTAATCGCTCTTGTGCAAGCCCTTAGTGCCTGGCTTGTGTGTTTGTGCCAGGTGACTCACCATGTGCAGATCCCACCTTTAACCTAGTCTCTAAAGACCACGTGGTGTCGTGGTGAGCTGGTGCTTGCGAGAGTCTGATCAAGTGATGGTTCATCTTCAGGAACACTGCATTCCTCTTCCTCCACTGGCTGTGGGACGTCGACATTCTAAGCAGTTGAAATGAAGCAAAAGAGCCAAGAGTTAGTCTGTGGTGTGAGGGAGAGCAGAGAGAAAGACGTGGATGTTGAAAACATCTGCAGCTTGTCCTGCAGAGTGTGTGGGGTGAGGGAGAAGTCAGAAGAGACCAAGGGGATTAGGTATAAAGAAACCGTGTGCTGCGTTGTCTCCAGTGTTGCCAATGGCTATGGCCTCCACTCTGCCTCTTCCCTTTATAACCAGGACGTTCTCCAAGGGAGGAGAGGGTGTACTGACTGGCTGTTCATCCTCCTGTTGCCTGCTGTTACGTGCGACTTTCTCCTGCACGAAAAAGTGGTGTGTTAGTGAGGGTCTTGTAAGAAGTTTAGAGAATGTAGCTGTCATGGTGTAATTACTGACAGTGTATGAGAGTTGTGGTTAAGTGAAGATTGCAATAGTGGTGAATGTGTGAGCATGAGGAGAATGATGTTTGGTGAAGTGTGGTGCAGTGATTGCAGGACAGTGCATGGTAGTGGGGGATGGCAGTGTTAAGAGTGATGTGAGTGTTGTAATTAATGAGACCGTGAGTGGTACAGCTGTACTGAGAAAATATTTTAGCAGTGTTCTTACCTTTACAACTCTCGTTAGATCATTGATTATTTTTCCTGCATTGCAGCCTTGTTCTTGGGGCAGTGCTCCTGGCATTAACGTCCTGGCATTGGGTCTCTTCCCACTGCCCCCTGAGTAGATGCCTGGAGGGCTTCCTGCCGCCTGAGGGAAAAAGGATGTTCCTCCTCCTCTCCACTGCTTGCACTAAGGTCTCCAGTGCAGTATCAGAGAACTTTGGTGCCCGCTTGCTCCTTCCTTCACAGCCATTTCTTCTAGAACTTGTAGTAATTTTTGAAGCCAGAATGCACCGCCCCTTTATGCAGCTCATTTCAATTGATGAAGATGTTGTCTGTCAGAGCTCACTCTTTGCAACTTCAAAGATGTGGCTATGCTCTCAGTCCTCTACAGGATTATAATTAAAATTGTACCAGAAGAATTGATAGTATTTCACCCAGCCTTCATGTTTATGCCAATTCACAACTGAATCTACTGTTACATTTTGGCATCCTATATTGATCTAAAAGTGTATAAAATATCAAAAATAAAGCTTTCCTTGTCACTATGGAACTCTCTCTCAGATGCTTTTATTACTTGGAACTCTAGGGTAGATTTTCTTTTGCCTGCTCCAAAATAGCACCTGAAAAATTAGTGCAACAGTGATGGAGAATGGCTGCAAATCCTCTTTCCCTGTTCTGCGCCTGAATAGTGCTGCCAAATTTCCTTTTCTGGTGTCTGCAACTGACTGTGCCCAACTCCCTCCAAGGCAGACTGTAGCAGCACCCAGACTTCTGCATGAAACATTGAATAACATACGGAACCATGAAATAAACATGAAGACCACACTCATGTAATGTACAGCTTTTGGCCAACCACCAGAATTAATTTTTCATGGTATCTGCCTTCATTACACTGCCCCTCATGTAATGGTAACTTAAACATAAGTGCATTTTTGGGATCAGTACAAAGGGAAAACTGCAAATGCTGGAAATCTGAAATTTTTTTTAAAAAGTGCTAAAAGACACAGCAGGTCAATCAATGTAAAGAGAAAAGACGAGCAATGATTTTTTGGGTGTGTACCCATCATCAGTTTCTTAGGATCACTATTAGTCAGGACATGCTAGCTCTGAAATTCTGCCTCAAACGGCTGGAAAATTGGGAATAACACAAATTGGGCGTGCTGACCTCCTTGTCTGATTTTCCAATCTGCATTTTGGTTGGGCAAAACTCCATGCTGGGTAGGGAATTTTGCCATTTCTTTTATGTAAACCCAGTTTTTAAAAAAATGTCTATCTTCTACATTCTCACTGCCATTATTTTTGGCTCCACATGAGCATTATCTTGAGATTCCCAGTTGAATGGTACATTCGAGTTCCTTTACATAGTGACAATGCAGAATTCTATACAGTGCAGGTCACCCACATGTTTAGGTAAAACCTGCAATTGTATCAACCAAACTGCAAAATAATTTGCTGTCATATGCTATTTGCAGGCTGGATTATACCAACTAAAATAGACTATGAACTGCAATCTTGTGATAGTGCTGAAAATGTAGTTGGTGGAAATGAGTGCAACCTACAAGTAGGCTAATTTGTTTGTTTCCTAATTGTTTTTTATTGTATAAATCTTAGAAAGAACTTTACAGGAAGTCATGTGTTCACTGTATAGAAAAAAGGACTACTAATTTTATCTGTACCCACCTTAATATTCATTGTTTATTGAATTTGATGTCATGCTTGCTTTAATTTTACGTAACGCTGTAATCTCTGCAACCACAAGTGATATTTTGCGCATTCTTATTGAGATAAGATGATGTACTTATATAAATTTTTAAACTGGAAACTGCATTCTGCTGGATCTTTTGATGATCGCAGATGGTTGGAGGGAAAAAAAATTCAATTCTTAAATGATAAGCCATAATATGAAGTTATCAAAGTTGATATAATGCTATCATTTTGATCTGACAAATATAGATTGTACATTATTCCATCTTGTTGATATTTTATGTGAATTTTGAATTGTTATTAATTTTCAGTTTCCCATCCTGAGTTAACTCTTCCTCCCATATTATATTTTGTATTAAATAAAATATTACTGTTTTGTGTTTGATAGGTCCTGTGGCAACCAATGAATGTAAAGTTGGAAAGGTTGGAATAAACCATCCTGTCACCTCGCAGCTTAAGCAACTGCATGTTTTACAAGGCTGCGTGTGCATTGGCAACTCTACAGCAAAAGAAATTGTTTATGTCGTCAATTTGATCATTCCTTCCATTGGCTTCCCTATGGTAATTTTAACAAATTTAAGCATTTATATTAAACTTCTCTTGGATTGTTCTCCTATATTGCATGTTGAGAATTTAAACCAAGGTAAAGTGACATGTCATTTAAAATGAACAGTATAAATAAGATACAGTACTGCAGGCCTGTGATTTATGTCAGTGTCATTCAGTCCTTAATATATGTTATGTAATGAATAATTCATTGTTGGTCTGCAACACACTTGTATTCTCCTATTGGAGGGAATTTTAATGAAGGGTTGGGTGGGGGGTTAAAATTGCAAAAATCTGAAACCCGACCCTAATCTGCTGTGAACACGCCTACTTCTGGTTTAACTGAGGCGGGTTTGGGTGCGACCAAGTAACCCGCTCTGGAGAGGTGGATCAGTGATTATAACACGTTAATGAGGGTTCTTTCATGAGATTTTGGCAGCGATTTGAAATTAATGCCTCCTGTATGGGTTTCCTGGCTCTGGAAACTTGACAGTAAAACGGAGGTGAGATTGAGGAGCACTATGTGGGATGGTTAAAGGTCAGATGTGCCGATATGGATAAAGGCTCAACGCTCACTGCTGCTTTCTCAGTTCCCTCTGGGAAACGATTTGGTGAGAGTACTTGTGACGGACTTATTTATACAATTTGGAGGTGCTCGCACAGAGAATACAGAATGGGTGGCGCCATGGCTGCTTTAGATTCGGACGAGGAAGATATTAAGCATCCACAGCAGCATGGTCGTGCTGTGGTGGGAGCTGCTGGACAACAGAGAGGGGAGCTACGGAGGGTCGAGTTCACAGGAGGTACTACCCACCTAACAGGGTGTACAGACAGAGGCTCAGCTTCCTTGACCCCTTAGAAAAGCAGTGGTTTCTGGAGGCTGAGATTGTCACATCGGGTGGTCGCAGACATCTGCAGCCTGCTAGAAGAAGACCTGCTCCCTGCTGGACCTGGTGGCCACGTGTTACCAGTGGCTGTGAAAGTCACCACCGCCCTCAATCTTTTTGCCTCTGGTTCCTTCCAGGGTGCTACAGGAGAAATATTGAGTGTCTCCCCGTCATCTGCACATAAATGCATAAGGCTGGTGACTGATGGATTGATTGCCTGGACTGGGAGTTATGTTTGTTTTCCCTTGTGATGACAATAGCCAGAATGAGTGGCCACTTGGATTTGCGTCTCTGGTGGCTTTCCACAGGTGTAGGGTGCCATCGATTGCACACACTTGGCAATCCGAGCACCACCAAATCAACCAGGCGCATTCGTCAACCGCAAGGGATTTCATTCCATCAAAGCTGGTGTGCTATCACAAGAAAAGGTTTGATGATGTGGAGATGCCGGTGATGGACTGGGGTTGACAATTGTAAACAATTTTACAACACCAAGT
Organism: Heptranchias perlo; assembly: GCF_035084215.1. NCBI lineage: Eukaryota > Metazoa > Chordata > Chondrichthyes > Hexanchiformes > Hexanchidae > Heptranchias > Heptranchias perlo. The sequence continues at coordinate 27,706,512 of NC_090355.1, forward strand.
TATAGTCCAGCAATTTTATTTTAAATTCACAAGCTTTCGGAGGCTACCTCCTTCGTCAGGTGAACGATTCACATCGTTCACCTGACGAAGGAGGTAGCCTCCGAAAGCTTGTGAATTTAAAATAAAATTGCTGGACTATAACTTGGTGTTGTAAAATTGTTTACAAGAAAAGGTTTGTGCAGGTCTGAGCCAGATTCCTTGGGAGCTGCCATGATATTTTCATACTGTGGCAGTCCAGCATCCCTGACCAGTTCGTAGCTGGAAGCACTCTTAAAAGGTGGCTGCTAGGCAAAAAAGGATACCCCTTTCAAACCTAGCTGATGATATCTCTGAAGAACCCCACCAATGAACCCCATATGGCAGCCATATCACACCAGATGTGTCATCGAGCAAGCCATCAGCATGCTCAAGATGCGCTTCAGGTGCCTGGCCAGGTCTGGAGGTGCCCTTCAGCACTCACCAGCGAGGGTCTCTAGGATAACCGTCGTGTGCTGCGTTCTGCACAACATAACGCTGCAGTGAGGACTAGAGGTGGAGGAGGAACAAGTCACTCATTACTCTTCATCTGATGAGAATTCCAATGGAGACTAGGAGGAAGAGGAAGATGAAGATGGGGCTCTCAACGCCAGACCAGCCACTCACATTTCTGCTCGGGATTCCAGGGAAGCCCTAACCCAAAAGTTCAGTTAGTCATTCACACTGGACCAAAATAACGATCGCATCCCCTGCCCCCTCCCCCCCCCCCCCCCCCCCACCGCGCCCCTCCCATTGACACAAACCAGTCCTGTAAGCTACCATCCACCCATTGCGCATGCACCAATTGGTCCCCGTCAATTCTGTCTTCACGTTCATCACCAAGCAGCTGAAAATGCGAGTCACCACTTGGCCCGCAAGAATGGCGAACACGGGAGAGTGGTGCAAATTAATAAACGTTATAGGAGTTATTAAATAAATGAAGCTTAATAACATAACATAACACAATAACATCCATGTGCATATCTTTGGTGAACCACAAAGCTTTTCTTTTCCTTTGCCTACCACACGTATATGGTGCAACCCCAATGGCTTCAGCAGAGGTAGAGGCTGGCTGCTTAGATCCCTGCTCTGACCATTGAGATGCTCTTGGCCAACAGCCTCTGAGTGGTGGAGCCCGTGAGGCCCCGCCAAAGACTGCTCCACCTGCACCTGTGCAGGAGCAGACTCAGCCATCGGGAGAGGAAGCAGCATGACGGGTACTGGTTGAGGGGAGGGCAACGGGTGAGACGTGGGAGCACCTTATGAGTGGAGTTCCCACTTCCATGTCCCCTTTCGTCATCATCCCTCTCCTGGGCCAGTGGCACATCACTCCTACCTCTCCATGGGGGAGCAGCGTGATGCAGATCAGTGTCGTGTTGTAAGGCCATGGCTAAGGTAACTGTCATCCTGTTAAGGTGGCAGACATGTTGGCATCCAAAGTCTGAACAGCTGTGGTCAGGGCCTGCATGGACTTATTAGATTGCCGCGATTGAAGTTCCATGGAGGAGGCCACTCTGTCCATGGAAGAAGACGTTATCGCAATGGCCTGCAATCCACAAATGCTTGAGCTATACTCCTCCATCTTCTCTGCTATTGTGGACAGTGTGCGTGGCACGATTGCCAGTACCTCGCAAATTTGGTGCTGTCCCTCTATGATTATCCTTTTCATTGATGCCCCCTGGGGTTCAGCATCTATGTCCAGCTGAGCAGAACTTGGAGAAGAGTACGCCCTCCAACATGGACTCTGCACAGCTGTCCCTACCACCACTCTCTCCTCATGCTCACTTGTGAACTGTGACTCATCAGATGAAAACCCACCTAACTGAGGACGCACCGAAGTGCTCATACCTGTGCTGATCACTGGTAAGCACGTGTCCTGTGACGGTGCACCCTCAGAAGGAATCAGCTCCTCTGAGGAAATGTCGTCTGGAAGGGCTATGGGCTGCTGTTCTTAGCATGATGGCATTGGAGGAGAGAAGAGAGGGATGTGAGTTAGTAATGGCAATGTAAAAATGTTGCTACTTAACATAATTAAGGTGATCATATTTCATCGGTGCTGAAATCAAGTCAACATGATTGAGTCTTGTATTAGATGTGGATCGGAGATATTTAATGCTGTCACCATGCAGCAGTGAAGTACCATTCTCTCCATCTCTGATGGTCAGGGATGCAGGTATGCCACTGATCTCCATGCCTCTTCCTCTGCAGACGTCAGCTGCACAATCTGTGGAGGGCCATCTACGGTCCTCTCCCTCTCCCTTGTATTTTGTGCTCTCTTCTGCAAGGGGGAAAGACAGATCTATGAGTGTGTGTAAGGCATGTGTTCACCCGATGGAAGCAGCGCTTTTGGTGAGGGTGGCTACCATGAAGATGCATTAAGAGTGCCACTGGCATGCATTTGAGGACATGTGTTTAGAATTGGGTGAGCTGACTGAGGTGGCATCACATTGCATAAGGATTGGGGTGAGTGGCATTGGTGGATGGATAAATGGAGACATGAGGAAGTGCATAGAAATTGAACAATGGGTGCTCTTGAAACTTAAATGGCTTTGAGGAGTGATGTGATGGAGTACGCTTGACAAGACAGGGTGGGTGGGGAAGCTGGAGGTGGGTGCACTAAAGGATGTAGGTGAATCTGCAACTGTACTCACCTTTCCTGATCTGGTTAGGTCATTAAACCACTTCCTGCTCTGGATCCAGGTACAGGGCACTATACTCCTGCTGCTGACCTCCTCAACCACTCTAACCACGCCTTCTTGGTGACAGCATCAGGTTTCTTCTTGTCGTTGCTTGGGAATATTACCTCCTTCCTGCACCCAGCAGTACATCAAATGATGTGTCATTGAAGCACTGACTTTGACCGCCCAGACTCTATGTTCGAATTTTTTCGTCTCTGTAGAAATGCTCCCAACTCCTTCACATTCCATCTTTGCATTGTCCTTTAAATAGTCGAGTTGAGATTGCGTCATGTGGGTGCGCATCATGCCCGCTCGCGCACATTGGAGATATGAAACCGGAAGTAGAATGATAATGAGTTATCCATGTTGAAATCAGACACTCCCACGCGTCCAAACATCTTCCGGGTTTCACGCCCGCTATTGCACCACCACCACCCGCCCCCCCCCCCCAGCTCAGAAGCCACCTCAGGGTTTTAATTGGGCCCATTGCGTACGTAATTTTTTTTTTAGAAAAAGCATATTTAGAAAAAAGTCACAAAATGTAAGAACGAGAAAAGCACTTTCATTCCATCCAGTTCCATTAGCCAAGCCTTGTTTCAAGACCTGATTTATTATTTTCCTATTCCAAATCCAAGTGAGAAAACTTTGATGACAAAGGAAGTTTGAAATTCCAAGTTAATAATGATAGTAATTAAGCATGCAGTTTTACTGCCACTTTCGCATAGATCTAAAATGATTTTGGGTACATATTGATGAAAAATTGGTGTTATAACTCAGCTTCGGATCCTGATCTGATTCCCAGGTACACTAGAGCCTCACTCCAGTTTGAGTTTTCTCCAACTGTAGTAAAAATGAAGCCCAGTGTGAAGCCACATTTTAAAAGTGCTGAGGTGCGTACATTAGATATTTTCTGGGAACTTTATAAACCTATTTTCGATGGTTCTAGAATTTTAGAAGAAAGCAGGCTATACCACTTAACATTAAAAATTAGCTATGTGACCTGCAGCATGACATGGTAAACATTATAATTCTGATCTGCTGGCTGTGCATTGCATTCTACAGATACTGTTTTGAGACTTGTAAACAATTTTACAACACCAAGTTATAGTCCAGCAATTTTATTTTCAATTCACAAGCTTTCGGAGGCTTCCTCCTTCCTCAGGTAAACATTTACCTGAGGAAGGAGGAAGCCTCCGAAAGCTTGTGAATTTAAAATAAAATTGCTGGACTATAACTTGGTGTTGTAAAATTGTTTACAATTGTCAACCCCAGTCCATCACCGGCATCTCCACATCATGTTTTGAGACTGGTAGCTTTAGTTTAACTGTAGCCTAATTTAAATATAGGATCATAGAAATATACGGCTCAGAAGGAGGCCATTTGGCCCATCGTGTCTGAGCCAGCAAATATATGTACATTAATCTCTCGCATTTATAACACATTTTGTGCAGCTGCATCAAGTTCATGTTATTTCTACACTACATAGAAATAAAGAAGATCTCATTCATACTTTGTAAGGGTAAATTTGTCAATTCTGCAATTTCAGTGGGGAGCCACACCCTTAGGGAACACTGGTCAGAGAATTGACACTACACAGTTATAGCCCTAACTCCAACCTGTGCTTGCATTAAATGTGTCTGCCCACTGAAGCACAGGATCAATGAAATTAGCTACAACAGTCTAGATCATTTTTAAAATCAGAAATGCTTTGTTTCATTTTGGTTGCCATAGATAATTTTCTAATGAGAAAGATGCATGAAAGCTATATTATTATTCGCATTATATTGTATAAACAGATCTGGTAGACAAATCATAAAATATACAGAAGCAGTGCTGATGTCCTATGTCTGGCAAGCACACAGCTGGCAGAGTGCCTTACATAGCATGGAGCTGTCTCTATTAAAATGGAATCGAAGAATTACGGGAAACCAGTTTACATAAGCACAGTGCATGAAAGCAAAAGAAAAAAAAAATGTTCAAACAGAAAACAATTATATCTACAAGAAACATAAGCAAAAATAGAAACTTGCCCAATATTTTAATTGTTTTGTATATGCTCATTTTAATGACCCAGTTGTACATGTGATTTGATCAAAAGAGAACGCCTTCAGATAAAAATTGTACAACAGTTCCAAAAACTGAAATGAATAGCTTTAGGTTTATTGCTTTATTGTAGACTAGTAGCTGACATAAAATTTCCAAGTAACAAGATTATAAAAATAATTCTTTACAGGAAACATTTGAAAAAGCCAATAAATCATATGTAAAGCAAGAGGCATTCTATTTTTAAAAAGTGATCTCATTAAATGAATGATGGATGGTAGAAAAGGTTAACTGGAAAATTACCCATCATTGTAGTTTTCTGGCCTTCTTTGAAGGAGGATTTTCTACACATGTACGAGTTGGTGTATCCAGTTGCACATATATTACACCAGTTTATTTGGATTCAGTTGAAACCAGACGGAACTATAAAAATTTAGATAGTGAAATATGTTATAGAGAAAACTGATTTGGACAGGGGGTGTAGAAAGTTTGTAGGCTAGTTGATATGAAACTCAGAGATTGCTTTTAGAAAGGAATCAGGACTTTGCTTCAAAATTTGTATCAAAAAGGAACTGATGGCAATGCAGCTTTATGTTTAATTGGCTGCCAAAAAGGCTGTCTTCCAGGCAAAACATTTCATATCATAGGAAGCTTTTGGCTCAAAAGGTGAATAGGTAATTTTATTTTTTAAAAAACAAGCAAGACTAGTTCTGTTTCTTCTGTATCATTGGCAGTTGGTCAGAACAGAACATCTTGAACAACTAGTGTGTTTTGAATTTTGAATGTTGCCCTGGCCAACATTCATCGCTGAACCAGCACCATCACAATAGATTAACTGGTCATTCATCTCCTTGCTGTTTATAGGACCTTGCTGTGTGCGAATTTCCTATTGCATGTGCTTTCAACAGTGACTATACTCAAAAGTAATTTTATTGATTGTGAAGTGCTTTGAGGTTTCTTGAGGACAGGAAAGGAACTATATACTTTTCAGTGTAAAATTTTTCACTGTTGGATAATTTATTTATCTTTTTTCAATTACCAATTCTTCCTTGCTTCAGCTCTTTCTTCTGCCCAAACTTGGATTGGATTGCAACCTGTAACTGATATCGTTAAATTTATTACTATTATATGCAGATTGTGGAGAATTGAGGCAGAAGATATAGAACAAAAAGGTATTGCACATGATTGTGATGTCAAACCTGAAGGCAATAGCATGATGTAGCTGATATGTAGTAATAGTTTTTTTAAAAGAACATAATTTAAGAACCCCCACTCATGGCCAAACCTGCAACTACAGCAATATTTTGTTGGAAATATGGACATCACCTCATAAGTGACAAATTAAATATTTATCTTTAGTATGGAGGAAGGCCTCTTAATAGATTTGCTGTATGCTGCAAATTTTGAATTGTGACAATATTTAAAACAGATTTTTTATTTAAATCACTATTTAAAAATGTGTGTAGCTGCAGCACATATTTAACTAACTTAATGTGAATTCAGTCAGGTCTGGGCATAGTTTGGTATTAACCTCCAAGAACTGGAAATCCTACATGAGATTAATAGACCACTTTTTCAATATTGCTGATGCTTACAGTTCAAGCCACTAATGATCAAAACAAATAAGTAAACTAGTCCATGTTCGCATAGATTGTCTAGTTAATTTTTATTCCAAGAAATTTTATCAAAACTCATTTTAAAAGAAGGGAAGCAACAGCTGGTGTAAATGTTCCATATTAGGATTTTGCAAAATATTGTATTATATAATGGAAACCTTGAGAGCTGTAAAGGAAATCCACTACTAGGCCAGGTAGGTAGACTGCAATGGTCTTTTCCAGTCCTGTATGTTCCTATGTTCCTACTCTGGAGGGTTCAACAATACTTTAAAACAGATATTGCTGCAGTTAAGATAAACCACTCTGTTTTAAATCCAGCAATCTGTAAAACTTTAGAGGCCTATATTTGTAATTATTCCCCAATAACGCAGCCTCCCAAGTAGTTGTATTCTGGCTTGGTCCTGGATTCAATTGAAGCAATAATGCTAAATGAGAGTATCTGTTCTGCTAGTACTAGGCATTGGTTGTATTATCAACTGTAAATTGGAATGTCCCAGAAATTGAGAGTGTCTTGGTTTACACTTGACAGTATAAAAGGGACATTAGGCCGATTATATTCGTAATTGTTACAAAACTAAACCATATCAAGTAATTAAAAATGACATGAAGGTAGATATATATACAAGTTCTTTCTTCCCTCCCATTCCCAGTGCAGCATGGGAAGCACTCGACAGATGCTGCAAAGTCCAACTTCACACTATTTTACAAGGATGGACAATTTAAACAATTTATGCAAGTTCCTGGCCCAGCGTGTGGCGGCTGGCTTTAGCAAATCGGACAACGTTACTTTGTCGTTGTCACTGGCTATGCAAGATCCATGCGCCTGGAGCTAGTGGCACAACCATGGATTTTGCATAATATAAAAAGCAGCTATATTGTACTGTAGCTACTGTAAACATATATCACAATGAGTTCTTCCAGAAGATGTGATAATATCTGACAGCAATTTAGCACTTGTACAATATAGCTCTTAATTAACATTTCATTATCCACTGTATTGCTGGCAAAATCAGATAGAGTTGCAAGATTAGTTGGTGCTACATCAGCTGATCTGCCAGTTCACCACTCCATGTACCCATCTACAAAATTCAGTATGCTATGTTTAATACACTTTAGCATGGCTGTGCCTCTTTCAGAAGAATGATGATATACTTGCCTCCCAATATATCCTGTTTAAATTTCTACCTGGCTCTTACTTTCCATCAGGCAGTAGCCAGCAGTGGAATTTAATGTCTGCAGTGGTACACGAAACCCACACAAAAGTGGGTTTCTGTCGCAACCAGAATAAGATAAATTGGACAGTTTATATTTCAGCTGACAGCACTTACCAAGAAGATAACTGTATAGAATCATAGAAAGGTTACAGCAGGGAAGGAGGCCATTCGGCCCATCGAGTCCGCACCGGCTCAATTCAAGAGCAATCCAGCTAGTCCCACGCCCCCACCCTTTCCCCATAGCCCTGCAAATTTTTTCCTTTCAAGTACTTACCCAGTTCCCTTTTGAAGGCCATGATTGAATCTTCCTCCACCACCCCTTCGGGCAATGCATTCCAGATCCTAACCACTCACTGTGTTTAAAAAAAAAAAGTTTTTCCGCATGTCATCTTTGGTTCTTTTGCCAATCACCTTAAATCGATGCCCTCTGGTTCTTGACTCTTCCGTCAATGGGAACAGTTTCTCTCTATCTACTCTGTCCAGACCCTTCATGATTTTGAATACCTCTATCAAATCTTCTTGCAACCATCTCTGCTCCAAGGAGAACAATCCCAGCTTCTCCAGTCTATCCACATAACTAAAGTCCCTCATCCCTGGAATCCTGAAGAGCGGTGCCCAGAACTGGACACAATACTCCAGTTGTGGCCGAACCAGTGTTTTATAAAGGTTCATCATGGCTTCCATTCATTTGTACTCTATGCCTCTATTTATAAAGCCCAGGATCTCGTATGCTTTTTTAAATGCTTTCTCAACCTGCCCTGCCACCTCCAACAATTTGTGCACGTATAACCCCAGATCTCTCAGTTCCTGTACCCCTTTTAGAGTTGTGCCCTCTAGTTTATATTGCCTCCTTTCGTTCTTCCTACTGAAATGTATCACTTCGCATTTTTCTGCGTTAAATTTCATCAGCCATGTGTCCACCCATGCCACCAGCCTGTCTATATCCTCGTGAAGTCTATCACTATCCTCCTCACTGTTTACTACCCTTCCAAGTTTTGTGTCTTCTGCAAATTTTGAAATTGCGCCCTGTTCACCCAAGTCCAAGTCATTAATATATGTCAAGAAAAGCAGTGGTCCCAGCACTGACCCTGGGGATCACCACTGAACACCTTCCTCCAGTCTGAAAAACAACCATTCACCATTACTCTTTGTTTCCTGTCCCTCAGCCAATTCTGTATCCATGCTGCTACTGCCCCTTTATTCCATGGGTCGCAATCTTGATGATAAGCCTACCGTGCAGCACTTTATCAAACGTCTTATGTTTGAACGCTGATTAAATAAATTCAGTTATATTTAAAATGGCTCAACACCTTGTTATATTAAATAGCCAAATGCATATTTGCTGTCAGGTGCTGTTTTATAATGTGAAAGTGTCTTTTGCTGTTATAAATGAATAGTATATAAAGGATCAAAATATCATTATCCCATTAAAACCAATGGAACCTTATTAATTTTTGTAGGAGAAACATGGAGGAGAAAGAAACTAGCAAATTACAATAATAAACTCTTGCATTGCTTACTGATCTTGCTAGCAGGAGAATGAAATGTTAATGAAGAGATTAACTTTACTCATTTAAAATCTGATACACTGTATTACTTTTGCTGTTCGATATTGTCGCATATGTTTCTGGAAGTGCTTGTTGAAGTTTTCTATGTCTGTGGGAGCTACAGTACAATTAAACCAACTCCCAATTTATTTTCACGTACTCAAAATGTTTTGGGTAAATGGGGTTTAATTGTATGCATTGGGAATTTTTCTGTCATGCGAGATCTATAAAATTAGCAACTTGAATATTTCTAATTCTGAATACACTAATCTCCCATGATGTATTATTACCCTACAAACAGAGAATTTCTATTAAAGCAAGTTCATTGTTTTTCTAGTTTTGTGCACACTGTATAGGAGCATATACTTCAAACACATCTAATCACAATAATTACTGTTTTTGTTTAAAAGCACGGCAGAAGCTGTTAAGAAATTTGTGAACCCAGATGCTGTTCTTTCAAGTGAAGGCGCCAGTAGTTGGAGTCCTAACAAAGGAAAAGATGAGGAAAAACATAAATTGAAAAAAGACATACTGGTAGAAATTATTGTCAGCAATGTTATTGCTATTTTAAATATAGTTGAATTTATTTAAACAGGTTAATGTCTCTGTTAAACTAAAGGCGAGAATAATTTATTATGTACACATTAAGCTTTTGTACAATATTATCAGCAACAGCAATTTCATAACAGCTGTTCAAAACTATGATTTGATTTGGATCATAACCAGTCCGACTTTCACCCAGGCAAACGGATCAAAAATTATTTGTTGCACTGACACAAGAGAGATTAATGCCCTTCCAGTTTGGAAATCAAAAATAACCCCTTAATATAGATTTCATACAGTGTGTACAAGCACCTATTATGCTTTCCATAATTTGTTGTCTATTGCGTATAGCTAATGGGATATTATAATATAGTTCACCTTTAGCCATTTGAAAAAGGTCAGCACTGAAGTGATCATTTAAATAACCAATTTAGACTTTTCCATGACTCCTTCCTTTTCCTGTGTTTGCAGGAGCACTCGCATCCACCTGCACATTGTGGGAAATGTCACTCATTTCAGCAGCTGCCTTATAACAAAGCACTGCTGCTCAGTCTTACGCTGCTCTGCCTCACCAGTTTTTGATTACTGATTGCAAACAGGGAGTAGTTTCTATTTTAATACATACAAATTGCAAACTTATGGATAATTGTTTTAAAACAGTAATATTTCCTCTTTCAATATGATTTGACTGTTCTATGCATCAGGTTATATTATTAGAAACAAAGGTTATAAGTTGTATGCAGTCATTTTTTGGAGATGAATAAATCATGGGCCAACCTAGGTTGATTAAACTGACAAATTTCTTAATTTCTCAGTGTGTCTTATCCACCACATCATAGTTACATTGTAGTTTATCATAGTCTGGTAACTGCTGTCCTTATTAAATTGAATCTCTGTATATATTCTGATGCTCTCTATTTAGTCCTATTTAACAGAATTGTTACAAGTGAGCTTTAAATTATTCCTGGTTTCATATTATATTTATAGACATTCAAAAGTGTTTGTGTATAAAGTTCATAGATATTTTTCTCTAGAACTTATTGGATATCATTTACTGCATGTATGAAGTTAAAGAAAAGTTATTTTACTAAACTGTAATTATAAATCAGTGATCGTTTAGTAATAGTATTTTTCTTGAACGTTAGACATAGAAGAAAATATATCTCAGTAGCTGAGTGTCCCAATTGGGAAAATGCAAATGGAACATTCCATGCATTATATGTAATAAAAGAAAACTGCTAAGTAAATACATTAAAGTGTGAAACTGGTTAGTATTTCCATTCATCGTCAAATTTGATGATTCACATGAATTACCAACACGTGCAACCTACTGAGTTTTCTGTGACAAAAAACATTGGTATAAAGCTGGGGCTGGGGCTTTGTAGAACATAGAAGTAGGAGACTATGTGGTGGTACTGCCCATCTCTAAGGTCATGATGAGATTTTGTGTGTGTGTTAAGTACATGTTTTCCCTAGACCTAGTGAATCTATGCCTACGTCTTATGGTACGTGGATGATGCATATCATTAAAAGAATAACAAAGATGTTAAAAGGGATAATTTTTTTTCCTGTGAAGTTTAAGTTCATTACTTTCAATTTAGAAATAGGAGATTTTATCCTGCAGTACAAAATAGCAACTACATTTGGGTCAACTCTAAGCATGCTGAATGTGAATTTCCACTTGTTTTATTGAGGTGCCCACCACTAAGTTTTATTTTCATTAAGTCTAAAATGAAAATATATCCGTTATCCCAATTGCACAGATCGCTCATACTTGGGGATACTGTGGTGTTTCAATGTTATACAGATCATTAACCATTTGTTATTTGGTCCTTACTTCCAGATTTATTTGAATGTGCAGCCTATTGGCGTCAATCGGACATTGGTTCTCATTCTGAACAGCAACAGTGAATTAGTTTGGGATGTGAGTGCTATCAACATCCCACTTAAAGTCTATGTAAGTATTATATAGTTACCAATTTATATATAAAGTTGGTTACTATAATGACACTTATTTATATCAGCAATAAAAAGTTTAATTTTTTACTGTGCGATAATTTCACAGATGTATTTTTAACTGCAAACAGTGCATGGTAATTAAACAAAAGCCCTATTGGTTAAAAAGTAAATTTTCTCAGAAATAGACCAATTCTTTTATAGATTAATGTGAACACTCATGATTTTACAGTCTTGAAATCAGTCCCTTGTAGCAGATCTTTTTAATAATTTGTATACTATTTCATTTTTATATGGGGTTTCCTTATCTCTTTTTAGTCAGTTTCTGTGCCAGCAGAGACTGTTATTGTGCATAGTGTCTGTCAGTATCCTCCATAGGAATGATAGATCTAGTGCTGCCAATCAGGAATCTTGCCTGTCAGCAGTGCATGTCAGATATTTGGGCATGTGCTGCATCATTTTCTGACCAATTTTAAATGAGTACTCAGAAAAGCATATGTAGCAGGTGCCCAAATTTCCTTTATCAACTACTGGCTGATGAAGCAGCGAGGACTTGTAAAATTACCTCTCATATCCTTGATGCATAATGACATTTAGATAAGGGAAATATTTTTTGTGTCTTAATTCCTAGATTTATCATGGAATAACTTATAATTTATTATTAAACTGCGCAGTTGGTGAGAAGCTGTGGAAGGATATCTGTGCTTTGATTTGCTTTGTAGTTAACATTAATATCTTGATTATTGTAATGACAATTAATAGATGGAAATTATGTTGGTGCAAGTCCAAATCCTTGATTTACGTACCCAGTGCACAAATCTCTGGGCCTGGACCATTAATTTTATAAAATTACCCCAATAAGCACAAATAAAAACGAGTTTTCAGGGGCTACATGTGGATTTGGACACCCCTGCACCAGAGGGACAAGCTTGAAGGACTGAATGACCTTTCCTCATTAGTGACTTTTTTTCTTGTGTTCTTGCTGCTCATTTACATACATGATACTTCTAATAATGGTGAAAATGTACTCATATGATTGATTCATTTAGCATTTGATATTTTTCATATTGCACTCAGTTCTTTAATCTCTTTGTACCTGCAAATGTTACACCCCTGTTCAAAAAAAGGGAGAGGGATAAACCTGGTTACTACAGGTCAGTCAGTCTAACGTCAATGATGCGAAAACTCCTAGAGACTCCTACAAAATTAATTCTCACTTGGAGAAGCATGGGTTAATAAGGAACAGCCAGCATTTGTTAAAGGCAATTCATGTCTGAGTAACCTGATTGAGTTCTTTGATAAAGTAACAGAGAGGGTAGTGCAATAGATGTATATATGGACTTTCAAAAGGCATTTGATAAAGTACCACATAACAGATTTATTCGGAAAATAGAAGCACATAGGATTAAAGGGACAGTGGTGAGCGGGTACGTAATTGGCTAAGGGATAGGAGGCAGAGAGTAATGGTGAACGGATGTTTTTCTGACTGGAGAGAAGTATGCAGTGGAGTGCTCCAGGGGTTGGTATTAGGACCATTGCTTTTCTTGTTATATATAAATGACCTGGACTTGGGTATAAGGAGTACGATTTTGAAGTTTGAGGATGATACAAAACTTGGCAACATAGTAAATAGTGAGGAGAATGGTAGCAGACTTCAGGAGGACATAGACAGGCTAGTGAAATGGGCAGACACATGGCAGATGCAATTTAATGTGGATAATGTGAAGTGATGCACTTTGGGAGCAAAAGCATGGAGAGGCAGTATAATCTAAATGGTACTATTTTGAGGGGGTGCAAGAGCAGAGAGACCTAGGGGTGCATATTCACAAATCTTTGAAGGTGGCAGGGCAAGTTGATAAGGTGGGTTAAGAAAGCATATGGGGTACTTAGCTTTGTAAATAGGGGCATTGAATACACAAACAAGGAAGTCATGCTAAACTGTTAAAAATTACTGGTTAGGCCTCAGCTGGCGTATTGTGTACAATTTTGGGCATCACACTTTTTAGGAAGGATATTAATGTCTTGGACAGGGTACAGAGGAGGTTTACCAGGATGATACCAGGGATGAGGGACTTCAGTTATGAGAGATTGAAGAAGCTGGGATTGTTCTCCATAGAGCAGAGAAGATTAAGGGAAGACCTAATAGAGGTATTCAAAATTATGAAGGGTTTTGATAGAGCAAGTAGGAGAAACTGTTTCCTCTGGCAAGTCAGTCAGTGACCAGATGTCATAGATTTAAAATAATTGACAAAAGAACTAGTGGATAAATGAGGAGAAATTTTTATCACACAGATGGTTGTTAAGATCTGGAACATGCTACCTGAAAGGTTGATGGAAGCAGATTCCATTGGAACTTTCAAAAGGTGATTGGACATGTGCTTTTAGAGGACTAATTTGCAGGGCTATGGGGAGAAAGCTGGGGTGTGGGACTAAATTGGACAGCTCTTTCAAAGAGCCGGCATAGGCATGACAGGGCGAATGGCCTCCTTCTGTGTTGTAAGATGCTATGACCAGTGGAGACTGGGCTAAAACAACATTTATTTTGGAGTGATGGATCAAAAGAAAGGGAATACAGATGTACAGTTTTCTAGAGTGATGTCAAGTGTAAAGAGGAAGAGCTATGAGAAAAGATTAGCAAAGTTTAAACTCTGCAGTCTAGAGAAAAGTTGGCTGAGCAGAGGCCTCAACAATATACAATACTGAATGGCATAGATGAGGTAAATTCAGAATATTACTTCAGAGCAAGAGGATTAATTTCATAAGCAGTAACCAAATTTAATTTAGATGTTAGGAAAAATGTCTTTTAAATGACAATAAAATGAAGTAGTGAAGTTAGCCCAATGGGGGAATTCAAAATGTAGTTGTGTTCTGGGTTTTGGGGATGACGGGGCCAGTGCCTACAACTGTGGATGATGTGCCCCAAACCTTCTGTAGTCAATCCTCTGGCTTGTGTGGTATAATCCAGAGATGGCAGTGTGCAATATCAAGCCACAGATGGCAGATTTTACTGCAGATGAGAGTTATATTCTAATTAACTTTACTTTAAACAAACATTTGTGACAGCAGGCATTTATCTGAGGATTTACAAAACTTGGTAGTAGCATTCCCAGCTCTTGAGTCAGAAGGTGAGGGGTTCAAACCCCACTCCAGACAGCCCTGGCAAGTGGAGACTAGAATATGGTCTTTAAACACTGTGGATGACATCCAGCAGGATGCTTGCGAGTGGATGGAGTGATCTCTGGCTCACTGGTAGTATTCCCCTGCTGAGTCAGAAGGATTAGGTTTGGGCCCCACTCCAGACAGCCCCTGTAAGTAGAGACAGGATTGTCGGCTTTGAATACTGGAGTGACGTCCAGCGGGAGTACTTGCGCCCAATGGGTGCAGGTGCCCGCCCCCCCACCATCGTAAAGGATAGGTGGGGCTTTTTAGTCTTGGTTGCAGCCCACTTAGGAGAAGGTACTCCGAAGATTAGAAACTGTGATGAAGGTAATGGGAACAACCAGCTACTCCTCCCTTGTAAATGGCTCAAGAATCTCATATGTGAGACATGGGATAGGACCTGCCTCAACATCCAGCCCAATATATTTTCCAACTACATGCAATGGCACATCCTGGGAGAAATGAGCACTGCTATTTTGGACAAAACATAACAAATCACATTTTCTTTAAAGATCTTTCTGCTCTGCAGAACTCTTAAGAGTTGCTGTGCAGTAGGTTCTTCAGGCATATTGTAACAGTGATTCTGCTGCTTCTCTCATTACATAAACATTCTCTGCATGATCTGATTTTAAAAAATACATGAAACGTTAGCTAGAAGAAAAATATCATTAATACACATTAATTGCAAGAAAAGTTTATACACCAAACATTAGCTAAACTATAAATACATTCACACTAAACATAGGTGGAAAATATAAATCTGGAATAAAAACACATTACAATTTTTCTCCTTAAGTTCCTTTAAGTTTGGATTTTAACTAGCTTCCCTTTAATGTCTTATAATCACAAATCTCATTGCCTGATTGCTGAATGCCTGTTACTGCTCAAAATGAGTGGGAGCGAAATACATGGGCGTACAGCCCAAAGGAAAGTAGGCCAGGATGTGAGTTCAGCAGGGACCGGGGGCCGTAGCACCACAGGCTAATTTCCCGATCCCTACTTACCCAATACCATCAACAGTATCAATATTGTTGGGCAGAAAATCTTCAAAAATGTACTCTATCTTAGTACAACAACAAAACAATCATTTGCATTTATATCGCGCCTTTAACATAGTAAAATGTCCCAAGGCGCTTCACAGAAGCGTTATCAAACCAAATTTGACACCAAACCACATAAGGAAATATTAGGACAGGTGAAAGAAGTAGGTTTTATGGAGCATCTTAAAGGAGGAGAGAGAGTCAGAGAGGTTTAGGGAAGGAATTCCAGAGCTTAGAGCCTAGGCAGCTGAAGGCATGGTCACCAGAGGTGGAGCGATTAAAAGCGGGGATGCGCAAGAGGCCAGAATTGGAGGAGCGCAGAGATCTCAGTGTTGTCGGGCTGGAGGAGATTACAGAGATAGGGAGAGGTGAGTCTATGGAGGGATGTGAAAACATGGATGAGAATTTTAAAATCGAGGCATTCCCAGACTGGGAACCAAAGTAGGTCAGCGAGCACAGGGGGTGATGAGTGAACGGGACTTGGTGCGAGTTAAGATACGGGCAGCAGAGTTTTGAATGAGCTCAAGTTTATAGAAGATGGAAGATGGGCGGCTGGCCAGGAGAGCATTGGAAGAGTCAAGTCTAGTACATTTTTAAAGTATCATTATGAGAGGAAGTTAATGAAGAAAAACAATTTATTTTAGTTCTTTTTTGCAGTTTTCACTCATTATTAGTTTGTCTTTTTCATGACTGTTCACTTCATCAGGTGGAAAGTCAGTGAATAAGACACACACTTTAGTACCATTCTTGTTAACCTGCCAAGGAGATTGATATAAGATGAAAAGGTTAAAATGCCCTTTTGATAAAGTGCCACGTAATAGACTTGTTAGCAAAATTGATGCCCATAGGACTAAAGGGGCAGTGCCAGCGTGGATACAAAATTGGCTAAGAGATAGAAAGTGGAGAGTAGTTGTGGGCGGTTGTTTTTCAGACTGGAGGGAAGTATACAGTGGTGCCCCCCAGGGGTCAGTATTAGGACCCCATATATTAGTTGAAATATGGCTGTCACGATATATATGGAAGTTGACCCATGTCAGCATCTGATGTCACTGAAGGTAACATGTAGGTAACTGAAGGGGAGAGGTCCTATGATAGATTTTTTTTTTGTTCCTCTAGCCTGGTTCGACCTCTGTTGTCCCTTGAAGAATGATAGACTGCTGCTCCAATTTCTGCCCCTTCAGCAGGGCAAGTGCTTCTGTTCTGCCACAATAGACATGGCCACCCATCCCAAATATTTAAATAACCCTGTCCCAGGATTGGGGATAGGGTCAATGGCAGAAGTCCCTTTCCTTCCTGTCTGCCTGTCTTCCACCTTCTTCTCATTCATTCATTCGCACTCTCTTTTTCTCTTTTTTTTACTCTCTCTCACTCTCTCCCTCAGTCTCTCACTGCAATAGCAAGGGAGGATATTCATCATCTGGAGGGCATTGGGTCATTTTGGGTGCAGCTGGATCATGGAGTTAATCCTTAGTACATGATCTAGGCCTGTGGGGCAATGGTAGAGGAACCAGGAACCAGGAACTTCTCTCTGTCCTCTCCTGCCTCACTCATGCTTTCCTTTTCTGGCAGATAAGAAGGGACCTTACAGAGGTACTTAAGATACTAAGCAGAAAAGCAAAAATAAATCTGAAACGCTATTTTAGTTTAAATCTCGACTGCAAGGTGAGTTAAAAGGCAAGTTAATGACAATTGTCAGGAGAAACTTCTTCATGCAAAGTATGATCAATACCTGCAATGGCCTTCCAGTTAGGGTAGTGGAGGCAAAAATTCTGGAATCATTCGCAAGATAGTTAGATGATACATGAAGGAGACTACAGGTCTCTACGGAAGGAGAAGCTGGAAGAAACCAGTCTTGGTAACAGATCGGGTATGGGGAAGGAAGCTTAACTCAGAGTTTTGTTGCATACACAAATTATTTTTGCTGGCAACTCTGCTATTTTTGTATTTTGGGGATTTTTGCTGCCATTGCTTTCCTTCGGTATTCTTGATTGCTACAGCCATTTAAATGGCATTGTACAAAGTGGATGTTCCTTCTTGGTTTCTGAATGTTTCAGATAAGGATGGTGAGTTCATGAGGGGCAACTAACTAGAGGTGCAAAAACACATGAGCTATTCTGTCTACAACCATCAGAAACTGGGCACATATTTACAGTACAGGAGTAGGCCATTCAGCCTCTCGAGCCTGTTCCGCCATTCAACTAGATCATGACTGATCTGTATCTTAACTCCGTCTACCCTAGGGGTCATAGTCTCAAGATAAGGGGTCGGCCATTTATGACTGAGATGAGGAAAAATTTCTTCACTCAGAAGGTGGTGAATCTTTTGAATTCTCTACCCCAGAGGGCTGTGGATTCTCAGTCATTGACTATATTCAAGACTGAGATCGATGGATATTTGGACACTAACGGAATCAAGGAGTATGGGGATAGGGCGGGAAAGTGAAGTTGAGGTAGAAGATCAGCTGTGATCTTATTGAATGATGGAGCAGACTCGAGGGGCCTAATGGCCTACTCCTGCTCCTATTTCTTAAGTTTTTATGTTCCTGCCTAGGTTCCGTAACTCTTAATACCATTGCCTAACAAAATTCTATCAATCTCAGTTTTGAAATTTTCAATTGACCTAGCCTCAACAACTTTTTGAGGGCAAGAGTTCCAGATTTCCAATACCCTTTGTGTGAAGAAGTGTTTCCTAATATCATCCCTGAATGGCCTTGCTCTAATTTTAAGATTATGCACCCTTGTTCTGAAATCCCCCACCAGTGGAAATAGTTTCTCTCTACCCACCCCATCAACTTCTTTAATCATCTTAAACACCTCAATTAGATTACATCTTAATCTTCTATACTCAAGGAATACAAGCCTAGTCTATGCAATCTGACCTCATAATTTAGCCCTTTTAGCCCCTGTATCATTCTGGTGAATCTGCGCTGTATGAGGGAGGTACCAGTAAGTGTTAACAGAGAGGACGATTTGATGGTTATTGAGAGATGAAACGTAAGGAGTGTGGGAATATTGATGAATGGGGAGGTCTAGTTGAAGTTAGTGGAAGCGCTGTTCAATGAGCTGATTCCATAGAGCCCTGGCAGAAAGGACTGTCTATGTTGCAGTCTCTCTTCCTTCTCCTCTTCCTCATGCTCCTCCTCCTAAGCTTGTCTCCTGGCAGCTGGTGGCAAGGGCTGGTCCCTCATGATGGCCATGTTGTGTTGCATGCAGTACACTACCACAAATCTGGATACCCATTCAGCTGTGTACTGCAGGGCTCCTCCTGAACAGCCCAGGCAGCGGAAGTGTTGTTTGAGTATGCTGACTGTCTACTCTATGATGTTCCTTGTGGCAGCATAGCTCTCATTGTACTCCTGCTGTGTATGCCTGTATGGGTGCCTAACTGGAGTTATGAGCCATGCCAGGAGGAGATAACCCGTGTCCCCAATAGCTAGCCTATAACTTGGAATGCTGGTTGGAATATCAGAGGCATAGAGGACTGCCACAGAATGAAGAAGTCATGACTACTGGCAGGATAGCGGGCACAGACCTGCATGATGCACTGCCTGTGGCTGCACATTGAGTGAATAGAATCCCTTTCTATTGATGAAGATTGTAGAGTTCTCATGGGGTGCAATCAAGGCAATGTGAGTGCAGTCAATGGTACTCTGCACATGGGGAAGCCTGCCATGCCTGCAAAACCTCGTCCTCTCTCCTCTTGCTTCTCTCTGGCAATTAGGAAGGAGATGTAGGTATTTCTCTTGGTATAGAGAGCCTCAGTGACCTCCCTGATACAGCGGTGCACTGTGAACTGGGCGATGTTACTAATATTTCCTGTTGCAGCCTGAAATGAGTGCTTCGCATAGGAGATT
Organism: Heptranchias perlo; assembly: GCF_035084215.1. Classification (NCBI taxonomy): domain Eukaryota; kingdom Metazoa; phylum Chordata; class Chondrichthyes; order Hexanchiformes; family Hexanchidae; genus Heptranchias; species Heptranchias perlo. The sequence goes on from NC_090355.1 coordinate 27,726,176, forward strand.
AAAGCATCAGTCAACTTGACAGCTAAAGGCAATGCTGTTCTTGCCCTGCTTTGAGGCTGCAGCTGTGGTTGTATCATCTAACATATCTCAGTGACAGCCTCCTTGGTGAAGTTGAGGCAGGAGAAGTGTTCCTTGAAGACCCTTTGCGAATATGGTCTCCTGCTGAGTGCCATGATCCTGTTCCCCCTCTCCCTCCCTCTTCTGGCAGTTTGTTCTGCTCTGTGGGATCTCCCTTCATGCTCCCAGTCATGTTCTATTCCAAGAGGTGACCCTACCAGACCACCTATGTCTGGTTGCAATTACTTTGTGCAGTAGATAAGAGCCACAGAACTGCAAGAGCAGCCAGACCTCTCCCTGTAGATTAGTGAAACTTTCAACAGCCCTAGAACTCATCCAAAAAAGCATGTAACTCAAGCAGCAACCAGAAATAATAAACCAGCATGATCCCTTTAAATAGTGCTGGCGGGGGGTGTCCTTCATACCATTTAGCATTATGTTCTGCTGAGCAAGGTAAGGACAGGGTGTTCGTTTTACTTTGGACTTCCAAACTGGCAGCAGGGGTTTCAAATCAGCATTGCACACTGATTCACTTCATTATCTCCCTGTTCTCCCTGTTGCCAGCGGTCGGTAGGTGCGCGCCGCGCTAACTGCTATACCAAGATGGCGCGCTGCGCACTTCCCATTGGACCTGCATTTTGGACGCCATATTGGGACCTTATATGGCTGTGTAGCGCCTGAAAAACAGGCTCTATGTGGCCCAATTTAACCCCCGATGAGTTTGATGAGAAGAGGGGGAGGATAAAACAGAAAATGTGGACTGTGCAAAAGGAAAAAAGAACTTGCTATTATAAAATGCTGTACATGTCCTCACGATGTCTCGAAGGACAGTGCAGAGATAGCATAAGGCTGGGTGTGTGGCTGGGAGTCATGTGGGATGTTGTGGCAGAGCAGCCAGGCCAGTTGCTTGCCATGCGTATTGAAGCTTGCAATGTATGGAATTCGAACCATGGGGAAATGGTGGGGTTGGGACACTGTTCAAGATCTGGTGGGAACAGGGACATTGAAGGTGAGACAATTGAGGAGATAGAAGCACTAATGTTGTGGAGAGTGGTGGGCCAAAGGGGAAGGTTTGAGGGATTTAGGACCACTTTCCAGGAAGGTGCCTGTAGGGACCAAGGTACAGACATTTTTTAAATTCACTCTTGAGACATGGGCATCGCTGGCAAGGCCAACATTTATTGCCCATTGCTAGTGTGCCCTGAGAAGGTGGTGGGCCTTGAACTGCTACAGTGGAGTGGCTTGCTAGGCCTGTTCAGAGGGCAGTTAAGAGTCAACCATGTTGGTGTAGGACTGGAGTCACATATAGACCAGACCAGGTAAAGACAGCAGGTTTCCTTCCCTAAAGAACATTAGTGAACCAGTTTGGTTTTTACTACAATTTGACACTTTTATACAGATGCCAGATTATTATTTCCAGTTTTTTAAAAAAAGGACTTCAAATTCTCTTGGGATTTGAACACACATTCTCTGGATTATTAGTCCACACCTCTGGTTACTGGTGCAGTAACATAGCCACTACATTATCATACCCCATATTTGCACTCCTGAAAAAATTGGAATCAAACGAACCTCTTTTGTGTGTTTTTTTTTTAAAAACTGCTTGCTTTATTATATCATCACATATTTTCCTTCTGTTTTATCCTGCTGCTGGCAGCATTCCTGGTCTATGGAATCTCATTGTTTATAACTGACGCTGTTTTTTTGTGTGTGGATTACTGTACAGGAAGGAGTCTGAGCAGCAGGGTGAGTGGCAGTGTCTGTGATCTGAGTGACAGGCAGCTTTCCAAAGTTTCTAGCGTAAGTGGTTTGCTGTGAAATAAGGATCATAATGAAGAACAAAAATCCTGGTGTGATATTAAAAAATGAATACCACAAATCTACATTTTGCTTTGTATTCCTGCTGTATAACAAAAAGTTATTAAAATAGATAATATCTTTAGTATTTTGGGAATTTTAAGTAGAAAACCATGAAGTAGTTGGTTTAAGAATATTGTAATAGCCTTTATTTGTAATTTTATTTTCAAGATGTTTGTTGCATTTAGCCAGAAAGATGTTTGTGATGAGCTTTGACATTTCTCTGACCATTACAGGGATACTTTGCAGCAGTAGACCTGCCCTCAAGAATTTCTTAACTAACAGTATTCAGTTGTCAGAAGGCCATTTTGGCCTTTTTTAATATTAGTAAGCTTTTGGAATTGAGTAGGTAACTTTGTCAGGTGAAGAATGGAAGGAATGAGTGTGATTATAGTTTAAATATAACCAAAAGTAAATTTGGCATTCTTATATTAACATATTAAAGTGTTGGGGTGGCAAAATAAACATTTTGGCTAAGTACTTGTTGGGAAAGGTGTAGAGGCTGGCAACTATTAAAATAAACACAGTAATGTTTCTGTTAAAATGATACAGAGGAACATTAAATGGAGCGAGCCTTTGGCTTAGTAGTAGTATTCCCGCCTCTGAAATGGTGCTCCAGACACTCCCGGCGAGTGGAGACCAAAGCTCAGGGTTGACATCCAGCGGGATACTGGCATCCGGTGGGTTTTGGTGGCCACCCCTCATCATATAGGTTTTGGGGGAAACAGAACACCGTACCACCTATCTGGTATGAAAGTTGGCTACGGCCTTGAAAGGAGTGTTCACGTCAGGGTCTATCAGACTGTTAGTCAGTCTGCAAATCCTTCTACTACTTCACTCTGTTCTCCAAGGGAAGATTGTGAAGTTATGAAAACAGCCAACAGTCATTTGTAGATTTAACAGCAGTGGCTAATGTAAAATATCCAACATATCAGCTAATAATGCAAAACTTTGGTTTTGGTTGCAGCACAAAGTCCTTTCATTTCTCACCTGGTGAAGGGATTTAATCTAATTCCAAAAGTTTATTAATAAATTATTAATAAAATGAGAGGTTATTGACAACATAGCAATCTGTAACTCATTTATGAGTTTAAAAAGGATTCTAGTGATGCTACTGGTCATCAAAAGTCAATCTCTACTTTTCCCACCCAGATCTTAAAAATTTTTCAGCTGCGTTTGACTTTACACAGGGGCTTTGCTCTATATTTCAAACAGGACAACAACAACATGCATTTATGTACAACTAGCACATCTCCTCAGTTTTATACATTTTGAAGATTTATTGTCTGTTAAAATTAATTTTGCAACTTTAACTGAGTTAGTCTGTGGTAAAATACCTAATTCCATAAGGACCATCTGTAATCTAGATCTTTTTCACAAGACCACAGATCATAATTTTCTTTCTTCTTCCTGCCTTGCCAAAAATATACGATGAAAACGGTATTGCTTATTTTAATCTGTATAAAACTGTGTACATGGCACATTAGCTCCTTCCCAGTGTAATCTTTGAACCTCTATGAGAACGATGAAAATTACAGACAGTCTCTTATGCAATGCTACATATAGTATTTTAAATAAATACAAAAGTTAAGTAGTCAAGCTGAACAGAGTGCTTAAAATAGAACATTTTTCTTTGTTACATTGATTAGCAAGTCAGATATTTTTTGTTTAGATTGATATGGTGTAACTACAATATATTTTGAAAATAATGGCAATTTAGTCAGCAACTCTAGAGACTGTGTGTGTCAGAAGCAGTCACCTTAATAACCCTTACAGTAATTCTGTTGTCATGGCCTTGGGCCACCAAAGGGCCTTTGAAAGGTTAGACTCTGAGCTACTGACGCACAAAAGTTAAAAAGGTCTTGCTTCCTGTCCTACTCGAAGGAAGTTTAGGAAGAAGCTTGGCTCCAAAGTGTTCAGCTGAGACTTGAGGGGGTTGTTATGAAAATAAACACTTTTTTTTCTAATTGTATCCAAGAATAAATAGTCTGTTAGTCACTGAAAGGCAGTCCTCTTAATATGTCTGCATATGAATGGTCTACAGTGGGGAATAGCATCTCAAGGGTCAGCTTACTCTGCCTGTTTTATGTTCTAGTCGTACTCCCAAATAACAGCTGTAATTCCTTCACTATTGACAGCGAATAATTATGGTTGTTTTAGAAGACCAAGTTATGACATCATCCTGTTTTAAGAGGCGTACCAGATTTTAAGGTAGTACTATTGCCTAACATCCACAGGGTGGCTAATTTTATTTAAATTTAACAGATAGCTGATTTTTTTCCTTCTGTGTGTATGTGCGAATGTAGCTTTACAACTTTTTTGAAACATATATTCTAGTTACCTATAATATATGCAAAACAATTTACACTAGCAGATCGTGTGTAAGTGAACTTCTGTATCTTCTCAAGATTAAGATAAAATTAAATTGAAAGTAAATTGAATCATGGTCATAGTAGTCATATTAATGAATAGTACAAATATAAAGAAAATGCTAGAAATCTAAAACAGAAAATTCTGGAAATACACATATTTCTTTAAACATGAATCAAATATTATCCAGGCATGACTTTAAGTCCTATTTCTTCCCCTCTCCTCACCCCCACCCCCCCCCCCCCCCCCCACCACCACACACACATATTTGACTTTCAGTTTTCAGTTAGGTTGTGAGATTAATTAACATCATCTTAATTTGGAAAGCCACAGGAGATATGCTAGTCTATAATTATTTTACGTGTGGATAATTGGAATGTATGCTTTTTAAAAAAAAAGTTGTAAAGTTACATTTGCACATACGTAGAGGGAAAAATTCTTTTAACCACTATCTTTTCATAATGGAGGTGTAAACATAACAGGAAGATTGCCTATGATCACTATTTCTAATGAAATCATAAATGTGTTATTTTAGAATAATTTTATTATAAATAGTGAACATAGGAAATCTTCCTGCTTTGTTTATAATGTTGCTAACTTAATGACCAGACGAAATCTCCCCCATAAGTATTGTGGCTCATAGAAAGGTCCCTGCTTTAGAAACATTGAAAATAGGAGCAAGAGTAGGCCATTCGGCCCTTCGGGCCTGCTCCACCATTCAAAATGATCATGGCTGATCGTCTAACTCAGTACCCTGTTCCTGCTTTTTCCCCATATCCCTTGATCCCTTTAGCATTAAGAAATATATCTATCTCCTTCTTAAATACATCTCATGACTTGGCCTCCACTGCCTTCTATGGTAGAGAATCCCACAGGTTCACCACCCTCTGAGTGAAGAAATTTCTCCTCATCTCAGTTCTAAATGGCATTCCCCGTATCCTGAGACTGTGACCCCTGGTTCTGGACTCCCCAGCCATCAGGAACTTCCTCCCTGCATCTAGCTCAATTGCTAAATTTAAATGTGAGATAGATAGCTTTTTGGCAACCAAAGGTATTAAGGGATATGGGCCAAAGGCAGGTATATGGAGCTAGATCACAGATCAGCCATGATCTTATCAAATGACGGAGCAGGCACGAGGGGCTGAATGGCCCACTCCTGTTCCTATGTTCCTAGTCTGTCTAGTCCTGTTAGAATTTTATATGTTTCGATGAGATCACTTCTCATTCTTCTAAAGTCTAGAGAATATAGGCCTAGTCGACCCAATCTCTCCTCATACGTCAGTCCTGCCTTCCCAGGAATCAGTCTGGTAAACCTTCGTTGCACTCCCTCCATGGTAAGGACATCCTTCCTCAGATAAGGAGACCAAAACTGCACACAATACTCCAGATGTGGTCTCACCAAGGCCCTGTATAACTGCAGAAAGACATCCCTGCTCCTGTACTCAAATCCTCTTGCAATGAAGGCCAACATACCATTCGCCTTCCTAACTGCTTGCTGCACCTGAATGTTCGCTTTCAGCGATTGGTGTACAAGGACACCCAGGTCTCATTGCACCTCCCCTTTTCCCAATGTATCACCATTCAGATAATAATCTGCCTTTCTATTTTTACAACCAAAGTGGATAACCTCACATTTATCCACATTATACTGCATCTGCCATGTTCTTGCCCACTTACCCAACTTGTCTAAATCACATTGGAGCCTCTTTGCATCCTCCTCACAGCTCACATTCCACCCTAGCTTTGTGTCATGTGCAAACTTGGAAATGTTACATTTAGTTCCCTCATCCAAATCATTGATATATATTGTGAATAGCTGGGGCCCAAGCACTGATCCCAGCAGTACCCCACTAGTCACTGCCTGCCACCCGGAAAAAGACCCGTTAATTCCTATTCTCTGTTTCCTGTCTGTCAACCAATTCTCAATCCATGCCAGTATATTCCCCCCAATCCCATGTGCTTTAATTTTGCACACTAACCTCTTGTGTGGGACCTTGTCAAAAGCCTTCTGAAAATCCAAATACACCACATCCACTGGTTCTCCCCTATCTATTCTACTAGTTACATCCTCAAAAAACTCCAGTAGATTTGTTAAGCATGATTTCCCTTTCATAAACCTATGCTGACTTTGTCCAATCCCGTTAATGCCCTCCAAGTGTTCTGTTATCACATCTTTTATAATAGTCTCTAGCATTTTCTCCACTACTGATGTTAGGCTAACTGGTCTGTAATTCCCTGTTTTTTCTCTCCCTTTTTTAAATAGTGGGGTTACATTTGCCACCCTCCAATCTGTAGGAACTGTTCCAGAGTCTATAGAATTTTGGAAGATGATCACCAATGCATCCACTATTTCCAGGGCCACTTCCTTTAGTACTCTGGGATGTAGATTATCAGGCCCTGGGGATTTGTCAGCCTTTAGCCCCATTAATTCCCCTAGCACTTTTTTTTACTAATACTGGTTTCCTTCAGTTCCTCCCTCTCACTAGACCCTTAGTTCCCTAACATTTCTGGGAGGTTATTTGTGTCCTCCTTTGTGAAGACAGAACCAAAGTATGTGTTTAATTGTTCTGCCATTTCTTTGTTCCCCATTATAATTTCCCCCATTTCTGACTGTAAGGGACCTACATTTGTCTTCACTAATCTTTTTCTCTTGACATATTTATAGAAGCTTTTACAGTCAGTTTTTAAGTTCCCTGCTAGTTTACTCTCATACTCTTTTTTTTCCCCCTCTTAATCAATCTCTTTGTTCTCCTTTGCTGAATTCTGAACTGCTCCCAATCCTCAGACTTGCTGCTTTGTCTGGCAATTTTATATGCCTCCTGTTTGGATCTAATACTATCCCTAATTTATTTTGTAAGACACGGTTGAGCAACCTTTCCTGTTTTATTTTTGCGCCAGACAGGAATAAATGCTACTTAATGTATTTGTGAAATATATGAACTATTCCAACATTCTTAATTAAGTCAGCTTAAAAAGAAGTATTATTATGTACATAGTAACAGAAGTAGTCTATTCAGCCCCTTGAGCCTCTTCTGCCATTCACTGAGATCATGGTAGATCTGTACCCACCTTGGCTCCATATCCCTTAATACCCTTGGCTAGCAAAAATCTATCAATCCCAAAATTAAAATTATTAATTGAGCTAGCATCTACTACTTTTTGTGGTAGAGAGTTCCACATTTCTACCACCCTTTGTGTATGAAGAAGTGTTTCCCAACTTCTTTCCTGAGTGGCCTGGCTCTGATTTTAAGGTTATGGCCCCTTGTCCTAGACTCCCCCACCAGCAGAAAAAAATCCTCTCTATCTACCCTATCAATTCCTCTCAAAATCCTAAAAACCTGAATCAAATCACCCCTTAACCTTCTATATTCCAGGGAATACAAGCCTAGTTTGTGTAATCTCTTCTCATAATTTAATCCATGGAGTCCTGGTAATATTCTGGTGAATCTGCACTGCACTCCTTCCAAGCCCAATATATCCTTTCTAAGGGGCAGTCCCCAGAACTGTACTCCAGATGTGATCTAACCAGGGCTTTGTATAGCTGTAGCAAAACTTCCTCCTCTTTATATTGAGAGGGCTATAATATAAAGGCTAACATTCCATTAACCTTTTTGATTATTTTTTTGTACCAGACTACTACATTTTAGTGATCTTTGTACATGGATCTCATAATTTTTTTAGACCTCCACTGTTCCTAGCTTTTCATTATTTTTAAAAAAATCACTGGATCTATCCTTTTTTGATCCAAAATGAATGACTTCACACTTACCTACGTTGAAATCCATCTGCCACAGTTTTGCTCACTCACTTAATCTATCAATGTCTCTTTGTAATTTTATGCTCCCGTCTACACTACTTACTATGCCATCTATCTCTGTGTCATCGGCAAACTTGGATATATGGCTCTCAATTGTGTTATCTACGTCATTAATAAATATAGTGAATAGTTGAGGCCCCAGCACAGATACTTGTGGGACACCACTAGGCACTTCCTTCCTTCCAATGTAAAACTGTTATCAATAAGAAAGATTGTAACTAAGTGTTCTATAGTAGTCATTCTAATTGTCAAAGTTCCTTGTTTTGCAGCATTCTAACAATTCCCATGTGATAAATAACACAGCAATATTGCCGAAGTCTTCACCTAATCAGGAACAATTGAAACTAGTCGGGGAAAATTGCACTACCCTTGCTGAGCTTGGAAATGCTGAAAGAATAACAATAAAATTGAAAGCCGGTAAGTGTTTAGAGAGATTTTAACAAGTTTGTGCAATTTCTCTTCTGAGCCAATTCTGCACTCCCAGAGGGGAATTGTGCACTCAAGGATATCAGGTTGGAGAATCGGGGCTACAGTGTCGTAGTCCCATCTCCGTGGCACTCCCTGCAAGCATGGTTGCACTGCTGGGAGTATGGGAATGAGAAATCAGCCCATAGGCTTTTCTTTTTTAAAAAAAAAAGCACCTAGCTATTGGGTAAGTATTTATCACCCAATGAAATAGAGCTTGGTACCTCAGTTTTGTCCCTTTACGGCAAACTGTAGCAAAAACAAAGACCACAAATATAAATCAAGCACAGTACCTTGGCCGACTTTCTTGGGCTGTGACTCTTAAAATAAACTAAAATATAAAAGGGTTGAGGTCCTAAGGACAGAGTATCAAGAGCTAGGGAGGAAACTAAAGAGCAATTCCTCAAAGGTGATAATCTCTGGATTACTCTAGTGTCACCTACTAGTGAATATCGGAACAGCAAGATAAAGCAGGTTAATGTGTGGCTGGAGAAATGGTGCAGCAGGGAGGGCTTGAGATTCCTGGGCATTGGGACTAGTTCTGGAGCACCTGAACAGGGCTGGGACCATTGTCCTTGCGGGGACTAGTGCTGTGGGGGAGGGTTTAAACTAATTTGGCAGGGGGGAGGGGGAACCAGGTTGAAGCATCGTAGAGGAGAAACAAGGTGCATAGAGGCTGGGAGACAAACAGTATTAGAATAAAGAGTGGTCCAGAAATAAGAGGGATCAGACTGGAGCAATGCTAAGCAGGTTACGGCTGATTTGGAGTGCATATGTGTAAATGCATGGAGCGTGACGAATGAGGTTGGTGAGTTGCAGGCCCAAGTTGCCACATGGGGTTATGATACAGTGGCAGTAACAGAAACCTAGCTCAAACAAGGACAGGAATGGGAACTTAATATTCCTGGTTACAATGTATTCAGGAGGAATAGAGAAAGGAAAAAAAGAGGGGGTTGGTGGCAATATTGATCAAAAATACTATGATAGCCCTGGGAAGGGATAATGTGTTCGAGGGTTCTAAGACAGAATCTATTTGGTTAGAGTTAAGAAGCAGAACAGCAGCTGTTACGCTGCTGGCTGTATACTATAGACCACCAAATACTGGGAAGGAGATCGAGGAGCAAATTTGCAAGCAAATTTCAGAAAGATGTAAAAACAATAGAGTAGTGATAATGGGTGACTTCAATTATCCTAATATAGACGGGGAAAAAATGTGTAAACGGCAAGGAGGGGGAGGAATTCCTGAAATCTGTACAGGAGAACTTTCTTGATCATTATGTTTCCAGCCCAAGAAGGAAGGAAACAGTGCTGGATCTAGTTCTGGGGAATGAATTGGGACAAGTGGAGCATGTTTCATTGGGGGACCATTTGGGAAACAGTGATCACAATATCATTAGGTTTAGAGTAGTTATGGAAAAGGACAAGGAACAATCAAAGGTGAAGATATTCAACTGGAAGACAGCTAATTTCAGGGAGTTGAAAGGGGATCTGGCCCAGGTGGAACGGAAAGAAAGCACATAAATACTGTGGCTACAAGAGCAGGTCGGAGGCTGGGTATTCTACGGCAAGTGACTCCCCTCCTGACTCCCCAAAGCCTTTCCACCATCTACAAGGCACAAGTCAGGAACGTTATGGAATACTCTCCACTTGCCTGGATGAGTGCAGTTCCAACAACACTCAAGAAGCTCGACACCATCCAGGACAAAGCAGCCTGCTCGATTGGCACTCCATCCACCACCCTAAACATTCACTCCCTTCACCACCGGCGGACTGTGGCTGCAAAGTGTACCATCCACAGGATGCACTGCAGCAACTTGCCAAGGCTTCTTCGACAACACCTCCCAAACCCGCTACCTCTACCACCTAGAAGGACAAGGGCAGCAGGCACGTGGGAACAACACCACCTGCATCTTCCCCTCCAAGTCACACACCATCCCGACTTGAAATATATCACCGTTCCTTCATCGTCACTGGGTCAAAACCCTGGAACTCCCTAACAGCATTGTGGGAGAACCTTCACCGACTGCAGCGGTTCAAGGCGGTGGCTCACCACCACCTTCTCAAGGGCAATTAGGGAAGGGCAATAAATGCTGGCCTCGCCAGTGACACCTACATTCCATGAACGAATAAAAAAAAACCTGCTAGCTTCCTTGGCAGTTAGGAGGGATGTAAGTAAAAAGAATGAGAAAATAAATCTGGTCATCTAAAAATGTAGGCACAGGAATTTTCTTTTGATTTATAAAAGAGAAATTTCTCTGTGAGCTGAATATTTATTCATAGTGTATCTTATATATAAGAAAAAATATTAAATTTTTTGTTGAAAATTTTCTGCTATAAAGTGTTTTGGGATGTCCTGAGGTTGTGAAAGGCACTATAGAAAAGAGAAGACTGAGGGGTCACCTAATAGAGGTCTTCAAAATTATGAAGGGGCTTGATAGGGTAGACGTGGAGAAGATGTTTCCACTTGTGGGGGAGTCCAAAACTATGGGTCATAAAATATAAGATAGTCACTAATAAATCCAATAAAGAATTCAGGAGAAACTTCTTTGGTTGGAATGTGGAACTTGCTAACACATGGAGTATTGAGGCGAATAGCATAGATGTATTTAAGGGGAAGTACATGAGGGAGGAAGAAATAGAAGGCTATGCTGATAGGGCTAGATGAAGTAGGGTGGGAGGAGGATCGTGTGGAGCATAAACACCGGCGTAGACCAGTTGAGCCGAATGGCCTGTTTCAGTGCTGTAAATTCTATGTATTGAGCAAATAGAATTTTGCAATTATAATATGGTGACATATGATTTTGCCATATGTTAACTTAAAAAAATTCACTCAAAATTTGTGGCACAGGTAGTAAGCTTATGGTGGATAGAAATGCATGCCATATGCAAAAGATTTACTATAGATATGTATGTATGTAATTACATATTTCTGAAAAAATCAAGAAAAACTTTCAATGATCTATATAAAAAAATCTTATTTACAAAAATAGTTTATTTCACCTTCAAATCTTGGGTGAGGGCCTCCACAAATATGCATTTAGTTTAATGTATCATTTAACACCTCTGCACAGTAGGAATTGCCCATTTGTTGGTCTTTACCTTCCAACTTGTTGGTTTTGTTTTACTTGAAAAATAGAAATTAATTTTACATTTAACATAAATCCAAAATTTGTTGTTGAAACGCAACATTTTTTAAAAAATCAGTGCAGGGGAAAGAAATACAATATTGGGTATAGCATGGGTCAGATGCAAAGTAATACTCCTAATTTGTACCAACAATGAAGGACAGTTTTGTGCTGTGAAACCATAGTCTGGAACTGGGTTAAGATTGTTTCACATTAATTTGCCTTGGCACCCTTCCAGTTATATAAAGAGAGAATACTGTCAATCCATAAGAATACATTTTACCTCATTATGTGTTATTTTCTCCACTCTTATCTGGAAATGAAGTGGTTAGATAATAAGTGGATGGCATGAAGTTCAGCAGTTGTGGCGGGGGGGGAAAGGTGAATGTGGACATTTTTTAGAAACAATATGGTTGATTATGAACTATTTATCTGTGTTTCACAACAGATGATGCCCACACTTCCACAGTTGCTGCCACATCGCAATCAGGGTCTCCAGTCAAATATGTTAAGTCTGTTCACTGTGGAGAATCAGAGATGGAAATCACTGTTAGTAAATTTGGGAAGGTAACTATCAATTATACTGCTCTTGAAACAAGGAGGGGAATTTGAATTCCGCCCAAGACAGACGCAAAGTCATTGGAACCTTGGTTTCAGGCCTCATTTGAATGCTGCTGGTGAGCTGCAGGCACCAAACGGGTGCTCCACTGCAGCTCGCTAATAATTGGCCGGCTCCCACACTGAGCAGGGGCCGGCAGCAGGCCATGGTAATTCTGCTCCTCCTGGCCCCTCAAAAATTCTTCCAAAAAAAAATTATGGGCCTTTCCTTCAGTGACCACCTGCAGTCCCTTTAAGGGCCACTGGTGCGGCCGCTCACCGCCTGGTATAAATGGGCAGAGCGTGCACAGCACACACACTGCCAATTTGTACCTGAATATTGCAAATGAAGTCTTACAACTGGCGTAGGACCCTAAATTGCATATTTAAGCAGCCTTCTATCTGATGCGGGCGGGCGGGCTGCTCAGCCATTTACAGACCTGCCTGGAAATTGCATCAGTTGTTTTTTGTATCAGGTATTGATCATATCCCATCTGGAAAATGTTTGCAGTTCTGTTCACCTAATCATGAGAAGATACTGCTCTTGAGAAAGTAAAGAGATGAGCAGTGAGATGATACTGGATATCATGAGGAAAGATTAAAGTGTAGATTAGCTTGTTTTCTTTAAAAAAGTGAACTACTCCAAGATTTCAATATTGTGGCTAGTTAACATTAAAGTCAAAACTGGAATATGTTTAGATACAGCCATTGTTACCTTTTCACACCAAAGGCTGGAAGGTACAGTCAGTAGCTCTTGCTTCCCTAAAGTAGGGTATTCCACTCATTGGGTGTGGGTTGCAAAGCACAGATACCACACAGTGAGGTTTGAAGGCTTAGTACAATGTGATCTGAACCAACTCATGATCAAATTAGAAATCTTGAGCTACTAAAATTATAATCAAACTCAAGAGTAAAGTGCAAATTTAACTGCAACCAAGTTGTTTTTGTTAGCTTGCGTTCAGCTTTTTTTTTTGATTACACAAATGTGATATTTTCAAAAAAAAACTGAACTAAGTTTGTCTAGTTTCAGCCCAATACAGTGTTTCTTACTCCTACCACACAGTTTCTGTTCATTAAGTTCACTCATCCTAGGCTTATGTATTAATGTTTGAGTTAAGTTTATCTTTTCACTTTTTTTCTGCTCTTTTTCTTTTCACAGAGCTCAATTCAGCAAATCACATTACTGGATGACAACTGCAAAGGAAGCAGTAATGAAACTCACTTCTACCTAAAATACTTGCCTTACACAGAATGTAAAACTACAGAAAGCAAAGATGGTCAGAGCTACGAGAACAAAGTATGAGTAGTCCCTCTTAAACATTTTTCCCAAGAAAAGTTAATATTACTAGCATAATTTTATCAGAATATAACTACAATAAAACTAATTGAATGAGTTATCAGCATAAATCAGTGTATTAAAGGAAAATTGTGTTCATTTGATTCAAATAATGTTAAATGTTACAAAGTGAAATAATTTGTACACTTTATAGTGATTCTTATACCATATTTTATGCTTTAAAAGTACGTACAGGGACACCTGGAAAAAAAATCTATGTAGAGCAGCTGGGGTAATGTGAAAATCTCAAGTGAATCAGGAGGGCAGTTTCGAAACAGTACTGAAGCATGACCCAGCATCTTCACAAGAGGACAAAGAAAACAGAAAATTGGGGAGAAAAAACTGTAAAATAAATGAATTAGGGCATAATTTAAGCACATTCCTAGAAGCTAATGATGGTCACTTAGTTAATGTGTTTGGAATCTGGCTGGATGCCATTTGTTTCCTTTTTAAAAGTGTGCTTCTTGGCCAGATAGAAAATATGCAACAATTAATGTTGGCTAGTGCAGTTTGTGAGGGTCTTGCATCTAGTACCAATGGATCACATCCCTTTCCAAGGAGAACTGTTCTGTCACATTCTGTGCTGGGAAGAGTGGAAAATCAGCCGGGAATCTCACTCCTTATCACGATTCAGCAACCCCTGCTGCAAAATTTGCATGAAGCAACATTGGTTGAGGACAGAAACCGGCTTGGTTTTGATCCCCTTTTCCCCACTCCCATGATCAAATGGTTTGCTGACAATCTGTCTATACCCATGAATAAATAATAATCACATGGGCAAGGTAATAGAGGGTTGTTGATGACTTTTGAACAGTACTACAGCATGTTGGTGTCTTCAGAAGAGGGTGAAAGATTAGGGGGTGGGAAAGGAACTGTTGTTAAAGTAAAATACATAAGCAGAATATATGTCAAATTCCACCAGACTTAATACTTGTTTTTACTTAAAACTATCAGTGTACACTTAAAAAATCAACTCTAACAAAATATCCCTTCCTATACAGCTAAAGGTGAAGTTGTACAATGGAACTGAAATAATTCATGATGTAAGTAATCTTCTTTTCAGTGCACATTACTGATGCAAACAGGTTTTGTTTGCACACAGAGCAAGTTTATAAATTTGAAAAGTGTAGAGAATGGAACTAGGGAAGGTACACTGGAAAAAAAATTGTCAGACAAGACAGCAGTGGAAAATATTTAAAATGGTGATCAAAAGAGTTCAGGAGAAATATATTCCTGTTTAATAAAAAAAAGAACTAGCAAATAATGAAACACCATGGATGAATAAAGAGATAAGGGTAAAATTGAAACTAAAGAAAAAGGCATACTCTAAGTACATAGACCGTAAAGGAGAGGATGACAAAAGGGAATACAAATAGGTTAGAAAAGAAGTCAAAAGAACAATTAGGAAGGCAAAGAGAAACTACGAAATTAAATCACCAAGGAATATAAAAAGAAATAGTAATATATTCTACAGACACATAAATAACAAAAGAAAAATCAGGATAGGGATAGGGCCACTAAGGGATGCATAAGATAAACTCACAGGTAATGACAGCATAATGGCAGAAATATTGAACTTTGCCTCAGTATTTACCAGGGAGACTAACAAGGTGGGCTTGACATTAGAAGAAGAGATCAAAAAAGATTTAAAGACATTTAAGATAGAAAGGAGGAAGATAATAAACTAATCAAACTTAGGGAGACTAAAACCCCTGGGTCCGGATAGATTGCATCCGAGCATGTCAAAATAAGTTAGAGAAGAGATAGCGGAGGCACTATTACATATATATAAAAAATCATTAGAGAAGGGAATAGTGCCACTGGACTGGCGAACAGCTATGTTATTCCTATATTTAAAAAGGGAGCTAGAACAAGTCCAGGGAACTATAGATCAGTTAGCTTAATGTTGGTGATAGGAAAGATAAGGGAATCTTTACTCAAAGATGAAAAGAAAAACATCTAGAAAATGAAAATATAATAAAAAATAGTCAGCACGGATTTCAGAAGGGAAAGTCATGCTTGACCAACTTTATTGAATTCTTTGAAGGAATAACAAAGAGGAGACGAGGGTAATGCAGTAGGTGTAATATATCTGGATTTTTAAAAGTTCCCTGATAAGTTATCGCATTGTAGACTCATGACAAAGGTCAGAGCATGTGGCGTCGGGACAGGTAGCAGAATGGATAGCAAGCTGGCCAGAAAACAGAGAGTAGGGGCTAAGGGTAGCTACTTAGACTGGCAAAAGGTGAGAAGTGGTGTTCCACAGGGTTCGGTGCAGGGACCACTGTTGTTCACCATTTACATAAACGATTTGGACTCAGGAATCTGAAGTAGAATTTCAATATTTGCAGATGACACCAAATTGGAGGGTGTAGCTATTACAAAGAAAGAATGCGTCAAAATGCAAGAAGACATTAATAAACTTGCAGAATGGGTGTGTAATTGGCAAATGAATTTCAATATAGATAAGTGTGAGGTGGTGCATTTTGGTAGGAAGAAAATGAAGGCCACATACTGCTTGGAAATTTAAGAATCTAAATGGGGTAGAGCAGCAAAAGGATCTCTGGGAACAGATACACAAAAGTGTGATGCAGGTTAATAAGGCTATAAAAAAGGCAAACCAAGCACTGGGATTCATTTCTAGAGGAATAGAATCAAAAAGCAGGGAAGTTATGCTAAATTTGTATAGAACCTTGGTAAGACCACACTTGGAGTACTGTGCACAGTTCTAATCTCCATATTATAAAAGGGATAAAGAGACATTGGAGAAGGTGCAAAAAGGATTCAGAAGGATGATACCAGAATGGAGAGGATATACTTATAAGGAAAGGTTAAACATGCTGGGGCTCTTTTTTTCTAGAAAAGAGAAGGCTGAGGGGCGACCTGAAAGAGGTATTTAAGATAATGACAGAGTTTGGTAGGGTAGACGTAGAGAAAATGTTTCCAAAACTAGAGGTCATAAATATGAGATAGTCACTGATAAATCCAGTAAGGAATTCAGGTGAAACCTTTTTACCCAAAGAGTGGTAAGAATGTGGAACGCGCTACCACGAGGAGTGGTTGAGGCAAATAGCATAGCTGCATTTAAAGGAAAGCTAGATAAGCACACCAGGGAGAAAGGAACAGAAGGGTATGCTGATAGGGTTAGATGAAGTAGGAAGGGAGAAGGCTCGGGTGGAACATAAACACCAGCTTGGACCAGTTGGGCTGAATGGTCTGTTTCTGTGCTGTAGAC
Source organism: Heptranchias perlo (assembly GCF_035084215.1). Lineage (NCBI taxonomy): Eukaryota > Metazoa > Chordata > Chondrichthyes > Hexanchiformes > Hexanchidae > Heptranchias > Heptranchias perlo. The sequence continues at coordinate 27,743,035 of NC_090355.1, forward strand.
TTTATGTAGCATTGGAGGAGCATAAGCCCAGTGGTCGGCGAGCCAACTCAAGTGCTCGTTCAGATGCTAAGGCCTAGAGCTTGAGATATTTAAGCATCAATATTTTATCTGAACATCTAAAAAGGCTAAGCAGCCTGAAAAGTTTGTTGGTGACTATGGAGAAGTCAAATATCTGCATCTGTGCAGTGCTGCATGACTGCCTAAGTGAGCTGCAGGTCACCATGTGTACAAGATGACCACTCCAAGAAGCAGTGGAGTGGGTCCCCCCCATTGACCAAGGTCCAAAGTACAGGCATAGTTTCACTAACACATGGTCTGGCTGGGGCTACAAAGACCTTGGGCACTAATATATAGCAATCTGTCTTGCTGGGGAACTGATTAACACAGCCAAAATGCAGGGCTTCAATGATTTCATAGCTGCCCACTAGTCTGTTCCCACACAGATTGCTAGACATACAGAAAAAGTGCCAAGTTGCCGGGGAATGGCGGGAGTTTGAATGGATTATGGAATTGTCTTTCAACTCAATGCCACATTGGTACACTCAGCTGCCCTATTCAAATGACTGTAATATGCCAGATAGTGTTGAGGACCAGGATGCCACTTCACCACACATTTGATGCTAGCAGTTGCACTGACTACTGATATTGGACCACATGCATCCCAAGAGGTGCACATTGACAGCCAACAGGCAGCACTCTATTTCCTCCTCCTCCTCACACAGTTAGGAAGTAGGAGATACACATCATACACTTTTAATAAGGGAAGTACCAGGGTAAGAAATAAGTAGGAGAAATTGGGTTAATTGCGATTCAAGTGGAGCTAAACTTCACCCCCTCCCTATTATTGCTAAATACCATATATCTACATTTTTTTATTTGTTCTCTAGTTGTGGGTGACATTTATAGAGATTGTTTTTACTACCGAGTGGTTTGCTCGGCCACATCAGAGGAGCATTGAGTCAGCCATGTAGCGTGGGACTGGAGTCATGTGTAGGACATTAGTGAACTAGTGGGTTTTTGCAACTTTTGTGGTAATTTTTCTGGTGCCAGCTCACAAATTACCAGATTTATGAAATTCAGTTAAACAACTTACCATAATGGGATTTGAATACACAACTTCTGGGGTGCTGGTTCCATATTTCCATTAAACTACCATACCCATAGTAACTCCAACAAGTACAATCTTGCTCTATATCCTCAGCTTTAAAAATGGTAAGGGATAAATATTGACTGCAAAGGGAAAGGAAAATAAATATATAATAAATGCTGCTACTTTACAGTTTTCATACAATAATGGACAGAGTCATGCAAATTGCTTCTCAAAGCACTGATAGAAATTCCAGAATACAATGAAATAAAACAGAATTTTACTTAGCAGTCTTCATTAATGGCCGTGATGTTATGCCCTACATGGCATAAATGCCCCTATTCTAAAACATTTTATCATCCAACTCGCTGTGAACAACACCATGGGAGATCTGCTAAATAAGGAACTATCACCTGCCAGGTCTTTATGTAAAGTGACTTTGTGGTTTTTGAACTCCTTGACTTTTTGGCACTCTGAATATCACAATACTACCTAAGATGTCAGCCTTGGCTCAGTAGTGGCACTCTTTCCTCTGAGTCAGAAGGTCATGGGTTCAAGCCCCACTTCAGAGACTTGACTGCATAATCTAGAATGACACTTCAGTGCAGTACGCCCTTAGTGCTGCATTATCAGAGGTGCCATCTTTTGGATGATTTGTTAAACTGAGGTCCTGTCTGCTCAGAGGTGGACATGAAAGATCTCATGGCATATTTGAAGAAGAAAAGGGGAGTTCTCCTGGTGTCCTGGCCAATATTTATCCGTCAACCAACATCCCTAAAATATATTGTCTGGTCATTTATCTCATTGCTGTATGTGGGATCTTGCTGTGTTCAAATTGGCTGCAGCATTTCCCTACATTACAACAATGACTACACTTGAGGAAAAAAGTTTTTAATTCACTGCAGAGCACTTTGGGATGTCCTAAGGTCATGAAAAGGGCAAGTGTTTTCTTCTTTTCAATGAATTTATCTCTTTGCTCATCTGTTTTTAAAATGCCTGGCACAATGTTTTATTCATAATTTTAATTGGAATGAAGCTTCCCTTTAGCAATGAGATTCTATTCATTGTGATTTATGATTTTATTTTCTCCTGTTTTTCTTTCTCAATCAGGTGCTTTGTCCACGTGTGCGAACACTTTGTGATATCTTTAAGCTAAACATTGCTGGAGAGAAAGGTTATATTAGAATCCTTGAGCTTCCTGACTTTAAAAAGCCATCCTCAAAGGTTTACAACAACACAGCTGTCTATGGAGAGGTACAACAGTATTTTACTTCAGTTTTTAACCAGCTTTGTCTAACTTTTATGTGTTTGAACTCTTGCTATTATGCTTATCTTTCTTTTACTCCCTCACCTACAGAAATCTTCATAAAATATGTGCAGTTGACTCCTGTTAAATGATTTGCTATATTTTATTCATCTATCTGAAATTCAGAATCTGTGTAACACTTACCTATTATAAAATTACTTTAACTATAGTGAAATAGTTTTGACTAGACTGTTCAATTTTTTTAGCGTGTACGTTTAGGTAGATTGTGGAGGTAATGGGACTATTCAAAGAAGAGTAGGGGAGTTTTCCCAGTCTCCTGGCCAACATTTATCCCTAGACCAACACCAGTAAAAAAAAATATTACCTGGGTCATTAATTTCATTGCTGTTTGTGGGACCTTGCTGTATGCATATTAGCTGCTGCATTTGCCTACATTACAACAGTGACTACTTTTCAAAGTACTTAATTGGCTCTGAAGCACTTTAGGACATCCTGAGGACAATAAAAACGTGGTATGAAAATGCAAGTTCTTTCTTCCTTTTCTTTAATAGAAGTTGTATGGTTTAAACAATTTGAACTACAAATCTTGCAAATGTGTAATCTGATTTAAAAAGTTTCACTTAAAGGGGCATCCACCTAGGGCTGTTGGTAAACACATAATAGTCTTGTTATCCATGCAAAATGTAATTGTGTTGTTACTCTTCACACTACTGCTTGCTGCCTTATGCTGATATATTAATGCATATGACACCATAACAATGCTACAATACCGTAACTGTAGGCTTTTGAGGTAAAGTCTTAATAGCAGAGCATTATAGCTTACTTCCTGCATGAAATGTTATGCTGCCCCCACTAACCTCAATCTCCAATGCCTGGTACAATTTCCTCATGCAGAGGACAAACCTGTGGCAAATCCTACCCAGGTACACAGTAAAAGGGGAGACTGTTTAAGATAAATAAGTCATTAATCATGACCTTTGTGTGACGAAAGCAGGGTGGAAAAGCTTTTATCTTTGGATATTATTCACATCCAAATTTTGGATATAGAATAAAATGTCAAAACACCTTCTCAGCTGAAGTTTGAAAATCAGAGTGAGTATTTTAAAGCAGTTTTATCTGTGCATTACAGCAGTCATAAATGACTTTTTGTCTCCCTTTTCCAGACTGTTGGAATATTTTCTAAGTATTATCTCTCTTTTGTGCTCCAGTTCCAGCATGTTGCTGGATAAGTTCAGATTAACAATACTGTTTAGTGAATGCATTGAGAGAAACATGTTTGACACCTGATATCTCCTTGATCACAAGATAGCTATGAATGAGAAAAACCATTCGGCCCACATTAGTTCATCCATGCAAAAGCACCCGACAGTCCCCCCATTACTGCATCTGGTTGTTTCTGAAATGGATCCAGGGTTTTCATTTCCATCACTCTGTCCAGAAGTTCATTCAAAGTGTTGATCACTCTCTGCGTGACATCAGTACAAAAGTTACCTTTTACTGGTTTGAACTTATGACCCCATGTCTTGTTTCTAAAATGTAATTTAAGGTAATATTTCAGATTTATCTTTTCTGTACCATTTACTATCTTGTATACCTCTATAAGGTCACCTCTCAGATGTCTCCTTTCCAGGCTGAAAAGCCTGAGTGTCTCCAGTCTTTCCTCAAATATTAGACCCCTGACACCAGGGATTGTGGCTCTTCTCTATCTCCATTGTGTCTTGGTAGCCAAAACTGGATGCAGCACTAAACTTGCGGTCTGATCAGAACACTCTACAGTTTGATTATGACTTCCTCTGACTTGTATTCAACTGTTCATAGAATCATAGAAAATTTACAGCACAGAAGGAGGCCATTGAGCCCATCTTGTCCGCGCCGGCCGAAAATGAACTATCCAGCCTAATTCCACTTTCCAGCACTTGGTCCGTAGCCTTTTAGGTTGTGGCACTTCGTGTATTTCCAAGTACTTTTTAAATGTGAGGAGAGTTTCTGCCTCTACCACCCTTTCAGGCAGTGAGTTCCAGACCCCCACCACCCTCTGGGTGAAAAGATTTTTCCTCAGCTCCCCTCTAATCCTTCTACCAATCACTAAATCTATGCCCCCTGGTTATTGCCCTCTTTGCTAAGGGAAATAGGTCCTTCCTATCCACTCTGTCTAGGCCCTTCATAATTTTGTACACCTCAATTAAATCACCTCTCAGCCTCCTCTGTTCCAAAGAAAACAATCTTTCCTCATGGCTAAAATTCTCCAGTCATGGCAACATCCTCATAAATCTCCTCTGTACCCACTCTAGTGCAATCACATTGTTCCTGTAATGTGGTGACCAGAACTGTACGCAGTACTCTAGCTATGGCCTAACTAGTGTTTTATACAGTTCAAGTATAACCTACCTGCTCTTATATTCTGTGCTTCGGCTAATAAAAGAAAGTATCCCGTATGCCATCTTAATCACCTTATCTACCTGTCCTGCTACCTTCAGAGATCTGTGGACATACACTCCAAGTTCCCTCACTTCCTCCACACCTCTCAGTATCCTCCCATTTATTGTGTATTCCCTTGCCTTGTTTGCCCTCCCCAAATGCATTACCTCACACTTCTCCGGATTGAATTCCATTTGCCACTTTTCTGTCCACCTGACTGGTCCATTGATATCTTCCTACAGTCTACAGCTTTCCTCCTCACTATCAACCACACGGCCAATTTTTGTATCATCTGCAAACTTCTTAATCATGCCCCCTACATTTAAGTCCAAATCATTAATATATACCACAAAACGCAAGGGACCTTGTACTGAGCCCTGTGGAACGCCACTGGAAACAGCCTTCCAATCACAAAAACACCCATCGACCATTCCCTTTGCTTCCTGCTACTGAGCCAATTTTGGATCCAACTTGCCATTTTCCCTTGGATCCCATGGGCTTGTACTTTTTTGACCAGTCTGCCATGTGGGACCTTGTCAAAAACCTTGCCAAAATCCATGTAGACTACATTAAACGCACTACCCACATCGACCCTTGTTACCTCCTCAAAAATTAATTAAGTTAGTCAGACACAACCTTCCCTTGACAAACCCATGTTGACTGTCCTTGATTAATCCGTGCCTTTCTAAATGACGGTTTATCCTGTCCCTCAGAATTGATTCCAATAATTTGCCCACCACCGAGGTTAGACTGACTGACCTGTAATTACTCGGTCTATATCTCTCTCCCTTTTGAAACAATGGTACAACGTTAGCAGTCCTCCAATCCTCCGGCACCACGTCTCTGCTATTTTCTCCCTTGCTTCTTTTAACAGCCTGGGATACATTTCATCCAGGCCTGGGTGATTAATCTACTTTCAAAGATGCTAATCCCCTTAATACTTCCTCTCTCACTATGTTTATCCCATCCAATATTTTACACTCCTCCTCCTTAACTACAATGTCTGCATCGTCCTTCTCTTTTGTGAAGACAGATGCAAAGTATTCGTTAAGAACCATATAGACATCTTCCGCCTCCACACATAAGTTACCTTTTTGATCTCTAATAGGCCGTACTCTTCCCTTAGTTATCCTCTTGCTCTTAATGTATTTATAAAACAACTTTGGGTTTTCCTTGATTTTACTTGCCAATATTTTTTCATGCCATCTCTTTGCTTTCCTAAATTCCTTTTTAATTTCACCCCGCACTTTCTATACTCCTCTAGGTTTTCTGTAGTATTGAGCTCTCGGTGTCTGACATAAGTTTTCCTTTTTTACCTTATCTTACCCTGTATGCTTCTTTACATCCAGGGGGCTCTAGATTTGGCAGTCCCACCCTTTTTCTTTGTGGGAACATGTTTACTCTGAACCCCTTGAATCTCCCCCTTGAATGCCTCCCACTGGTCTGACATTGATTTACCTTCAAGTAGCTGTTTCCAGTCCATTTTTGCTAAATCACTTCTCAGCTTAGTAAAATTGGCCTTTCCCCAATTTAGAACTTTTACTCCTGTTCTATCTTTGTCCTTTTCCATAACTATGCTAAATCTAAGGAGTCGCACAACACCAGGTTATAGTCCAACAGCTTTATTTGAAATCACAAGCTTTCGAAGCTTTGCTCCTTCATCAGTTGTGAAAGCTTGTGATTTCAAATAAAGCTGTTGGACTATAACCTGGTGTTGTGCGACTCCTTACATTTGTCCACCCCAGCCCATCACCGGCATCTCCACATTATGCTAAATCTAACTGAGTTATGATCACTACCACCAAAATGCTCTCTCACTGATACTCCTTCCACCTGCCCAGCTTTATTTCCTAAAACTAAATCCAGAACTGCCCCCCTCTCGTTGGGCTTGCCACGTACTGGCTAAAAAAAGTTCTCCTGAATGCAATTTAAGAATTTTGTGCCCTCTATACCCTTCACACTGTTTGTATCCCAGTTAATATTAGGGTAGTTGAACATTCTGTAGTTCAACATTCTATTGGCTTTGTTGATTGCTGTATTGCATTGGTTGGACATGTTTAGCGTAGAGTCTACAAAGACTCCGAGGTCTTCTTCCACTACATTCATAGATATTTCATACCATTCATGCAGTACGTAAATTGCTTATTTTTCCATCCTATGTGCAGCACATTGCACTTGTCTGCATTAAATTTCATTTGCCATTTATCTGCTCTCATATTTATTTTGTCCAACTCACTGTAATTTTTAAGCTGCTTCCTCTGATTCTACTGCCCCTTCCAGTTTGGTATCATCAGCAAATTTGACCAGTTTGATTTGAGTTTGAATCTAGTCATTTATATAAACGAAAAGCAGAAGTGGCTCCAACACCAAGCCGCTGGTGCATCAGACTCAGTACTTCCCCCACCCAACCTAACTCCATGAACAAGTACTCATTGCTTTCTACCTTTCCACCAGCTTCTTATCCATTCCTAAGGTTTACCCTGAATATCTAATATTTTAAGTTTGTCCAATAGTCTTTAATGAGGAACTTTGCCAAATGCCTTTTGGAAGTCTAGATGCCCTAAATGGTATTACTTTCCATAGTCCACTTGCAATATCCCTTCCTTAAAGAAATCAAGGTTAGTTAGGCATGATATTCCCCTAATGAATCCATTTTGGCGACTATTTACAAGGTTATTATTACGCATATACTTCTCAATTTCACTCCTGATCATCGATTCCTTACTTCAAACAGAATGGAGGTAAGACTGATGGGCCTGTAATTGTAAAGGGCAGTTTTATCCTCTTGAATATGGGCACTACTTTGACCTGATTCCAATGTATTGGTACCCCCTCCAATGTCCACTGATTCTCTCTTAATGGTTGTCAGTGGTTTACAAATCTTCTCCCTAGTCATGTTCAGCATTATGGAATAAATACCATCTATCCCCAGTGACTCAATTATTTTCAGCCATATTAGCCTGTTCAGGACTTCCATGTTATTTATATAGAAGTCATTAATTTTACTTTGATTAACTGTATTTTGGGGGGGATTATTGTTCATATCATCCCCTGTAAATACTTGGAGGAAATAAGCATTCATAATATTAACTATCCTGTACTCATCCTCGGTTTTGGTTCCGTTTGCATCTTTTATGGCTTTCACCTCTTCTCTGACTGCCCTATTACTGTTGTAGTATGGAAAGAATTTTTTTAAATTACGTTTAGCCTCTGCTTCTATGCTTATTCCTAGATTCCTCTTTGCCCCTCTGACGACCCTTTTAACTTGTTGCTGCATTTTCTTATATTCCTCCCAGTGACCCCCTTCCCCTTTCTTTATGTAGGATTTGTAAATCCTGGTTTGCCTTGTTCCCTTAAATTTATCTACTTCGTAGCTGAACTGACTAACTTTACACCAGTTAAGTGCCTATTTAGATGATGACTGGGTCATTCAGCAGCATTATCAAAGGTGCTTTTTGATTGGCGTCTCAGTTGTGCATTTGTATTTTTACTCTTTATATCAATTTTGTTTGTTAGTCTATTTTGAGGCGTGTTTGTTTGGTCTGAGCTCATTTATTTTTGTTATGTTTTTATCCTTCACTTTCAGTATACCTTTAAAGATATTCCACTTGTCTACTTGTGTACCCATTCACAGCAAGAATGAAAAAACTTGTATTTATATAGCACCTTTCACATCCTCAGGACACTCCAAAGTACTTCACAGCTAACAGCTTACTTTGAAGTTTAGTCATTGGTTATGTAACCAGCAGCCAATTTGTGCGTAGCAAAGTCCCACAATCAGCAATGAGATAAATGACCACTTGATCGGTTTTGATAGTGTTGGTTGAGAGATAAATGATGGCTAGGGTACCAGAAGAACACCCCTGCTCTTTTTGATTTTTTTTTAATATTCATTCGTGGGATGTGGGTGTCGCTGGCAAGGCCAGCATTTATTGCCCATCCCTAATTGCCCTTGAGCAGGTGGTGGTGAGCCGCCACCTTGAATTTCTGCAGTCCGTGTGGTGAAGGTACTCCCACAATGCTGTTAGGTAGGGAGTTCCAGGATTTTGACCCAGCGATGATAAAGGAACGGCGATATATTTCCAAGTCAGGATGGTGTGTGACTTGGAGGGTAACATGCAGGTGGTGGTGTTCCCATGCGTCTGCTGCCTGTGTCCTTCTGGGTGGTAGAGGTCGCGAGTTTGGGAGATGCTGTCGAAGAAGCCTTGGCGAGTTGCTGCAGTGCTTCTTGTAGATGGCACACACTACAAGATTCGGCGATGGTAATGCCGTTGAATGTCAAAGGGAGGTGGATAGACTCTCTCTGGTTGGAGATGGTCATTGCCTGGCACTTGTCTGGCACGAACGTTACTTGCCACTTATCAGCCCAAGCCTGGATGTTGTCCAGGTCTTGCTGCATGCGGGCATGGACTGCTTCATTACCTGAGGACTTGCGAATACAACTGAACACTGTGCAATCATCAGCGAACGTCCCCACTCCTGACCTTATGATGGAGGGAAGGTCGGTGATGAAGCAGTTGAAGATGGTTGGACCTAGGACATTGCCCTGAGGAACTCCTGCAGCAATGCCCTGGGGCTGAGATGATTGGCCTCCAACAACCACTACCATCTTCCTTTATGCTAGGTATGACTTCAGCCACTGGAGAGTTTCCCCCCCTGTTTCCCAGTGACTTCAATTTTACTGGGGCTTCTTGATGCCACACTCAGTCAAATGCTGCGTTGATGTCAAGGGCAGTCACTCTCACCTCACCTCTGGAATTCAGCTGTTTTGTCCATGTTTGGACCAAGGCTGTAATGAGTTCTGGAGTCGAGGGTGCTGGCAGAACCCAAACTGAGCATCAGTGAGTAAGTGCCGCTTGATAGCACTGTCGACGACACCTTCCATCACTTTGCTGATGATTGAGAGTAGACTAATGGGGCGGTAATTGGCCAGGTTGGATTTGTCCTGCTAGGACATACCTGGGCAATTTTCCACTTTGTCGAGTAGATGCCAATGTTGTAGCTATACTGGAACAGCTTGGCTAGAGGCGCGGCTAGTTCTGGAGCACAAATCTTCAGCACTACAGCTGGGATGTTGTCGGGGCCCATAGCCTTTGCTGTATCCAGTGCATTCAGTCATTTCTTGATACCATGTGGAGTGAATCGAATTGGCTGAAGACTGACTTCTGTGATGGTGGGGATCTCGGGAGGAGGCCAAGATGGATGATCCACTCTGCACTTCTTTGCTGAAGACAGTTGCAAATGCTTTAGCCTTGTCTTTTGCACTCACGTGCTGGGCTTTGCTATCATTGAGGATGGGGATGTTCATTGTTTAACTGTCCACCACCATTCATGACTGGATGTGGCAGAATTGCAGAGCTTTGATCTGATCCATTGGTTGTGGGATCGCTTAGCTCTGTGTATAGTATGCTGCTTCCGCTGTTTAGCATGCATGTAGTCCTGAGTTGTAGCTTCACCAGGTTGGCACCTCATTTTTAGGTACGCCTGGTGCTGCTCCTGGCATGTTTTTCTACGCTGCTCATTGAACCAGGGTTGATCCCCTGGCCTGTTGGTAGAGTGAGGGATATGCCAGGCCATGAGGTTACAGATTGTGGTGGAATATAATTCTGCTGCTGATGGCCCACAGCGCCTCATGGATGCCCAGTTTTGAGCTGCTAGATCTGTTAGCATTTAGCATGGTGTCCTCAGTGTGAATACGGGACTTCATCTTCACGAGGACTGTGCGGTGGTCACTCCTACCAATGCTGTCATGGACAGATGCATCTACAACAGGTAGATTGTTGAGGACGAGGTCATGTAGGTTTTTCCCTTGTGTTGGTTCTCTCATCACCTGCCACAGGCCCAGTCTGGCAGCTATGTCCTTCAGGACTCAGCCAGCTCAGTCAGTAATGGTGCTACCAAGGTGATGGACATTGAAGTCCCCCACCCAGAGTACATTCTGTGCCCTTGCTACCCTCAGTGCTTCCTCCAAATGGTGCTCAACATGGAGGAGTACTGATTCATCAGCTGAGGGAGTGCGACTAGGAGATTTCCTTGCCCGTGTTTGACCTGATGCCATGAGACTTCATGGGGTCCGGAGTCAATATTGAGGATTCCCTGGGCCACTCCTTCCTGACTGTATACCACTGTGCCGCCACCTCTTGATGTCTGGGATGTTGGCTGATAGATATGATTCTTACTGATACTAGCTTTTTATTCCAGATTTTTATTTAATTAACTGAATTTAAATTCCCCAGCTGCCATGGTAGGTTTTGAACTCCTGTCTCTGGATTATTAATCCAGGCCTCTGAATTACTAGTCCAGTAACATAACCACTATGCTACCGCAGCCGTCTCAATTGGCTTCTCAGTTGTGCATTAGTTGTAATATATGTAATCGCCAAGAAAACATAGTGAGTAAACATGTGTATTCCCATATGTGCACTCAAAGAGAAGGAAAAAATAACCTGATTTAATGCATGCTCAGTGAAATAAGAGTAAGTTAACCCTTTGAAGTACATTATAGCCTTATTACTTGCTCTCAACCATCCATAATTTTATGTATGTATAACCAGAGTTTTATAATATTTAAGATTTGTTCTGGAATTTAACTGTGTGGCAATATGTGAATGAAGAATATATTAAGGAAATACAGTTCAATAAATAATCAGATTTTTTTTATAGTTATTTGATTAGGTTAGTCATAAGCAAAGTTCAAATCTGAAGTTCAAACACAACCTTTTTGGAAAACAATTATATAGTGTTGAACTGATTAATTTAAATTATTCATTTTTTTATGGCTCCATCCTTTTTTTTGGATCCTCGCCTCCATTCTTTCCTAGATATTTAACTCTATCCCATTCTCCTCCAACCAAAGGACCCCTTACAGCTTCCAATACCACAGCTGCTTGTGACTCGTCTGGCTGAAGATGAGATTTGTGTGGCATTTCTTTGGAAAGATGGTTGTGGGATGATTCACAATGAATCAACTGAGAACTGATGAAATTGGTTGCTCATATTTGCAGTGCCTCAGAACATCAGTCTTCATTTGTATTCTATCACAATTCCCTTCCTGTGTATCCTCTTTTTACTCTTGTGTTTGCAGAGAATTAAATGGCCAACTTTATTGATATGTTTTCCAAAATACTAATACAAACTGTTAACTGATTTTTAGTGATGATGTGGAGATGCCGGTGATGGACTGGGGTTGACAATTGTAAACAATTTTACAACACCAAGTTATAGTCCAACGAATTTATTTTAAATTCCACAAGCTTTCGGAGGCTTCCTCCTTCCTCAGGTGAACGGTGTGCCCATTCACCTGAGGAAGGAGGAAGCCTCCGAAAGCTTGTGGAATTTAAAATAAATTCGTTGGACTATAACTTGGTGTTGTAAAATTGTTTACAACTGATTTTTAGTGAAATTGAACTTTGCCTAAACCTAGAAAAGGAAATATTACAACATGATGCCCTATTTTGTTTAACAATGAAGACATGCTATTTCTTAATGTTATGCTGCACAGCTTTGATTGATATTTCATATTTTTACAGATTTTATTTAGTTGGATAGGAACAATGATGTTTTCAAAAATGAAACTTCAAGACTGCTCTCTCACCCCAAGGTTTACAGTCAATACAAGAAATAAAGGTGTCATCCTTCCTAACATCTCAGTGACCCTTACTGATCCAGCGCCACATAAAACTAAGTGTGGTCAAATAGAAATATTTCACAACCGTTTCCAGTTTATGTTCCGTAACTTATGGAGCCCAGTTGTTGAGGATGTAGACATGGCATGCAGTTTAGAAGGATGCATTAATTTGGTAAGTTACTGTTCCACAATGTAACAATATTAATGGTTTACATAAATATTTTAATGATCAACACTTTGCCAGTATTTAAATATTTAAGATGAAGGTTCCCCACCAAAGCTGTGACATTTCTTTTCTCTTTATAGATACAGACTGCTGTGTATTTCCAACATTTCTCATTTAATTTCATAATTCCAACATTTGCAGAATTTTCTCTTTATTTTTAAATATTTACTTGATCTTCCATGGCATTGTTCGTGGAAAAAGGAAAAAAGAAAACTCTGTGTAATTAGTAAATGTATTAGGCGTGGAATTGGCAAATGCACTTCAATATAAAGTGTGAGGTGGTGCATTTTGGTAGGAAGAATAAGGAGGCCACATACAGCTTGGATAATAAGAGTCTAAATGGGGTAGAGGAGCAAAGGATCTAGGGGTACGGATACACAAATCACTAAAAGTAGCGATGCAGGTTAATAAGGCCATAAAAAAGGCAAACCAAGCACTGGGGTTCATTTCTAGAGGGATATAATTGAAAAGCAGAGAAGTTATGTTAAACTTGTATAGAACCTGTGGTTAGACCACATTTGGTGTACTGTGCACAGTTATCGTCTCCATATTATAAAAAGAATATAGTGGCACCGGAAAAGATGCAAAAAAGATTCACAAAGATGATACCAGTACTGAGAGGATATACGTATCAGGAAAGGCCGAACAGGTTGGAGCTCTTTTCTCCAGAAAAGAGAAGGCTGAGGGTTGACCTGATAGAGGTCTTTATGATTATGAAAGTGTTTGATAAGGTAGACATAGAGAAAATGTTTCTATTTATAGGGGTAGTCCAAAACTAGAGGTCATAAATATAAGTTAGTCACTAATAAATCCAATAGGGAATTCAGGAGAAACTTCTTTATCCAAAGAGTGATAAGAATGTGGAACGCACTATCACAAGGAGCAGTTGAGGCAAATAGCATAGATGCATTTAAGGGGAAGCTAGATAAGCATACGAGGGAGAAAGGAATAGAAGGATATGCTGGTAGGGTTAGATGAAGAGGGGTGGGAGGAGATTCTTGTGAACCATAAACACTGGCATAAACCAGTTGGGCCGAATGGCCAGTTTCTGTGCTGTAGATTCTATGTAACTCTGCCTGTCTCTTAACTGCATCATGACTTACCTCCCATTCTACTTTCTGTCTTTCTTCCATTCTTTCTGTCTCCGATGTATTGTGTGGCTCTCAAAGGATTTCTCTCTGTTCTATATCTTCGACTCTTTCTCACTCCCTTTCTGTAAGTTGGTTGTTCCCTGTCTCTTTACCTGTCTTTATGTCCTCCAGTCTCTCTATGGCCTTGTACAGATTATCTCCTTTTCTCTGTATGTATGCTACTCTATGTAACACTTCATTTAAGTCAAATTCTAAATCTAATCTTTGTCCTGATGTCTCCTTTGCTGAATCACTTCAAGGAAGTTTTTAACACCAAACAGTTTAAAAGCAAGTCATCATCTCTTACCAGTTGCAACAAGAGAGAAATTCTGGGCCTGGACCTGTGTCTGGGGTCAGAAATCTCAGGCCAGAAAGGAGGGAGTATGGGGCTCAGGAGAGAATGGGAAGGCTAGACCTAGGGTTGTAAATGGAGCTACTGGATGGGTAATTAGAGTCTGAAAGTACTTGGTGGGAGTGCCTAGGATTACTTGATAATGAGAAAGGGTGCCTGGGAGTACTGGGTAGAGGTGGGAAGTGTCTTAGCTTAATCAGGGGGAGGGATTGGGATCTGGAAACATTTAGAGCCTGTGAGCACTCAGTGGTTGTGGGGCCTGAGAGCAATTGGGCCCTGTGTCTGGGAATGCAGGCTGACTAGGGAGTGAAAGGAAAGCAAAGGGGGTCAGGGAGAGATAGAGCAGGTGGCCTGAATTTGAGAGCATATTGTGGATCAAGCAAAGAGCACAGGGTGGCCAACTGGTTAGCAGAGAGGAGATGAAGGTAGGGGAGGAGAGACCACAGACAGGAATAACTGAATACATTAAATGACTGACCCCAGTCCATTCAAATATAGATTTTGCAATGTTGTAATCCCTTAATTAAACAATCAATGGAGAGAATAAAACAGATAAATATCAATGACAGAGGGTTGGGAAATTTAAGTAAATAAAAATTCAACTGAGCCTCTAGGAACATAATTAAATAAATATCAACAGTAGGACTGGAAAGGCTCTGTGGAGCAGAGACACCTCTAGTACGGCGGAGTCAGCAGTTTTAAAATGGAGAAATCGTGTATGGTCACAGGACTGATGAGGTGTAAAATTGTGTAGACAGGACAAAGTAGACATTATTTATGATTCTGAACATGATAATGTTAAACAAATGCAAAATATATTTTGTGATCAAACTCTACAAGTTAACAATTTATTTATCCATATAAACCATTAAATCATTATAAACAAATAGATACAGTCAGTGTAGAAACATGTCCACTCTGGGAAAAAATTCAATGTGAATTGGCACATATGAAAGAATATACACTCTAGTATATTGCCGTTTAAAATTTCATAATTTTTAAATTTATCAGAGAAAGGAAATTTAAGCTGGAGTATTAGCTACAATGCTCCCAACTAGGATAAACATGTTCAAATCACAGTTTTGATTGATATTTCTACATGAGCTCCCATACCCCCCGGGGGTAAATTTGGGATCTGATTTGGCCCATCTGGGGGAAAGAGGCAATCTGAATGGGGGAGGTACTGATCAACAGACATGTTTATGGGCTGGTGCATCTTACCTCTTTCAACTGAGTAGGATAGTTTTTATACAGCAGGATAACTTGTAGGGAAGCAAATAGCGGAAAGAAGCAGGGCCAAGGAATCAGTTCCTGTGAGGTTTATCAGAAAGAACCATTCACAGCAACACTGGAGGCATCTATAACCTTAGACTGTGGTAGTGTTGCACTGCAATTCTACCCTCCCCACCAGTTTTGCAAAATCAACTTGGGTGCCTTGAAGGGAGTGCATCCAAATATTGGTGCAACTCAGAAATTATAGGTGATACTGTTTGGTCCAAATTTTGCTAATATCTTTCCATTTTTGCTAGTGGTGTCACAGCATTATGCCACCAATTTATTTTACTTAAGTAAAGTAATATATGACATTTCTTGAAAGAAACCTTGAGATGAGTGTTCTGAAAAGAACATAAGAAATAGGAGCAGGAGTAGGCCATACAACCCCTCGAGCCTGCTTCGCCATTCAATAAGATCATGGCTGATCTTTGGTCTCAACTCTACTTTCCTGCCCGATCTCCATATCCCTTGAGTCCAAAAATCTATCTATCTCAGTCCTGAACATATTCAACGACTCAGCATCCACAAGAAAAATAACTGGAATGTTTGGAAAAACAAAATAAAAACACCAGGTGTAATGGTGGCAAAGTTTCTGTGCTTTGTGAATCTATTCTTCCAGCTACTGTAGAAAATGAGAACTTCTGTGGAGCAGAACACATATAATATCAAATGTTGTTTCTTGAATGTTGCTTGTCAATATTATGCAAAAGACAATAACATTGTAAATTTGCAGTCTAGTACACTGAGAGGATTTTAGTGCAGAACCAGAATTACTAGTGCATGTAAGGTAAACCCCAGGATCTCCTGTCTTCTTGGGGCTATAAACTTGGATTGCATCACTATCACTATATGAGTTACATCAAAATAATATAGTTTGATCTGTTGTTATTCCTAGACTTGCTTTCATGTGGGAAGGGTAACTAAAGCATTGAAAATCGACAACAGTAGTCCTCAACAACCTGGTAAGTTCAGCTTTCCGATGAAGCACATTAACCACTTGGTTATGAAAGTTTTTAAGTGTTTATTATTGAACTGTTAATTTTATAATGTATTTTTTATTATTGTGGTTTTCAGAATTTTTACTTTGAATAATATCATTACTTGTTTTAATTTATGTAAAGAAAGATAAAGAAGTGAAGACAAAACATGAAACACAAAAAGTCATCATACAGGTGCAGCAGGTAATCCGGAAGGCAAACGGAATATTGGTCTTTATTTCTAGGGGGATGGAGTATAAAAGCATGGACGTCATGCTACAACCGTACAGGGTGCTGGTGAGACCACACCTGGAATACTGCGTACAGTTTTGGTTATTTAAGGAAGGATATACTTGCATTAGAGGCAGTTCAGAGAAGGTTCACTAGGTTGATTCCGGGTATGTCTGGATTGTCTTATGAGGAAAGATTGAACAGGTTGGGTCTATACTCATTGGAGTTTAGGAGAATGAGAGGAGATCTTATTGAAACATATAAGATTCTGAGGGGACTCGATAGGTTAGATGCTGAGAGGATGTTACCCCTCATGGGGGAATTCTAAAACTAGTGGGCATACTCTCAGAATAAGGGGTCGCCTGTTTAAGACGGAAATGAGGAGGAATTTCTTCTCCCAGATGGTCGTGAATCTTTGGAATTCTTTACCCCAAAAAGCTGTTGAGGCTGAGTCATTGAATACATTCAAGGCTGAGTTAGACAAATTTTTGATCAGCAAGGGAGTCGAAGGATATGGGGAAAGGGCGGAAAAGTGGAGTTGAGGTAAAAATCAGATCAGCCATGATCTCGTTAAATGGCGGAACAGGCTCGAAGGGCCAAATGGCCTACTCCTGCTCCTATCTCTTATGGTCTAAATAGAAAGGAGAGGATGAAGGCACTAAAGGACAGAGAGTGGCACAATGGGTTAAACTGTTATTCTTTCACTTCTTTGATTTGGCCAGTCTGATCTGATGGGGAAAATCTCTTCTCTCTTTAGACTTACAGGATCTAAATGAAATAAGTTTAGAACAGTTTTGGCCTAGTTCTTATTGGGCACAACTCCACAAAACAAAACCGGACAGAATCTGGGACTCAAAAAGGGAATTTAGAAATGCCACACGCGCAGTGGGGGTCCTCTTCTAAAACGACATTAAGGTACACTGGGGGGAGATTTATTTTATTTGCTATGTGTAACAAACCCATTTATAAAAAATGGATTTATGATTTTTGTTACACTTAGCGCTTAGGGGAAACTTACCCCATAGTTGGAGTGGTATAGAGAGCTTTACTTTGGATGTAGTCATGGTAGGATTGACCTACTGTCAAAGGTAAAGCAGCCTTCAAGTTTCTTCTTCAGGTCACACTTGTTGTGTTTTAAAGAAAAATACATAGTACAATGCTGACTCCAGCCGCACTTTGATGAGCACAAAGTTCATATCCCCTTTTTCGATGTAAATTTATCAAAAGTAGAGAACTGTGCTGAGTGGTTTTAATATAGTGGTGATAGCAACATACTCTTTTTCTACTAAATTGGGTTTCTGCCTGTCTTTTCTTTCATTCTGTTCTTCCTTCATATCAATTATCTTCTCTGCTCATCTTCCAACCCAATACATTATTTTACTGATTATTCTAAAAGCTATTCAGATCCTTTCAGATTGCTTGTTTTCAATGCTCACAACAACTGCTGATTGGTTTCCTAGAATATATAAATTTGCAATTAGTAAACACAGTTTTTTAAAGACTTTTTTCAATTCTATCAATCACAGTAGGAGGTAGCACTAGAAGGTGCCAGAGTGATATCTGATTAGAACATAAGAATTTTCAGGAATGGAAAAAAACAATGAGACCAAATAAATCCATTCTCTGCTGATAGATCAAACCCCATTACCCATCTTCTCTGCGTTTCCCTCAATCTATTTGCCCCTTGAAATGTATCTAATTGTCTCTTGAACTCATTTATATTGTCCACTTAACAGGCTTTCTCTGGTAACTTATTCCTCAGGTAACTTATTCCTCAAGCTTATTACCCTTCCACCTTCACAAGTGCCATCTGACCTCTTACTCCAGACATTCTAATTTTTAACTGGTGTCCCCTGCTTTTTGAATCCTTCACCATTATGAAAAATTTGCTTGGACCAGTGTTATCAATTCCCTTCATAACCTTGAAAACGTCTATTACTTTACCTCCAAGTCTTCTCTTTTCCAAAGAAAACAAACTAAACTTCCTTAACCTTTAATTTAATTTAATTCTTGATGCCTGGAATCATTTTCAATGTTCATTGCTCTACTTTCCCAAGGGCAAAAATATCCTTCCTGTGATTAGGTGACCAGATCTGCATGCAGTAACTGAAACCTTAAAATTTTGCTACTTTAAATGGAAAATTACACAGGGCTTCGCCTATGTAGGTAAAAGATACTGCCCAGTGTAGCACTAAGCCTGGATACCAAAAGGCGCCGGATTCAAATCTTGGTCTTTGTTGAATTAGCCTATCTCAGCCACGACAGTAGATGGGGCATAGTACAATTAGCCTCAGCACTCCTGAGCTAAGGAGGGGAAAAACCAATCAGTGTTCTTCCTCTTAATCACTATCCAGAAACTTCTGTCAGATAGTGCATAACTGTGGATGCTGGGTGGACAAATTGGACTCATGTGGTCTCCAAGTGAATAGTCTGCTGACACACTATATAGGTTCATACATCAAGAATAATACCTTTGGTCAGGAATCAATAAGAGTCAGGGGAGGCTAAATTCCCTCACCAGCAGCAGCCCTCAGGTAAGTCCTGGGAGTGTGGGTAGGAGAAAGGGAGGGGGTCTGAGCTGAGCCAGCAACGGCCCAAATTGTGCTGTGGATCCGGGAGAAGCACTCCTGTTCCTAGTGGCTGAACATCAAGGTAAGCGTAAAAAAAAAACTTGCATCTTTGGTGGCAGCAAGGACCGCTGGCTATAGACCAGGTAATGCTGAGCGGAACTCCGGGCAGATGAATTTCATGGATGGGTCCTGTAACCCACGCAGGTCCCTCATTTCCATTTTGAAGTGAAACCTGTGCTTGTTTCAGGTGGTCGCCAGAATGGCCTAAAAAAGGCCTTGACGAATTTAGCAGTGGTCTGGGCAAATCGGGCCTGGGCCTTCACAATGCTAAATTTGTCATCATTTTGTCCATTTTATACCTGTAAAACAGGCACAGCTATGTTGAATTAAGACCCCAGTGTCCTCAGGAGAGATGGGGAGAAAAATAGGATGGGGAAGGGTAAATAAAACAAGAGGCTTTCACAATTTTGTCATGAAGTAGATAGAACCACACAGGTAAAAGCAAAGCTTAGTCTGGTCTTGTCTGTTCAAGCTAAGCAATTTTGCATTTGCTGATTTATTTGGTTCAGATCACACCAGTGTTGTTGTTATTACGCAATGATTTGTTTTGGTGTTGATCTTTAAGATGGTTCTGGAGCTGCTGGATTAGAAAGAGTTAAATCTGTTGCAATGTTTGGAATGGCCTGTCCTGGTTTTTGTCCCTGTAAAGCTGTAAACGAGCGGTCTGAAATTTGGCAGCCGACTTCATATTCTCTGACAACTTGCACCTCTGAGGTCCTTCCGTTCCAGTTCTTTTCCTGGTAATTACAGTTACCATGGTGAAGAACTTGAAGGTCACATCTGGTCAGGGTGGGATTGCCCTTAGGAAGGAGTGGAAAGTGACCTTGTCGGCAAGATACCAAACATTTGGAATATATGATGAAGGGGATTTGTTTGTATCTTGCATGTGGACAGAAGCCTATAAAAACAAAGACATTAACCCTAATATGACAAGAGCAAGAAGAACTAAGATTAGTGCTTTCATAATATATATGACTTTTAGAGCATAAATGTTCTGTTGTTTTGGTTCTGAATGAAAAATGTACACAGGCCTTTCCAGTTTGGCATTTCTTAAGCCTCCCTTCCAGCAGCTCTCTGATACCTCACCAACAAGCTATCCTTCTTTGGTGTAATATTTCAACTTTGTCCTCTGTTGGGGAGCCTTGACTAGCAGTAGTGTATGTCGGAAATTCAACTGGTCAGATTGCAAAGTCAAAAAAATTATCCCTCGTGTGTACCTAGACAGTGAATGTTGGCAGGTTATTCAACTGTGTAGGGTATCACAGTTGCCTTGATCCTGTCCTCATCCGAGGCTTACATAAGTGCACTCTAAAGCATTGGATAGTAATCGGAAGCCGGAATTCCGCCCCCCCCCCCATCCCTTGCTGAGATTAGCCAATTTAGCAGTCCAGTAATCTTCGTGGTCTAATTGACACAATACCACATTAGATGGTACAATTGTTTACTAACCCAATGGGTAGCTTCTCAGTGCTGCATATTCTGTTTTACAGAATTTTCTGAAATAGTTGCCTGCTTTTTCTACAATGAGTGAAAATTTCATATTTACTACCATTTAAGAATTCAATAAAAAGCAGCATTAACACAAAGCAAAATCCTCTTCTAAGAACATAAGAACATAAGAAATAGGAGCAGGAGTAGGCCAATCGGCCCTTCGAGCCTGCTCCGCCATTTAATAAGATCATGGCTGATCTGATCCTAACCTCAAATCTAAATTCATGTCCAATTTTCATTCTCTTGTTGAATGAAAACACAAAGATCCTTATCTATGTATCTACATATCAATATGTAAAGCTCCAATTTGATTAATTCTCCTTCCATTAAGAGTTATTTTTCAAATTTCTTCTGAATATTTGTCTGAAAATTTGAAGACATCACAAGATGGGTTCAGCCCACTTGATCTTATTCTAACAGTACCTAGCTGTTTCTTAAGAGTCCAATGTCCTCGCCTCAACCATTATTCTTGGTGACTGCTACAAGCTATTGAGCACCTTCTGTGTAAATAAATACTACCTGATCTTCATTCTAAATTTGCTGTTCACAATCCTGAACCTGTGCTGCCTTGTCCTGCTGCTCTAGCATATCTGAAAGTATTGTTTTGGGTTTATTTTCTCTATCGTGAATAAACAAATTTAATTTTCAGAGTGCTCTGCCAAGTATTCCGAGTAACATTCTGATGCGTTTTGGAGAAATTCAGCTTGTACCCCACTGTGGTTTTTGATCAGTAGGCATGCTATTCCTCCTTCCCACAGTGAATAAAATAATATTGCTGTTGCTGACTTGTTCTCTGCGGGGTCTGGCTTTCCACAAAATTTAGCATTCTAGAAAGAGAAAAAAAAAATGTGAATCACAGTTTTGTAAACTTGCTCAACACAGGCTATAAAAGAAAGCAAATCCCTTCATTGGTGAAAAATTCAGTGTTGCAAGTTAGCCTTTATTGCAAGGGGGTTGGAGTATAAGAGTAAGGAGGTCTTTCTGCAATTATATAGGGCTCTGGAGAGACCACTACCTGGAGTACTGTATACAGTTTTGGTCTCCTTACCTAAAGAAGGATATACTTGCCTTAGAGAGAGTGCAACAAAGGTTCACTAGATTTATTCCTGGGATGAGCAGGTTGTCCTATGAGGAGAGAGTGAGTAGAATGAATCTATATTCTCTGGAGTTCAGAAGAATGAGAGGTGATCTCATTGAAACGTATAAAATTCTTAGAGGGCTTGACAGGGTAGATGCTAAGAGGCTGTTTCCCCTGGCTTGGAGAGTCTAGAACTAGGGGTCAAGATAAGGGGTTGGCCATTCAGGACCGATTTGAGGAAAAATTTCTTCACTCGGAGAGTTGTGAATCTTTGGTAATTCGCTACCCCAGAGGGCTGCGGATGCTCAGTCATTGAGTATATTCAAGACTGAGATTGATAGATTTTTGGACACTAAGGGAATCAAGGGATATGGGGATAGGGCGGGAAAGTGGAGTTGAGGTAGAAGATCAGCTGTGATCTTATTGAATGGCTCAAGGGGCCATCTGGCCTACCCCTGCTCCTATTTCTTATGTTCTCTCCAAATACAGCAGCATATGGCTGAACCGCTTGGTAGGAAATTCTGTTGATGAATTAATGATTAATGTTTACCATTGTTAAATAAGCCAAGCTGTACACAGTCTTTATGCTACAAATTTAAACGCAGTCATTTTTTTTTACTTGGTTTCTTATGTACAAATCTAACTCGTGCCGGTTTTGAGTGTGAAATGGGTAGCGCCCAATGGCATCAGCAAGAGCCGCAAGCAAAATTGGAGT
Source organism: Heptranchias perlo (assembly GCF_035084215.1). NCBI lineage: Eukaryota > Metazoa > Chordata > Chondrichthyes > Hexanchiformes > Hexanchidae > Heptranchias > Heptranchias perlo. The sequence goes on from NC_090355.1 coordinate 27,765,538, forward strand.
GCGTACCTCATTTGATTATTATTAGCAAACTGCAGCAATATTCACATTTATTGTCAGGTCACTGATTGTGGTGGGGGAGTGGAAGTGGGTAGAATCAGACATTAGTGATGCCATTTAAAGGCAGCCTGCATTTCTTAAAGGAGAGGTGCATTTTGGCTGTTAGCTGAATTACACTTCAGCACTTGAAATGGCAAGCGGAGGTGTTGCAGGAAGGGCTGCCCAATTTTCAAACACTGCTCTGGAGGTGTTAGTGGAGGAGGTGACCAAGAAGAGTGAACTGCTCTTTCCAGCCGACAGGAGAAGAGTGCCAAGGCAAGTTACCCGGTACCAAAGCACAGAAGTGGCAGAGCAGGTGAATGCACAGAGCCTAGTGCCCAGAACCTGGCTGCATTGTCACAAGAAATTCAATGATCTGACCAGAGTAGCTTAGGTAAGACTCCTACTCACTTCTTTCACACGCTCCTTAGGCCTGCACCACTTGTAGCTCCAGCACTCAGAAGCCTTCCCACCCCCTGCTTCCCTTTGCTGTCCTCCAACCGCAGCAGCAAACTTCACTGAACCTCCATCTGCTGCTACTTTCACATTTCAAACCTGCTACTGTCCTCACAATTACTTCCCTTACTTCTCCACACCTGTGCTATCTTTCACTCAACAGCAACTCTATTCTACCCTGACAAGCACATTGTCACAACTTTTCACTAGGCCACACACTAACGCACTTCCTTTCTTCTTGCAGGACAAGCTGGCACACAACAGTAGAGAAGAAGGCCACCGTCCATCTACATTCTCTCTTCATTTGAAGAGGCGGTGATGGAGATGGAGGGAGGCGCTTTGGGAGCGTAGTGACTGGCGAGGCTGGAAGATATGCTTCGCAGGGTGTCTGGCCATCTTTCTCTCTTTTTCTGTCCTCGCCTAAATCTCTCCCTAGATGCACTCTACATGACAAAGTGGTGCTACTTTGAGCTATCACTCATCTGCCTCTGCTTACCCTCGCCACTAACTGCTAACTCTTGTCCCTCTCTTCCCTTTCCGGATCTAGCCGACGTAGAGGGCCCATTTGGAGCAGAGGAATAGGAAGACAGTCTTCTTGAAGAAACACCATTACTCAGCCTTACTCTTGCAGACACCAACTCAGAAACTGGCATCACATGTCAGTTAGAGGGTTCAGCACTGGGGGATTTACCCAGCACAAGTGCGCAGGAGCAGGGTTAGGGGGATAGGATGGCCCAGGAACTAGCTTGCCGGAGGGTGAGCTCATATCCTAGCCCTGTTGCATACCAAGACGAATCTGGAGAGTCTTTCAGGGCTATACTGAAGACCTCCAGATCTAGTCAGGCAGCGGAACCTCTATTTAAGAATGCCAATAGTTTGCTCAATCAGAGCTCTGGTTGAGGTGTGGCTTTGATTGTAGCGCTTCGCAGTGTCTGTGCTAACAGGAGTCATGAAGCAGCTGGTCAGGGGATACCCCTCGTCCCCAAGCATCCAGCCTGACACTTAATAGTCTGGGTGGAAGAGATGTGGGATTGAGGACTGGCACAGAATAACGGCATCTGACTACTGCCAGGAAAGCCGGCACAAACCTGCATGATCCATTGCCTGTCATCACACACCAGCTGGACATTCAAGGAGTGGAAGTCCCCCCCGGTAGATGCCAGGTTCTTGATAAGGAGCATACAAGCCTATGTGGTGTAGTCAATTATGCCGCGCACCTGTGGGAAACTTGCAATTCTGGCAAAGTCCAGAGCTCTTTCTTTCTGTTTTACTCCATTGGGAAGGTGATCATTTGTTTGTGGCTTAGCGAAGAGGGCACTTGTGACCTGCCTAATGCAGCAATGGACTACAAATTGACTTATGTTGCTTATGCCACCTGTTGCAGCCTGGAATGACCCTGATGTGCAGAAATTCAGGGCCACCGTGCACTTTACAGTACAGGCAGTAGGGTGCATGCCCTGATGCTGCAACAGGGGACATAGCTCTGTCACAGCCTCCCTGGTGAAGCGGAGCTGCCGGTCATAATGTTGCTCAGTTAAGTTGAGGTACAATGCTCTGTTCCTTAACTCCTGCACACTTTGCTATCTTCTGCCAGCAGCTGCAGGTCTCTGCCGGAGGATCCCTTTAAATAACACTGCTGCAGAGTGCTTCTCAACTGTTAGTGCCAAGAATTACTAGGCGGACATAAGAATGAGCGAAAGAGGTCAACAGGCGAAGCACCCTTGTTATAATATTTAAATGAGGCTCCCGCTGCATTCAGGTGGCCATCTGGGACGACTAAAAGGCGCCCGATCCATTATGGCGGCTGGCGCACCTCTGGAGGAGATCAGGCGCAGGAGATTGCGACCTGAAATTTATCCCCATATTATTTATTTATCACTTAAAAAAAAACAGGCAAAGCAATGTTGAATTTCTCCCCCTAGGTCTGTAGGGTAGCTGGTCATGAATTCTAAAACATTACATGTATATAGTACATTAAATATCTTCACAACTAATTTTAGATCAGTGCAGACTGTTTCTGGCAATAAGCATAGGTCAGATATACATCAGCTCAATGAAAAATCTCTCAAACAAAATTCTGACCTTGGTAGAAAATTACTTATTATGAAGGATGATCGAGCTATTTCTTCGTGCTCAGATCGTGGATTAGTGACGCAACGGTGCCTTATTCAGTTGCATGAATTCTATCTGTTTTCAAATAAATTACCAAGTCCAGCATCTGTAAAAGAAGGGGGAGGGTAAGTCAGATAATGAAGCAGTCCATGCCCGCATGCAGCAAGACCTGGACAACATCCACGCTTGGGCTGATAATTCGCACCAGACAAGTGCCAGGCAATGACCATCTCCAACAAGAGAGAGTCTAACCACGTCCCCTCGACATTCAACAGCATTACCATTGCTGAATCCCCCACCGTCAACATCCTGGGGGGTCACCATTGACCAGAAACTAAACTGGACCAGCCACAAATACTGTGGCTACGAGAGCAGGTCAGAGGCTGGCTATTCTGTGACGAGTGACTCTCCTCCTGACTCCCCAAAGCCTTTCCATCATCTACAAGGCACAAGTCAGGAGTATAATGGAATACTCTCCACTTGCCTCTAACAACACTCAAGAAGCTCAACACCATCCAGGACAAAGCAGCCCACTTGATTGGCACCCCATCCACCACCTTAAACATTCACTCCCTCCGCCACCAGTGCACTGTGGCTGTAGTATGTACCATCTATAAGATGCACTGCAGCAACTAGCCAAGGCTTCTTCAACAGCACTTCCCAAACTCCTGACCTTTACCACCTAGAAGGACAAGGGCAACAGGCGCATGGGAACAACACCACCTGCTCATTCCCCTCCAAGTCACACACCATCCTGACTTGGAAATATATCGCCGTTCCTTCATCATCGCTGGGTCAAAATCCTGGAACTCCCTACCTAACAGCACTGTGGGAAAACCTTCACCACACGGACTGCAGCAGTTCAAGAAGGCGGCTCACCGCCATCTTCTCAAGGGCAATTAGGGATGGGCAATAAATGCTGGCCTTGTCAGCGATGCCCATATCCCATGAATGAATAAAAAAAAGTCTGATGCTGACCCTTTTTAGATGAAGTTTGTAACATCAAATATCCTGTTGTCAAGCTTATTGATCAGCTTTCCTGCATTAATTACTGGTCTGCTGGAAATATGATAATGGAAGATTTATTTAATACTGTATTTAGTAATCAGGATGATTAATTTGAAAAATCCATGGAACAAGTTAACTTTCATAATTTAACAAATGGGTGTTTGTGGATATAAGGTATAGATAAATCATGAACACTAGTTGGTAACCTAAGTGAGATATATTTGTACCAGATATAATTTGTTAAATTTTCTGTCTTTGTACGTACACCAGTTGTTGAGGAAATTGTCAGAATTAATTATTTCTAGATCTGTCAGCAAAAACTCAGATTCTGCAACTAATTGACAAAACATTAACCTGATAAAATTTCAATCAAAGAAACCAGCTTCTTATGTGTATATAGGGCTGGTATTTAGCTTGTCGTACTGACTCTCATTGCAGTGGATCAATATTAATAGTCAACCTTGCAACTTTTATCATCCCTAGCCAGAGAAGGGTGAGTATTAATGAGAAGCTCTCAAAATGTACAAAAATGGGGTTAAAAATAAATGGTTGATATCTACTTTAATTTTTCAAACTTCCACAAGCGCACATATATATTTATATTTGCAAACCCCAACTTGACCTTGAGTTGGTGACTTTCTCTCCAAATCATTTGTGTAGCTATAAAAGTGCTGACAAATACATCTAAAGATACTGTACATAACATACTTGGAAAAAAAATGTTTGTACAAGGGATTGGTGTTGAACTGTTTATAGTTATGAAGTTATTGTGTCAGGCAGACCCGAAATCTGATCTTCCTTCCTGTTTTACAATATTCTGTATCTTTCCTATGGCAGCTTTTCCTTCCCTCTCTGCAGCTGTGCATGAGCTGAGCCTTTCCTAGACTCTTGTTTCCTGTTTCTGTTTGCCCAGCTCCCAAGATACCACAGACCAAAAAAAAAATCTACAATGAATTACAAGATGGGCCTTGAAACTCATTACAACTATTTGCATCCTATTCTAAAGTTACAATAGAACATTTTTTTAAAAATATGAGACTGAGGTGAAGTAGGCCATTCAATTCGAAGCCAATTAAAGTCAAAAAGGGAATCTGCGCTTTCTGAAATAGTGTAATTTAAAAAAATATTGTGGGGTAGATTTTGGTCTGGGCCCAAGGACCGATAATATTGGTCCTCAGGCCTCACCAGCGTACTTGGTGTGGACTGTTGGCACTAGTCACGCCTCCACAGGCAGCTCACATGAGTGAAGACATCAATGTCGCGCCTCATTGGTGAGACAAGCGGCCTTCAGGTAAATCCCAGAAGGAGGGAGTTGGAACAGGGGATGATCACGACTCCTATGAAGTTGGGGGAGCACTCCGGTTCCACAGGAACGTTTTTTAAAAAAAATTTCACCTACCTGTTGTTGCCGACCACAGGGGCTGCTAAAGAATCCTCGCTGACAAATTCCTTGATGGGGTCCTTCAACAGGCATAAGGCCCCTAATTTAAATATTTATGGGTCCTAAGGCCAGGGAGGATGCCTTTTTTTTTAAAAAAAGGGCCCCACAAATTTAGCAGCGGGACCAACACCTGTGCAAATTGGACGCAGGCTGTCCCACTGCTAAGTTGATATTTAGTGCCTGAGAAACAGGTGCATCGCGTACCAGTTTCTACCCCAATGTGTTGAGTCACACAGTTAGAATCATTTTCTTTCATAGTTGAAATGTCATGAAAGCATCAATATTTAGTTTTTATGCCGTTCAGGAGCGCTCCAAAATGTTTAGTTCTCGTGTTTTCTTGTGCTTTATTCAAATATTTTTCTCCTGCTCAGTATCAAAGACCACTTCTGTAAGCGAACTCTTGGGAACCCTTTTTACTGTAATAGATTACTTAGATTATATAGAGCCTGCAGTACAGAAACAGGCCATTCGGCCCAACAGGTCTATGCTGGTGTTTATGCTCCACGCGAGCCTCCTCCCACCCTTCATCTAATCTTCTGAATTGACACTAACCTTTTTGTGTTCTCATAGCCTTCGAATAGCAGAACAATAAACACGTTATCAGACCATGTGAATTAGGCTATAAACTATGAATTGGGTTTATATTTAAAGTAAAGGCTAAACAACAGCAGTCAATGCAGCAGAATTCACTTGATTACAAAATTTTTAACTTATGCTTCCTTGGATATACAAAAAGTAAGGAAGAACTTTGCCTGTGATACTTTGCTAACTCTCATTATTAATAATAATAATAAACCTGGATGAGCACCCGCAACTTAAAACTTAAAAATGAGAGTTTGTCTAATTACCACTCTACACTCCATCTCCACACAGAATGCAGTACAATGGTACAAGAACAGCTGATAAACTGCAGCAAGGCTGAACGAGATATACTTTCCATCTCCTTTGAACTACAACAAGGAATGAAGGAAATTGAATATGTATCTTTCACAATTGCTTAAGGCTGTCAAACAACCACAAGATTTAAAACTCAGATAATGCCAATAGCCCATTTGCCAAAACTGCTGGCTCAACAACTTACCATGAGCAAGTTATATTCTAACATCTTCTCATCGACTGAACAATTATATTAATTGACCATTTTCAGAATAAGCAGCAGGTTAACAAGGTTGAAATTATACCCGTTAGTGTACTAAAGAGCACAGTTTCATCATAGCCAGTTTGGCACCAGGAGTGAATACTTTGGCTTTATGAAACATGCAGTCCCAAAGATTAATTATTTTCAAGAGAATCTACTTTAGCCATGGAAATACCATTAACAAAAGAAATGTAATACACCTGTCCAGATGTTTCTTCCAATTCCTCTCACCATTTTTTCTCCATGAATTTCCTCTTTCCATTTAATCCAGTTGTGGTGCAACTACATGAGCACCACACTCTTGGTGCGGTTATTTATGTGTGAGCCTCATCAGTGATTGTTGGCAGGCCGTTTGCCCATGGGGACAGCACAGCCAAGCTCAATGATGTCCTTGCTATCATCTGCACACGTGCAATTCTAGCATGGATTACTGAATAGTTATTAAGAGTGGGAACTTACTGTATTTTCTCTTCTGTTCCGATGTTCTCCTGGCCGGTCTCCCATCTTCCACAAACTTGAGCTCATCTAAAACTCTGCTGCCTGTATGCTAACGCACCAAGTTCTGTGCTTGCTAACCTACATGGGTTCCCGGTCCACCAATGTCTTGATTTTAAAATTCTCATCCTCATGTTCAAATCCCTCCTTGACCTCACCCCGTCCTATCTTTGTAACTTCCTCCAGTCCTACAACCCTCCGAAAACGAAAACTCTGCGTTCCTCCAACTCTGGCCTCATGTGCATCCCTCACTTCCTTCGGCCCAACATTGGCAGCTGTGCCTTCAGCCTTCTAGGCCCTAAGAACAGGAATTCCCTCCCTAAAGCTCTCTGCCACTCCATATCTCAGAATTCCAACAATCCAGTCAGCTTTACACGTACTTGTTTGTATCTCTGCAAGTACTGTTTGTAAGTTCCCGTCAATCACTGAGAGGAACCACTTTGATCTTTTGAGCAACAAACACTGATTGTTCTACAACTGCATATGGAACAAAGTAATTCAAAATGCCTGACATCGTGCATAACAGCTTCTACTTGAATGAAAACTGGGAGTGTTAGTGACATTTTGTACTCTCAGCTCAAACCATACATGAAAAAGCGTGAGCTATACAATCAGTTTCAGAAATAAATCCTTGAAGCAAATAAAGGATGTGATCAGCCTGTTTTGTGGCTTAAGTGGAAGGTTAAGCACAGACTAGAGTTATCCTTACATCAAAAGCAGTAGTTTGTTGGATTTCTCTAGTCAAAGCTGCATTTAAATGTGGGTAGATTGTATGTGCAGCTTCAGTGTCCATATTATGTGGGAAGTGCATAGTACGTTCTTTTAAGTTTTAATTTTGGTCCCCAGTGGTAGACTCTTCTCCCCTTAAATTAAAGTGTGGTGTAATGCCACAGAGAACCAGATCTTAACTGTGTCAACACTTAAGCGGTTTTGCAGAGATATAAACAGACTGTAAAGTAAGAAACACCACCTATGTAGCAATACTAGATTGTAGAGTACAGGCTCTCTGCATCCGTGCAATATTTTCAGTTGTGTACAGATTGACTCCACCTTTTGAAATCTTTTGATTTCTACCTCGTGGCTAGGAAATACTCTCAGTCAGGAAAAAGTAAGTCTGGAAAATTATTTTAAATTGAAAGAGTAGAACAAGGCACACAGTCCTAAATTTGCCTTTTACAAGTTTAAATCTGATACCAGGACAATTTTCTTCATACAAAGATCAATACATGGAATTGACTTCTGGATAAAGTAGTGGAGGCAAAAACCTAGTAATCTTTTAAGAAACAGTTATATGCTGCAATGAAGGGATTTTAGATGCATTCTGGACTGAAGAGCCAAGATGGGCTGAATGGCCTTCCTCATCTGTAATTATCTTGTGGTGCAATTGCTAACATTTTAAACCTGACTAACAGAAAACAGTTCACATTCATCCAAACTGCATATGGTGACAGCAGTAGTTAGACCATGTGATCACTTGTTTTAAAACATTTTGCCTGGTCTATAAGATCAAACTAGAAATATCAGTACTATTAAGATCTTCAGAATTAGTAACTGATTTTTAAACTTTATGTACAAACAAAATTATAATGACAAGTACAACAAACTAATAATATACTTAGAAAGGCTTGCAAGGGGTTGTTAAATTAATCAATTATTTCATTTTTATCTTCTAGATTGTCCCAAATCCCTAGACCCCACAAGCTGCAGGCCAGAAGGTTAGTACCTTCGTTGGGCTGTTAAACCGGAGTTGAAAAGTTTCTCATATAGTGAATGGTAGATTGGTTTATTATAGAAAAAGTAAAATCTTTTAAAGTCAAGAAGTCAAGTGGAGGAAAAGGATGCTTGAGAAAATACAGCTTCAACTCTTACACGTATGCAAGTTCCTAAAATACAATATTTGCTCTTTTAAATCAGCTGGACCAATATATTTCATGCAGCACACTGTTTATGAAGTATTTGCATACCAATCTTTTTGCCATTCGATTCCCAATGAAAATGGTATCTTGTCTGTTTATCTATATATCTATTTGTATATATCTATAATATAAAAGCTTTACAGCTAGAACACATTTTCTGTCCTTCACACTTCAAGGATCACCCTAAATTTTCTGTGTCATGTTTCAAAGGAAATATAAAAGAACAAAAGATCTCTGCAGGAAAGCTGGAGCCAGGATGTCTGCAGCTTCTTCACTGACATCTGTATGAACCCAATGCTTACTTAACATGAATTACAACAAGACAACACGATTATTTTAGCAGAAGAATAATGCATTGCATTTTATGCGGTATAATTTCTCTCTTTCTAAAATAGCACATCCTCTGACTTGCTGTGAGCAGTGTCATGGGAGATTTCCAAGTTTTATAAAAATGTTACAACTATGCACATTCCGTGTGTGCCGTCACCCTTCAGCTGCCTTACTTCTTGACTTGCTAAAATTAAAAAAAACAACAAATTCCAACTTTCTAATTGAGGACTGAAGCAATCAAATCACTCAAAATCTTCTTTCAAAAATCTTTTGTTCACCACTTTTCTTTCTCACAAACTCAAATATGCAGGAATCAAAATAAAGATTCTTGTATTATAAAAAGTTAAAAATTACATATTCCACACTAATATGCTTAACCCTAACTATACAATTTTTTTTCTTGTTTTCAATATATTCATTAACTTTTTCTTCATAGGCCTCAGCCTCTCTAAAATGTCTGGGATTATAGTTGGTCCCTACATTCAAACTAAGAGCATGCCTACCCTTCCTTTAATTGAGTGATTGTCCTCTCCAGCCTCCCAAAATTAGGTCGGCACATATTTCGCCTTACCCGTTTTCCACCCCAGCGTGCCCGTGTGGCCATTCACAGTCTCTTTCCTTCCCCCCCCCCCCCCCCCACCCATCCCCCTTTTATAATGAGAAACACGTACATCTCATTCCCTTCTACAAGCAGGAAGAGCGAGCATGACGTTTTGCACGGATTGCAGGCTTCCCCATGGTGCAGAGTGCCATTGACACATTGCCTTGCATGCTTTTCATCTGAACTCTGCCATATTCATCAACAGAAAGGGATTCCACTCCCTCAATGTGCAGCTGGTGTGCGACCATAGGCAGTGCATCATGCAGGTGAATGCCCGGTTTCCCGGCAGCAGTCATGATTCTTTCATTCTGCAGCAGTCTTCCGTATTTGAACCAGCATAGCAAGTCAAAGGCTGGCTACTAGGCGACAAGGGTTATCTCCTCACAACATGGCTCATAACTCTGGTCAGGAACCGCGCACACCTGCACAGCAGGCCTACAATGAGAGCCATGCTGCCATAAGGAACATTATAGAACAGACCATTGGCATCCTCAAACAACGCTTCCGCTGCCTGGACCGCTCTGGAGGAGCCCTGCGGTACTCAGTTGAGCGGGTATTGAGATTTGTGGTAGTATGCTGCATGCTGCACAACTTGGCCATTATGAGGGTTATGAGGGAACAGCCCTTGCCACCACCTATCAGCTGAGGAGCAGGAGCACGAAGAGGAAGTGCAAAAAGAAGGGGTCTACATGATCAGATTATTCATGAGCGATACCAGTAACCTCAACTCCATGTCCCCATTCACCAACAGTCCCACGCTCCTTACCTTTCCTCTCACTGACCACCACATCATCCTCTTTCTGACAACACAGATTGGTTCCTCCCCCAAAATAAAAACCAACATCAAATCCAAATTTACCAAATCAATCACTAAATAATACATACAAAACTAAATGAATCACCCATGTGCATTCTCTTAGTGCCTATCTTCTGTGTGCCTTTACCATTAATTTTGGTTACTGCTAACCTTGACCTGACCCTGGAGATTTTTTGGCCACACCTGTTACTACACTTACGCTAGCACCTGTTTCTGGACATGGAGATGTCAGAGTAGACCTTCACAAGGTGGACCGTCACAGAGTTATGCCATCAGTTGCACAATAACCTGTACATAACATCTGGATCCGGGAAGGCTGTTCCCATGGAAATAAAGGTTACTGTAGCATGAAGTTTCATTTTACTGCCTCCTTCTAAACCACCCCAGGAAACATCTGCCGTATCAGACAGTGTGTAGTGCATACATTTTAGGGAAGTGACGACTACTATGTTTGCATGGGGAAACATCTTCATTCCTTTGCCCATGGAAAGGAGGCACCAGCACAGCTATAATCAGGTGGCATGATCCCCTCAAGTACAAAGAATTGCACATGGTACCCATATGGGCATCAGGGCTCTTCATTATCGACCCTGTGGCCTTCATGAAGCGAAAGAGTTTGCACTCAATGTTCAGGTGGTATCTGACCACAGAAACATAATTCTGCACATTGGTAGCTGTTATCCAAGAAGCAGCTGTGATGTCTTTATTGAAACACTAGGTGGGTGGCTCTTAGAACAAACAGCCAGCAATAAAACAAATAGCAAGAAAGAAAAGGGAACAAATGAAATTATTCAAAATATTTTTTGAAAATACAGTTGGCTGAGGTAATGCTTCTTTTAAAATAGCTAATACCTGTAATGCCAATACTGAAATAATTCTTAAATTCCCATATTTTAAAGAAAAATGTTCTCGCTAATATGGATATTTCTATGGAAATTTCCAATTAGTAGCAGCTCCAATCTGCATGCCTAGATTCCTATAAAAAAGTTTTATTAATGCACTGTCTAATCAATATTTCGATGTTAGTCTGGTGTAATTTAAATTTTGTAACTTGATTCTAATTAAGCCGTTCTCATTTCTGTGTTTTAGATCCCCCTGTGTTCCAGGGACTGGAGATGTCAGCTGTATTAGGAATTGCATTTGGTGCTTTTGTCATTGGAGCATTGCTGACTGCAGCTCTGTGGTACATCTATTCACACACTGGTGAGTACCAACTTCACAGTATATTAATATTATAGATACCTTTACTTTGACCTCTTACCAGCAGTTTTCAACATCAGTTTCCAACACTGACTATTTGGTTTCCAGATAGTACCATATCTTCCATTTTTTCCATGTCTAGCGGCACATGAAGCAACCCATTTCTTCCACTGCTTTTACATCCAGCAGATTGTGCTCTAGATTGTTTCCGTAACAGAGACCTCTTTTTCAACTTGAACAGGTCGTTAGCCTGACTCACAACTCCCTACCAAAAGAACCGGCTAGATACAGTGGGGGTTCGCCACGCCACTCCCATCAGATGCAAGTACCCCGCTGAATGTCAACCCAGTATTCAGAGGCCAGAGATCTGATCTCCTGCTTGCCGGAGCATAGTACAATATCCTTATCACTGAATTAAGAATACCCAGAAATGGCACTGGCACCACAGAATAGTACAACATAGTCTATGTGATTCCCCAAATGAGGAGCTCACAGTTTCTTTGGGAGGAAGGGTGAGAAAAATCTCAGAGGTAAGCCTTGTGCCTACTCTGTGCCACATTTTCTATGGCCGGGATCACAGGATGTTCTCACTGAAAATGTGCTAACGCCTCATTAAGACTTCAAAAATTCAACTGACTCGGATTTCCGAAGATTTGTCCAAAAAATGCAAGGCCCCAAAAATGTCACAGTGGAAGACCCTTCCTGGCCTTTGAGTTTTGCTTTCTTAAATCTGTGTTGTGCTTGCTTTGGGTTGTTCCTCAGATAATTGCAATTTTTACTTGGTTTTTTTTGATATACTTATTCTTTTGTTGCTTTTTGCAATTATTGGTGTGCGTGTATTTTCATTTTGTAGCACTTCAGGGAGCTCCAACTCATTTTAAGCAGCCTCAAGTGTAAAATGGACATTCCTCTGGGAATTTCTCATGCTCTTGGGGACTTTGAGGATGAGGAGAATTTATAGAGGAATGATTGAAGGCAGGTCAACTTGCACTTGAAATAGTCTGCATTGACCCATTGTTACCAGACCCACTTGGGCATGTCAGAGGAGATGTGCCTTTGCCACTTATGCTTCATCAGAAAGATATTTTTTCAGGTTGTGATTGAATTATGTGCATCTTGTGTAATCAGAAAAGTAGTCGAGATTTTGTAAATTAAAGGAGCACATGCACAATTACAAACCTGTGCCCAACCTGCATGTCAACTGGGGTATCATGTGTGATACATGTATAATGACTGTGTTGCAATGATTTGAGGTGTGATGCTCATGGGAGAGTGGCAAGACTCTCAATTGTAAGTTGCATCTTGAATGTGTGCACTGTTGAAGTCTGCACAAGATACAATGAAAGATCTGTAGGTTTGTGTGAGGACTTTGACATAGGTGAGCAGTAAATGTGGAACCGGTAACACTTTATAGCATACAGTCTTATGCCATCTGCCTAACACAGGGTAGTGTTGGGTAGTCTTGCCATGCCAGATTCCTTAAAGTGTGCCATCCTCTTCTGCATTTGTTCACAGATCCTGCAGGTAGTGTACACACTGTTGAGCCTGGCCACCAACTCCTGCCAGTTATGGTGCACTGTTGTCCTCAGAGGAGGGTGTCCTGGTGTGTCAAACAGAACAATCCTCTTCAGTCAGCAACACCTCCACTTCACCAGCCATGAAACAGGAGGTCAGGTGCTGTATCATCCATCACTTATGCACAGACTCCAGTTTGTGCCTCCACATTCGGTTTCCTTTCATTTATTTCCCTCCTTCAATCTTAGTAAATCCTGCCAAGGGGCTAAAGTGCATTTTCAACCTTTCTAAAGGCTCTGAGAATGTTTACCCCCTATATGGCTGCAACCACAACCTGCCACATCCATTTAAATTTCAGCTAAAGCATAATTTTGCGGTTCCTCCCACTTGAACACGTGGCTAAATTAACACTGGTAAATTAACACTGGTAAATTAAAACTGATAGCATTTTTGGAGGTGAATAAAGAAATAGTGCAAACTTGTATACAGGTTCATGACATACTTTTGCTGGTAAAATTGTTATTACTAGTTTGTTACCTGTTTCTGCCTTGTAGGTCCTTCTGAAAAGAAACAGCCTGTTGCTACTAATGCACCTGCATCTGAGAACAGCAGCACCAACCACAGCATCGGTAGCACCCAAAGTACCCCATGTTCCACCAGCAGCGTTGCATAGCCATCATCTACAATGCTTTCGACAACACTGACTGGTTAAAATACACTGTTATATGGCAACCACCATTTCAGCAAAAATGCTCCTGAGTAACCTTTGGTGAATTCAACGGTAGAATATCTTTGAGAATGACCAACTTAGCAACTGCAACAAAAACCTAGTAGTGGTCACCCAATTTTAAAATCTTTTTACTGATGGTGGTATTATAGTGTACCATCAGCAACTTCGATATCAGCACTGCCTATCAATAATTGCCAGGCATCTTGAGAATAATGATGTCAGACAGTGACTACAAGGCAGTAATCCATTCAGAATGTTCAGGTGATGTCATAAACCATAAGGGTAAAAGCTTGACTGATTTATTACTATCGTCTGAACATAAGGCTAGAATAAGCCATGAATATTCAGGTATTTGTTTTTTTTAATATTGAAGTACTGTTTAAATATTTTATGTGCAGATTTAATAAGTATTCGGCTCTGTTTTTCTCCCAGGAGAGGTTATCAGTGGTATTGCCCACCATAGGGGTGTGCTCTTGTTCATTGATGGGTGATGACATTTGCTCCCTATGTGGCCACACTATAACCAGCCTCATCCCTTTAAATTTCCACTAAAGCATGATTTTTAGCCAAAGCAAGTAATTTAATAATTATGACATATGGTGTGATTCCACAATCCCTTTGCCCCCAGCTGGGACTTGCGATTGAGGGGAGCGCAGGTCAGAGAATCGGGGCTACAGTGTTGCGGCTGCCCTCTTTGTCCCATGCTCCCTTTGAGTACAGTTCCCTGCTGGGAAAGTGAAAACACCCCTATAGTTATTGCAATTTTATCAAGATATCATCTACATTTAACTATTTGGAAATTCTGTGCCCTGTACATATTAAATTGCATTGTCACTGGTAGCAAAAAAAAATTAAAAAGGGAAAATTGAAAGATGTGATGGACTAAGTAAATAAGAAGAAAAAACTAGCTGTTATAGAACAACCTGTTCTATAAACAAGGTATGTTGCAGAAAATTTAAAAAAGCAAATCAGCTTTACAGGTTCTTACATTCAATGTTGTTTGCTTTTTATGTAAAAACAAAATCATGGATACAAGTTTCTTGACTTAATATTATGCAGAGTTATTAACCTAAAACTACCAGGAATGCTATTAAATATCCTCAGAATCTTCATCTTCTAAGTTCACATGATTTTTATTTGTTCACATAAAACAAAGACTCAAAGCAAAGTTCGAATTGCTGTGTTTGCCAGGATTTAATCTCAAATCCAGCAGCCATTTGTGTGAATTCACTGCTAGCAAATGAAAAAGAAAATCTATGTCTACTGACAATTGCTTTTGTCCAATTTCAACCTAATTTCCAAACCATTACCACTAATATTCACAACTACTTAAAAGGCTGATCTGAGGAACTACATTCATTTGCTCTCCAAATGTTCAGTGTTTCAATGAGAGTGTCTTCCCTTGCTGATTTGTTTTCAGCCCACCCACAGAATTAGATAAATATTTATCACAGACTTTTTTTCTGGATTTGCACTACATTCCTCTTTTTCTGTTAAGCTAATTAATTTCATAATCTAATTAATATCATTCATTTTTGCTTGGTCCTGGATTTCTTATGTAGCCAGAGGAAGTTCTTCTATTACATGTATAAGAGTTCTGAACTATGAAAGAGAACTGTTCCAAAACATCTTATACGCCACAAATATTACCTACATTGTAGCATTGCTGTCGTTGAAGATAGATCAAAATGTCCTTTGCCCATGCTCAGCTTGGCCCATATCCTCTCCGTCACAAAGACCGCCTACTTCCACCTACATAATATCGACTGCCTCAACCCATCTGCTGCTGAAACCTTCATCCATTCTTTTGATACCTCCATACTCAACTATTCCAATGCTCTCTTGGCTGGCGTCCCATCTTCCAACCTCCATAAACTTAAGCTCATCCAAAACTCTGCTGCACGTATTCTAACTCACACCAAGATCCATTCCCCCATCACCCTTGCGCTCGCTGCCTACATTCGCTCCCGGTCCAGCAACGCCTCGATTTTAAAATTCTCATCTTCATATTCAAATCCCTCCATAGCCTTGCTCCTCCCTATCTCCACAACCTCCTACAACCCTCCAAGAACTCTGCGTTCCTTCAACTTTGGCCTCATTTGCATCGTCCACTTCCTTTGTCCCACCATTGTTGCCCATGCTATTAGCCATCCAGACCCTAAGCTCTGGAATTCCCTCCCTAAACCTCTCCCCCTCTCTCTCCTCCTTTAAGACACTCCTTAAAACCTGCCTCTGACCAAGCTTTTGGTCATCTGTCCTAATGTCTCCTTCTTTGGCTTAGATTCAATTTTTGTCTGATTACTCTCCCGTGAAGCGCCTTGGGACGTTTTACTACTTTAAAGACGCTATATAAATGCAAGTTATTGTTGAAGGACTCTGACCAAGCTGAAGTTGGCACCCACATTAGTATAAATTAAAAATTGGAACAGATATGCCCTCTGTAACTTCCAATCAGTACCTACAAGATCCCTTCTTGAGCTATGTAAAGACATTATTACTTCATTTGAGGGCACCTACCATCAATGTAATCTGCAAAAAGAAATGCTGCAATACACTCAGAAGTGCCGCACTTTCGGGCCGATATTACGATGCTAATCCTATTTAGAACCGGCGCAGAGTGGGAGGCCCTGTTTTTTTTTTAAAAAGAGGCAATTTTTCTCCCAGTGGTCTTACGCCTTCCCTCTGCTGCTCCGCCACCTCCACCCACTGGCAGCCCTTCCTTGACTGCTGGCACCCAAAATTCTGTCCTGACCTCATGCCGCTCCCCACCCCACCCCCCATCATGCTCCCAATGCATTATGAGCGATATGCTGGAGCAGTGGAAATATATTCAGATAAACTGACCTTGCATTATCAGGCAAGGCCTGCTCATTCCTGAACCGCACTGCATTATCGGCCTCTCCAAGTCCATCTCTTACGATGATATCCAACGGAACACTGATGAAGACGTTGAATAAGATGAGTGGTAGTGGATAACCTTGCCTCACCCCTTGAGAGAGAATTGTAAACAATTTTACAACACCAAGTTATAGTCCAGCAATTTTATTTTAAATTCACAAGCTTTCGGAGATTTTCTCCTTCCTCAGGCAAATGTTTCAAGATCTCCTTGAAGCCTACGCATTTATACATATTGAACAATAATACATGGTGTTTACAGACTGCCCCTGCAACTGCCCGTTGCCAAGGCAATCACCGTGTTCAGACAGAGAGGTGTTACCTGCAGAACCTCCGAATACACATTCAACAAAAAAACAAACAGGGAAAAAAAACAGAGAAAAAAAAAACACAGAGAGAGGCAGAAACATCCGGAAGGCAGAGAGAGCCAGCAACTGACCCATTATATTAAAAACAGATAACATTTGTTCGCTGGTGGGGTAACGTGTAGCGTGACATGAACCCAAGATCCCGGTTGAGGCCGTCCTCATGGGTGCGGAACTTGGCTATCAATTTCTGCTCGACGATTTTGCGTTGTCGTGTGTCTCGAAGGCCGCCTTGGAGTACGCTTACCCGAAGGTCGGTGGACCTTCGGGTAAGCGTACTCCAAGGCGGCCTTCGAGACACACGACAACGCAAAATCGTCGAGCAGAAATTGATAGCCAAGTTCCGCACCCATGAGGACGGCCTCAACCGGGATCTTGGGTTCATGTCACGCTACACGTTACCCCACCAGCGAACAAATGTTATCTGTTTTTAATATAATGGGTCAGTTGCTGGCTCTCTCTGCCTTCCGGATGTTTCTGCCTCTCTCTGTGTTTTTTTTTTTCTCTGTTTTTTTTCCCTGTTTGTTTTTTTGTTGAATGTGTATTCGGAGGTTCTGCAGGTAACACCTCTCTGTCTGAACACGGTGATTGCCTTGGCAACGGGCAGTTGCAGGGGCAGTCTGTAAACACCATGTATTATTGTTCAATATGTATAAATGCGTAGGCTTCAAGGAGATCTTGAAACATTTGCCTGAGGAAGGAGAAAATCTCCGAAAGCTTGTGAATTTAAAATAAAATTGCTGGACTATAACTTGGTGTTGTAAAATTGTTTACAATTGTCAACCCCAGTCCATCACCGGCATCTCCACACCTTGAGAGAGAGAGAGAGAGAGAGGGGTGGTTTCAGTGAGTCTCTCATGAGTCTTCATACAGATCTTGAAGCTGGGAAATAAAATCCCAGATAAAGTCTAAAGTTTAGCCATATACTCTCATAGCTTTCAAATTCTTCTAGAGGCACTGTCAAAGTTTTATGAAAATCAGTAAAGGGATGTAAATGGCTTTCTCCGACCCTTCTGATGCTCTGTGATTTTGAATAGTGCCTCAACATGTCTTATGCATTCCTCACAAGACTGGAATCCATTGTTTTCCAAATGACAGGTTAAAAAGCAGCATGTGGACTCTGGAGAATATTTCTCCAGCCCATTCTCTCAGCTGGGGAGCTGTGTATTAAGGGGAGCAAATGAAATAATTTCAAAATAGCTCATTTTTAAAAGAAAAGTTCTGCCTTTTGAGATCATTGATAAAAAATATATACATGTTCAGCAGAAATTATGCTAGCAGTATATATTGGAACATATCATTGAATTGTGACAAATACGGTTTCACTTCCACAGAAACAAGGAGCTACAATAACACTTTAAATTTAAAGTCTTTTAATCTGATGTCCCTTGGCACCTTATAATTATCAATGTGAACTGATATTGAGCTCAGTGCATCCAACTGCTTAACACATCATACCACATTAACATACAAGCAGCAAAGTCACAAATGAGTTGTATCAATTTTTAAAAAGAATTTCTTAATTTCTTAATTTTTTTAAATTAAGAAATCTAGAGGTTGTAGTATAGAACATGCTCCATCATGGTTTAAAAGAATAGGATAAATCAAAAAGACGAGTTGGAGCCACAAATTGTATAAATGTCCTATTACAGTGGTTAGCCATGGGGAATAGTATTTCATTCCATTTACAAATTACATAGACTAGCATTAGTGGAGACACAGAAAGAAGGGCTGGCTAGGGAAAATATAGATCAGAGCAACATAAAAGGGATGAAAACAACAAAAACCGAGGGCTTGAAAAAAGTACATGGTTTTTGTAAGCACACAAATCAGGATATCATACCCAAAGGCCAGTTTCATTTTACAAATTCTCATTTAACGTTGGCCTTTGTGGACCATTGGGAAAGGGTAGTGCAGCTTTAATGACCTCATTAAATGATACATATATACCTCTGCTGTTCTTTGTTAAATTGTTCACCTTAGAATCCATTTTTATTCATGAATTTTTGTACTGATGTAAGAAATGCATTTACACTTTCTGTACTTTTTAATAATAGGTTTTTATTCAGATAAAGTTGCTCTATTGTTTTTACACTTCTAAGAACAAAACAAAAGGCTGCTTGTTTACTCTCATCTAGAAGGATGTGTTGATGTTCAGAAATACACTTGAAATTTTTCCCCCTGCTATTACTAGAAACACAGGTGTTACAATTTACAAATGATTTAATAAATATTGTGTAGGCAAAGCCTGTGAAAATAGCAACATTCTTCTCATTTGATTACTGGCACTATTAGATGTCACCACTGTAACCTAGCCTTCCAACAGGCTGTGTGTGTGTGTATGTGTTGCCAGCAGGTCTTTCTGTAGAGTTCTAGTTTTTGGAGTGAGCATATGTAAATACATTCTTATAAAAGGAAGAGAACTGTATGTTTCAATATTTTTATAGCAAAAAGGCAATAACTTACATATAAATTCACATCACTAAAGTAATATAGTGCATATTTATTTATTCATACATTATTTGTGTAACCAGTTACCCTTTAAATCATTTCTGGTTCTCTGATACTCTACAATTTTATTTATGTCATGTTAACTTACATAGTTCATGGCTATTCAAATCCCAGAGCTTGCAACATGAATTTGTGTGCATCAAGCATGGGTTAGAAGCAAGCAAAGCTCCCTCCAATTTACCTCAGCACCAACCACAGAAGAACACCCTCTTCTGTACGAGTGTGAATCTTCCCACATCATCTATCACTATGGCATTACTGAGTGAACTTTGGCAATATAGCAGTTTTCCTGCAATGGAACCATGCTCATTAAGAATGTGGGTGAAACTGCCCAAACGCATTTCACATGGGGCTCTTGCAATTATCAGAGTCAAGGGACTGCCATCCTATCACTCAAGTTCAGAGGTGAAAGTCAGTGTTCCAGGCCACTATCTCCCCCATCCTTCCTGTCCTGATCATTGCATAAACAAGTATGTTTGTTAATAAATAAGTTGAGGAAATTCACACAAGAATTTTTCTACTATAGGAACAGTTAACAACAGGAATGTCCTATCCGTCATCTCTGAACATGATGTTACAAAATTGACCTTCTGGTTTTCAAAACCCTATTTAGCTGGGAAACTGGGACAGCATAACATTTAGCCATCATCAGTAGTTGCTCCCCTTATATAATTGACCTTTAGTTACCATTTGATTAAAAATTTACAAAGATCCTGTGAGCTAATATAAAAGGTAAAATTCTACTGTATAAAATCTTTCATAAAAATTTTAAGGAATTGATCTTGTGTACAGAAGGGGTGGTAAATCGAATTAAGTATTCAACATTATGAGTCAAATTTTAAATGTAGTATGTACATTTAACAAGTTTTTTTTTAAATATGAAATTTTCGCAACTACAAAACCATCATGTGACTTTCTGTCAAGTGAAACAGATTAATCAGAAAGTTAGCTTTGTATAAAATTAAACATTTTACAGCAAGGTAATTAAAAGAACTGACATACATATTGTATAGACAGATATTTGATTCCTATTCACTGTAACAGCTTAATAGCACCACCTAAAACTGGGGTAAAAAAGTTTTCTTTTTATTGAGGCCTTCTCCCCAAAACTTTGTTTTATGTGGTATTTAAGTCAACACATTCAGTGATGCAAGTACACATGCACTCAAGCCTGGTAATTACATACTTGTGGGGCTTGGCAAAAGTTTGTTCTAAGAAGTTTCCTACTATTATCTATATTCATGCTGTGTCTTTGTCTACCATTTTCAGTGTGCAGGGTACTGAAGGGGTCAAACAAGATGTTGTTTTGTTTTGATTTACTGCTGTGGATTGCTCTCAAACTATGAGGATTGAATTCTACTAGAAAATTAATTTAATGAGAGGGAGAACCTTATCTAAACCCAGTATATGAAATGTTGCATTTGTGACTGCCAATTATTCAATTTTTTTATGATTCCTTTCTAGACTGGAGTAGGATGGAATAAGTCAAAAATATGAGTTTTGTATATAACTCTTGGATAATACAATGTGATCACTCCCTGGAGCTGAGCTCTATATATGTTTAAAAGTTCTCTGTGTTGATTAACCTCCTGATACTGGACCTTGTTTTTATATTGTCTGTTATAACCATCCACAAAATCTGCAGTAATATCTACAGCTGTGGAGGCAAAGGCAAACATGAGGGTGCATCCTTCAGTCATAAAATTGTGAACTAGACCTAAGGGAGGTTTTGCTGGTCCCTCGCATTTTACGCTGAGTGACTGGCAAATTGTTGCCCCATATTTTTTTGAAACTTAATTTTTTGTAAACATTCAAAATAAACTTATTTTTATGTAACCTTCCCTTTCCCTAGCCTACTAACTCTATGTATCACTCACCTTTAGTATTAATAGATACTATGTTTAAGGTAAGGAATCATCAAAACAGTGCAGTTCAAACCTCTTTGTTTCCCCAAAAACCATGAGGGCCGAGAATCTGTTTGTTTAAAGTTATTGTTCATTATTATGAAACTACTAGTATGTGGCAGAAACAATGATTTAGCCCAGATGCTAATGAAATACGAGACCTTGCAAGGCATCAGATGTGGAAATATGCAGCAAGTCAACATTAGAGCATAAGGGCATTATTCTGGCCAATTAAAAAAAAACAGCTGTCACTGCATTGAAAGCAGATGGGTAAACAGAGAACCTATGTTATAAACAGCAGTAAGATAAATAACTCTTATCTGGACTATATAAAAATTAAGTAGAAACATTGAAAAATATGATAATGTACTAAAAGGTGTATAGGTTCCTAATTTCCCTTTAGGTGACCTACTGTGAAACATTTTACATGGTATTTACAGCAAAGAAATAGGCCATTCGGCCAGCATTTATGCTCCACACAAGCCTCCTCCCATCCATCTTCATCTAGCCCTGTCAGCATATCTATCTATTCCTTTCTCCCTCATGTGCTTATCTAGCTTCCCCTAAAAGTATCTATGCTATTCGCCTCAACTATTTCTTATAGTAGCGAGTTCCACGTTGTCACCATTCTTTGGATAAAGATGTTTCTCCTGAATTCCCTATTGGATTTATTGGTGACTATCTTATATTTATGGTCCCTAGTTTTGGGGTCCCCTACAAGTGGAAACATCTTTTCTACATCTACCCCGTCAAACCCCTTCATAATTTTAAAGCATCATGTGCTCCAGCACTGTAAGAGAACAAACAGCAGTTGCTGCATGTATCCAGAACACATCCTGGGAAACGGATGACTCTGAGTTTCCCAGACCTGTTTTTTTGCGTGTTTTTTTTTAGTTTTAGAATGCTTCTTCTTTACATCAACTTTTATCATTTAAAAAAAACACTAGATCATTTTAACTGAATTTGTTTTGCTGGTAACTATTATCTGCATCTTTTTTTAAAAGTGTAAATTATATTTCCACAATTACAAGGACAAAGCAAGATCACAAAGCAACTTCAGATGATTCCCTATGGTTACCCAACACTCATTATTAGCATTTGTGTACTTTTTTTAAAAAAAGCACCTTTGTAAAAAGCCATTTCCTTTTACGTGTATTGTTTTGACCAATAGTTCTGAAAGGGGATAGCATTAGATTTGTATCTGTGCGAAAGTTAAGAACTTGTGTGCCTTCCTTCCAACAAGAGCCTGCAAGTCAATTTTATTCTGTTTTATTTTATTCTGTTTTTTTTTATTATATCAAAAACATATTGTATTTTTTCTACATGCATATGTAAATGTGTGTAAGGGAATAGTAACTGTTATCCCATCCTCTGATGCATTTTTATTAAAATACTTTTAATTTAAATAGTAACTTGATATCAACAGAATGGATTAAAAATTTGAGGACTGAGTATATTGAAGGATGTACTTTTTAACCGTAGCATGTGTTGACATACAGAATCTTCAGTTGCCAGAATATTCATTGAAATTATAGTGCTAGTGACGGAAAGAGCCTAAATATTCTGTTTATATAAACTGTTTTGTTTTATAGAAGCTCTACTGATTCTATTTCTGTATGTATTTTCTGAAGTTACAATGGATTTAATGTCTTCGAAGAAGACAGACAATTATTGACCTGTATCAGTCTTGTATAAGAGATATGTATATTGTTACTCTGTCAGTATTATAAAGTTTATTGTTAACTGTTCTGGGAACATGAATAGCTCAGAATCATGTAGTCTAAAAAATCCTATTAAATCATGTAAAACATTATTAAAATGTTGATAAGTAGAACTGAATGAAAAGGTTTGCTGAGGACTAAATACACTCATTAAAGTGCACTAGAAAATCAACTAGGATTCAGACCTGAGCAAGTTTGTCATGTTTTACACATGTAATTTTTGAATTGTGGATAGTGGGAAATCAATGGCTGCAATTAACCTAAACCAAAACAATGCTTTAAATGTATTTAAACATTATTAATTTCAAATATTAAATTAAAAACTAGGTGTGGCAGAAGTGGAATAGGTTGTTGGTTACAAAACAGAATAAATGTGGGCGAGTGATGAGGTATGTTTGTGTGCCAACTTTTTCTTCTGCTGTGGGGCGATGAAGAGCCTGTACTTGTGCCCCTTAATAGCTGATTACAGAGCGATGAGGAGGCTGGGTGGGTTACATGTCCAGTGATGTACAATGCTGGGAGAAAGCAAATAATAAAATACCTGTTTTAAAAAATGGATTCTGTACCCCAAAACACTAAATTTGACACATTTTTCCAGTGAATATGTGTAATAACCACTTACCAATATGAATGCATTATAAAACCACACTTAGAACACACAATGTATAATGGAGGAGCAGCAATATCAGCAGACCTTTTTTGTTTATGACTTTCTCCTATGTGCAGAATCCTGTGTTGTGTCCTGTAGCATTTGTAATATTATCATCACAAATACTTTATTCAAATAAACTTCTTAATAAGACTATACAGAGAATGCTTTTTTGGAGGGGTGGAGGGAGAGAGTAACATGACATGATACCTCTTTGTCATGCTCATTAACAAGTATATTTATTTGCAAAATATGTCAATTACATTTTTTTTGCCATTTCCAAAGTGAGTCCTCAGGATATTTGCAGTAAGGATTAATGGACAGGTTCAGTGGTACTCTATAATATCAGCTTCTGAGGACAAGGTGCTCAAGTGGTGCAAGAACTCCGCAGTAAGACAACTTTTTTTTAAAAAGTCAACTGTTAACTCTTATTTGGTAGAATATGATTTGTTTAACCAATAATCATATAAAATTGAATAATACCAATTAACACTACATGTAGAGCTAACAAGCAGTAACTAGAGGCCAGGCACTTTCCTTCAGGAAGAATGGGAAAGAAAATGGGAGTAAGTGAAAGTTGTCTCCAGACTCTCATTATACACCTCTTGGCAGTCAGTTTCACAGTAAAACTGGCAAAGCCCTGGGAGCACAGCAGCTGTTCCCAGGGCTTTGTACATATTCCAACAGGGAGGAAAAAGAAAACGAAGATGCTCTATTTGATATATCAAACAGTACAATCATGATTATTGTTATTCTATTGTTAAATGATCTCAACTAAAATATTATACTTTAAAAAAAAAGTTACCAATGGTAGTGATACTCATTTTTATGAGCCTGCTAATATGTAGAAAAGGGCAGCTACCAGATCTGTAGCTGTGTGTTACTGTTTATGTACAGTTTCTCAGGCAGCTTGTGCTACAAGGATTAGAACCCACAGGCTCACCATCATTCTAATGGCTGCATCTCATCCGGGGAGTAACTTTCAAAATCATCATACATTTATTACAACAAATGAAGAAGAGTCACATACATAACTTCTCAAGTTTTACATTGTGTACTTTTTGTCATTGGTTGTGACTTTAGCATCTTATCTTGGGGGTCAACTGGTCACCCATATGTTTGAAACGTCATGCAAAGGGCATAGCATAGTCTTAGTCGTAGGATGATGTGGCAGCAAGAGACACCAAAATATACAAGTTATTAGGGATTTCCAACATGTATTCATTTGCCCACACTCATTTTATACAGAACACAAATTGGGACTAGTGGTCTACAGGTAATAAATCAAAAAGTAGCATAGGTCACAAACACTACAAGACTGAGGCGTCAGCAATCATACATGGTTCATTTTCCATAAACCACCCATTTTTGGCCTGTGTTCCAATTTACAGTGTTAAATAATTTAGTAATTTAAAGTGTAATTTTCTAGCATGCAAGGTAAATTTCCTTTTCTCCTGTAATGGTGATGGATCTTCAGTGGGCCAGGATTTATGGCAGAAATGGAACACCAACCTCAGGTTGGTGGGGGGAGGTGGGGGGGTTGGGAAGTGAAGGAAATTGATGTGGCACACTGTAGGATGGCCAGTTGAAGATGCGCAAATTTTTAAACTTTCTTTGACCAAAGTGATCAATTGCACTACCATGAAGTAGTGAAAGTTCTGGTGTAATTGCATTCTAAAAGCGCAATGAGCAACTTAGGCCGTGGGAAACTTCAATGCAGAAGCGGTGCAGCATCTGTAAAGACTCAGTCTTCATTACAGCACTTTTGGGCAGTACAGGGAGGATGCAGAAGATTCTTTCCTTGACCTCTTCGCATTTTATCCACTCAAGGCATCTCCCACCCTCCGCTGATGTGCCTCGTGCCAAAACCATGTGCAGAGGCCAGCTGTGCTCATAGGGTACCACGACATGCCAGCGTTTCAACAAATGGCTGTGACTTTTTCACAAGAACTATAAGCCCTCCTGGAAGAGGTGGAAGACAGATCTGCATGTACCAAGCCCGAAGCCATTTATGAGTTTAAGCCTTACCATCTGGAGGGAGGTGGCCTTGGCAGTCAGTTAAAGTCTTTTGCTATGCTGCCTTATTCTCCTTACCGTCACATGCTGCTGTTGCTCCTCCATAAGGATGACAGAGGCATATTCAGAGGAATGCTATAATGCCATACCTTCTCTGGAGCTGTCCCGAGTATGTGGGGAGCTGGGGGGTCAAGTGTAAGTCTCAGAGAGCAAAAATGAAAAAAAGTCTGAAGCTAAAAATCAGCAAGCAAAGTTTGGCAGCTCTTCAAAGTTCTCACTTCAGCTTGAAGCAGGTGACAGAGTTGATGTGCCTGTTTTATATGGCTCCAACTGTCCCCGAATGCATAAAAGTGACATAAAAAAGCAGGTTAACCAGTCACAGCACCATCAGGTGAGTGGCACAGCTTGGCAAATGAGAACCCCATGGGCTTTGGGCGAGCACACCATCAAAGTTGTCAAAAGGATTGAGGAAACTCGCATCAAATACATTAACAGCGCTTAAGAGGTGTAATGCGATAAACGTAAGTTCTTGTAATTTTTCAAATGCAAAAACGGCTGAAGATAGCAAGGACACGTAGGGCCATAGTTGATTAGTTTTAGGATATTGTGGTATTGTGGATATTGTGGTATTAAATGAACATGACCTCTTCAACTCATAACTAAGAGTATGTACTGATTTGCAATAAACCAACATGGAAATGTTCTTTAATGTACATTTCACATCAAATAGTGCAGTAAAACACGATAATAATTTACAGCAAAATCACCAAAACTTTACAGTACAGATTATTAGAATTACTTTGTCTCCATTTATAATCTAAAATCATTCAAACTCATTACATTAGAAGCATCATTTCAAGTTATCAATCTGATAATGCACTAAACTTGTTGACTCATATGGATCAACTTTCAATAGAAACTTGAATTATTATTTGCATAAAATAAAAATGCGAAAATAAATTAAATGTCTTTTTTTTAAACTCACAGTAGAAATTAGACTCTGAATAAATTCTTGATGTCACTGCTCTAAATTCAAAAAGTAACGCACTTAAGAAATTGGAAGGGAACGACATGGACAATCGTACCTGTGAGAGAGATCATTAAAAGGAAAACTATATCTGCCTTAATTGACGTTTAATACTCTTAAAAAGGAAGTGATTATAGCACTTAAAATAACTCCTTGCTCCCCACCACTATCCCCTATTCTTGCATGTTAATCTTTCAAACTGCTCCTCAGACTCACCCAGAGAGTAGAAATTTTGTATGAACTCTCTTTAGTGGCATTACTCAATTCCATATTACTGGAACAGAACTTCACGAGGTCACTGAAAATATCTACTCAACGGCTGTCTCTAAATCAGCAATTTTGAAGCATAAAAACAATGAAGCAAATTTAGGGAAGTGTAGCTGGTCGGATAATCTGAGATCCCCTTTTGGTCTCCATTAACAAGTTTTCTGTTGGTTAATTTTTTCCATTGCGTTAACAATTAGAACAAGTTTTCTGATGGTCACGTCATAAAATCAGTATGTACTTGAGACTCAGCTTAATACAAATGACAAAAGCAACTGTTTATTCTGCATTTAATACATATTTGCATATAAAAATGCAGCTGGGATTCCAAGCCCATTTTCTGATTGTAAATAGTTCAAGTTACACGTGGAAATAAATAATTTCA
This sequence comes from Heptranchias perlo, assembly GCF_035084215.1. Taxonomy (NCBI): domain Eukaryota; kingdom Metazoa; phylum Chordata; class Chondrichthyes; order Hexanchiformes; family Hexanchidae; genus Heptranchias; species Heptranchias perlo. The sequence continues at coordinate 27,793,070 of NC_090355.1, forward strand.
GGAGCTATTTTCAATTAAAACATTTTCATGTATAATGTACACTTATAACGGGTTTCAGGCTTCATTTTCCATGTAACGGGTGCATGTTATATGGAAAAATTATGGTAGCAGCTTATAATTATTCCATCAGATTTTACACTAGCAGCAAGAACATGAGGGAGCAACTAAATCACATAGTAGTGTCCTTTAACAGCTTAAGACTACCCTCCCTAACATTGAATCCATTAGATCATTCACAGCAGTTCTAGATCTATTTAAGTATACAGTGATGTGCTGTTTTTCCACTTTATAGTTAGGAGTTTGAAATCTGCCCTTAAATAGTTTCCTGTTTCTTTTGAGCAGTCGTTATTTAGAATTACTTACAAAAGCTGCTTGTCTTTAGAAGGGAAGTAACATCTCTTATCAGCAGCCAATGAAAACCCTAAGTTTTATTCAGTCTACTAATATGGTTACAGCATTCAGTAACAGTCACTTATGCTTGAGATCAGAACATGAACTTTAACTGCATGGGTTTTTTTTTTCTTGGAAGATGTATTTATTTTCTTCCTCTTCCACATTTATAGACCATCCTGTTCTTGGTACGATTCTCAATCGTTAGAATGTCTTGGAACCCCCTATCAAGGCTGCTTTATAGCTAAGATATGAATAGCAGTACCTCTGCCAGAGTCCTACTTTCTCCTCTTTCTTTGGTGAATCGCCACAGCGAAGATTATGAACACACTGCACTGTAAGGAATCAGAGATGGGAGCTTGCATCCAGTTACAGTGATCAGAAAAAAAACTAAAACAATTTCTACCGTGTCAATACTGGAATACATTCTGAATCAGAGGATCCTGTTAAAATATAAAATACACACAACAAAACCAAAAGCATCATCTATGGGCACTGCAACAGCCAAAAAAATAAAGCTTGCCACTTTGTCAGCACGCAGACAATCTTGCAGCACCCATGTCACACCTAACTTTGCAGCCTGCTCTATCTCAGATGTCTGGGGCACAGCACATACAGTTCCACCAAGAAAAAAAGTGTCTTCTTTAAGTACATGCAAACTTATGCACCACATATAGGGCACTTTTAATTTATTTTTTTTAATAATATATAGATCGTGCTGCTATGCAACATGACCAGAGTGAAAGAACCAGTAGGCAATTCACTTCGGGCCTCTAGCAACGCTGCTCTGTAACGAGCCACTAGGTGGTGCACATGAGCAACCCGTGGTTACTCACCATCTGATTTTCCCTTCCACCCCGTGGCTGAGTTCTCTCTTCCCCTTCCCTCTGTGGTACTGCTGAAATTGGAAATTCGCCATGCAGCAGAATCACGGATACAAATCTGTGCCCCACATAGCATGTTAGGCATACGTGACCACTCTTCGCTGCAAAATGCTGGGAATGTGACTTCCCTTTGGTGACAAATATATAGATTTTGCACCCCCCCCCCGACTTGTCCTGGGATTTTAATCTTTTTTCACCTCTCCCAAGAGCTCTTAGGGCTCCAGGTGGTAGGGAGTGCCTGTATCATGATGCATAAGGCATCATATGGTACAGGCTGGATGGACCAGTTGGTCTTTTCCTCTCCATTATTTTTGTATGGTATAGGATGCAGGGCACATGATCATTTTACAGCACAGAGGGCTAGAAACCTCTTGGAGTTAGTGCTCTTAGCTCAGAACGGACTGGAATTTTTAATTACAGTACTATCTTTTCTATAGGTTGGTCTGAAAATCTGCATGGATAAAGGACAGGTTTATTTTCGCATTAAAAATGCATCAACCTAACTGACCCTGCCTAAGTCTCCATCTGTGGCGATGGGGAAAGATTGTGTAATTCCATGTGGCCTGCCTGCAAGCACCTTCCTTGCTGGTTGGCCATCCTCCTATCCTGGTTCCACAAATTCTTATTGATGAGATCTCAAGGAAAACCACTGACGTTGCCTTTGCCTAAGAGATGACAACCAGACTGTGGGGCGTTGTGGACTCCCGCCTACCCATTTTTGTGCCTTGAGCTCACCCAGCACTGTGTCAAGCCCTGCCTCATATGGAATCACTGGCTATCACTCTTACTATTACTCCCCTGCCCTAGACTTCTGGTTTACAACTCACAAATATAATTGCTAGTGCTATTAATGTTTCTTCACAAATGGTACTGGGGTAGGTTGTATCTTGATTTTTTTTTTAAATCACTTTTCTTTTTTTTTTAAATGCCATTGTCTTTTGGATTCCTTCAAAATAAAATAAAATCTGAAAAAGAGAGATCCCATCAGGACAGCCACAAAGTGCAATGAAGAGTCCAACTCCCCCACCTATTGACTTACGATTGCCATTGTGTCACCAGAGATGGTGCATTTCCCAAAAGGAAAGGAAGGAAAAAAAAAATCAGAGGTCAAGTTATCTTAGGTATTCCCGTGCAACTACTCTCAGCCGACTTCAGAGCAGCAGTAGCCGGGGAAGTGTGCCGCTTGGCCGGAACGCATCCAGCTAACTTTCCACTTTGTTTTAAAGACCCATAACAATTAAGACTTCATTTTTCAAAAAATAATTCATGTGCAAAAATTTAAACAATACTTGTGATTAGGCATGAAAGTCTGACAATCACTTCATACGTAAAACATACCAGAAAAATCTATGTTCTGGGATTCTTTCCCATGACTCCTTCTACCTTCTGGTGAAATGAAAGGCAAGATTCCAATACCGTCACTTCTGCCTTTGTGTTGGCTCTTTTACACAAACGTATTTAGTGTTTGAACATAGGCCAGCACAACAGATACTGTCCCAGACCTAGAAAATGTCCCCCCCGCCCGCCCGCCACTCATCCTTTTAGGGCACAAAGCATAGGTCTGACAAAAAAAAAACACAGCTTTTGCTCGACTTTTACTGAGACAAGGACTGGTCAAGAAGTTTCAGACAGCCGCCCACAAGATGGAGGCTCCCCGTGATCAGGATCTGTATGGTGGAAGCTTCCTTCAGTGCTGTAGCCCCTGCCAGATGTAGATTGAGTGGATTGGTCAATGAACGCTGGAGGACTGGGTCACGTCCTTGCGTTATCCACTGCAGGCCATTGTTGATGCAGGGGAAGACAAGGGCCCGGGGGGCCGTCTGCTCGCACTCTGGTTCGTGAAACAGCAGCATTCCCCCGTCCAAATCTCCGTTCTTAACCAATGTAGTTGAGCTCTCCAGACTACTGCCAGGAAGGCTCCATAAATTGTCACGTTTCACCTCTGTTAGTTTGCACCAGGCACGATGGTTGTCAAGGCAACGGCTCAGCATGTTCTCCAATGACACGGTGTAATTTTTCTGATCTGAAAAAGTAAATTCTCATGTGTGATGGACGGTCGGATTTAGATCAACAAGTTTTTTTCTCTCTTACAAATCTTTTGCGCTCATCTATATGAAAGATGTTAGTGTTGGGGAAAAAAACACACAGTGCCAGCATCAAATACTCCTGGTGTAACAGGTCAGATGCAGGATTCCACAAATTGCAACGAGATGAGTGACTAGTTATTTTTTTATTTTGGTGGCTTAGATACTGGGGGAAGTTCCTGCTTTTTGAATGGTGTTACAAGTACCTTACCATCCACCTGAGCCACTTGAGAAGACAGGACTTCAGTTTAACGTCTCCTCCAAACTATTTCAGCACTAAACTGGTGTCGAGCAAGATAAAGTGCTCAAGTCGAGAGTGGGTGTGAGCCCACAATCTTCTGACTGGAGAGTTGAGAGTTCTACCAGCTGAGCCAAACCTATAGGTTGTTATACTGGTCACTAGAAATTCACACCAGGATTTAAAAATAAATTACCTAAGGCAATGAGAGATGATCTTGTAATTCAATCTCTTACCATCTCAAAAAAACCCACAGAATTAAAGCTCCTTTGGCCTTCCTTGGCTAATCTTTACAACACTTGGGTCAGTAATAAAAGGACTTTGGATTTCTTTATTCCCTCAGATCACCGCTGTTGTCAGAATTACCAAAGCCAGTGTCCATAGAGAACAAGAGGATCTTTTACTGGGGCCCAGGCTGAAAAAGTTTGAAAACCATTTCTCTGGATTGTCCTGTCAAGCACAGCACTGGTCCCAACAATGTGCCTTAACACTAACCTCAGAACAGCAACCCATACGGCACCAGTTAAACAATTTCCCACACCAGTCATCCTGTACCTTCCGAGTGAGGTTGCCAATTTTCATCAAATTTGTTGTGTATGCCTATGCCCCCTGGGAACTGTTCATGGAATCATTGAAATTTCAGTATAAGGGAAGGCCATTCAGAGCAGTACCTGCATCAATGCAAACTCCCCATCTGTGCTAATTCCACTTCCCTGCTCTTTCCCTGTTGCGTTTAGTATCATTCTTCAAATGTTTACTCAATTCCTTCTTAAAGGCCACTTGTAATAAAGCATTCCTTATCCTAATAACTTTTTATGAGAGTTCCTTTGAACCTCCCCCTTTTATAATTCTATTATTAATCCTGAATCTACAGCCCCTTGTTACTGACTCACCAGACAGTGGAAATCTTTCACTATTTAACATTTCACAATCCTCTCGCAATTTTGAACATTTCTATTAGATTCCCCCTCCGGCGTAACCGTCTCTGCTCCAGTCAATACAGTCCTGATGTTTCAAGTTTCTCATCAGAAGTGTATTTTTCCCAATCGCTGTTTACCAGCTGAAATGATACCAAGGGTCATTTATCGATCAGATTCTATTTATTGATCAGATATCACTACAATCGATCGGTTTCTAGATCAAGATGGATTACGATCTGTTTAAAAGGCGAGTCAGCTATCTTCACTTGTCAGTGCGCTGGTCTCACATCTGGCATTGATTCTCCAGGAGAGAAAGAGGAATGTTTCCAAATACTGTAAGGGAATGATGATTCCTGGTCTGTATGACTCAATACAACCCCAAGCAGAACACTAACCCACTGAGCTGTCAAAGGACCCCCTAAAAGTTTCACTTTTTTAGAACCCAGACTTCAAGAAAAGTGACTTAGGGAGAACTGCACTTACCAGCATTCAGGTTCTGCACTACGTCCAAGAGATTGGGGCAGAAAACAGCAAAATCAAACTGACAAGGCTGAAAGAAACCACAAATCAGGTTATTTTGTTAGCAACAGGCAAGGCTCCCTTTATTTTTCTCCCTGCCTTGGACTGCCTACGCCAAGCATCAACCCTAGCCAAAAGGCAGTCTTACCTCAAAGCAAACTATGGACACTCTTAGTCTGGGTACAGTGTGGTATGGGTATTGCAGGGCACCATATATAAATGTGCGTGGAGGTGAAAGAGAGAGAAACTCGTAGCAGATACACGAGGAGCCCTGGGATTTGACTTCTATTCCACGAGTGGGCTAACTGGACAAAGAGGCCGGTTATAGTTGGCGTCATGGGACGATTTTTATTCATATCCTATGGATCTTTATCACCTTTCCTGTTACAGACAACTAAATAAAATTCCAGGAGGTGAAATGGAACTATCTAAACATGATTCATATTTCACGGGGAGTGCGCAGGCTGGCTCTGCTGACACCAATAAAAATAGGTTCTCTCAGCTATCAATGACGTCAGCTCCCTGAAACACAAAAATCGCTCCCTACGAACGGTGGCATCTCGCACGGGATATCGAGTTTCACCTCAGGAGCCGGATCACCCAGCGCTGCCTGAATAAACTGGGCGGTGGCAGCGTGGACAGAATTAGGCTTTCTCCTGGGGTTTTTTTTTTGCCTCTCCCGGAAAATTTTGTGGCTGTTGGATGGGTAAATGGTGTAAGTGGCGGCATGGGACCTGGATAGGGGGCGCCGAGGGCCGGGGGGCAGGAGGAGGGGGTCGCTTCATGATCTTTATCCTTTTTGTATTATCTTGTGCAGGTACATCACCGACTATGCGGTTTTCTTCTTGCTGGTTAAACTCAATTAAACCCGACAACCCCCAACCTTCGAACAGCACTCCCTCCTGCACCAGCGTGGTCATATTTTTTAAACATTTCCCATACCAGCCATCCTTAGGCCCATCCAAGTGACGTTGCCAATTAATGCCAAAGTACGGGCAGTCTTGTGTTGTAGGCTCCTACCCACTAGGACCCAGTTTGAGATTTGCCCAAACTCACTTCACATTGGACCCCCTTCCAGCCAGCAGAGGCTTTCATCCCATTGGTCTGGGCTGGATTTGAAGCCCACTCTGCCACCCCGGGATCATTCCCGTTACTCTCCTCTTGTTCCCGGTCCATTGCACGTACAAACTTTTGGAAGCGCGGTAACCAAAACTGTTCGAAACCCGAGCTAAATGGGCCCTCTGAAGGTAACCCACCTGCTCCATCTTTCATTATGAGAAGATGATTTTTTTTTTAAAAAAAAGATCAGGTTTGTTTTCTGCATCCAAGTTATTTTTCACTCTTCCCACTCCTTCTGTGATCCATGTGCTGCACAGTATACCTGGGCCCTGTGCTTCTCCCAGTGTGACTTTATAGATGGCCAGTGAGAGATGAGCCTGCAGTGACGAGGTTGTAAACTCACCACGCAGAGAATCTCGGCTGCCCTCCCATTCCGATTTTATAACGCTTTAGCCCTCCCAACACACTGAGCAACCAGGCCACATTCCCAATTCTCTTCAGGCTACACCGTCCGGCCCGTTCTTACCACCAGCAGTTTAAGGAGTGCAGCAGCGTCTCGTTCCCCCGTGGTGTTGAACAGCAGCACTTGTAACACGGGTCCTCTGCAAGAAGAACAGCATTTAATAATCGGAAACCCTGATATCAACGTCACACCTGCAGTTTCAGATCCCTTACGTGCCCGGCTCCGAAGGAAGTCTGTTCCACATTCCGACCCCCCCCCCCAACCCCCAGGGACTGGGCAGTATGTTCCACGTCCCTCCCCCCCACCCCCAGGGTCTGGGCAGTATGTTCCACGTCCCTCCCCCCCCACCCCCAGGGTCTGGGCAGTATGTTCCACGTCCCGCCCCCCCACCCCCAGGGTCTGGGCAGTATGTTCCACGTCCCGCCCCCCACCCCCAGGGTCTGGGCAGTATGTTCCACGTCCCGCCCCCCACCCCCAGGGTCTGGGCAGTATGTTCCACGTCCCTCCCCACCCAACCCCCAGGGTCTGGGCAGTATGTTCCACGTCCTGCCCCCACGGTCTGGGCAGTATGTTCCACGTCCCGGCCCCCACCCCCAGGGTCTGGGCAGTATGTTCCACGTCCTGCCCCCACGGTCTGGGCAGTATGTTCCACGTCCCTCCCCCCCCACCCCCAGGGTCTGGGCAGTATGTTCCACGTCCCTCTACCCCCCCCCCCCCCAACCCCCAGGGTCTGGGCAGTATGTTCCATATCCCCCCTACACAAGGCCTGGGCAGTATGTTTTACATGCCGCTCCCCGCAGGTTCTAAAGGCAGTATATTCCATAAAATCTCATGACATCTTCAGAAATATTTCCAAACAATTCACACAATAAATTACTTTGAAATGCAATGGTTTCCATTATGTAAGCAAACATGGCAGCTATTTTGGACACAGCAGGATCCCACAATGATATGAACGGCCAGTTAATCTTTTTGGTGGTATTGCTTGAGGGAGAAAGGACATCCAGAGAACTCCCTGCTGCTCTCCCAACAGTGGCCTGGGATCTTTAACGTTCACCAACATCAGCTGAACAGGCAAAGGGGACCTTGGCTTAACATCTCATCCGAAGGAAAGCACTTCCAACTATGCAGTACCCCCTGTAGAATCCCATGGGTACTGGTTTCCCCCCTGCAGTGCACTGGAGAGTCAACCTAGATTCCCCGGAGTAGGTCTTGAATCCACAACCTGCTGACTCAGAAACAAGAGAGCTATGGTCTAAGCCAAGATGACTTATTCAGGGCTACACTTTTTGAATTATACAATGTGTGGAGTGGAGTGCCTGGGGAGGCAGCGGAGATGGATTGTGTCAGTAAACGCAAGAGACACTATACACTACTTGGCCCATGAAACGTAATGGTCTTTTTCATCCCCACGTCCTGACCCAACCTCTATACACACACCTATAACAGGAGTCTCTGGACAGGGGTCAGAAGCGAGAACCATGGCTGATTTTACCTCCTCCCTCATTGAATATCATTGAGGTCATTTTATTGCCCCTAGCTGAGATCAGCTAACTCAGCAAAGACCAGGATTAAGCCCGGGACCCTGTCTGTCTGTGGGGCTCAGTAACACGCTGGGCAGTGCATTCAGTCACCGAGTCATCTGGGAGTGACGGGGGAAAGCTGTTGCGATGTAAATAAATTGAAGATGTAACGTGACCAGGTACAGTATTGTAGCACAGTCCTGAGCAGCTGCTCGGGATGATCAGATTAAAAGTCACACAGTAGCAGGTACTTACTCCACTGCTTTCGCCTCCTTTAACGATTGCTCCCGAAACCACTTGACACAGGCCTGGAAACAAGAGCAGAGTTAATGCTCACACACCAGGAACAGACCTGTACAGAGCGGGTGGTCCCCCTCCCTTTCAAAACCGCTGTCATCGCCCCCCCCCCTCGAAAAACCCACCCTCAGCCCCTGTGTTATTGCAAACTACTGCTCCCAAAAAAAACCACTTTTCTCTCCTAAGTTCTCGACTGTGTTGTCGTCTCCAAAATCTGTGTCCATCTTTCCTGCAACACCCTGTTTGAATCTCAATCAGGTTTCTGCCCCTGCCGAAACTGCCCGAACCAAAGGCAACAGACATTCTCTGAGACTGTGACGTATTATCCCTCCTCACCTTCTCTGCGGCCTTTGATATGGCCGACCACCCGTGTTCCTCCAACGCCTCTCCTCCACTGTCCAGCTCAGAGGGACTGCCCTCTCTTGGTTCCACCTTTCCCTATCCAATTGTAGCCAGAACATCTCCAGCAATGACTTCTCTTCCTGCTCCAGCACCATTATCTCCAGAGTTCCCCTCTCCTGTCTATCCCTCGCCCCCTTCATAGAATCATAGAAGTTACAACATGGAAACAGGCCCTTCGGCCCAACATGTCCATGTCGCCCAGTTTATACCACTAAGCTAGTCCCAATTGCCTGCACTTGGCCCATATCCATCGATACCCATCTTCCCCATGTAAATGTCCAAATGCTTTTTAAAAGACAAAATTGTACCCGCCTCGACTACTGCCTCTGGCAGCTCGTTCCAGACACTCACCACCCTTTGAGTGAAAAAATTGCCCCTCTGGATCCTTTTGTATCTCTCCCCTCTCACCTTAAATCTGTGCCCCCTCGTTATAGACTCCCCTACCTTTGGGAAAAGATTTTGACTATCGACCTTATCTATGCCCCTCATTATTTTATAGACTTCTATAAGATCACCCCTTAACCTCCTACTCTCCAGGGAAAAAAGTCCCAGTCTGTCTAACCTCTTCCTTTTCCTCATCTACATGCAGCCTCTCGGCGACACAGACATGAAGTCAGCTTCCACATGCATGCTGACGACACCCAGCTGTACCTCTCCGCCACCTCTCTCAACCCCCTCCACTGCCTTGGTGTTGTCCAGACTCCATACCCTTGCCGGCAATTCCATCCCCTTCCCCAGCCACCGTCTCAATCTGAACCAGACTGTTCGCAAACTCAGTGTCCCATTTGACCCCGAGCTGAGCCCCACACCTCCTCCATCACAAAGACCAGCTTTGGGCCAGCACGTCCTTTACAGGAGGGACACCTCAATGCTGATGTTCCAGCGCCATAAGTTGGGGTAAGCATAACCCAAGGAAACCAAGAGCTGTGCTGTTTTCTCACTGTTCCTACAATACAGCTCTTTGCAAACAAGTTGCCCCTGTAGCATTGGTTAAAGGCAATCTGCTAACTGCCCATCACAGACTATCCACAACCAAAGCTGGAAGAGAGTGACTGAGGCTAGCCAGAACGAACATACAGAACTGTCACTGGTTTGGACTCAGGAATCATGTGGATTTTCCACGTTCTAATCTCATCCAGTCCTATACGAGGGATATTTACCCACTCTCAGACACAAACATACTGATATCCCCGCTCCTTAATACACACATCACTACCTAGAGCCCTTCCACTCTGTCAATTCTCTGTCACAAGATGACCAGTTGCAGCTTGCCTCCATTTCACTGTGGGCCTTAGGGGACCTACAGCTATTGGTTCTGTAGTTTTTTTTTCCTGCTCTGGTGAGGGAGTTTCTGGTTTCCGTTTGGCAACTGCCCACGACGGCACGACTGAAATCAGCAGCTCAATGTGTGTGGGGGACCTGCGGACCCAGATCACACGGTGTGACGTGCTGCAACTGTTCCGAGAGCCCTTGTACGAAGCATTCGTTGGGACTGTGGCCCTCGACAAAAAGTCAGTGACACTGTGCTACACTCTCAAAGTATTATCCATAATACTAATGAAGAGACCCAGGTAGGGCCAACACACCTTTATACTACCGAGTGTGTGAGCACCATCGATGTAATACGTCACATCTCTTCGCTTCAGGATCTGTGATCGGCCCAGCCATTCCGTGACGCGTAATCCTAGGGAAAGACACAAGAAATTAATTCTTCATTTAAAATCCCTGACCAGGCTTTCATGGGTCTGCAGCAGAAATACTCACAAACCCAAACCGTACTAGGGAGATCGGGCCAGCGCAGATCACCGAGGTCTGTCTCAGAAAGACTCACCTGGTTACAGGGCACCTGGGGACAAATTGCTCATTGTTGCCTCTTTTATAACGACTGGTATCTACTGGTTGTGTACACAAATCTGCATCTTTCAAAAGCAAAAAGACGATGAGAGGTTCAGAGAGTTAGGAGCTCTCACCGGTGGCTCAGTTGGGAGATACAAAGCCCAGTGTGTCCCAGCCCACATAAGGTCTCCAGTTCGATCCTTGGCCTCAGTTAGTTGATCTCGGCACACGGTGACCACGGGACTGCTTCCAGTATGGTGGGGAAACCGAGTCATATGGACAAGGAGGGCCCCAGCTTTGATTCTCGTCACGACTGCAGCTGAGGTGCTATAATCGGTCTCAGCATCGCTGGGGTGGGTGGGGCGGAGGGAGATAAGCCAAGGTTCACACTTACAGCTGCCCACTGAGTCCTGCTGGAAATTACATGTGTTGGGGGCACTGGACAAAGACTGGGGTTGGTTCTGCAGTGACGCCCTCCCAATGCTGAATAGCCGACTGACGCTCACTTTCTTGGCTGATACTTTTGGCCGAGTTATTCGAGCTTAGCCAATGGCCGTGGAACCCTAACTCGGAAAACGTCAATGCCTTCAGAAGAAGAGGGCAGAAAGTAATTTTTAAAAAAAGGACTGTAAGAGTTGAGGGCAACCAAAGACTCACTCCAGTACCTCCAGGTCCAGGCTATGTTCAGACAGGTTAAAGCTGAGCACAGTCTGAAACCTAATGTAACGTGCATGGGGGTCCATACAACACCCGCACCCCCTAAAATAGAAGCCAGGCACAATATTCCATTCATATCATTTCAATTTTAAAGCTCCTCTCATTTTTTTTTGTAATTTGATATCCAGTAACAATCTAACAAAACAAGACTTTCCACATCATGCACAGCTCCAGTGAAAACACCAAGCAAAGACCACGACCATTCTCTCAGTCTACCCTGCACTCCTCCCCTACTATTTCTAATAAATCTCCCCCTCCAACAAAGACCCTTCTGCAGCAACCCAGCCCCCCCCCCCCCCCAATTTTGGGTCACCGTTACTCAGTATGGTGTTGTTGGGAGTTATTTTTATTCCCCCCTCAGTTTTTTCACCATCTCCCCCTGGTGGTGCTGACCATTGCTGGGGTATGTACCAATAGCTCACTCATGCGTCCCTTATTCACGTATGAGCCAAGGGTTGAATAGCTGGCTATTCGACTTCAGGAGGAATTACAGATGAACCCGATCCATCCTCACTGACATCCACAAACGAGCGTACTTCACCAGCAATAATGATCTGGAGCTGGAACTCTGAATGTCTGCAGCTCAATTCCCTACTGCTCAGTCATTTACCAACTGGATCACCGGCTACCCACATAAATCATCCGCTTCCAGACTCAAGAACATTGAAACCTGTTGCAATAAAGGAAAGTTCTTTCTTTCGATCTTGCTGCAAGGACCATGTGTTACACAGTGACTTTGCCAGTGAAAGCCACCAGGGGGCAGCAGCTGCCCATGTTTACATTTCTGCAGCCACAAGAGATTTGGTCAATTCACAACCACATACTCCTCGACCCTCGACCCTCAGTCCCCAATGGTACAGCAGTGTAGTGGTTAGGATACTGGGCTATCAATCCAAAGGTCGGGAGTTCACAATCCCATGGGGCTAGCACCAGGGTGGGGTGGATCATGAAACCTGCTGGGTTGCCACAATACCACAACTGGTTCACTGATTCCTTTCAGGGAAGGGAAGCCACCAGGTCTGACCTACTCGTGACTCCAGCTCACACCATGTGGTTGACTCTTAAATACTTTCTGAGGTGGCTTAGCAAGATACTCGGTTGTACAAATAATCGCTGCAGATGGGCGATGTCCCCCCAAACCCAGGAACAAAGAGTAACATTTACAACACTCCCACTGCCCCGGAAAGAAACACATCTCTACGATGGGCTGCCAAGCAGGTGTTTCTCACGCTCCAGCATAGAGCTTTGTAAAGAAGGTTGGCACACGTGGTTGTAAATTCTCTTGATACACTGAGCTCCACCCAACGTGTTCAACCTCTGATGGTAAAAGCAGGTTTCAACGCCACAAATCCCCAGCAAGGGCAATGGAGGAATTTATTCCACCAACGCTGTAAATGGAAAACACGGCATATTTTCAGTAACGATCCACATTACACAGGGAGCGTGCGGCCGTGATATTTGGTCTAGTTTCAAGTGCCCGGTCCCAGCAGCAGGAGCTGAGATTGATCTCGGAGCCCATGGGCTAAGGAGGGAACAGAAAGGTGTTTATTTTTCTCCAAAGTGCAGTGCATCTTAGGTACCTGAATAAGCCAGAGCATGTGATTTTGCTAAACACACCTGCATCTTTCATATTCCGGATTGCTTGGTTAGCAGATTCAAAAAAATTCCACCCTACTAATTTGATCAGGAAGCAAAACGTTTAGTTGTAGAAAAGAAATGTCTCGGTCAGTTGGCATGGATGGAAAAATTCAGCTCGCTCCTACCCCCTGCAATGTGGATAGGGTCTTCCTGCTGAATAAAGAGGCATTTGTTATGTGAATAAGGGGGCAGGATAACAGCAGAGGGAAGACCCTCCCACTTATACTGAGAGACACCTACAAAAATATGAACACAGACAAACTGAAAACTTTCGTCTGTCCCTGTGAATTCCCCATCGCAGCTGGATCATCTGTGAACAGAAAGTCAGGGGCCAAAAATAAAACTTGAGAAAGATGCAAAAATGGTAACCAGCACAGCCTGAAGGCAGGGTGAGGGAGGCTGGGGCAGAAGGGGGAGGGAGCTCTGCCACTGCCCCTGGGAAAGGCGAGCAGATGAGAGAAAAAAAAAATCAGCCAGGGTCCCTGCTCCTGATCACTATCTAGTGATCCCCCCCCACCGGACAGTGCATAGAATCACTCGGCTACGATGCCTGCCCCCTGCCCTCCTCCGGCCCCCTGCCTTCCCTCCATGCACTACAGTAGCCTGCCCAAACTGACTGACTGGGCTCACACATGAGGAATGACCAGAGGGCAGCCAGCACGAGTCAGTACCCCCAGAAAAGAAGGGAGAGCGCCTTGGAGGGAAAGCAATCTTTAGTCGACCTGTGGAGAAAAGAACTGGCACAGAGCTGATGGGCTGAATGTGCTGTAACATTATATAATTCTATGAAACTGAAGAAGCCAGGAACAATGAGTCCCGTAACAGGCGGTTACAGAGCAATTGGCCCAAGGCGCTTGGAACTGCTTCTTGCACGGCTCCAGCAGTCTGTTACCTTCTCTCATGGCAGCAGTCAGGCGGAACGCTGAGCCAATAGGTGGCCGCTGGTTCACGTACTGTTCGTCAAAGTCTCGTGTTCCCCGGAGTGGAGGAAAATCTGCAAGAAACAAAAAAGGATTTCAGGACATCGTAGATGCTCCAAATCCACCAGGCTCCGTTATAAAGGCGCACAGGGGCCTCTAAAAACATCCCTCCTTGAAAACCCAACTGCGGAAAGTAGAACGAAAATCTCGTGAAGCCATCTCGAGTCAAATACGTAGAATCGAACCCCAGGGTTTCCAGGCACCGCGTAATGGCCACACAGCTCAGTGAGTGAGGTGCTGGTCAGGCCGCCAATAATGCTATCCCGAACCTAGCCAGTGAGAGGCGTCTGACAGCGAGTCGCAGACTCTCCATCAATTTGCCTCAACAGCACAGGTGAGATCAAGAAACACAAAGGAGGTCACTGGGTGCACGACAACATCATCTTAGAATGAGGTTTCTCCAACCCCCAGCCCCCCGCCACTCCCGTTTGTTAGTAAGACAGATTTGGTGCAGCATTGAATGTACAACCTTCAAAAGCTCAGCAGATGCTTGAACATCTTACACTAATATAATCACCAAGAACATCATACTGCATCACTCCGCACGTTACTCTCATCATAAGGTAACCGGCAAAAGAACTAACAGAGACATGAGGAGAAACTTTTTTTTTTAATGCAGTGAGTGGTTAGGATCTGGAATGCACTGCCTGAGGGGGTGGTGGAGGCAGATTCAATCGTGGCTTTCAAAAGGGAGTTGGATAAGTACTTGAAGGAAAAAAAATTTGCAGGGCTACGAGGAAAGGGCGGGGGAGTGGGACTAGCCGGATTGCTCTCGCAGAGAGCCGGCACGGGCTCGACGGGCCGAATGGCCTCCTTCTGTGCTGTAACCGTTCTATGATAAGCTGCCACAGAACAACTTGCAGCCTGCTCACTGCAGTTTATATTCCCGTGCGGCCAAATAACCACACAGTAGACTGCGTATTCATTCTCACTATAATATGGTGCAGCATGCAGTGTACTACAGGAAGGTGCCATGCTGGATGGACCAGCAGCTTGGCCTATAAATTGAAGCCTAAAAATATAGTGTTTCATTATGGATGTCAAACGGGATTGAACCAGACTAAAAGGTGCACTAAACTAACACTAAACCTGTACTGTACTAACTAGAATTATTTTTCTTACACTAGCTCCTAAGGTATAGAGCAACACAAGTGATGCTGCACAAACATTTCCATTGAAAACAAGCTGATCAGTCCCCACAGCAAGCAAGACCCCAGAAACATGTCAAATTTGTTTTGTATCCCTCCGCCCCCCCCCCCCACACTTCTCTCCTAAAGGCACTGACCCACGTTGGGGTACAGGCCCACGGGTGCTGACACCCCTCCGATAACACCCACCCCAAGTGCGAATTCTTCACGTCTAAACCCAATGTCTGGATTCACAAGATAATTGACCGTGGGGTGGGAGCAACACGGCCAAGTCCAGCGCCATCTTCCCCCAACATGCACACATGCTACTTCCCAGCAGGGGTCACTGGGCAGCGATCAGCAGCAGGACCCCTGGCTGATTTCCCCCCCCCACTCCCTCCCTCTCTCCCTAGCCCTGGATCACAGAGACCAACTGTAGCTCCCCCTTCTGCCACCTCCCCACAGCTAACTCAACACAGGCTTCAAATTAAACCTGTACCTTCCTCGGTCGTTCCATTCAGTGTCACTAAGGGATGCCATATTTACCAACGGAGCCATTGGGGGCAGCCGTTTAATTAGTTATTGGGCTGTCAGGACCTTCTGAAGTCGTGACTCCGAGATATGGGAGGAACTGAACCCATTATCCTGGGGTGGGGGGGGGGGGGGGGAAGGTGAGGGGCAGCTTCAGCTCTGACTGGACTGGGTAAGACTCTGTAACTGCTCTGACCTCCCTCCCCCTCCTGCTGTTTAAATAAAGGAAGACATTAAACAAAAACAGGCAGAAGTAAACACTAAAATGTTAATCATTAACCCCTGTAACTGATTGGCACAGTCTATTACAACATCGTCCCCTAACCTCTGGATCTCAGTTCAAATCCAGCGATGGGATGAACGTTGCCTCTCTCTGCCGGGTTGTAAGGGTCCTGTGCGAAATGAGTTTAGGGCAGACTTAATCCAATTCATAAGAGGCACAAAGCTGCTCTAATTTTGGATTAAATTGTCACTCTGACTCAGAGAGACCATAAGGCTGCTGTGGTAAATGGAAATGTCACAGTGAGCAGCACAGCCATTGCAGCTGTGCAGATAGCTGGACACTACACCCAAAGCGTGCGCTACCTCTTCTAGGCTTGCAGCTGACACCGAGCTACCAAAAGTTCCATTCTCCAGCACTGACGTCCTTCACTTTGATGAGCCCAAAATGTACAGTTTATATTCTTGCAATTGGATAGTGCGGCATGTCAGGAGCGCCATACAGTGGAGGACACGGGTTTGAACCCACAGTGAATCACCTATTTCAGCTGCAGCACTGTGGCCAAGCACACTGTGCCATTGGAAGGACAAGCACAAGTGAGTCTCACAGGCACCACCTGGTGGTACAATAGGGCACTGATGGGCAGATCATCCCGATGGTCACAGGAGGGTGTTTGTCACAACGGGACCAAGATTGGGGAGAGAGAAGCAAACATACTTAACCCAAAATAAGATCGCAGGACTCCCGAATCTCTACCCAAATCCATGGATTTTTGTTTCCCCTCTCGGGTCAGTCGCTAAGAGAACACCGGACACAAGATGATGGTTTCGTACCCGGGTGCCGATGATGCCGGAGCCACGTCTGGCACAGCTGCAGTGCCAGAGCTGCGTTGGATTTCTGATAGTCTCCCGCTAATCCCAAACTCAGCTTCTCCCCCTCGGACTGGAAATCCTCCAAATCCGGACAGAGTTTCAGGGAACACTGGAAAAAAAAACAAAGCACAAGGAAGCAGCTCATTATCTAGCCCGGCTGCTTAGTTTCAGATCTCAGAAATTTCAGTGGTAAGTCATTAGAATCATTCAGCCGGGGCAGGGGACACAGTCAGCCCTCCGTGATCCGCGCAGGGTGGGGGAAGGGGGAAATAAAGTCGGCCGGTCGTTCCCGATGGGGATCACCCCCCCCCCCCCTGGGGTCAGTCCCGCCGGGGATCATCCCCTTGCCCCCCACCCCGGGTCAGTCCCGCTGGGGTTAACACCCCCCCTCCCCCCCGCTCGGGGTCAGTCCCGCTGGGGATCACCCCCACCTCGGGGTCAGTCCCGCTGGGGATCACCCCCCCCGGGGTCAGTCCCCCTGGGAAGGACATGCACGGACATCTGGTGCGGGCACAATCGTTCTGGGATGCGATGCCCCATGTAGTTGAATAGCCCATCAGCGTTCGCCGTCTAGTTTCACAGGTGTCACTTGGGGTAAGGTAGTAGAGCCATAAACCAGCCTGTGGAACCATAAACCTGCCTGAATCAGCAACTTCAGAAGGGCATGGGAGAAAATTGTGTGTGCGGTGGAAGGGGTAGGGGTTTGGGGTAACATTGCTGGGAGCTTCCCGTTGTCTCCAACTCTGTTCCCACAGACAGGATCCTCTACATAACAGCAGATCCCTGCGGACGGAGACCAGACCTGCTGCCTGTAAACACGGCAAGTGTTGCTGCGTCCTGGGGGGCAGCTGATAAATCAGCTCCCTCTGGAGGCACGGTCGGTAAATGCAGTTGGTAACCTGAGGCACAGAGACCAGGAGGGCCCCGGGTCTGATGCCTGGCTGTGCT